>NC_138184.1:130417402-131017402 GCF_964194105.1 Spermophilus citellus | reverse complement strand
TTCCAGGGGAATGTAGTTTTCTGTATTTCCCAAACTGATGAGAGATTTCTTTTATATCATTGAGTATCTGGTGGGACTAGATGCTACCTCTTATGAAATGTAGGAATAGATAACACCCCAAATCCCTTCTTGCTATAATCCTAAGGCTTTAATGCATTTCTTCTTTGCCATGCTCTGACTGCACGTTACCAGACCCAGGCCACTGGCCTTCTCTCCAACACTATTTCTTCAAGTCCCAAGCTGCCAGACATTTTTTTCAACCCACACTTTCCACTCCAGGCTTCACAGAATCTATCTTTGTATTGCTGGAGTCAGTCAGTCCCATTAATCAGTGCATGACGTTTGTTGCTCTTATCATCATGATGACTGCAGATGCAGAGATATAAGACCCTCATGCGCATTGCAAGAGTGAAAGGGTGATCTTTGGGTCACTCTAAAATCTTGATCATCAAGAGATATGTCTATTCATTGATGGATTCCCAGGTAACCATGCACTTCATCTCTTTCTTAGAGGACTTTGGATGCTGCTTAGAGAAATAGGAATTGAACAGTGTTGTCTAACTAATGCTAGATATATAGCTAATGGACCACTCTACTCCCTTTTACATATCGCTCTACAGGACTGAAAATTAGGGGATTCCAAATGGTTTTTCCATGGTACAGAGAATTGCAAAGCAAGATGATAGTTTAGGAGAATTTCTTCCAAACTAAAATGGTTATGTAGCTTGCTTCTGTTCAGAAAACTAAAATCCTTACATTCACCATTAAGTTAAGCAAAGTATAACTGAGAGCAGTGAATGAACATTAATTCCCATGAGAAGAGCATTATGCTATTTCTATGAGTCACAGACCCTGGCGGGGGGAAACTTACTGACCAGAAAAAGTAAAGCCACACTTTTATGATACACTCAAGGGGATGGGAAATTCAGGTTAGGACAAATGATGTCCTTAACCAGAAATTGTCTGACAACACTCACTCCAGAGGATGTTTACCTTCTGGTTTATTTTGTGACCACATCTTACATTTTAGATTTCATAGAAGGTAAAGGAAGTGGATTGGGACACCATCTTCATGTGAAATCTCAGGTTTATGTTGGGTCAGAGTTGTTGAGTGAGAACAGGGGAGATTCCATACACTCAGATGAGCATCAGGCTCCATCTCTGATACTCTTGTGTCAGCCTGGAGGGCAGTACTATCTTTTCTAATAGGAAGAAGTACATTTACAATAGTGCCCTTAATCATCATCATAACTCAGAGAGGAAACGATCATTAACTCCATTTTCCAGATGAGGTGAACTGTAGTTCATAGAAGTTAAGAAACTTGCCAGGACATGAAGATTTAAAATAGCTCTGCTTATTCATGCTGTCTCTACAGCCTGTTAATAACAAAATGATACCTAAAATAATCCTTGCAAAACTTACAAGGAGATTACAAATTTAGGATATACAAATGAAAATGAAGAACCAGAATTTTGCCATAAATGGATTCTGCTAAGACATTTTTCAGAATGTAATCAGTCCCTCCAGGTCTACATTGACAGAAAATATCCTGTTTTCATTAAATTCCAAAATTTTATTGGAGGAATCTAACTGCTAAAATCAGTAAGATAATATCAAAGGGACAAATAAATATCCACTTAGATCTGATCAGGATTAATAAAATGCTGAAACAATGATAATAAAAAATTGAGGCCAGCACATCTAATAAATTCCCTCAAGAGTGGGGGAATTTACTGTCTCCTCTCTAATGGACTTTTCCTCTTTATGGAATTATGGATTCTGCTTCTAAAATATCATTTCAGTTCATCTGTAAACCTCAGTTGTTCTTTTGAATTAAATTCACTTCTGAAAGAAGTGAATAGGCTGTGAGTAGTAAATTCTATCAGTCTTATCCAAAAATATCTTTATTTCTCTGTCACATTGTATTATAGTATCTCTATGTATAGAATTCTAAAATGACAGATTTTCTCTCCCCATTAGAAAGAGATGTTCCCATTAATTTGTTACATTTTTCTGATGCACAGATTTCTGTTAATCCAAGTTTTCTTCGTTTCTAGCTTATGACTTCTCTCTTTGATTGTTAGGATTTTTCTGTTTGGTTTTCTATGTATAATTATATGTATATATTTTTTCTTTTTAATTTACCTGGGTTTACATTCTTGAAGCTGTGGTTCTTTAGACTCTGTGTTTGCAAATTCCTTCAATGCTGAGCATTTATCAGTCATAGTCTTTTCAAATTTTCTCCCCGCAGATACTGTTTCCTTTGGGAATTCTCATGAGATGGATGCTGAGTTTTCTCTTTCCCATACCTTGTAACATCCCATTTCTTCATCTCTGAGATGCTTTCTGGGCTGGTTCCCCTGCTCTGCTTTTCAATTATTAATTCAGCAATTTCTGTCATTTAGCCTGTTTATAGGCTAATTTCAATGGCTTTACTTTTCATTTCTCGTTCTATAAATATCCTTATTTCTTAATGTCCAGTTTTAAGATTATAGTTCTATTCCTTTCTTTATGACTTTAGTAGTATTAACTCAATTTGTTAATAATCTTGCATATAAATTATCTCCCTTATCTTGGATTGGCAGGAGTGGAGGTTGACTACATACAGGCTGCTCTGTGAGATGTAGCTGCTCATGATGACCTTTAAGAGTCCAGTAAAACATTTTAAGTGAGGTGCTACTAAAGATTTTTGTGAACATTCACTCTGACCAGTTCTGCACTTGAGAGAAAATTTTCTTACACTAGTAGCTATGATGACTCTCAGTAAGCAGAGATGGGATTCCAGGAGGCTCTTGGAATATTCCAGAAAAGGTGCTCTGGTGGTGTCAGTGAGTCTAGCATAGTGGGAAAGAATGGCAAAGATGCTATATATTTCCCTCAGCTTGACCTTCTTCAGGGGAAAAGAGACATTCAGAATCCTGATTGTAATAGTTAAAATATATTTGCAGCTGGGCTTAGTGGCGCACACCTGTAATCCCAGTGGCTTGGGAGGTTGAGACAGGAGGATCACAAGTTCAAAGCCAGCCTCAGCAACAGCGAGGTGCTAAGCAACTCAGTGAGACCCTGTCTCTAAATAAAATACATAATAGGTCTGGGGATGTGGCTCAGTGGTTGAGTGCCCCTGAGTTCAATCCCCTGTATATATATACATATATATATATATATGTATGTGTGTGTGTATATATATATATATATATGTATGTGTGTATATATATACCTTTGAGGTATTTATTTATTTTAATATTTGTTTTTTACTTTTAGGTGGACACAATAACCTTTATTTTATTTTTATGTGGACCCAGTGCCTCACTGGTGCTAGGCAAGTGCTCTACCACTGAGCCACAACCCCAGCCCCATATTTGAGATATTTCTTAAGACATTGTTTGGACTTATACAAATTATACACATTTTCAACTTTGTGTGTGTGTGTGTGTGTGTGTGTGTGTGTGTTTTATTCCTCCTTACACCCAATTTTATATCCTTTTTTATTCTCTTTCTACAAAAACATTTTAAAGCCATTTCATTACTTGAGCAAAAAGAACTCAGAATTTACATGAAATTGCCTAAATTGTTAATAAAGAGAAAGCTTTTTACTGTGGAATTTTGCCTGCTTCCTTTTTCTTTGTCTAGTTCAGCCTGGTGACAAAGTAAAAATTGAGGTCAAGTCCAGTCAGGTCCTCATTTTCCTTAAAAAAGAAAAGAATCTTTTCCTGGTCTTTGATTGAACACAGAGCATCTGATCTCAGTGAGTTTTCGGGGAGCATCTTGGTGTATAAATCCCAAGCGTTTCCCAGATCCACTCTCCCCGCAAGGGCAGGCCATCCCCAGGCCCCTCTGAGTCAAGGCCAGTATCCTTGAGGGTTAAGAGGAGGTGGTAGTGCAGGAGGCAAATCAGATACATTCAGACTGCTTGGCAGGCAGTATTGGCCAAGATCAGGCCTAACATGAACTCTTGTGGCTTAAAGATTCCTATGCAAGAGCAGTCCTTTTTGAGAATTGGGATAATTTGTTTTTGGCAAAACACTGTTTCTTTTTTTGAGGGTGAGAAGAAAAAGAGTGTGGGAAAAGCTTTGGAAATCTTGCAAGACCTCTTGGACATGGACTACGTGTTACAAAACATATTTTTGACGAGTTAAGTGTTAACCAACCAAAAACAGACAGATTGTCTTTCCCATGTTGGCTTCGAAATGCGGCAGGGGAAGTGCCATTGCTGGATATGGTTGAGAACTCGCTGAACCCTGTCATTTGAAAAAAGAGTGTCAAAGAGTCCATATAACGAGAGGACAGAGCTGAGTTTGCTTGTCCCTTTTTGCAGGATATGATTGCAACCTTCTGGGACAGAAAAAAAAATTGAACAATACCAAATCAAATCAGCTCCAACTGTCAGCGGAGGGTGGTCCAGAATAAAAATTTCAAAAGAGAGAAAGATTAGTTTTAGACCATAATGAATTCTCTTTGCCATTGAAAATTCATCAAAAAAAAAAAAAAAAACATTTCACGACAACTTTGACAGGCAATGATCCGAATGTTTGATGTATAGAGGGAGTTATTTCTTGCCCTCAAAAAGCTCTTAAGCTCTCCCTGAGGAAAGGAACGTGTAAGTGGATAATTACAATATATTGTGATTTTTAAAGAATTCAAGGGAACAAGGAAGGAAATGCTAATTCTGGTGAGAATGGGAAGGATCTTGCACACTTGTTGGGGATTTTGTGTTTTTGTTTTCAGTTTCTTTCATTGACCTATAAAAATAATACATATTGGTCTGGGGATGTCATTCATAGTAAAGCACATGTTAAGCATGCACAAGGCCCTGGGTTTGCCCAGGCACTGAAAAAAAAAACATACACACATACATATTTATGGAGTACAGTGTGATGTTTTAATCCATGTATACATTGTACAATGTTCAAATGCTCAAACATTTATTATTTCTTCGTGCCAAAACACTCAAAATCTTTTCTTCTAGCTATTTTGAGATACATTGTACATTATTGCTACCTATAGACACCCTACTATGCAATACAAAGCCAGAAATTATTTCTCCAATCTAACTATAACCTAGTACCAGTTAATCAACATCTCCCCATCCCTCCCACCTTTCTACTCTCACCAGCCTCTGGTAACCACTCTTCTACTCTGCACTTCTGTGAAATCAATATTTTTAGGTTTACATATGAGTGAGATTATGCAGTACATGTCTTTCTGTGCCTGGCCTACTTCATTCAGCATTGTGTCCTCCGGTCCCATCATGTTGATGCAAACGACTTCATTCTTTTTATGGCTGAATAGTATTCCACTGAGTATATGCATTGAGTTTTCTTTATCCATTCGTTAGTTGATGGACATTTAAGGTTTTTTTAATTTTTTTTTATTTCATGGCTATTGTGAATATTGCTGCTGTAAACACGAGAACGCAGATGTCTCTTCAACACTGGTTTCATTTCCTTTGGATGTAAACCCAGGAGTGGGATTGCTGGATCACATGGTAGGTCTGTTTTTGATCTTTTGAAGAATCTCTGTACTCTTTCCCATGATGACTGTACTAATTTACATTCCCACTAATAGCCCATGTGAGTTCCCCTCCCCCACAACCTGGATGGCACTTCTTCACTTTGTTTCTTTTTGATAATAACATTCTAACTGGAGGGAGGTGATGTCTCATTGTGGTTTTGATTTGCATTTCCCTGTTGATGAGTGATGTTGAACATTTTGCATAACCTTGTTGTCTATTTTTATTTCATCTTTTTAGAAATATCTACTTAGGTCAATTGTCCATTTTTTAATCAGATTAATCTTTATTTTACTACTGGGTCTTTTGGGTTACTTACATATTCTGGATATTAAGCCCTTGTAAGATGTATAGTTTGGGCTGGGCATGGTGGTACACACCTGTAATCCTAGAAGCTCGGGAGGATGAGACAGAAGATCTCCAGTTCAAAGCCAGTCTCAGCAACAGTGAGGCATAAGCAACTCAGTGAGACCCTGTCTCTAAATAAAATACAAAATAGGGCTGGGGATGTGGCTCAATGGTTAAGTGACCCTGAGTTTAATCCCTAATGCCACACACACTCGCAAAAGAGAGTGATGGATAGTTTGAAAATATTTTCTCCCATTCTGTAGTTTATCTCATTGTTGTATGTTTTCTTTGCTGTATAGAAGCTTTGTAGTTTGTCATAATTCCATTTGCCTGTGTTTGCTTTTGTTTCCTGTGCATTTGGTTCTTACCAAAAACAACACCTACCCAATGCAAGGTCCTGAAGCATCCCTCCTATATTATCTTCTAGTAAGTTCTCAGTATTTAATACGTTCTGCATTGATATTTTATTTATGGATCTAGTTTCATTTTTCTGCATGTGAATACACAATTTTTCTAGCACCTTTTAGCAAAGAGACTCTCCTTTCTCCACTGTGTGTGCTCCTAGCACCTGGATGATTAACCGATAGAAGATTTATGGGCTTATTCATAGGCTCTCTATTCTTTCATTGGTCTATGTATCCATTCTTATGCCAATACCACCCTGTTTTGATTACAATAGCTTTGTAGTATATTTTGAAATCAGGTAATGTAATGTCTCCTGTGTTGTTCTCTTTGCTCAAGATTGCTTTGACTATTTGGGGAGTTTTGTAGTTCCAAATGAATTTTAGGGTTCTTTTTTCTGGTGAAGGATGCCATTAGTATTGATAGGGATTGCATTAAATCTTTAGATCACTTTGGGTAGTATGGACATTCTAGTAATTTTGATTATCCCAATCCATGATTTCAAGATGTCTTTCCTGTGTGTGTGTGCGCGTGTATGTGTCCTCAACTCATTTCACCAGTGTTTTATCATTTTTTACCACAGAGATTTTCTCCCCTCTGGTTAGATTTAATGCTGTTTACTTTTGTAGTATTTTCAATTGAATTGCCTTCTTAATTCCTTTTTAGACAAATCACTATTGGCTTATAATTGGCATACAATAACACTACTGATTTTTGTATGTTAACTTTTTATACCACATGTTTACTTATTAGCTTATTTATTAGTTCTAGTAGTTTCCTGGTGGAATTTTTTTTTCTTTTTTAATAAGTAAAATAAGATCTTATATATTAAACAGTGACAATTTGACTTCCCCTCTTTCCACTTTAGATGCACTTTATTTTTATTTTGATTGATTTTTTTTTTTTTTGCCTCATTGCTCAAACTAAGACTTTCAGTATTATGTTGAACAAAAGTAGTCCTTGTCTTGTTCCAGATCTTAGAAAGAAAGCTTTTTGATTTTCCTTATTCAGAATAATGTTAGTTGTAGGATTATTATCTATGGCCTTTATTATGAGGTGTGTTCCTTCTAGGCCTAAATTGTTGAGAGTATTTGTCATGAAAATATTTTAATGAAATGCCTTTCTATGTCTATTGGGATGACCATGTGGTTAAAACCTTTCTTCTTTTGTTGTCAGGTTTGTTGATTTGTGCATGTGCTGAACCATCATCATGTGGGCTGAATCCCAGTTGACCATGATGTCTGTCATTATAATGTGCTGCCAGACTTGGTTTGCTAGTATTTGGTTGAGGCCTTTTGTATGAATGTTCATCAAGAAATTAACCTGAAGCTTTTATTTTGTTGCTGTACTTGTCATCTCATTGCAGACAATTTGGTAGGGTAATGCTGGCTTTATTGTATGAGTTTCGTAAAATTCCCTCCTCTTCAATTTTTCAAAATAATTTAAGAAGAGTTACTATTTATTATTCTTTAAACATTTGGTAGAGTTTAGCAATGAAGCCATTTGCTCTGGGCTTTTCTTTGATGGAAGATGTTTTAGTACTGATTTGATTTTATTGCTCATTCTCGATCTGTTTTTTTTTAATATTTATTTTAATTGTAGTTGGACACAATACCCTTATTTATTTTTATGTGATGCTGAGGATCGAACCCAGGGCACACACATGCTAGGCTAGTGCTCTACTGCTGAGCCACAACCCTAGCCCCTTGATCTGTTCTTTAAATTTTTATTCTTTTTTTGTTTTTCTTCTTGGTGCTGGAGGTTGAACCCCGGGCCTGCCACATGCTGCTCACGTGCTCTACCACTGAGCTACATCCTCAATGCCAGGTTTTTTGCTTCTTCATGATTCAGTGTTTATAAGGTGTATGTGTCCATTTCTTCTAGGTTATTAAATTTTTTGGCATGTAAATTTTTATAATAGTCTCTAATGATCCTGTATATGCCTGAGGTGTTGGTTATAATGCCTTCTTTTTCACCTGTGATTTTATTTGAGTCTTCTCTCTTTTTTCTTAGTCCTGTTAAGGGTTTGTCAATGTTGTTTATCCTTTCAAAAATCTACCTCTTTGTTTCACCAATCTTTGAAATGTTTCTTTCAGTCTCCATTTTATTTGTTTCTGTTCTGATCTTTATTTCTTCTTCCCTTCTACTAATTTGGGATTTCCTTTGTTCTTGTTTTTCTAGTTCCTTGAGGTACTGTGATAAGTTGTTTAAGATCTTCATGCTTTTTTGATGTAGACATGGATAGTAATGACTGGATTCTTACTACTGCTTTTGATGCATCCTGTAAGTTTAGAATGTTATGTTTTCATTTTTTTTCTTTCCCTGTAAGTCTATTAACATTCCTTCATATATTTAGCTGCTCCAAAATTGGGTGCCCATATATTCAAAATTTTTATTTCCTCTTGATGAGTTGACCCCCTTATCATTACATATTGACTTTTCTTGTGTTTTTATGTGTTTTAATTTAAAGTCTACTTTACCTATTAAAAGTGTGGAAATTCCTACTTTCTTTTGGATTCCATATGCATAGACTTTTTTTTCTCAACACTTCACTTTTAGTCTTTGTATGTTCTTAAACATGCAGTAAGTTTCTTATAAGGAGCATATAGTTGGATCTGTTTTTCTTTTTTTAATCCATTCAGTCACTATGTCTTTCAATTGAATAACTTAATTCATTTACATTAAAGATAATTATTGGTAGGTATGGTCTTACACTATTTTGTTACTTTTTAAAAAAAATTATAATTCCTTCCCCCCCTTAACAGTCTATTTTATAGTTAGGTGATTTTGTTTTCTAATAGTATGTTTTGATTCCTTGCTTATTTTGGGTGTACTGGTTACAAATTTGTGTTTTGTGGCTACCATGAAACTTACAAAATACATCTTTTGATTATAACAAGCTATTATGAAATTATAGTAACTTAACATTGATCATAGAGACAATAAAACAAAAAAGGAATAGAAAAATATTAATTAAAAAACTATACTTTTATCCCTGTACTTCAATACATTTTTAATTTTGATGTCTAATTTTTCATCTTTTAATCACCTATATTTTAACTATATTGTTGTAGTCATTATTTTAATTTCTATGTTTTACTTTTCAGATTAAAGATATAAACTGTTGGGACACTGTTTACAGTATAAGAGCATTCTGAATTTGTCTGAATAGTCACATTTACCAGTGAGTTTTATACCTTCTGATGTTTTATTTATACTTATTAGTATCTCTTTCAGTTTGAAGAACTCCCTTTAGCATTTCATATAGGACAATTCTCATGGTAATAAAAAAATCTCAGTTTTTGTTTGCCTGAAAACATCTGTATCACTTTTTCATTCCCAAAGGATAGCTTTGCTGGGTATTGTATTCTTGATTAGCCAACTTTTCCTTCATCACTATATAAATCTCATCACACTCCCTCATGGCCTGAGGTTTTTGCTAAGAAACCTCTTTTCAGGTAAATTGGAAAACCCTTATGCGTTTTGTTTTCTTGTGCTGTTTTGAGAATCCTCTTTGTTATTAATCTTTGAGAGCTTGATTATAATATGTTACAGGGTAGATTGTTTGAGTGAAATTTGACTGGTGCCTTTGACCTGTCTGTACCAGAATATTTCTGTCCTCCTATAAATTCAGAAAATGTTCCATTTTTGTGTCTTTGAATATACTTTTACCCCTCTGGCATTCCTAAGACCCTTTTAACAACAAAACCCCAAATTATTTACTTTTTTAAAGCTTTCTCAAATTTCTTATTCAGTTTTATTCATTCCTTTTTTAATATTTATTTTTTAACTGTAGTTTGACGCAATATATTTATTTCACTTATTTATTTTTATATGGTGCTGAGGATGGAACCCAGGGTCATGCAAGTGGGAGGTGAGCTCTCAACCCCTGAGCCACAATCCCAGCCCCTCTTCATTCCTTTTTATTGATTTTTATTTTTTCTCCTTTGAATGTATATTTTCAAATAGCCTATTTTTGAGCTCACTGATTCTTTTTTCTGTTTTATCTACTTGCCTTTGATTTCCTTTATCACCTTTTAAATTTTGTGTAGTACACTTTTCAGCTCAAGGATTTCTGTTTGATACTTTTTAATAACTTCAATCTCTCTATGAAATTTCTCTGATAGAGTACTGAGTTGTTTCTCGGTTAGAAATAAATATCAATGTGACATTAATCACAATAAATATATTCAAATGTAACAACTAAACAACTAACAACTAAAAGGCAGAAATTATCATTTAGACAAAGCAAAACAGGATCCAATATGCACCTAACAAAATACACACTTAAAACTAAAATATACAGAAAAATTAAAATTAAAAGGAAAAACAAATATTATTTTAGATTCTGTGCATCCAGAATCTAAAACCAGGTGACACAACAGTATTAATTTAAAATGAAATTTAAGACAAAACATCTTAATAAGGATAAATAGGGTACACAACATATTCATTACAGAGCTGTCAGATTAAATTCATTGTAAACGTGTATGTGCCTAAGCAAAAATCCTTAAAACACAGAAAACTTAAGTTAACTAAATTAGAAGGAGATAATGACAAGCCAATGAAGAATTTGACATAATTGCATTACATTAATAGCTTAAGTCTACAAATCACTAGTGGAGAAAGTATCTTTAAATAATTATACAAATAGATCTGAGAATCTCTTAAATTGATCTAATATGAGCCCTGTATCCAATAAACATATAACATGGGGATTTTCCAACAAATGCTTGGAAGTCTTAAATGGCTTCTCTTTTCATGAGTGTTCCTCGGGATATTTCTTCTTTTGAACATATGTTTTCTCCTATTTTTCACCTAAATGTATGCTTGATGACTTATGACTTCCCTATGTCTACTGAAGAGTCATCAAGCCAGTCAGAGGGTGTCTGCTATGGCTGTGATCTGAGACTGATGTGTCTCCTGGGAGCTACCCAATGTGACCAGTGTCTTCCTCTTCAGCCGTTGAACAGTCATTATTAGAGGATTTAGTCACACTGATGTGGATTGAATTTAAACTTGTGGCCTTGAGTTCAGAGTTTGACTCTTTAGTTTTCTGAAGAGGAAAGTTTCCGTCTGGGGCTCTGCCTGCCTTTGGAGTAAGGCACACACATTCAACTGTTGTTTGTGCTCCTTGGAAATCTCCCTGAGCCATAGTGCAAGGAATGTAGTAGAATAAACCCGAAGATGAAGGACGTTCACCCGTGCCTTTAACATCATCACAATGAGTTAATGAGTCCATTAGCCTTTTATGGTTATCCCAAAGACAACATAATTAAGTTAACACAATGGGTCAGGGCAAATGTGTCCTTTGACTGGAGCCCATCATTTCAGTTTCCCATACTTCCTGTTTTTACTTTCCCCGTGATATAGAAATAATATGCCGCCCTTCATGAGTGACAGCATTGCTATGGTTTTAAACTAAGCCAAACATTGGTTATGCCATGTTAAGTGGTTTCCACGGAGACATGGAAAACCCTTATACCCCCACACCCTTTAAGAATTCACCAAAACTTTATGTAAGCTGGTTTCAACTGATATTACCCAAAATCTTATGATATAGGCAAGAAAGGGATTATTAATTTTATTTGAGGAAATTGAGACTAAGAGAATTAAAAGTGATACCCAGAATCCTACATGGCTTTGTGATGAAAAAAGTTAAACTCACATTTTCGAATTTAAGTATCACTGCCCTTACGTTCTTCTTGGCCTCTGACATAAATTTCAAGTTGGATTAACAGGGTGGAGATGCACTGGGCACCATTACTTAGGAACTTCTTTTGCTAAGCTGGGTGGATTTGAGAACGAATCCAAATTATGCATCTGGCAAAGATAAAAGTGCTCTGGAACCAGACTGCAGGAACTCAAATTCTCACTCAAGCACACAGTCAGAGCCATGTGATCGTGTGTTTTTTTAACTTCTCTCTACCTGGACTTCTTCAGCTCTAAAATGCAGATACAAATTATACCTAATTTGCTATAGGATCCTATGAGGTCATAATATATTCAAAGTGCATAGAATAGTGCCTTGCACATACTGACTGCTCTAGAAGGGTTTGTTCTTGGAATATTATTATTGATAATGTCATTATGGTATCAGAATTGCTTGGCTCAGGAGCTCAGTGTTTAACTGCTATGATCTAAACACCTCAAATGTGCCATGATATGAAATTAGTTTAAAGTAAAAGGAAACACTTAGTTGTGACATGAGGCACCAGGTGGATTTGCATAGATCAGAGGGCACACACAGTCCTATTAGAGTTGCCACATTTTGAACAAAGGAAGATTGCCATTGCAGCCAAGGTGATGCTTCTCCTTCTCGAATCTCTTCCCCTCTCTGTAGCCAATTCACTAATCTCAGCCCTCTTTACCTCCATGTGCCTTAATGTGCCCCCATTTCACATTGTTGTGGGAAAGAATGAACTTGGGCACATGATGTCCTCCTATTGACTGGAAGTCAACTATCCAGCCACTGTGGCCTGGCTGTCCTCACTCCTCCACTCTTCCATCATCTGGTTCACTTCAAAACGTCTGCTGTTTCAAGTGTAATTATTAAGTGTGCACAATGTATGGAAGTGGGCCAAATAAAGCCCGCAGGAGGCCCTGGATGATTCAGACTTTCTCAGTTATCTGGGAAATATTTTAAGTACCACACATGCCTTTCTGGTCTCCCCTTGTCTTCACTCCTCTTTGCCTAGAAGTCCCTTCCTCTGTTTCTGATCACATGGTGGCTGTCACAGAGCCTACCTGTACCTTCTAGTCCATTTGTTTTTCTGTGATCAAGCAATCAGGATGTCAAGGAAGCAAGACCCTTGGCTTCTTAGGCTGGGTGAATGATTCTTGTGGTTTCATATGGGGATGACCTGCCCTCCTGCCACCTAATCCCCTCCTCTGGGAACCCTGATCACTCCATTCTCTCTTTAGCCTGTGCTCTCAGGCTCCAGGTGGGTTTCCTCTGTCTTATTATCTCCTGCCTTCCTCACAAAGTGCATATCCCAGGTCCTGAATGTTAGTCCTCCACATCTTGTTTACTCCACTTTTGCAACTTGCACGAGTCCACCCCAGAGACTTCAAGTCCACCTGTCCTCACATAGGCAAAGCTTGTGCACCATCATCTAGCATGGAAGCTCACCTGTTGCTACATAAAAAGTCACCTCTACTGGGCACTGTGGTGCATGACTGACTGTAATCTCATTGGCTCTGGAGGCCAAGACAAGAAGATCAAGAGTTCAAAGCCAGCCTCAGCAAAAGCAAGGCACTAAGCAACTCAGTGAGACCCTTTCTCTAAATAAAATACAAAATAGGGCTGGGGATGGAGCTCAGTGGCTGAGTGCCCCTGAGTTCAATTCCCAGTACAAAAAAAAAAAAATTCACTTCCTTTCCCACAATACATTATAGATGCTGAATTTATACCACTGAAGTAAAGCTAGTTAGCAGTCAAGGAGTTGATTGCCCATTTGTTTGTGGCCTGTTTTTAAGGACATCATCATTTTCTCTTCCTGAAATTCAAGTGTGCAGCTTGCACCTCCCATTGTATTCATCATTCAAGGGATCTACTATTCCTGAGATACAAGGGCCCTCTTCTGTATCCAAGCATTATAACTATACATCTTCAAGGCTCCATTCCTAAGTAAAATATAATCTGTGGAAGGCAAATTAAATTAAGTACAATTCAGTGAGAAATCAAATTTCAAGCTAATTCTTCTTCTTCTTCTTCTTCTTCTTCTTCTTCTTCTTCTTCTTCTTCTTCTTCTTCTTTCTTTCTTTCTTTCTTTTTTTTTTTTTTTTTTTTTTGGTACCAGAGACTAAACTTAGGGGCACTCGATCACTGAGCTACATCCCAACCCTATTTTGTGTTTTATTTAGAGACAAGGTGTCACTGAGTTGCTTAGCACCTTGCTTTTGCGGAGGCTGGCTTTGAATTCACTATCCTCCTCCTCAGCCTCCAGAGCTGCTGGGATTACAGACATGCACAACCGGGCCAGCAAGCTAATTCTTCTTTAAAGTAAATATATCAGGGGTAAAGCGGAAGCACATGATACACACCATAATCTTATTTGGTCTGATTTGTAGCTTATGTTATATGCAGATTAGGCTTCATTCAAATCAGGAGCTAGGCTTCAGGAAGAGTCCTCTCTCTCTACTTAAATTTGCCATTGAATAAATCCTTCTCCCTCAGCCCATTGATCCCTATAGACTGCCTTATTTCCACTTAAGAAACATCTTCTTTACGTCCCCATCTGGTCATAGGGAAGACATTGAACTTTTCTCTGTATTTCCATATCAGCCTATATGTATATAGTTATGTGCATATATATATATTTTTTTCTTCCTAGCCCTCTCTCCAAAAGTAGTTTTTCAAGGTGTATCCATTTACATCCTAATATCCCAGCCCTTCAGCTCCCAGAACGCAATGTCACCCTCACAGGACCTTCAAACCAAAGCTTGGTCCACTGGCATTTTTGCATTATGAGATACACCATCCCCCACCCCATACACACATGCACACATGTACACACAGAGAGATATATTTAGTTGTTAGTATTTCAGTATTATCATTATGTGTGATAGGTTTATTAACAATAGCTTTTAGATGCTGAGCTGAAGGTTTACATAATTGAAATAATAGATTAAAAAATGGAATGTAAGATTCACAAGAGTGTTAACCATTCTCTTCCCACTTACACAGGGATGTAATGTGCAGAGCAAAAAGAAGACAACAGGATGTGAGGAACAAATGAGGATGCTCTAAAGATCCCCTGGTTGGAGTTATCTCCTCGAACCCTTGCTGCCCAGTACTACCAGCACATCACACAAAACTGCACAACCTTGTTGGGAGGGATGGAGATGCCCTTGAATTATTCATGTTTTAACACTAATGCAGTCAGGAGGCGGACCCCTGAGGGAGTCAAAATCTTTTATTAAATGTAAATTGTTTTATTATGAGATCCTGCAACTTGATAACAACTAAGAAGATTTCCCCAGAAAATGTTTAATAATAGGAAGAATATCAAAGTGAGCGGAACTAAAAATGGGGGTAAGCTAGTGAGCAGAGGGGTGACGAAATGCTGAGGAGAGGCCAGGGAGGACAAAGAGTCCAGAGCACCCATTGCCTTCTTCACCACAACTCTGAACCCATATCTCAGAATCTGTGGTTATGGCCTCTGCTAGGCAATGCTGGCCTCACTGAACCTGAATGTCAGTGTCTGTACATTCATGAGTCAAATTGGACATTCTTGGAAAATTCAGCCTCTCTCTCAGCACTTTCACCTCATAGAATGTACCTCCAACACACAACTTCCCACCATGAGGACAATGTTCTTCCAGGTCCTCAAATATCCAAGAATCCTTTTTAGGCCACAGATGGTACCTTTTCCCCATTCCAGACATGAATCAACCTGCCAGGGGCTGGAGGCCATGAGAGACAAGGAGACTGTCTACCTGGACAAGGACATCCATTATGGTTATCAGAATGACCCTAAGCCTTCGGCAAAGGTTGGTAGAGATCATGAGTGTTCTGCTACTGAGAAGTAAGATATGGATCCCAAACTATAGCACTGCCTTCTTGTTAAAGCTTCAGCTATGTGACATTGAGCAATGGGGAAAAAAATCTTTGTGCCTTACTTTTTCTTCTGCAAAATAGGAAAAATAAAATATTTGTTGAGAGCTGGGGATCTAAAGCTCAATGGTAGAGTACTTGCTTAGCCTGTGCAAGGCCCCAGATTCAATTCCCAGTACTGCAAAAATTAAAAATTAAAAATAAATATTTGTTGAATATATAATAGCAGAATATTCATAGTAACAGCATTTTTATAGGACAGAGTTTCATAGTATTTATGGAATAGATAGTAAGCAGTGTGAATAGTTAAAGTATCCATACCTCAGATTCTCATCTGTAAAATGTTAATAATAATAGCATTTATAGAATAGAATTGTATAGATTAAATGAGCTGATATCTGGAAAGTAATTACTTGGTAAACAAATAAGTATTTTGTAAACGTTAGCCATTACTCTGAGTATTTCTACAGAATCATTCTAATATTCTGAGTTTGAGAAAAAACAAAATTGGGTAGTGAGTAACAGACTCCCACTTGGAATCTGGTCTTTTGCCAGAATGAGAGACCCTGAGCTGGTGATGAAATATTCCAAATAAAGTCATAGGGATAACTAATCCTCTCCTGTACACACACTTGTCCCATGGGCAATGAAGGCAGGTAGAAGCAGAAAACTATGGTCGTGATGATGAAGAACAGGAAGACACGAGAATATTTCAGGAAAACTCATCTCTGGTTTTTTTCAGATCAAGTGGAGCTGTGAGCAAATCCTTCCTGGCTCTAAGGAGTGAGCACATTCATAAGCTGGAGGCACAGACTGATGAGGTGTGCAACTTCCTGTTTCCTTGGTGAATGCCTCAGAAAACATGCAGTTGGAGATTTTAAAATTTTCCACTCACTGTTGCCTTGCAAAGCTCACAGAAGGTTGGATGAGATGAGTCAGGAAGCTGGTTAGGGGATGGCAGACCTGGGGGAGGCTCACAGCCTCTTCCTTGCTTTCCCAATAACTCACAAAGACCAGTGACCTTTGCATCCCATCAGCCTCTGGGGAAAGGAGTGTGACTCCTTAAAATCACAGACCCAAAGCATCTGAAAACCAGAAGGTATTTCATGCAGGTCTGCTAGGAGCCACAAGCAAATAATATGATGCATGGCACTTTCGGTTGTAAGGTGACGACACCAGCTAGCCACTGAGATGATATGATTATGTTAAGATTTACATTCATATGGAAATTGGACTCCTGCTGTTCACCTTGGCCTTGGCCTGCTGCGGGACTCATGTTATGGGACTCCTGGAGAGTTCCCATTGGTTGGGGAAGGATAGTAGGAGGGAATTCCGGGGGAGGTGCGCGCCCCCCCCCCATTCCCGGTAGGCGCCCATGGGTGGACCAGTTTTGGCTTGCTGGTGCTTACGGAGGATTGGCGGCTTTTTCAAAAATAAAGTTTTATTCCTGCTTGAGTGGCTCGTGATTCTGTGCCCAGCCAAGACATTGGCACAGGTCGATGACTAAAATCCTCTGGGGAAATGAATGTCTATTTTCTTACAAAAATATCTCTTAGAACAGCATCTCTTCTGTTCATCCTCAAGATGGGGCTGTTTAATTACTTCAGAGAGTTTCATTCTAACCTTTCTGTGGCCAGGGTATCAGTTCTTCCCTCTTTCTCTCCTCATGGTTCCTGGGCCCCCATTGCTACAGCTTCTATTTCTACAAGTCCCCTTAAAATCCTGGCACTTCAGAGTCTTTAGTCTTTTTCACTGTTTAATTTGGATCAGTGGGTCTTAGACTTCTCTGATGACAATCAACTCTTAATGAATTGTATGAATTTTCTTACCTGTAAAATTCACAATTGCATCAAAAATATTGTAGGGAAATTCAGGGGTTACAAGTCCACTGAAGTGCTCCCAAAGCACTCCAGAGGATCCATGTCTGAAAATCCAGATGCAGTCCCAGCACCCAGAAGCTTGTCTCACCCATGGAGCTAGGTCTCAGGACTACTCGTAGCTTGCTGGCCCTCACAATGAGGCCCTGTTATTTCCTCAAGGGACATGAACAACCCCACCAAAGACCAACATCAGCAACGTGAATACACCTATTTAAAGTGTTCAGTCAGGAGCTTTAGTTCATTCAGAGTTGTGCAACCATCACAGAGAATTTTATAACATTTTTTTTTCCATCTCAAAAAAGAAATGTAGCTGTCATCCCCAATCAGCCCTTTCCCCCAGTGCAAGCAACCACTTATCTGCTTTCTCTATTTTCCATTTCTTAACATTTCCTATGAAGGGAATCTTAGCATATATGTTTTCTCTCTGTGCATGTAACTATCTTCTTTCAGTTAGCATAGAATTTTCAGGTTCATCCATGTTGTAGCTTGTATCAATGTGTTATTCTTTTTCATGGAAAAATAATATTGAATTGTATTGGATATATTGCATTATTTAATTCATTCATTAATTGGTGGACATTTGTGTTGCATCTATTTTTGCTAACGCCCAACTTCGAGTGAACTGAATCCCTGCTTTCTTAAATTCTTTTCAAATTCATCCAACTAAAGCCCAAACTGTTTAATAGGTCCTTATTAAAAAATATTTTTAGTTGTTAATTAACCATCATTTTCTTTATTTATATGTGGTGCTGAGAAGCGAACCCAGTGCCTCACACATGCTAGGCAAGTGCCCTACCACTGAGCCACCACCCGGGCCCCATTTTTAAACTCTTTTATAGGGATACCCACAGTTTTCCACATTACTTGTCACAGTTTATGCAATGAGGAATAAATTCAATTCCATGCTGGTCTTTGGCTGGAGGACATTGACACACATATTCTAAGTTATAGATCCTTGCTCCAAAGTCTACATGTGGCCTGACTTATGCCATTTGTGTCCCTGGCCTTAATAATCAATGAAATGTTGTTAGTTTTTCAATGAATATGCTCAGGTCTCATTTCTCACTACCTACTAGGACACTGTGATGTCCTATAGGTACCTCAAATGCAAACAACAAAAATAAATGTTGATTCTGAAATTGTATTTTTGTATGACTGCTAACTTAATTAGATATACCACAGTTTAATAACACACAATGCAAAAAATCATGGGGTTACCCCACACATCTCATCACTCAACTCCCAGGCCTGCACTCACCTCTTCGTTTCCATCATGGCTGCCACTGTCTCCCACCTAGATGACTGCAAAGGCTTCCTTTCTGCCTGGTCTTCCCCTCCAGCCTTCATTCTTCACATTCCTCCCTCTTCATTACTGGACTGGTTTGTGGTTTTGTTTTTGTTTTTTTGGGGGGAGGGTTGTTTTTATTAAATTATTTATTTATTCTAATTTGTTATACATGATGGCAGAATGCAATTCGTTTCATGTTATACATATAGAGCACAATTTTTCAAGTCACTGATTGTACACAAAGTATTTTCACACCATTTTTTTTTATACATGAACTTAGGGTAATGATGTCTAACTCATTCCACCATCATTCCTACCCCCTTTTCCCCTCCCTTCCTCACCCTCCCCTTTGACCTATCTAAAGTTCCTCCATTCCTCTCATGCTCCCCCCACCCCGCATTACCATTATGAGACAGCATCCTCATATCTGGAATTGACTTACTTCACTTAGCATTATATTCTTCAAATCCATCCATTTACCTGCAAATGCCATGATTTTATTCTCTTTTAATGCTGAGTAATGTTCCATTGTGTGTGTGTGTGTGTATCCATTCTTCTACTGAAGGTCATCTGGGTTGGTTCCACAATTTATGAATTGTGCTGCTATAATCATTGCTGTGGCTGTGTCCCTTTAGTATACTGTTTTTAAGTCCTCTGGGTATAAACCGAGGAGTGGAATAGCTGGGTCAAATGGTGGTTCCATTCCAAGTTTTCCAAGGAATCTTCATACTGCTTTCCAGATTGGCTGCACCAACTGCAGTTATCTTATATTAGACAAAGGTGCCAAAAATGTACATTGGAGAAAAGATAGCCTCTTCAACAAATGGAGCTGGGAAAACTGAAAATCCACTTGTAACAAAATGAAACTAAATCTCTGTCTCTCACCATGCACAACTCAACTTAACGTGGACTAAGGACCTAGGAATTAAACCAGAGACCCTGTGCCTAATGAAAGAAAAAGTAGGCCCAAATTTCCATCATGTGGGATTAAGCCCCAATTTCCTTAATGAGACTCCCATAGTGCAAGAATTAAAACCAAGAATCAATAAATGGAATGGATTCAAACTAAAAAGCTTCTTCTCAGCAAAAGAAACAATTAGTGAGGTGAACAGAGAGCCAACAGAATGGGAGAAAATCTTTACCACAAGCACATCAGATAGAGCACTAATTTCCAGGCTATATAAAGTATTCAAAACCTGAACACCAAAAAATCAAATAACCCAATCAATAAATGGGCCAAGGAACTAAACAGACACTTCTCAGAAGAGTATATACAATCAATCAACAAACGTATCAAAAAAAAAAAAAGTTCAACATCTCTAGAAATTAGAGAAATGCAAATCAAAACCACTCTAAGATTTCATCTCACCCCAGTCAGAATGGCAGCTATCAAGAATACAGACAGCAACAAGTGTTGGCGAGAATGTAGGGGAAAAGGCACACTCATACATTGTTGTTGTTTTTTAATACAAAGGTTATTATGTCCTTTTCTTTCTCAGAATTATTTTATAGCTCTGTATTGTCTGAAGAATAAAATAAATATTCCTTATTAGGGCATTAAGAATTCCTCATGTTCTGACCCCCAGGCAGAATATTTTTTTTTAAGAGAGAGTTTTTTTTAACATTTATTTTTTAGTTTTCGGCGGACACAACATCTTTGTTTGTATGTGGTGCTGAGGATCGAACCCGGGCCGCACGTATTCCAGGCGAGCGCTACCGCTTGAGCCACATCCCCAGCCCGCCTGGGCAGAATTCTAAATACACCAAACATTCATGAACCCTCTGGGTCCCATCCACAGTGAACAACTTGAAGGGCCTGGAGAATATCACCATCTTTATCACCTTCTTATATTAGCATGCCATCTCAACCCCCAGACGATTTGGAAAGGTCCCTTGTCCTCAGTCTAGTCAATCCTTATTCAATTCCACTCTTAATTTGCATTCTCCAAGAAGTCTTTCACAGTGGCTCTGTGTTTCTATGGTGCTCTTTCCTGCCATTTTTTAGCACTTCACATCCACTAAGTTTCTTAAATATGGTTTACCACCCCAAAGGCACTATAATTATATTGTGATAATTATATTCTTACCCCTTACCAGTGTTTTATGCAGATTAGTCAGTAAGTAGTTGATGAATGAAAGGATAATATAGTGATTTGATAACTCTAGTCCTAGCCAGTGTCTGACTTTGGCCACATGAGAGAGCTAGAATAAGAACTGCTCAGCTAAGCCTAGTCAACTCCTATAACTGTGGAGAAATAATAATATTAATAATAGACTGTTGTTTCACTACACTGCTTTTAGAATGGTTTGTCATGTTGTGGGCCAAACTATATCTGCCTTGACCAGACAAACTCCGTTGTCTCCTGACTCTATTTCATATAAGAAATGTTTCTCCCATGTGAAAACCCCACCTCTCTAACCCAACTCCTTCTAAGCACACCCTGTTTGGCAATGCATAGCACCTGAAAAATGTTTCTTTTATTCTTATACAATGTATTATTAAGAAGTGCTTTTGTAAGATGTTCTCTTTTTAGTTCCCATTTTTCTTGGACAATGTACCCTGACTGTACCCTGAATTCGGTCATTCTGACCCACTTCCTACTACGTTGCTATGGTTTTAATGTACTTTACTTATGGTTTGGGGCTACAAAGAGTGTGCTCTAACTTGTGGTGGGGGCTGAGGGGTGCAAAGGCAACTTGTTTGCTGCCCTTTCAGACTGCCTATGAATAAAGTTCCATGCCCAGCTTCAAGACTGACTCCGTGATTTATTTCAAACACCCCACAACAGTCATGCAGTCAGGATAACTAACAACCTTGGAGGAGCTATAGGATCTAATCAACATGTGCAAATAGAATTGAGGAAAGTATGTCTGAACTTGGATCCTGAGGCTACTGGATCAAGAGGGATAAGGAAGAGTTCCTCCCTCTGTATGTACAACCTGTCCTATGATATAAGACTTAACATTGTAACAAGTTCCCTGGCAGGTAAGGATTACATACTGTTAGATAACCCTTGAGAGCTCTAGCATGCTACACTGGGATTTTGGGGTCAATGGTGGAGAAAATGTACAAGATGCTCAGAGATTTGGACATCATAGGTAGACTACATAAGGTTAGAAATCTACCAGCCAACTATGTCCTAGGGGAACAACCATTTTATTGACAAGCTGGAAAAAAAATACTATTCAGATCAGTGGTGACTATCCTCTGTAGACAAGGCTTAATATAAGAGATACTTACATATAGAAGCCATATTTGCCTCATTGACATGCTTATTCTGAAACACAAGACATTGCTCTTCCTATCAAGAACAGATCAGGACTCTTTAATAGACTGACTGCAATTCAAACAGTTCTTCCACTTGGTCTTTATGGCATCAAAGACCCTGTGGTTTTAATGATATTTGTGGTGGGAAAGATATCATGCTGTAGAGTTTGAGGTGAATTCTGATGGGAAACTCACAACCTATGTGCCTAAGTTTCTGGATAAAAACCTGACTCTCTGCAGTAGAGAAGTGTGCAATAGTTGAAAAGTAGCTCCTATTTCTAGGAGTTCTTGGAAGGCTGGACCAGAAGGACATTCAATTGTGCAGCAGAACTGCTCATCTTGCGCCTGGTTCTATTAGACCCCTCAAATCAGAAGGTCAGGTGTGCTCATCGATAATCCATAATAAGTTAAATATGGTATATTTAAGGTGAGCACATGTAAAGTTGGAGAACCCAAGTACATGGTCACAGGGGTCAGACCCTCATGTTATCCTCCACTACTGGGCTAGATTCTCTTCCTCAGCTCTTATAACCAATAGGCAAAGGATAAATGAAGCCAAATTTGTTTCACAAATGGGTTGGCAAGTGTGTGGGTACATGTTAAAATTGCACTCTCTTGAAACACCGCTTGATGCAGATGGTGGTTCTGAGAGTTGCTATTGAGGCTAACTCCTCCAGAGAGGATTGAGTAGTACAAGTGGTCATTCCCACTATGTGGAAAGAGAAGCAATTAGAGATAAGAATAAGCATGGACATGTGGGCTATAGGGAATGACGTGGCTGTTGATCATGGCCCTGAGAAAAGAAAGCCTGGAATATCCAGAATAAGGAGATCTGTAGAAATGGTATGTGGCAGGCACAAGTATGAAGTTTCCTCCATCACATTTTAATGCTTAGAGAAAGCAACCAACACAGGACAGCCAGTAAACAACTAGTAGATAGAATGACCTTAACAATTGACAGCAGTCAGCCTGTCATGGGCCCATCACATCTATGCAAAGAGCTCATGAACAATGTTTGCAGAATAACAGAGAAGGAAGCTATACGTGAGTCACACAGCTAGGTTTCCATGCCCCAAAGCTGATGAGCTACTACTGCTGCCTTGTGACTCATCTTCCAGCAAGAGGCATCAATGCTGAGCCATTTCTCACTATGAGCACCTACCTACTTGGGACCATTTTCACCATTGACTTGATAGAGATTCATCTTGACCAAAAGCAATATTCTGGGTATAGGTTTGCCTTTCTTGCCTGTACCACTACCAAAGGTTTGAAGATTATAGGACTTCTTGACATGAGATTCCACATAACATTGCATCAGACCAAGAAGTTGTGACCAAGGAAGTATGGTATTTATAGTCTATGAATGAAGAGGTTGAAATAGAAATTATCCAGCTCATCTTTGTTCTCAATGATCCACTTGGAAAATCTGTGCTTCTCAGTCCTAAAACTCTAGGTCCTACATAACTAGAAGCCCTGATTCTCAGACAGAGATCAAGAGAAACATGGCAAGTGTTCCATTCAACTGTAAGGCTACCTGAAGCCTGGTTACTTCAGGCTCCTGGTAGCAAGAGTTTGGCCGTCAAGGAAGGAATCACCATAGTTGCAGATATAATTGAGCTGGTCATTAAGAAGAGGAAAGAGAAGGGAAATTGCATGGAAATGGAAGGAGACCCTCATGGTTATACAAAATTACATACAAGAGGAAGTGAGGGGAAAGGGGGAAAAAAAAACAAGGGGGAGAAATGAATTACAGTAGATAGGGTAGAGAGAGAAGATGGGAGGGGAGGGGATGGGGGATCGTAGAGGATAGGAAAGGCAGCAGAATACAACAGACACTAGTATAGCAATATGTAAGACAGTGGATGTGTAACCGATGAGATTCTGCAATCTGTAAATGGGGTAAAAATGGGAGTTCATAACCCACTTGAATCAAAGTGTGAAATATGATATGTCAAGAACTATGTAATGTTTTGAACAACCAACAATAAAAATTAAAGAAAAAATAATAAAAATAAAAACATATATTAAAAATAAATTAATGGAAGACCAATAGAGTAGATCAAGGGAATCAGGGGGAGGGAGAAGGGAAGAGAAGGGATAGTCCTGAAGATTTAAATGGAACAAATTATGTGTATTTATGAATATGTCAAAATGAACCCCACAATTATGTAAAACTATAATATACTAATGAAAGCATAATAATAAAAAGTTAAGAAGTAAACCAAAAAAAAAAAAAGAAGAAGAAGAGATTCAGCTCCTGTTACACAGAAGGACAAGAAATAAATGTGACCCCCAAGTGATCCAATGAGATATCCCTGTGTTCTCTCCAGCTCAAATTAGACAAGTGTAGCAACCAAAGTCGGTGCCATGGCATGAGGGACTCAGACCTCATGGAAGGAATCAAGGATGCCACAAGCAGAAATGCTAGCCAAGGATGAGGATCATCGAGAACGGGTAGCAGAGGAAGGGGCTATATGAGCTGAGTATATGTTGCAGACTTAAGACTCCTGTGGTTGGGGAGTAGTTCCTTCTGCTAGCTTTCTTCCTCTTGCAAATTTCTGCAAGAAACTAGATCAGTCGGAGAATCCTGTAGCAGCTGCTTCTAGAGGTGGATGGAACTCAGTAGGCAAAGTAAATGAGATAGAAAAGCATCCGAGAAGGACAACACCAAACCCCTTCTTCTAATTGGGGACACCCAATCTCCCTGGTGCTGAGAGTGTTGGGGGTAGTGATGGCTTATAGGTGAGTTCCTTTCCTGAATTACCATAAGCTTAAAAAAAAAAAAAGAATTTCCCAAGGTTACTCCCCACCCTGGGGGCAGCCTATACTCATGTCTAGTCTTTCTAGGGACACAAAGATCTGGCTTCCTTGCCTCAGTGAGGATAATTCTCAGGTTCAGAACCCCCTGTAGACTTTTATTAAAATCGTATCAAGGTTCAACTTCTCCCTCTGCCGATTATTGCTTCTGACATCATTCAAGAGCATTCTCCAATAAATACTAGTTACTAGTTTTGCATGAAGTGCTCAGGGTCTGAGTCTGTTTTCCAGGAAACTTAACATAAAATAAACAGATAAATAAACAGCCCCCCCCCAAAAAAAAGGAAAGAGAGAAGATCAATTCCACCTAGCTCAAGTGTTCAATTTTCATGGAAAGAAACTTAGGTTCCAAGAAACTAAAATATGTACATTGAGTCACTTGGTTAGTGATCCCCAAAGGGAATAGAATGGAACCCCTGTTTCATGTCTCTCCATTCATTATTCTTTCCTCTCCCATCTTTTGGGGTCTAATAGTGTTTTGTTTCCACTATGCACTTGCTGCTGTGTGATTTTGGAAAAGTTACTAAAACTCTGAGATTCTCTTTTCTTACATATGTGCTGGGATATAGCAGTAGCTACATTGATAAGATTGATGTACCTAGGAATCCTTCACAGAATAAATAGCTTAGTATTTAGTATCAAAACACACATTATCCTGAGAGTAAGGTTACTAGTTTTAAATATGAAATGTCTTGATTTCTGACAACTTTGCTTCTATAGCACTATTCTGTCTCTTGTCTGTCTTTACACACAGAGCTTTCATGGAAGGAGGTTCTGAGGGAGGGAGACAATAATCAGAGAGCAGACCAGTACCTTAGCCTGTTTTGTGCTGCTCTAACAGAATACCTGAGACTGGGTAATTCATAAAGAACACATGTATTTTTTTTCAGAATTTTGGAATTTGGAAATGCCAGGATCAAGGTATGGCAACTGGTGTCTGGCAAGAGCCTTCATGCAGGGTACTCTGCTGGGGAGGAACCATGTCATCAACATGGAAGAAGAATAAAAAGGAATGAATCTTGAAATCCAGGTATTTTCCAATAGCATTAACCCAATCATGGGGACAGTGCCTTTCTCCCTTAGACCCACCTCTGTTGCACTGACACATAGAAGACAATTCCCAATACACAAATTTTAAAGGATATAAATTAGATAAGAAGAAATTCCTTATTTTGCCTCCTCTGGTGGGGGAGATGAGACAAGGTGAGGGAACATTGTGAGGATCTGGGATTGGGATACTCACAGTCTTGGATGGGCCACAGGCTGGTTTTCCGCTGATGGTAAGTATTGCCTTCTCTGATCTGGTGGAAAAGTTTACTTTGTCTGCCTGCACCAAGCTGTGTGGGCCAGAGGAGAATGCTGAATGTTGGCATAAGGGATTGAGCACAGCCAAGTCTCAATTCCAGGTGAAGAAAATCGAAATAGGAAAACCTGGCAAGATAGTCATGCTCACTCCATAATTATTAACTCCCTCCTCACCCCACTACCTTTGTTTCAGCCACACTGTCTAAAAGGAGACACAGGAAAAAAACCTTCAAAACAATGCATTGTCCACACTAGATAAAAAAGGAGAGTTTGGACCTGAAAATTCACTTGAGAATCTTATTTAAAATGCAAGTTCTTGGCCTGTAATCTTTGGGATAGGATAGGATCGTGAAATCTGGGTTTTTTGTTTGTTTGTTTAGTTTTGTTTAAGAGGAAGCCTAGATAATTCTGAAACAGGTGATCACTGAACATCCTGATTCAGTGTCTCCTTGAGCCAAACAGGCAGCGGCCAGTATGATGTACCTCCAGCTCAAGCAAAAGGTTGGTGAACTACATAAAAGTGTTGTCCCTCTTCCATGCCAATATGATTCTTTAAAACCCAGTAGAACATGTTATAGCAGCACCATCCAATATGGCAGCCACAGCCACAGACCATTTAGGTATCCCATTTGAAATTTGGCTAGTCCAATTGAGATGTGCTGCAAAGACCTAGTATTAGAAAAAAAAAAAAAAGCAAAATATCTCATTAACAATTTCTTTTTTTTTTATGCCAGGGATTGAACCCAGGGACATTTAACCACTGAGCCACATCCCCAGCCCTTTTTATTTTTTATTTTGAGACAAGTTCTCGCTAAGTTGCTTAGGGCCCCGCAAAGTTGCTGAGGTTGGCCTCAAACTGGTGATCGTTCTGCCTCAGCCTCCCAAGCTGCTGGATTACAGGCATATGCCACCACACCAGGCTCATTAACTTTTTGTTGGTGTTGTTGTTCTTTTTATTTATGCAGGGCAGTGGAATGTATTTCAACATATCATATATACACATTGTGTAACTTCCCATTTTTGTGGTTGTACGTGATGTGGAGTTACACCAGTCGTGTATTCATATAGCAACATAGGAAAGTTATATCTGATTCATTCTACTGTCTTTTCCATTCCTACTCCCTCCCTTCCCTTCATTCCCCTTTGTCTAATCCAGTGGACTTCTATTCTTCCCTACCCCCTCTTAATGTGAGTTAGCATGTGCATATTAGAGAGAACATTTGGCTTTTGGCTTTCGGGGACTGGCTTCTTTCACTTAGCATGATAGTCTTCAGTTCCATCCATTTACCAGCAAATACCATCATTTCACTCTTTATGGCTGAGTAACATTCCATTGTGTATATGTACCACATTTTCTTTATCCATTCATCTGTTGAAGGACACCTAGGTTGCTTCCATAGCTTAGCTACTGTGAATTGAGCTGCTGTAAACATTGATATGCCAAGGAATGGGATAATTGGGTCAAATGGTGGTTCCATTCCAAGATTCTTGAGGAATCTCCATACTGCTTTTCATTAACAGTTTTTGAAGATGAGGGATGTAGCTCAGTGGTAGAGCGTTTGCCTTAATGTGTGCAAGATCCTGGATTCAGTCCCTAGCATAACACACACACACCCCCACACACACACACACACACTTGATATCAATTATATGTGAATAACATTTTGGATATATAAGATTAAATAAAATGTATTATAAAATTCTTAAACCTTTAAAAACTTCTTTAATGAAGCCACTAGAAATTTTAAGATCATATCTGGGACTTGAATTTGCACTTCATGTTATGTTCCCTTTACACTCTACTGGTGTATACAATACCTCCCTCAGAACACCACTCTTTTCCTCCACCCCATTCTCAGACCTACTGCTGTCCCCAACTGAAAGGTCCCTTGGGAATTTTCACCACTGTAATTTACTGTTTCAGATAAAGAGTCCCAATACCTACCTCTCCTGACACCTAAGGTGCTATGTTGAGAATGCCCTCCTGTGGCCTGAATCCTCCACCCACTGCCAGCCACTGGAGACTGAGGTCATTTGTGTTCACCTCTGGCTTCCTAGCACAGTGGTGCTGTGGAGTGCAGCCAGGTTGACTGACAGCCCACTCAATGACACACAGCTATTATGTGATAGTGATCTGCCTATAAATCCCAGGGTTTTTTATTACTTTATTGAGATATGATTGACATATAATCAACTGTATGCTTTTTAACCCCTGCCAGTGTGCAGGGAGAAGAGCCCAAGCTGACTTCTCTTTTTCTGTGATTGTTTTTTCCTCTGAGGAGTTATATGGCCAACCATTGTGCAAACGTTGGTAAACACTGAAACTGGTCCTCATCAGACTGTTGGGAAGAGCACTTGTAAGACCCAAAACACCTGGGAAGAACATTTGTAAGGTAGGACCAACCAAGCCTGAGCCCAACAGAAAACTCAGGATGCAGTCAAGATGCAATAAACGCTTACGAACACGAGGGGGCAATATGCGACCACCGTCTCTCATTCAGCGCCTCTCAGCGCCAACAAGCAGGTTTTTGTTTTGTTTTCCAATAAAACAGGTCTCTTCACACTTTCCCATCTCCATCACTGACCGGATAGGTAGCTTTAGACACCTGCCTTAATCTCTCTTCTTTTCTGCCCTCCAGATCCCCATTTCCTCCTCCCTGGGCTTCCTCTAGTACATGTGAACCTTCCCAGGATATGTGCTCATTACCATAGCCTCCCTGCCTCTCCTTTTGGACAGAAGAGTTGATAAGCCTATGGTTGTTCACCTACATCCGTGTTTGAAATGATTGCCTGGACATGAATATTTAAATAGTTAAAGGGAATAAGGCGGGAAGAGGATCCTGCGAGGTGGTCTGGGGTGGAGTGGAATAAAGGGCAAGGACGATGCATTTGTTCCTCCCCACACTCCACCAGGGAGCGATCACCCATTGCACACAGGCGGAAACAGAGGTTCATTAACTCCTGTGTTACCACTTTCCCTTTATAACTGCTGGCACATTCCTCATGTCTCTGTCTCACAAAAGCGTTGAAGACAGGCATTCTGTACAACAGAAATAAAGAGTAACACCTTTCTCCTTTCCTTAGTTTTCAGAGAGAAACTACGTTACAGAGAACACCAGGTGTGCCAGGATTCTCTCGCAGCAGGGACGTGCGGATGGCTCCGCAGAGACGCTGAGAGCCCCCAGGCATGATGTAACACCCAGGGCCCTGCAGGTGCAGTCAGTGGTGGCTCTGCTGTCACTTCGCATCCGCCTCTCCAGCCAATGCAGTCCAGGAATCCGTCTTGTTTGGATCAGGGGCGGAAAACAGTGTTTATTTCGGATGCAAGAAATTTACAAGAGCGGCAACAGAGATAGCTCTCTCAAGGAGTTTTATCTTGAGTGTAAAATGAGGATCCCCAGCATATCTCAACAGTTTAAGACCCTCATCTCCAAAGATACTCTTTTCGCTTATTATTAAATTCCCAGGTTACACTGTATAAAAGGGAAACATTCCTCTTGTGTTATAGATCCACACAATCTTTTCCCTTCCGCCCAGAGTGGAGGGGGGAGGCTTGGGTGTCTTTGCCCTGGGTGGGTGTAGAGTCGGTGGTAATTCCCCATGTTGGCCACGAGGTGGCGGCAGCAGCATGGGATGAAGGGCCTGAGCTCATTTTTTTTTTTTTTTTTTTTTTTTTCAGTTACATAGAGAAGCCACTTTTCAATGCTGTTCAAATTGCTGTTTCTTGGGACCTTCCATATTTGAGGCAAGGGGAGTGCAGAGAGAGAGAGGGCAGTGGTAGTCGAGTCTTAGGAATTGTGTCTATTGGCTGAATGTTCTGCAAATATGCTTTGCTCTCCTTTTCCTCTCCTCCCCTCAGGGAACTAGAGATAACACAAGGGTCAGGATTTTTTTTTTTTTTTTTTTTCCTGCAGACACTACAACAGACCTGGTTTTTAATTCAAAAATTCCATAAGGGTAGGTCTGTCCTCATTATATTGGAGGCTTCCTCGCTGACAGAAGCTATATAACATAGACTAGGCATTGTTGGCTTCCCTTGGCCTCTCCCCTCCCCTTCTAAAATATTCTCCAAAAACACACATCACCAGCTCAGCTTGTCTCCTCTCCAGGATTCTTTCAGGGCAAAGTGCAGCTTCCCTCCTGGTTGTTCACGGGTCTGCAACATCTTAGCCCTGAGCTTTACTTTTATTTCTGCTCATCCCCTCTTCCAGCCAAATAGTTTTCTTTCCTGAGCACCCCCACACACACCCCCCTCCAGGAGTGTGTTTTCAATCTCACACCATTTTCTTTGCCTTCTCCTCTTTTTCATCTTTTGATGAGAGGTAATAAAACCCCAGTATTTAATTCATATCCTTGGAAGCCCTCCCTGACTTCTGAAATATTCATAATAATAGGCATGTTAGCTACCTGGTGTCTCCCAGCCTTGTACAAGACTCAACTCATCTCCCACTTGCAGTGGTTCAACCATCCTGTTTCACAGAGAGGACACTGAGGCACAGAGAAATGGACGTGCCTGAGGTCCCACAGCTATAGTAAGTCATGGGAGGAAATGACCATGAATCATCATCCCTGAGACTTGGTGGCTATGCTCCCTTACCATCAGTTATGACCGCAGACATGGAGAAGTGAAGTGAAGGTGGAAATCCCTGTTCTGGCATGTGCTGGCTGCATGATCCCAGGCTGGAATTCCATTTTCTCTTGCTCTCTCTCTTCCACATTTTTGAAATGGTGATGATAATCACAGGACTTGTGAGATATTTCACTGAGTATTCCATAGTCAAGAACGTGGCATGATTCTGTAAACATGAATAAATTTAGTCAAACCCTCAAAATCAAGGTGAAACTGAAGGATTAAAACCTGATAGGGCCCCCTTCTTTGACGATTTACCTCCCAAGTGAGATAAATCCCACAGTGATAACATGTGCCTTATGGGGACCAGATGGAAGAAGCTGGGGTCCAAGGAGCCTCCTCTAATTTTCTGAGAACATCATTCTCCAGAGGGACCCGCTTGCCAGCTTACAGATGATTTCATTATGTGTGCTGGTTCACAGTGACCCTGACCTCATGCCCCCACCCTCAGCCCATACACTCACACAAGGGGAAGATGCATCTGGAGCCCTCATTTGCATGACTGAACATCTTACCTTGGCTTAGGCCAACCCCTTCCTAGCCTTTCACCCAGGAATTTTGGAATTGGGACTGAGAAAGAATGAGTCTCTTCAGGTGACAGTAACTCTGAACTAAGGGCCCTGTGGTCTGCCATCTTTCACCAGCCAGGCAGAACCTGTCTGAAATAGACAGTGAGGCAGAAACTAAGGGGTGGAACATGGACAAGGTATGGACAGGAAGGCATGTCCAGGGCACTCCTGAACAGGTCATGCCCAAGTTTAACTGAGGGTTTGGATCACCTTAAAATGTCTCCATTATAAAAAGTCCCAGTGCCAGTGTTTGTGTGACAATATTCCATACTGTGTAAGTCTCCTCTCCATCCCATTAGCACATCTGACCTTCTGCAATGGGACTTAAAGTACAATCAAAGGGTGACGCAGCAGGGTGTGGTGTCCAGGATCCCTCACACACTGTTCAGATGACTGACATTTCAAGGGATCCTCCAGCCAGAGCACCATCATTACCAGGACCTCAGCTGCCTAATCCTTTATGCACTTTGGCATCTCATTACAGCAAAACTCAGGGGCATAGAACTGGTGGAGTCAAAAAGAAACACAAACAAACAGAAAAACTCTCTCTTGAGACAGGATAAGTTTCAGTTATGAAACTGACCTAAGAAGAAACAATGGTGATAATTGCACCCTCTGCCACTACGGATCTCACCTGTGGGGAGATGATCAGTCTCTTTACTTTCCCACCACCATGATTGAGAAAGCAAGTGTGAGACAGAGCTGTCAGCCTGGGTCTGGGCCTGACGGTGATGGGTCCCCCTGCAGTTACCCAGGATGGGTGTGCAGCATGAGTAAGAAACACCAAGATCTTGGGTTCTTTTGCCAACATGGCACACCCCAGCCCATGCCATTGACACTAAGTGCAATGACAACTTACACAGCCACTTACATTTTGGTTTTGTGTTTTCACAGTTCTTTTTATATGATCTGCTAAAATAAACTGAAGTTTAGAGAGATCCAGTAGCTTTCTCAGGGTTACACAGCAAATGCACAGTAATATTAGTAACATCAATCCAGCATTTGCATGCACTATAATCTGGAATTAGTGCTGTATGTGGATCATTCATCTTGTCCTCACAACAAACGAATGGTGTAAATTTCATTTATCATCTGGACACATCTCTCTCTGTCTCCTGCGGAGCTCGGGGACTGAACAGCATGCAGAGTTTGACCTGGACTCAATGCTGAAGCCAGCTCTCCTTTGACTCTACCTGCAGTGCCTATCCTTTAACACAATTCCACATTTATCATGACTTCTTATTTGATAAGGAGTCATCAGGCATTCACTTACTTCTTCTGTATCTTATGCTATCATAGAAGTTGTTACAGATATACAGACATGCAAACTCACATGATGAGAACAAACCTTTTTCTCTATTATATTATGCTTCCATTCATAATATTATATATATATAATTCATAATCTGGGAGTGTGCAAATTCAAGGTAATGGAGAGACAAAGTTTGTCCACGCCTGTATAGGAGTACTCAGGAATGAGTAATTCAGTGGAAAAGGTTTATATACCAACTCAAAAGGGATGAGGAAGTGGTACTTTCAAGGGACAAAAGATCTGATAAGACTTATTAACATCATTTGCCGCAGTCTGGCTGGGCACAAAATCACAAGCCACTCACAGCTTTGTAGATTCAAACAGCAATTCTTTATTCCTGAACTCACACCGGCACTCTACACACGTTCTGGGGAAATCCATGTTCTGGGCAAAATCCACATTTCCACACGGCTCTGTATCCAAAAAATACTCTGAATCCCACGAGAACTCAACAGGAACTCAAGGAACGGGCATGCCTGAGGCAGCAGGATACGCCCTATTCCCAGCAGAGTACACCTTAAACCTGGAACCGCCCTAATCCAGTAGGATCCTCCCTAAACCCGGATCCACCCTGGTCCTTGAGCAGGGTCACCTTTCTCAAACATACATGCAATGTCACTGCAAATGTCCAAGGCAAGTCCATTTCCACCAGTCCTTCCTCTAAGCAACATGGGGTACACTGACAAGGAAATTGTCATACCTACTTGGCTAATGGCTCTCAGCATCTCCCCCCTTCTGATTAATTAAACAACAAGCAATGTGGCTTAAGGACCGTTCCTGGTAGGTTGTCCAATTCAACATATGGTTCTTATCCGTCATGGGAAAAACTGACCTCTAGGCATCAGCCTCCTGTCTTAGGTTGGTACCACTGCAATTGGATCATACCCATCACTGACTACCGGTCCAGCATACAGCCATACTTGTGGATAGGCCTATGCACCAGTGGGGGGGTAAGGTTCTTGCCTCACCTCTGTTGGCCCCCAAATTTAGCCTTGGTGCCAGTGGGGGGGGGTGAGGTTCTTTGCCTCACCTCTGTTGGCCCCTAAATTTTAGACCATCACTAGCAGAAGGGAGGAGGATACAGAAATGCCACGACACCAAGCCAATTGACGGCTCCTTTGGAAAAATTGCATCACTGGTGACACCATCAGCAAAGATACGCCAGCACTACCACAATTAACATGGGGTGCGCTGGCAAGGAAATAAAAATTGCATCACTGGTGACACCATCAGCAAAGATATGCCAGCACTACCACAATTCGCTGCACCAAATGATAGTTCACAATGCATACAAGTGATATATAGTCTAGGCAAGTTCTGCAAGCAGTTCAAAGAAGAGGAGTCTATCAATATGTCCATTTCCTCCCAAAGTAAATCGAGTCCTTGATTGAGCATTACTTGTTGAGTTATATTCATTGATGCATCAGTTTATACAGTTTACTGTGATAGCTATCATAGAAGCTGTAGTTTGGTTTTATCTTAGTCTTCACCGGCACTGGGATGGAGATAAGAATTCTGGCAATGATGCTAAAGAGACATTATCCTAAACAGAATTATTAAATATAATGAAAAGGAAAGGTGAAAGTAAACAAACAGATCTATTAACCTCCTTTAAAAACAATCCTTAACAGCTGTTTACCTAATTTAAATTGAACCATTTAAATCACGTGAATAAAAAAAAATTGGATCCATTTTTTCATAAGCGCTCCTCATATATGAAATATAGACATATGCACATACAGACATACAACACAAAACAGAAGTGTGCACACATAACATACAACACATAAGACAATAGTAAAGGCCTTGTAGCTTTACCTAGGTGAAATCTCCATTGCAATGTTTAAAAACTCCACAATCAAAAAATAAAACTGATCAGAAAAACATTAACCTAGGTCTGTATGAGCTCAAAAATAAAATAGAACTTTATGATGTGGGAAAAATGCAATAATAAAATAGATATTGAAAAAAACACCCTGGTTAATCACTGTCGCAGATGTAAGAATAGCCAAGCTGGAGCTCTGGATATCAGCTGTTATGGATTTGAGTCAAATCATCTTCTTTTTGGTCTGTAGAAATTGCTTTAGTTGACCTCTCTGGAATCCAAATCGGCTGCTGTTCTCCCTGTGGAAAAACACAAACAGAACCCCAACTCCAGACAATCACTGGGTCAGGACCTTTCCATTGTCCTGTTAGAATCTATCTTTCCAATGTACCTTAGGCTTATGTACATTTTTTGGATACATATGTCTTTCCGCAGCACTAAGCCCTGATGAATCCAAATTTAGAAAGTTTAGAGTAAAAAGGGTTATTTTAAGTTTATCTTTGGGGGATATATACCCCTTTCCAGTTCCCTCTTTTTGCTTTAATAAGTACGTTTTAATAGTTTGATGAGCTCTTTCAACTATGCCTTGTCCCTGTGGATTGTATGGGACTCCTGTTATATGAGTAATACCAAATGATGAGCAAAATTGTTTAAAAGAGGTAGAGGTATAACCAGGACCATTATCTGTTTTTAACTGTTTAGGAACGCCCACAGTGGCAAAATTTTGTAAGCAATGAGCTATAACATCTTTAGTTTTTTCTCCGGCATGAAGGGAGCCCATCAAAAATCCGGAAGAAGTATCAACTGTAACGTAAATATTTTAATTTTGCAAATTCTGGCAAGTGTGTGACGTCCATCTGCCAAATATGGTTAGGTATCAGTCCTCTAGGATTGACTCCAAGATTAACTTGTGGTAAAAAGGTCACACAATTTTGACATTGTTTTATTATGTGTCTGGCTTTTCCTTAGTTATTTTAAAACGCTTTTGTAAAGTATTAGCATTAACATGAAACCTTTTATGAAAATTTGTAGCCTCTTCTATTGTAGAGAAAATATGTATGTCATGTGTAGTTTTACCTGCTAAATCATTGCCCAAACTAAGGGCTCCAGGCAATCTTGTATGTGCCCTAATATGTCCTATAAAGAACGGATCTTTTCTGTCCCAGATTAGACTTTGTATAGTGGAAAACAAAGAGAAAACAGTAGAGGAAGGGGAAATCCTACCAGCATCTTCAAGGGATGTTATAGCATTAACTATATACTGACTATCGGAAAATAAATTAAATACAGAATCTTTGAACATCACAAAAGCTTGTAAAACTGCATTAAGCTCTACCTTTTGAGCTGATTGTTTGGGTACTAAAAATGTAAAAGTTTGATCAGGGGTAATTACTGCTGCTGTACCATTATTAGACCCATCAGTGAATATATTTGGAGCATTCATGATAGGTGTTTTTCTTGTCATTTTAGGAAAAACTACAGGATGCTTAGACCAAAAAGATAACAAAGGATTAGATGGTAAATGATTATCAAATGAAACATTAGATTTACACATGATTATTAAATCATTAGCTAACTCATCAATTTGATCCATAGTATATGGAGTAATAATTTTATTCGGAGAAATTCCAAACACTCCCTTTGCTGCTCTTATTCCTTTGAGTATTAATTGTCCTACAGTGTTAGGATAATAAGATAAATGTATCCACAATAATGGACCTTCTTGCCAAAATACTCCTGTAGGAATATTTTTTGTTGGTAGTACAATAAATAATAAAGGCAAACTTATATCAATTCTATCCAAATGCATATTTTCCATATATGTTTCAATAATTTTTAATGCCTTTCTAGCTTTAGGAGTTAACATGCAGGTTGAATTTGGATCTGATGGACCTTTTAGAATATCAAATAAAGGTCCCAACTCTCCTGTTGGTATGCCTAGATAAGGCCTTATCCAATTTATGTCTCCCAATAACTTTTGAAAGTCGTTAAGTGATTGAGTTGATCTACTCGTATTTGAATTTTTGGTGGATGGACCATGGTTGAGGATAATAGAACTCCTAAATAATTAATTGGAAAATTTAATCGTACTTCATCTATTCCTATCTCTAGATTATAATTTTTAATAATTTTGGAAGTGTGGCATAACATTCCAGCAATGTGTTTTTATCTTTATGTGCTAATAATACATCATCCATATAGTGAAATATTTGTAGTTCAGGATTTTGATTTCTAAGTGGCTGGATTGCTTTGTTAACATAAATTTGACACATAGTTGGACTGTTAGCCATCCCTTGAGGGAGTACTTTCCATTTATATCTCTGATCAGGACCTTCATGATTTAGTGCAGGGATAGTAAATGCAAAACATGGACTATCCTCGGGATGAATTGGAATTGAAAAAAAAAATCTTTAATATCTATAGCTAAAACATGCCAGGTTTTTGGTAAAGCAGACAATTGAGGAATCCCTGATTGAGCAGGTCCCATAATAACCATCTCATTATTAATGGCTCTTAAATCTTGCAATAATCTCCATTTACCAGATTTCTTTTTGATGACAAAAATGGGAGTATTATGGGGAGATACGGAAGGTTGTATATGTCCTTCTGCTAATTGTTGTTTGACCAGATCATGGGCTACTTGTATCTTTTCTTTAGTCAGGGGCCACTGAGGAACCCACACTGGTCTTTCTGATTTCCAAGTAATTTTGATTGTCTCAGTGGCCCTTTCTGAAAATCCAACCCATGTCTGTCTGTTCCTTGATCTATTTGAATTGGTGCTGCTATACCTTGTTCTTGTTCTCCTAATCTTTTTTCTTTCCTAAAACCTTGTCTAGCCCTAGTAGTGGGCACATTAGGATTGATGTTATTTGTTAACATCAAACCTAGTTGATCTAGGACATCTCGTCCCCATAAATTTATAGGAAGATGATCCAATACATATGGCTGTATAGTTCCTTCACATCCTTCAGGATCCTTCCAATCTAATATCATTGCACTTCTATGGGGATTAGTCACCACTCCTAGGCCTCGAAGCGTTTGAGTGGCTTGTTGTAATGGCCAATGTTTTGGCCATTCTTGAGGAGATATGATGCTAAGGTCAGTACCTGTGTCCAGTAGCCCATTAAACTCATGTCCTTGAATATTTAGTTTTAGCATTGGGCGAGAATCTAAATTTAAAGAAAGCATAGCCCAATCTACACCTGTGGAGCCTAATCCCCTGGAACCTCTTTCTACACTCTGACTAGAAAATTTATTATGTAGGCTGGGTATTATTAACAACTGTGCTATTCTATCTCCAGGTGAAATTACTGATATACCTCTTGGAGAACTAGGTATAATTTTTATTTCACCTACATAATCGGGATCAATTACCCTAGGACTTATCATAAGTCCTTTTAATGTAGATGAACTACGTCCCAATAATAAGCCTACTGTTCCTTGGGGAAGAGGTCCTTTTACTCCTGTAGGAATGATTTGAACTCCCATCTCTGGAGTTAGTACTGCTCTGGCAGAGGTGCAGACGTCCAACCCTGCGCTCCCTCAGGTTTGTCTGATGAGGGATTTAATGGACAATGTGTCCTGGGCACTACCCTGATGGTGTTGCTGGATTCCTCCACTGCCCTGTATATTTGTGGTTGTGGGCCCCGGAGCATTGGGCCCCCCAGTCCGTTTTTTGGCAACGGAGCCTGATGCCTTTCTCCACGATATCGTGGGTAAATACCTGGTCCTTGTCCATTTTTTGATAAGGGAGTACCCTCTATGGTGGTTTGAGAATGGCATTCATTAGCCCAATGTCTCCCTCTACGGCATCGTGGGCAAATACCCGGTATTCTATTCCTTTGATACCTAGTTTTGTTAAACCCTCCTCCTATGGGGCAACTGCTTTTAAAATGTCCTGTTTGTTCACAATTATGGCATGTTTTTGGCCTGGCATCTAAAGCCTATTGTACTACAGCTGCCAAGACTTGCCCTTGTTCATTAATGTCTCTACATAATTTAATATATGTGTTTAAATCTTCATGTCTCCATGGTCTAATAACCTCTCTGCAGCAACGATTTGCTTGGTCATAAGCCAGTTGTTTTATTAATGGCATTGCTTGATCTGTATCCCCCAAAATTCTGGCAGCCTATCTACAAAGTCAGCGTAAGGTTCATTAGCTCTCTGTATTACCTTAGATAGCTGACCTTGTAAATCTCCATGTCCTTGTAAAGTTTTCCATGCCCTAACTGCGTCTGCAGCAATTTGTGCATATATATCAGGATCATATTCAATTTGTTGCCGTTGACCCTCATAAGGTCCTTTTCCTAACAACATATCTAGATTTCTTTGAGGGTAACCGGCTGCTGCATTTCGCCTAGCTGTCTCGGTGCAAAATTCCTCATTGGCAACCTTCCATAACAAATATTGTCCTCCATTTAGCACAGATTTACACGTGCTATCCCAATCTGCTGGTGTCATGTCCAAGTTAGTAATGGACTCGACCATGCTTACCGTGAAGGGAGCTTGGGGACCATAGGTTGTTACAGCCTCCTTTAACTGCTTCACTGTTTTAAAATCTAAAGCAGGTTGAATTCGCTGCCCTCCTACCTGTTCAAGTACAGGACATGCTAATCTTTGAGGTCCTGCCTCAGGATCCCATTTATCAACTACGGGGTTTGAGGGCCACTCAGCTGTCTCCATCGGTGGGGCTGTTGGTTGAATTACGCCCTCTGGTGATAAAACGGAGTTAGTAACAGCCTCCTCTTGTGGCCTTTTTCCTAATAACCCCTTTTCCTTTAAATTTTCTTCCTCTGTCTGACTAGCTCAAGAGACCTTCTCTTTTGCTTGATCTAAAATGTCTTTCTCCATGGTCTGAACCTCTAACAATTTACTTAACACCTTTTCGGTTTGTTTTTTACTAATTTCTAATCTACTATAAAGATAATGCAACCCAATAAGATAACACAAAACAAAACCGAAACTGAATGAAACAAAAACGGAATAAAAAATCGCTGTATCAATTTTCTCTTCCTCGGGGCCGACAAACTTCAAACCTTTAGCCAACCATTTTTCCCGGTTTGCCTGAGAAATTTCTAGGGATAGGCAGCTTGAAACAAAAACAAAATAAATCAAAACAAGAACACATTGTTTTTTGAAATGGTCACCCATTCTCTCGCTTTCCTTCAGGATCGAGCAATTTCACTTACCTCCAAGTTTCAGATATTCCGCATACAGTCCACCAAATGCCACAGTCTGGCTGGGCACAAAATCACAAGCCACTCACAGCTTTGTAGATTCAAACAGCAATTCATTATTCCCGAACTCACACCGGCACTCTACATACGTTCTGGGGAAATCCACGTTCTGGGCAAAATCCACATTTCCACTCGGCTCTGTATCCAAAAAATACTCTCTGAATCCCACGAGAACTCAACAGGAACTCAAGGAACGGGCATGCCTGAGGCAGCAGGATACGCCCTATTCCCAGCAGGGTACACCTTAAACCTGGAACCGCCCTAATCCAGTAGGATCCTCCCTAAACCTGGATCCACCCTGGTCCTTGAGCAGGGTCACCTTTCTCAAACATACATGCAATGTCACTGCAAATGTCCAAGGCAAGTCCATTTCCACCAGTCCTTCCTCTAAGCAAGTTGGGGTATGCTGGCAAGGAACTTGTCATACCTACTTGGCTAATGGCTCTCAGCAATCATTTTGCAGGGAGTGTCCGGCTGCCAAGATCAGTTGCTTCCCTGACTAGAGACCTCCCTGGACTACAGGGAAGGAGGAGTTGTAGCAACCAACTCTCATAAAGCTCAGCTTTAATCACATGAATTCCATTCAGATGAGATCTTTATCTGCACCCACCTTTGGGTTTTTGGTTCTTTTATCTCCTCTATTTGAAACTTCCCAAGAAGTTTCACAGACAGGGAGCTTGGTTGATTGCTGTGGAGAGAAAACTCATGTTAGATATTGGGAGGCAAGGCTGAGTGGTGGCACAAGCCTATAATCCCAGCTACTTAGGAGCCTGAGGTAGGAGAATCCTAAGTTTGAGGCCAGCCTTAGCAAGTTAGCGAGGGTCTTATCTCAGATAAAAAGAGGTGGGGATATAGTCCAATGCTAAAGAACCCCTGGTTAAATCCTCAGTACAGGAAAAAATAAATAAATAAAAATAGAAAGGGAAACAAGCAATTCTGCAGAGAAAAAAATAATTGATTATGATGAGAAATGAAAATAAAAACAATGGTTGGAGCAAACAATAAACAGTTCTGAGTTCAGGGGGTGGTCCATTAAGCCTTTTAAACATTGGGTTGGGAGGGATTTTAGGTAATGAAGGGAGGATAGAAGGAGCAATGTGATGTTTTTCCCAGTCTGTGGTTTTAATGTCGTTATTAGTAACAGGCATCAGGGTCATGATTCCTTCCTGGAGTGGAACAAGGCGAATGTGGCTATTCTGGTCAACATCCTGAGTGGTCCACAGAGCAGCAGTTGCAGGCACAGAGGTTGTCCATACCTAATCTCTTGATGAGACTTTGAAGTTGTCCAGCTTCTGCTCACAGGGCTTTTTCAGATCTTGGGGAACTTTCATGTAGACAAGGCAGTGTACAGCCCTAGGAAATCAGGCTTTAGTTTTCATGGACCCCAATTGAGTAGAGAAAGAAAAAAAGAGGATTTTGGAGATATTGGAGGAAAGCAGAAGAATTTAAATTTTGGTAAGAACTGATAATATATGCAGGATGACAGTATCTAGTCCTGTTTAAAGATAGATAATATGATCTCAAATGTAAGAAACAGGATTAGAATTTGATAAATCACAGGATGTAATGATAGCTTTCTGTTGAAATACAAAATTTCCTTCTACAGTCCCTTTCTTTGACCAAAAGATAATCAAAGTAACATTATTTATTACAGAATAAATCTGGGGTCTGGGGATGTGGCTCAAGCGGTAGCGCGCTCGCCTCACATGCGTGAGGCCCGGGTTGGATCCTCAGCACCACATACCAACAAAGATGTTGTGTCCACCGAAAGCTTAAAAAATAAAGAAATAAAAATTCTCTCTCTCTCTCTCTCTCTCTCTCTCTCTCTCTCTCTCTCTCTCTCTCTCTCTCTCCTCTCTCTCTTTAAAAAAAAAAAAGAAAAACAGAATAAATCTGGTCTCATTAGGTATAGCCTGATTATTTATGCAAGTGTAGTAGGAGTGGTGACTGACCACACAGGTCTTTTTTAAAAGTTTGTTTTGCTGGGATTTCTTCATGAGGAACCTTAGATTGGATGTTCAAAGGCCATTCAAAGCTAGCACAACAAGCCAAGAACTTGCCATCAGACCTCACCTGTATGACCCGTAGGTTTGAGTGAATTCCTTCCTTACTGAGATCCCTAGAACATCCTGAGGTTCTTGTATCTTCTAAGACAAGCTCCTCCTTACTCACTTGTAAAGCAGAGAATCCTCTAAGCCAGGCATGAAACCAGGTCTTCCAAGTCAGCTTTGTAAGCATTGGCTCCATAATATTACCCTTAGTCCTTTTTAATTTGTAATGGTTAATTTGAATTGTCAACTTGATTGGATTAAGAGATGCCAGGATTAAGAGGCTTCTGGGTGTGTCAATGAAGGTGTGTCTAAGAATGATTGGTAAGTGGTATAGCCAACTGAAGTGGAGACCGTTCCTAAGCATGGGTAGCATTGTCCAATAAGATGGTGGCTTGGATGGAATAAATGTTAGAAGAGCAAGGAAGCAGCATCAGATGCAAGCTTGATTCTTCTGGAAAAGGCTTCTGATTGTTGTTGCATTTACCTGAGGATATAGACTCTCCTGCCTTCACTGTTCCAAAGAAGACTTCCCGTGATTTTCCAGGGAGTTTCCAGAAGCCTCCAATCTCAGACTGAGATAGCACTGTTTATCCCTCTTGTTCTAAGGCTTTAGCCTCTTGGAATGCTCAGCTACTGGTACTTCTAGCTCGTCATCCTGCAGAGAGCCATTGTGGACTATCCAGCTTCTGGACATATAAGCCAATAGAATAAATCCCCTTTATACAATCATTCTCCTTGTTAATTCTGTTCCTCTAGAGAACTCTGACTGATACAATATTGTATGGTCATATTGATTCTATGTCTGTCATTCCCAAACATGACATTCTGGACAAAGCGAGGGTTAGATAACCAATGTTTCCAATTAATTGTCATTACAGGAGAAGAGATTAGTATTGAACATATATGCAAATACTTATATTGACACAGAAGAAGAATTAAGAACTTAACAAGAGTTCCTAATTCTGGAGGCATCAGTAAAGGAGAGAAAAAAGATAGATGTTTTGTTTCTATTTACCAGATATAACCTATGAAATGATTATGAGTTATAGATAAAAGAAGGAGGAGTCAGGCGCCGTGGTGCACCCCTGTATCCCAGCGGCTTGAGAGGCTGAGACAGAAGGATCAAAAGTTCAAAGCCAGCCTCAGGAATTTTGAGGCACTTAGCAACTCAGTGAGACCCTGTCTCTAAATAAAATACAAAATAGGGCTGAGGATATGGTTCAGTGGTCAAGTGCCCCTGGGTTCAATCCCTGGTAACACACACACACACACACACACACACACACACACACACCACGGGGTTTCTTTAAATCCCCCCAAACAAAGCCATAAAAGTTATAATCATAGTTCATCAATTCATTCAGTCTCACTTGATTTGTTCTTGTCCTGCTGGATCTGGGATTAGCATTTTCATGAACTCATCAGTTTCTTTACTAGAGTTCTGGAAATTCTTGCTCAGTCCAGTGGTTTAATTTTAGTTATTTAAGCAATGCCATTAGAGGATTGTATTCCAGAGGACTTGTTTTGTCCTCCCCATGTGTCTGACAGCCTTTTGTGGAAGACAAAGCATTCTACTTTGCAGGTAGTTTTAAGGGCTTTTGGGGGAATGCATCAGAGTAAAAGAACTACTTCTTGTGGATGAACAATCTTACATTGGTCACAGTTCAAGATTTGATGAGAGTTTGTTATAAAAATAACAAAATTGAAAGGAAATTTGGTTGCTTCTGGAAAATATGACTCTTTAAATATTACCTGTATTATTATGAGTATAAACATTTAGTATTCCAGGATACATCATCGACAGTGAAGGCATGGATGAACTTTCTGTAATTTTATATAATTCTGGAAATGTGTTTCTATTAATAATTTTTAACCATACATATATAACCTAGGGAAGGTTATGCATCTCTTATTTGACAATGTTCTTATGTTATTTAACCTGTGTAATTAATTTTTAACAATTCTCTTTTCACAAGGTGAAATTACTCCTTTTAAGATTTTTTAGGATTCTCTGGAAAATCTTTTTTTTTTAAGAGAGAGTGAGAGAGAGAGAGAGAGAGAGAGAATTTTTAATATTTATTTTTTAGTTCTTGGCGGACACAACATCTTTGTTGGTATGTGGTGCTGAGGATCGAACCCGGGCCACACGCATGCCAGGCGAGCGTGCTACCGCTTGAGCCACATTCCCAGCCCTGGAAAATCTTAAAGTCAGTATGAAATCAATATTTCATTTAGGGTGTGATTTGGGAGAAGTGAACATTAATATATTTGTATTCAGCATTTACTCTATATATTTGTATCCTATAATAGAGAGCAAAATGTCAGGAATACCCAATGATTTGAAGAGTTGATGAAGTTGGATAATAGATCACTGTGAAATAATAGTTATTTATTTAACCGAAGTGACAATAAAAGATTCCACAAGTAAATATAGAAGGTAATATGATAGGAGAAGAAGGAAAACGAGGAGAAGAGGAGGAGGAGGAGGAGGAGGAGGAGGAGGAGGAGGAGGAAGAGGAGGAGGAGGAGGCTAGGGAGCGGGAGGAAGAAGAAGAAACAGAAATGAAAACCTTAGCTCTTTTAAAAAGTGAGAAAATACTTTGTTCTCTTATTTAAGCACATGATTAAGTCAACATGGAACACAGTAAATTATTAAGATGCAGAATCTTAGTTGCATGAATGATTATTAGTAAGCTCTTTGTTGCTGTGACCAAAATACCTGACAAGAACAACTTAGAGAAGGAAAGATTTATTTTAGCTCATGATTTCAGAGATTTTAATTCATGATTGGCTGGCTCCATTGTGTTAAGCCTGAGTTGAGGCAGAATATCATGGAAGAAGAGCATGTTGGAGGAAAGCTTCTCAGTTCATGGCAGCCAGAGAGCAGAGAGAGAGAGAGAGAGAGAGAGAGAGAGACATATGGGATGGGGATGGGTGGGGAGGAGTAGAGATCCAGAGACAACATATAATCCTCAAGGGCATCTCTCCAAGGACCTACTCTTACAATTAGGTCCCACCTCCTTTAGCTCACAATAATGCTGCACACTATTAATGCACGGTATAGTCCTTATAATCCAGTCTCTTCCCAAAAGTCCCACCCCTGAACATCACTGTACTGAAGACCAAATCTTCAATACATGATCCTTTGGGGATTATTCCACATCTAAACCATAATAGATGGATTATTCAAAAGGTGAAGAAAATCTTTAAAATGTTTTATTAAGAGCAGACTACCAACCCAAGAAAACTTTTGTCATTTTTTAGCAAGGAGAAAACAGATCTTTTGTTTTGCATTCAGGTACTATTAATATAAAAGCTTACACTGAAAACAGAACCTTAAAAAGAGACCCATCCAACCATAGCCAGCTTAGACTACATGACATAAAATTCTTTTTGCCACAAATCTTCTGTAGCTTTCTATATCCATTCAGATTTTTCTTTCTACTCTCCCTCTTTATTATTCTGGAACTACCAGTGGTTTTATCTTAGGACAAAATTGTTCTTTATTTTTCCTTGACAAAAATATATCTTACATTGCTTGTATGCTTTTGTATAATGTCATTTTCCTCTTACTATTATTATTTCTAGTAGTTTCATTTACATATATTGATTATAATTAATTTTTGTCATTTAGTAACTTTTATTTTACTTAGAAAACTAGAACATGGGTAATTGTAAACGGTATTATACACTAGAATTCTTCAACAGACAGCAAAGTTTATGAATATTCCATCTCATAATTTTTAAATGCTTCCTTAGAGAGTATTTTTATTCATTATGTTAAAAAAAAATTTACTAAAGTACTAGGGAGACAGCTTAGAAGAGCAGTTGCCTAGCATGTAAAGGGTTATGTTCCATCCACACTACTGAAAAAAAAAGAAAAGAAAAAAAAAAGTAGTCTATTAAGGGGCCCTCTTATTTTTAGTCTCTCTGTGAAAGAAAGAAACCCAAAATATTTAAGTTTAAACTTATGTTTAATAATTAGTATTCTAAAGATATTTTACTTAGAAATGATCTAGACACTTAATAAATACCAATTACTTCATTACTTAGCATAACTTTAAGGTTGCAAGGCACTAACAGATTGTGGAAACTTTTAAATTTTTTTTTTTAGTTGTTGATAGATACCTATTTTATTTATTCGTTTATGTGGTGCAGAGAATCGAACCCAGTATTAGGCAAGCACTCGATCACCGAGTCACTGAAACTTTTTAAGCAGACATATTATCAAACATAGTTATTGTTGGAAAGTCCATTAAGGGAAAAAAATATTCTATTTATATCAACTCAATTTGCATTTTAACAGCTAGGCTTTAGAATTTTTAGGAAAATTTCATAGGCTATTAAGCAAAATTAACCACAATTTAACTTTTACTATCTGAAGCTATTTCCTGGTTAACTATGTTTACAACATATGCATGTTAGGCAAGTATCAAAAATTTCCAAAACAGGTCACATGGTGTCTACGTGATCTTCAGAGGCTACGGCATCAGACCTTGGCCAAACTAAAAGATGACACCAGCATCCAGGGCCAACTTTGAACCTGCAAGGGGTAGAAGAGGAAGAAGAGAAGGTGATTTGAGCTAACTCTTAAAGCAATTTTCAAACAGAGACCTGCCCTCTCCTTCAAAGATAAATCCAGACAAAATACTGAGGAGACCCCTGAAGAAGTTCATAACCAAAACTTCAGGAAGGAGTTGCAAGAGAAGCATGAGAGCCGCTGCAAGAGGAAAAAACAAGCACTGAGGACACACAATCTCTTCAGTGTCAAAGAAGCCTGCCCACCTTCATGTTCATGGTCCTCCAACAGATGAGGAAGATAGAGATTTTGAAGAGGAGTGTGATGTTGGTGACACCGCAGCTCTTCTTGCAGAACTGGAAAAAAAGTAAAAAAGAAAGAGCAGAAGAGCAGGTCAGGAAGGAACTAGAACAAAAACCTGAAAAAGAATTCTCAGAGAAAACATTCTCCATGGAAACCCTCTCCTTGATCTCACGGGCCCATCCCAGCCTCAGGCCAACTTCAAAGTTAAAAGAAGGTGGTGGTGTCTTTGAGAACTGCGCAAAAGGTATAGATGATCAGAAGAAAGATGAAAGATTTGTAAATGATACACTGAGATCTGAATTTTATAAAAAGTTCCTGGAGAAACATACTAAGTAGTTCCATATTTTTGCTTAATTGAAGACTGTAAAATGAAAAAAAAAAAATAAAATAAAGCAAAACAAAAACCTTGAAAAGCAAGAAACCTATAAAAGTTAAGTACATGTTTCTTGTTTTGTTCTTCTGCTGTTCTTTTTTTAAAAAAATATATTTATTTTTTAAGTATTTAAAGTAAATTTTTTAAAATATTTATTTTAGCTTTAGGTGGAGACAATATCTTTATTTTACACTTATGTGGTACTGAGGATCGAACCCAGTGCCCCGTGCATGCTTAGGTGAGTGCTCTACCACTGAGCCACAACCCTAGCCCCTCTTCTGCTGTTATTGGTAAACACAAAGTAATAGATATCAAGCTATCCATTTTTATTGCATCTGTCTTTTTTTTTTTTTTTTTTTTTTTTGGTACCGAGGATTGAACTCAGGAGTGCTTAAGCACTGAGCCATATCCTCAGCTCTTTTTTTGTATTTTATTTAGAGACAGAGTTTCACTGAGTTGCTTAGGGCCTTGCTAAGTTGCTGAAGCTGGCTTTGAACTCGTGATCCTCCTACCTCAGCCTCTCAAGCTGCTGGGATTATAGGCATTCACCACCATGCCCTGCTGTGTATGTCATTTCTTTAATGTATAATTTTTATAAACTTATATTTCTAGTGGTATAACGTAAACTTATTTGATTAGCAAACTCAAGTAGAAAAAAATGTATGCTTATATTATGCTTAATGTTGATAATTCAGAAAACATACCTGTTTTTATTAAATCAACAATATCAAATTTGTCTTATTGACCATATTTACCCAAATCATGTGACCATGTAAAACATAGGCCTTAGTTCTTACACCTCTGAGAGACTTAGAAAGAATTAACTTATATGTGCTTATTTCTCTCTAAGCCTATTAAAATAGAATTTATAAAGCAATTTCATATGCTAATTTGGTAAAACCCATCCAGAAGCAGCAAAATACCACACTTTAATATATACATCCATAAACATATAGATAGGCACAAATGGAGAGGTTATAGCTTTCATTCTAAAATGTAAGCTCTGAGTCAGGCATTAACAGAGGAATGCAAAACTCACTAGTTTACATTAAGAGTTGTTTTTGTCTTTGGTCCACTTAAAAATTTCACCCAAATTTTGTTTCTGGAAGATGGAATAAATTGAGGTCAATGTGAGGGTTAACATTTCCCTCTGATATATTTTTTTTATCAGTTGTAGTTGGACACAATATCTTTATTTTATTTATTTATTTAATTTTTAATTTGGTGCTGCGGATCGAACCCAGGGCTTTGCACATACTAGGTGAGCGCTCTACCGCTGAGCCACAATCCCAGCCCCTTCTCGCTTTTAGTTTTAGAGGAGACTTTTAAGATTTTTCTCTGCCTGGCTTGGAATCTTATGAGAGTTCTGAGTGAAGTTCTAGGTAAGGGACTGAGGATATATCACATGGCTCTCTGGATATCTCCAAAGTCCATACAAGTGGATAAAATATCTAACCTCCTTCAAATTAGCATTTTAACATGCAAGTGGCTCTCTTTGAAGGTTCCAGGTGGGCAGGTAGAGGTCTAAAGTCCCAGCGATTCTAGAGAGTTGAGGGACTGGAGTGGGAAGGGAAGGGTCTTAGAAGAGCCAGTATGGGACATTTAACTCTTTTCAGAGGAGCATCAAAGTTCTATATTACCTTTAGTGAAGTCATACCAACCAGAAAGACAAACTAGTTCAAAAATGGTGCAGCATCGGCAGGGATTTGGGGGAGGTGGGGTTTCAGTTGATGAAGATCTTCCCATGAGAGAAGGAGGATAAAGTAGGGAGATCAGAGAGGTCTTGAAACAAATGTTGGGAAGAACTTTTGGCACCTTTCAACCAGAGAAGACTGGTATCCTAATTTTGCTTCAAAGATCATACTCATACTAAATGTGACTCGAATGAATACACCCTTTGATGACTTAACTATGGGCACAAGAGACAGCCCAAAGAGGGCATGGAAAAGGTACTCCCCATAAGATCATTCAAAGGTAGTAAAAAAGCAGGAATAACATGTCAAGGTGGCAGAAGCAATGAGAAAAGAAAGGATTTAGATTTGGAAAATCCCATGAGAGATGTTGATGATATAATAATGCACAATGCACTTGGTAAGAAGATAATGCACTTGGTGTCTCACACCCTCAGCCTGATAGTTGTCCCCTCGACACACAGATCCAACAGTCTGCAACTTTAGCATGTGGAAGATTAGACCAACTCTCTGATTTCCAAAGCCAAGCTGCTGGGACACAAAATCAAATGGAAGCAGAACCTGGGCTTATTGGTGAGCAAAGGTCTTATACCTGAGTTCTGCCCTATGATGTACCTTCTAATGACAAATAATACTTTTAGATCGCACAACAGAAAACAGTACAATGGGACATACATTTGCTAACTATAACATGAGCCATAGTATCCCAACAACTAGTTCTAGTCAAACTTTTCTCCTATAAATCTAAAGAAAAGAAAAGAGAGGTTCTCACCACCCTTATTGACCCAGACCCAGAACAGACATCTGGGAGTCATAGCTAGTAAGAAAGTGTACTTTTGCACCTCTGGATAGAGGGCTCAGCTGCAGTCTCCCACGTCGGACCAGGTCACCTTCATCCCCAAAACTGCTGAGAAGAAACCTGTCATCTTAGCTCTAAATGGTTTGAAACCTATGATGTAGTTGACAATGGATGAATCAATAGAAAAAATATTTTTATTCTTATGAATGCAGCAGCACTTTATAATGAGTAATTCACTGAAGCAGCCAGAGTTGAACAAAAGGTTTATAACTTAACAAGAGGGAGAGTTAGGGGCTTCAAAGAATGTTCTGATGAGGCTGTTAGGGTTTGTTGTTGTTGTTGTTGTTATTGTTGTTTGTTTGTTTGTTTGTTTTAAATATCTAGGTGCCCAGTCAGTCACCTTCCCAACTGGAGACTTCCTTTTATTGGTATGGGTGTGTGTGTGTTGGGGGGTGGGGTGCAGGTGATCTCTTAAGCTCTTCTTAAATCCAGATAAGGTACATTCAGATAAGATTTCTCCCTGCATCTGCTCTTGGGATCCTTCATTAGGAAAGAAAAAAGAAGAACATCGCCGGCCTACAACTATAAGATAGGAAGTCCAGTCTCCTGATTTTCTGTCACTGATCTCTCCTCTCCCTCCTACACCCACATGTTTTGGAAGAATTTTTAATGGCATGGAAAAAATACTTATCATTAAATATTATTTGTAAAAGGAAGACCCAGAAATAGATCACAAGATGCAAACAGAATTTATTTCTGGGTGCTCAAATGACAGGTGGATTTGATCTGCTTTGGATATTTTCCTTTAGTTTTCACAAAGAGTATGTATGCATCTTGCAACAAGAAGAAAATGAATGTAATTTGAAAAAATGCAGCAACATGAAGACTGGGAGTAAACACCAAAACATTAACAGTGGCTTTCTTTGTGCAGAACTATAAGTTTTTATTCACCAGGTTGTCACTGGGTTGTGTTCTTGAGTTCTAAAGGAGGTAATTTATCTTAAATTCAAAATACTTGAATTATCCAAACAACAAACTTAGCAATAAAATAAACATTAAGAAATGATCACCCATTTTCAAGACTGCTCAAATAAAATAGTTGAAGATGAATTTGGTATTGTGATCTGTGTGGTGAAATATGGATTGTCTTGAGCTCATTTCTTACTGTGGTAAGAAATTTGATTTGTGATATGTGCAAAGATCAGGCTGCTGCAGAGTGCATCTGGATTGTGTAGATACATCTATATGCACAAGTACATATGAAAATGCAATGTCTTTTTAAGCATTGTATTCCTTTTTGTTATTTTAGGATTAAGAAATCTAAGTTCTAGAATTACTATATATAATTATATACTGGATGTTTTAGTAAAGTGCCATCTATAGTATTTGCTTCTTTGAACTTTTTGATTCCTATAAGATAGGTCTGAATGAAGATCCCTTTACAGTGTCCCCTTCCCACCTCTTAAAGTACAAATTCCAGGACTAACAAACAGGCAGACCAGATGGGAAGGAGAGACCTATGTGTCTTGCCACTGTTGGGAGCTCCAGCTCCTCTGCTTTCCTGCACACCGTGGGCCTCCTTTCCTGTACTTCAACCATGTGCAGTCACTGCCAGGGTTAAGTGAAAAGAAATAACAATAGAAATTTTCACTGAGTACCCTGTGGCTGCTGCCTCCTGGTTGCTGAATTCACAATGTCAAGTCCTCTTTTCCAAATGAGAACTTTGAAGATCCAAGGAGCAAGTAAACCTCATATCTACTGATTGGAGACAGTGTTGGCCTTCAGTCCAAATGCCAGTCAGAGTCAGGGCTTCTCCAAGGACCTGGGATCCCATAGCTCCAGGCATCTGTTGCTCTTGTCTATTCTTCTTTCTCAGTTCTGGGTCTATTTGTTTTGTATGATAAGAAATTGGATGAATTTTGTCACTGGCTATTGGAAGGAAGATTCTAAAACTCTTGGGATTTCCCCAGTGAAAGGCGTATCTTTGTGATTTAGAGACCCTTGGATCACATCCTAGTTTATATTCATGATCTGACTTATGGTGGGTTCCTAGACAGGGGCTGGTCACCAGAAGACCAACCACATGATTGGAAGATTGGGGCATTGAGCTAGCTTGGCTTCTAGGGAAAGGAAAAGGCTGGAGACTGAGTTTAATCATGTGGCCAATGATTTAATCAATTATGCCCAGACAATAAAATCCCTATAAAACCTCTGAACACAGAGACTGAGAAAAGTTCCCTGGTGGTTGAACACACTGATACCACTATAAGGTGATGCAGCCTGACTCTGCAAGGAAAGAGTCGGAAAGCTCTGGATTCTATGTCTTCCCTGCCTCATCGTATACATCTTCACATATGGCTACCTCTCACTTATAGTCTTTATAATGAAACTGTAAACCTAAGGATGACAATTGCTTAAGTTCTGGGCATAATTCTGGAGAATTTATCAACCTGAGGGAGTCATAAGAACTCCTGAATCTGTAGCCATTCAGAAGTATAATAGCCTAAGGAACCCATAAACTTGTTGCTGGCACCAGAACTTGGGTCAGTCTTATGGAGGACTGAGCTGTTCATTTGTGGGGTTCATACTCATCTTACTGTCTGAGTGGTTAGTACAGAATTAAACTGCAGGATACCAGTTGAAGTTGTTCTCTAAGCACCCATTTTTTTCATCCTCTTTGCATTTCTTCTTATAGGGGAAAACCCTATGACAGGATGAAGCTAGAATTTCAGTGCACATGGCTGGATTAAAATCAGCTTGTTTTGAAAAACTTTCCTTTTGGCTTCATGTTAAATGCACTTGATTTAGGATAGTCTCCAAAAGCATTTTGTACAAGTTGGAATCAGCACCACATTGGAAGCTGTAGGATGTTCAGGCAGAAGAGTGGGAAGAGATACTAAATGATTTAAAACTGCAGAGCAAGTGAAGAAAGCTGGGTCAAGGCAACCTAAGGAAAGGTTGTTCCTTGACCTTCTGTCTAGTAGGGTGCTGGAATGTTCTCCCCACTGCTTTGAAGGCACAAGAGAGAAGCTTGTTTGTTACTGACCTGTAGATAGGGCAGAGGTAGATGAGATAGGATCTTTCTTGGCTGTTACCTTGATCCAAGTGACACATTGATCTAAGCTTCAGAGGGAGGAAGCTTGGATGGGATCTTTGGTTTTTGTTCTTTGCATGAACTTCAGGGGAAATATTTATCCTGATGTTTCATGACCTCATCTTTGGAAGGATATGGGTCAAACCAAAGGTGTCAAGGGGGTCTGGGTTCATGGCCCAGTTAATTTCTTATTGTACTGTCATGTGTAACTGATTAAAACAAATAAAAAAAAAGAATAACAAGGTTAAAAATGGCTAAGCAATGAAGCAGTAACTTTTCACCCCAGAGACCCTGAGGTATCCAAGGTACAAGGGAAAGGGACCTCTTATTCAGGAAATTATAGACTATCCTTAAGCTTTGACATGCACATTGGGCTTTTTGTTTGTTTGACAGCCAATATTATTATTATTATTTTTAAAGAATACTTTTTAGTTGGCAATGGATCTTTATTTTATTTATATGTGGTGCAGAGAATTGAACCCAGTGCTTCACATATGCTAGGCATGCGCTCTACCACTGAGCCACAACCCCAGCCCCCCAATATTATTTTTCTTGCCTAACAAGTTTGCTGTTTATTACAAAATTGCCTCTGGAGAAAGCATCTAGGTATATTTGGGGTAAACATTTGGGGGCATCACAATCACCTTCAAATGCAAACACAAGTATTTCTTGTCTTGACTCACCAGCCACAGACTTCTTATCTTGGTTGTAAGTGAAGCAGCTCAGCTCTTTTCTTTCCTTCCCCCCAGAGACCTGGCTGGTCTCCAGCTCTGTGCCTCAGCCAGGGAGGAGGAGATGGGAGGTAGCTGGCTGCTTGTCTCCATCCAAACAGCAATGGAATTCCTTGGCCTGGCTGTTCAGTAATCCTCTGCCAGCTGGCTGCCTCCCCTTCCTCTGGGAACTCAGTGAATCACACCTCCGCAGCGCATTTGGCTCTTGCAAGCCCAGAAAGGCTGAGGCTAGTGTCTGCCAGCAAGGAGGAGCTGCAGCCCAACTTCTGAGCATGGATTATGTTGGCCCCTTGGAATTTCTGAGCCCAGGAGGCTTCCCAGCTGCAGGGAAGAACACTGGCCCAGAAGCATGGTAGTATTCAAAATGAACTGGCTGCTCTGCTCCCAGGGCAAGTACTTTCTCTTCCCCCGCTCTCCTTAAGGACCCTTCCAGGAGCAGAGGTTCTTGCAGGTTGCCAAGCAAGCACACAGACATATTGGTCCTCTTCCTGTCCCTCCTCTCTAATGACCTCAGATAACTTAATCTTCTGTTGTATAAGCTCTTCAGTTGTCCATCAAAGGGTTAACAGAACACCAGGAGTAATGCTCTGGGTTATAAATGCAACCAAATGCATATTCTGGGTTTTTATTTTGATGGTTCAGGTGCTGGGAGCCAGGATAGATATGACTGCTGACATACACCTTGTACCACTGGCATTAGAGCTACGCATTCCAGGGCTGGACCTTTTTCAGAAGCAGGAATGTGATCAGGTTTTAGCTGCCTGTACTTTGAGGAACTTTATTTAGATAGGCCATGAGAAAGAAGCCCTATGAGACATAGGCAGTGTGGCAAGTATAGTCAATCCATAATCTACCCCAGTTAGTAAATGCTTAATCAAACCAGTAGCAAAACTTTCTCCTCAGGGGAGGCCTCCAAGCAAGGCTGGTCTTCTGGTTTGGTTTGCATACTATCCAGTCCTCCTCCACCTTCAGCCACTCAGCTACAGCTAGGAAATCTCAAGTAGGAGAGGGAAGTATGAGCTCAGCCCCACAGAACTGGGGCAGGGTGGGAAGTAGAGGTACCAATGAGGAAATTAGCAATCTACTTCATCCAAGTATTCCTGAATGTGACTTTAATTCATAGACATTGCTAACTTGGAATTCCATCTGAAGCATCTTGCTTACTTGGGGAAGAACTGGTGATGAAAAGTCCTGTCTCTGGTCCTGGCTCTATCCAACACCCCCATGATCATGGTCATGCTCTGCCCTTGTCAGAGTTGGGAACAGCTTCCTGAGGCTGGTGGGAAGAGGCTGGGGAGAGAAATGCACAGCATTCTGCACCCTCCACAGACCCTCTGTTGCCTCCTCTCCTGCTTCCTCTCTGCAGGGAGGGACTAAGAGCATAAGAGAGGCTGTGCCTACAAGCATAGGGTTTAAGGGTGCCTCTTCTACCCTGCTTCCCTCCAGCTCCTCCCCAGCAACCCCCATCACATGCCACCCACTATTAATGCCAAAAGGTATTTATTAAAAATTATTTTCCCTAAAGAAATCAATATAACTCAGTTTTGGCCCCAGTCATTCCATCCAGATCCTATAGGAATGAGAGGGGAGTATTCACTTGTGACCCTTGCTGTGCTTCATGCTCTTTTCTCCTATCTTCCAACACGTCCCCGCTATCTGTGTATTCCAAAGGTCTAGTCAAGTTCAGTGGCCTTCCTGACACATTGCCAGACTGTTCTAACTTCAGCAGAGTCACCTTGCTTTCTTGTAGTGGCTTGACCTATGCCCATTCCAGCATACCTATCCAAACATGCCTTCACTGCACCACCTGCCCTTATATTCCAGAAGGAAAGGTATCTTATCTCACAGTCCCGGTGATTCTGATGCTTGCTTTGCTCATGTTAACAGCAAACATTTTCTGTCTCCTACCTCTGTCTTATTGGTTGATCAACATAGTCTAGTCCCTTGCAGAGAGGGAGGGAGAAAGAAAAGAAGGAGAAGAAGAAGGAGAGGTAGAGGAAGAGAGAGTAGGAAAAAGAAGAAGGAAGAAAGAAAAACAACCACCACCATAAAGGGGAAAAAAAACCCAAAACTTTTAACCTTTCCTTTATGCATTACCTCTTCTCTTTCCTAGGAAACTGTGTGAATCAGAACCTTGAAGTATGAATTCTTCTAGTTGGAGAACTACTGAAATTCTAATATGTTTTTAGAGGATAAAAAATTAGGTCATAATTTAATTGTCAGTGATAAGAAAATGTGGCATGCTATTTGAAAAAAAAAAAAGCCACCAAGTAGTTTCCAAGTGTATCATGTGCCACTTAATTCTCAACTATTGTATCTGATTCCTTCTCTCAGCCATCCCATTAGAAAAGGCCTTCCCAGATCAGCTGGGGTCTCCTAACTCTCAAAACTGGTATGTTTTAATCCAAGACCTTCTTGACCCAGTTGCTGGTTTTGGCCATATTGGCTTCCCTGGATTTTCAGAGCATGCCCTCCCTCCTCCTTTCTTATCTGCCTCTTCTCTTCCATCTTCTTCCTAACTCTACTTTGCCTGTCTCTTAGTTCCTGAGGCTGGTATTCCTCAGGTTTGTTCCTGTCCTCTTCACATGTGAGTCCTGTGTCCAGCAATGGCACTATTACCCTTCATCTGTCATCTACAGACCAAAGGCTTCCAAGTCTAGGTCATTCTTGGAATCCCTCTCTTGTTTCCTGCCTGTGATATGTCTCTTGATGTATTTTCATCCCAGAAACCAGGGATCTCAACCTGGAGTGATCTTTACCTGAATGCAACATGTAGCAATGTGTGGAGATGTTTTTGGTTGTCTTAACTTAGGGGGATGCTACTGGCATCTAATGAGTATCGACCAAAGACACCATTAAATAATTTTGAGAACCTCAGACAGTATCCTACAACAATGAATTATCTAGCCCATGATGTCAATAGTCCCACATTTAAGAGGCTCTGTTATGACAACTTTTGATAGACAAGCTGAAGTTCCCCTTGAACATTTTCCACTAGTGCATGGCATTGTCTTTGTGTTTACATGTCTGTCTCTGTTGGGATGGAACTTATGGGCACATTGTGTTTTATTCATCTTTCATTTCCAATCCCTTTAAAGGAATGGGAATGGGATAATAGACATGTAGGAAGCACTGTTGAATGAATGGCTTATGTCATCATTGTCTGTCTCATATTTCAGATACTATACGTTTTCTGAAGGGAGGGACCATCATGAGCTACCATGAACTGGATGTTGAGGAAGAATTTCAACAATGTGTGAAGAAGTAGAAGGTTCAGTGATAGACGATAAATTTATAGAAAACAAGCCTAACAACAAAATTAAATTCTATTATTATTTTTTAAAATCATCAGGTGGTTGAATAACTAGATATAGCAGGCATAAACAAGGTCTGTGCTGGAAAATGATATTTAAGAACTAACATTAAAGGAAAGATGAACCCAGATTGTGTTTGGAATTCTATACTCTAAAATAGAATGGAAGGGGAAACTGCCAAGCAAATACATAGAAAACCTAGGAGGAAAAAGGATGAATAAGATACTTTGGTCGTAGGTGTTTTTTTTTAAATTAATATTTATTTTTTAGTTGTAGTTGGACACAATACCTTTATTTATTTATTTTTATGTGGTTCTGAGGATTGAACCCAGGGCCTCGCATATGCCAGGCAAGCGCTCTACTGCTGAGCCACAACCCCAGCCCGGGCAATGTTTTTTTTTTTTTTTTTTTTTTTCCCATCTTATTTTAGCATTGTCCTATTATGTGCTTGTTTGAGTAACGTATGTTTTTAAATTCCCCAAAAGATTAAAAATAGAGCTTAATGAAATACTATATATATATATATATATATATATATATATATATATATATATATATCTCCAATCTGTTTCTATCACATTTCTTCCATAGGAGGCATTTTTTAAAGCAGAGCTGTGAGCCATATCCCTGCCAGCTTGTGTGGATTAAAGGCATCTATAGCACATGCCTCCCCTTGTTCCTGGGAGCATCCCTTTTCCCATTTTCCTTTCTATTAGCACCATTTCTCTTTATTTCTTCCATTTTGACTTGATCCATGACATGCATCTTTGTGAGCTGAGAATTTATACCTGAGGAAGAGTATAAATTCATGTTTTCTCATATTTTTTCCCCTGAATTCATTTAGAAGCCTTTGGTGAAAGCTCTAGTTATTAAAGCAGAGTGTTTGGGATAGGAAATTCTCCCCTGTGAATCAGGAAAGTATGAGGCATCCTTAGGGCTGGGAAACCCTGTTAGGTAACAGAAAAGGAAGTGTCTGTCACTCATAAGACATAAGGTTCCTCTGCGACACATGAAGAGGCACGTGAGTGTGTGAGTGAGCATGTGAATGCACATTTACATGGCTACACCTGTCCTGTGTCCTTGAGATACTCACACACAGGACCACCATCCTATAACTATCCTGAGCAGGTGGCTGAAAAGATGTGCTGCTACTGGAAGAAAGGAACCATATTTTGGAATCTTATGGTGATCTAGAGTTAATATTGCAAACTCACATGAAAAGACAAACAAGACAAATAACTTATATTTCTAACTGAGGTTATATCAGATTTGGGGGGGGGTACTGTGGATTGAACTCAGGGGCACTCGACCACTGAGTCATATCCCAGCCTTATGTTGTATTTTATTTAAAGACAGGGTCTCACTGGGTTGCTTAGCACCTTGCTTTTGCTGAGCTGGCTTTGAACTTGGGATCCTCCTGTCTTAGCTTCCAGAGCTGCTGGGATTACAGGTGTGCGCCACCACACCCAGCCAGATTTTCTTTTAATGTGTTAGGATATCTCAGTAATGAAGAATAATATGTAAAAGAGGGATGAATTAGGATATTATATCTTAAATCCTATTACAATCCTAAATTAGACTTTGGCAAAGCAACAAAAACAAGAAACACAATAATGATGACGATTAGCATGTTCCCAGTAGATCCCTGTGTGTATGTTTGTGTGTGTGATATATGCATCTCAGGACACCACAAGCAGTACATACCAGCATCTTAATCTCTATTTGAGGGATGCAGAATCTGAGTCTTATAGCAGAAGTTCACTCAGCTTATATGGTGGGGGGTCTACATGCAAACATGGGCTCTGGATTTTTCCAAGGAAAGCACTCTTTCTATTCAATTGTGTATTAAATAAACAATCCAATAAAAAAAATCAGTACAAAGAGTTTTTTTATTGACATTGTAAGAAACATTATTTTTTTTTCTTTGTTACAAAAGGACTAAGTGGTTCTGAAAGTCAAGGTAGAGTTCATCTGTGTCTGGGCTGCGGTGCTCTGGGCTCCAGGTGGGTGCAGAGCATGGAGCGGCTGCAGGCTTTTCCACGGAAGGCCGGGGCCGGTCACATTCGAACACTTTGCCTACAATACTTAAATGTATTTACATGTGTTTCTTTTTAAAAAGGATTACACATTTTATTTTTTAAAAATCTAAAAAAGGTGAAAAAAACGAACTTGTATTTTATCTTACACATTTGCAGGATACACAAGGGTAACTTGTCAGAAGAGAACATCCTCCTATCAGTTCAAAACAACACAGGAAACCAGGTTACAAGAAAGCTTAGACTCTGCTACAGTTGCTCGCTTGCCTGCGGGCTCACTGAGCAAACAGCCTTGGCGCGCTGATTGGGCCACACCAACTGGTCCCTCTCATTGACAAGATCAACGTAAAATAAGGCACATACATCGCAAGAATCAAAACTTCGTGGCTCAAGAGGATGAGCAATGTGTGAGGAGCACAGGGGTGGTTTAATTTGTTCTTTAGACAGTAAAAATGGCTTGAAAAATAAAAACATGTTTAATGCAGATTGTATGGGCCTGCATTTTTTTTATTAAAGAGTAAATGGTGACATTAATGAGTAAGTGCTATCTTTCTAGATGCACAGGTCAGAGAAATGGAAAGAAGGTTGGAGGTTGTGGGTGGTCCTTCGATATGAGATAACAGGTCTGCAGAAATCCCTTGTCCCTATAGGATACTTCTAAGTGACTTCACAAGACCTTCCTTCCATTTGACTGTCACTACAGATCATCAAAATCCTGGGAAAGCACTTTCTTCTTCCCTCCTTTCTGATTTCCATATATACAGAGAGGCCAAATATTAAGGTGAAACGTGTGTCTCCTGCAAGTTCAAAACCACAGCAAGGAAAACAAGGACAGAAAAGAAAACTTAAAGGAGGAAAATCAGAGAGTAACATGAAACCAGAGGGAAAAGCAGATGATTAGGATGACAATAGTCCTGGTCCCCACTGCTGTCCATCCTTCCAAGAAGGATTATGGTAATGCAGGTCCCATGCAAGAATACTACCAGGAAAGAAGTCTGCTGGAGAGAGGGAGCAGTATGGCAGGATCCAGTCTCCTTGCTCAGGAGTAGGGAACAGACGGGGCCAAACCATAGCAGCATTCAAGATAAACCTAGTTCCTGGAGACTGTAAGGTTTGCGGAAAAATCAGATTCAGGGAACAGATCATTGATTTTGTAATAAGAAGGTGACCTGTCTGAGGAATAGAGAAAAACCTTGCTTTTCAGCTGAAAAGTTATAGAAACTCTACTGTCCTGAGCTCAGATCAGTTCTCTTTTGCTTATGGGCTGTTCCAAATGGGAGATATCCTTTGATTTAAAAGGAGGGGCTATTGTGGAAGGACAGTAGGACATGAAGGAAAATTTGCCACTATTACTCTGCTAAGTCTCAGGAACATCTAGTTGAATGCAAACCCAATAGTCTTAGCCACAAAATCTTAATGGCAAATTTACCTCTGTGCTGAGATTCTTGGTCCAAGTAACAGAAAATAAATGTAAAAAAAAGGCAGGTCCCAACATTCTTTCTATTATTTATCACTTTGTTTTACTTGATTCTTGTCTTTCTATTAATTTAAAAGGTACAAATTAAGGGACAAAGCCACACAATTGAAGAGTGAATCACTTTGGATAAATCCAACTCCAGGGGTTAATAGGGGACAGAATACAGCAGGTTGCTTGAGGTGTTAATATTTTTAATAATTACATATTTTTAAAAGCAATATGCTGAATAATCCATGTACTCTTTTTGCACACACAGTATGACTTTTATGTGTATCAATTGCACATGGGGAGTAGCTGCACTTTTTAAATCTTTATATGTTTTAATCCAAAACAGAAGAAAAGATACTAGTCCATAATAAGGACTAATGGTATATAACATTTAACTTCTTAAATGGATGCTTCACTGGACAGAGAGAATAAGAACAACGGTATCCACACACAGTTATTAAGTATCTTCTTTTATGTTCTCAAATGCTAAAAATGGTTGAAGCAATTTATTCCCAATATCAATGTATGTGAGCTTTTCCTTTTACAACTAAATTTTACAAATCCCTTACAATAGGGCACATAGAATAGAAGTCCTATAGTGGAATTAATAAATGTTAATGGTATAGCCAGTTGTGGGGTTGTTTAAATACCTATATACTTAGAACTATGAACATCAATTCTCAGTTATCTATGTCAATGGAGAAAGAGATAGGATCTAATCAACAAATATAGCAAGACCAGCAGTATTCCCCAAACTAATTCTACCCAATTGCTTCAATCTAGAATCTACCTAACTTCTTACTAGAACAAATAAAAGTAGCAGCATGTCTGAGTGTCACCAATTGCCTGTCCTCTCTCTCTCCCTGTAGCATTAAACAGTGCTGGATGCTCGTGAAGATAGAGAGAGAAGGCAAATAAGATAACTGAGAACTGACCATATAGAAATACCCACCCCAAACACGCTTATGGATAGGAAGAATTTAAAACCCAAACTGTGAGCAAACTATTTTCATTTGCAAGAGCCCCAGGTCTCCACTTCTGTGTAGCTTTCAAAAGTATGCCCTGAATTGGATTAGGGTTTGGGAGCATGTCAAAATCTGCTATCTATGCTACAGTGCACCCACAAAAGATTCTTAAACTCACTAACCATATTCTGATTCTTGTGCCCAATGTGGGAATTAAAAAATAGAAAACACAAAAACAAAACATTGAGTATATGTAAGAAAGAAGGGGAAAAAAAAGGAAGAAAGAAAACTGGACATGTAACCCCTTCGGTCACAAGCATACTAACTCCGTTTTCCTTGGAGTAACAGAGAAACATGTCAAATCCTTTAACTTGACTTCTCTTCTAAAAGAAAGAACATGCACATCACACATTTACATTGGTTTACTAAAAAAGGGGGAGGGCTTACAGTTAAAAAAAAAAAAGAAGAGGGTGGTTTGAGTGTAACAATACTGATTCAAAACTGAAATGGAAGACAGTTTCTCCCTAGAATACCTTAGGGTTTTTCAGAGTCCTTTTCCATAAAAGGAATATACTTGAAACACATCCCAGTTTGATGAGATGAGATTGCTAAAATACATACAGAACTAAAAAAACAAACCAGCCAAAAACGGAGTCAATTTAATCTTTCAACTCCTAAAGTTTTACGTCTGTTTGCAGTCTTTCTTGCCTAACGCCTATTGCATAACTGCAAGGAATTTGCTTTCTTCCGCGAGGGAGGTCAGCAAAGAACTCATGTCCCCGATAGCCATGTTGGTGGTGCTCACAGATAGGGCTGGGAATGGGAGGGACGCTCTTGGTGTGGTGAGGCGGGAGGAACTATGGGAAAGGTTCTGAATGATACTTGGGCTCAGGGCCCCTGACATCAGGCTGGAGTGGTCCCCGTCATCTATGATGGCATCAAAATCAATCTGCACCCCTTCTAGGTCATGGCTGTCGAGGCTGTCAACTGTGCTTGTCACCTGGTTAGCACCTGGGGAAAGTAATTCAGAGTTTTCGGCGCCAGCTCCCTGTAGCAGGCAGTTGGCATCTGAAATGGAAAATGAACCGGCTTTCGTGTCTTGCTGACTGAAGCCCATGGTTTGGTCATAGAACTGACCAGAGTAATTCTGCATATTAGAACAGAGCTGCTGGGGCTGTCCTTGCATCTCCATCTTGATGCCATTCACCCTGCAGGCTTGATTTGCGTCACTGAGCTGTCCTTGCTGCAGAGTGAGGCCGCCCCTCGGCATAGCCTGGCGCCTGCTGCCCCCATAGCTGGCACATGGTTGGTAGCCCCTGACAACTACCAAGCTTGATGGTTGGCTGCTGATGCTGTGAGTCCCAGGTAGGCAGCTCTCTGGCCCTTGATAGACGTTGATGTGTGAGGTAGCACTAACCTGTCCTAGCATCTGCTGACTGGGGCGGCCTGCCCCCTGATGCTGCATGCTGTCGCTGAGTAGCTGGTGAGGGAGATACCCTTGTCCTATTGGGTCTTGGGTCTGCATGCCATTCACTGCGCTGCCAGCTGACTCATTTGTTGCCGCAGACAGGCCAAAATCCAGTGGACCCCCATTCCCTTGCATGGTGGTGCTTTTCAGCTTCGAACCTTGTATCCCAGCACTGCAGGTACTGTCTAGAGCACTAGGGGCCACTGGCTGCCTGTTGAGACAGCTCCCATACTGCTGGGCTTTATAGGACTGTTCATGGAAGGTATTTCCATTCATGCCAGTGCCCCTGCCACTGTGTATCACCAAGTGCTCTGGGCCACTGTAGGAGCTGCCATTCTCCCCCAGGGTCTGATATCCCCCTGCAGGGCTGTTCTCACCCCTCCATGGATTCTGAGGGTGGACCACCATGTTGTTATATAACCCAAAAGCTCGGGCCTGCTGCACCCTGGACTGCTGGCCACATTTTAGCTTGGAGGAGGACAGGTCTGCACTTCCAGAGCTGACTTCATTCCACTGAATAGGTAAGTCGGTTTTGCTGCCTTCTGTGCAAGGCTGCTCCAGGGAATGGTACTGCTGGCCAATGTGGCTGTCTGGCAGCCCAGGTGGGTCAAAGTCACTGGGCCCATGGGATACCTTGCTGTCGTCTGAGATGGCGCTCTGCAAGTGCTGCCCATACCCTGCTTGGTTCTGGGAATTTAAATACTGCACCACATCATCCGGTAAGAAGTCCTCGTCGTTCAAGTTGGCATCGGCGTCCATGGTCAGAGACTCCAGGGTAACGTTCTCGGTGATGCTGGGAGGACAGGGGGACGTATGGAAGTGACGGGGCTGGCTGCCTTCAGGCCGGGTGTAATTCTGAAGCACTAAGTTTCGCTTTTCCACAGATGGAGGCAAACCCGGAGGATTGAAGCTGTTGAGGCTGCTGAAACGCTGAACCCTGGGTAGGGTCAGGTTCTCCGACACGGTCCGCACAGGGTCGCTGGCTCTCCTCACGCCATTGCCCAGTGCATCGTGAGGCAGCAGATGGCGGCGGCCGTAGCTGTGGGCACCCCCGTCGCTGCATCTCCGCGGAGGGTGGACAGGAGGCAGTGTCACGCCCGTCTCCCTACTGTCCCCGAGTAGGGCCATCCTGGTCTTCAGGCTCAGCCTCTCCATGTGCGGCAGGGGCGTGGGTGGTGGCCCTCCCGTGGCAGCAGCGTACTTGGCCTTTAGGCGGTACTGCTGGGCAGGAGTGAGGCTGAGCAGGCTGGGCAGCCCGTCGCCCTGGCTGGCCTCGCTGGACCTGCGTGAGGCGTCTGTGGAGATGGGATCGTAGGAGTCCGCCACGCTCACGTTCTGGGGCCGTCCCTCGGCCTGCGATGCCTCGCTGGACCTGCGGCTGGAGAAGCAGGGCGAGATGCCCGAGGAGCGGCGGCTGCTCAGGTAGGCAGAACTGATGGTGCTGGTGCTGCTGTCCCTCCTGTTGAGCATGTTCAGCATGGTGAGGTCCACCCCGGAGAGCTCACTTCTGTTCGGAAGAAGAGTCATGGGCCCGCCCGAACTGCAGTTGTTACTGGACTGTGTGCCTGGAGAGACAAAAGTGGAGGGAAGGAAAGGAGAGAGGATGTGAGACTCAGGATAACTTAAGCAAGGTATCGGGCAACGTTTTCTGTAAAGGGCTGGTAGTAACTTTTTTCTGCTTTTGAGGTCATTGTGGTCTCTAGCACAACTACTCTCCACTCTGCAGTTTAGCATTCAAGTGGCCACAGACAATAGTGAAGGACTAGGTGTGGCTGGGTGCCAGTAATATTTTTTTTTTTTTTTTTTTACAAAAATAAGTGGCAGGCTGTATGTAACCCCCAGGCTTTAGTTTGTAAATCTCTGGCTTAAAGCACTAACAATTACTCCCTATTTTTTTTTAATATTTTTTTTATTGGTTGTTCAAAACATTACAAAGCTCATGATATATCATCTTTCATACATTTGACTCAATTGGGTTATGAACTCCCATTTTTACTCCAAATACAAATTGCAGAATCACATCGGTTACACACTCACATTTTTACATAATGGCATATTAGTGACTGTTGTATTCTGCTACCTTTCCTATCCCCTACTATCCCCCCTCCCCTCCCCTCCCATCTTCCCTCTCTACCTCATCTGCTGTTGTTCAATTCTCTCCCTTGTTTCCCCCTAAATTTGATTAAGCTTTTCCACAGGTGCAGTGCAAGGACAAGACTTTTTCGACATACACAATTACTCAGGATCCATGCAAGTACAGGGGCCCAAGGTATTCCAGGAATTTCACAATCACATGCCGGGTTTCCTGTTTATTTCACATCCTACAAACACCTGATGCGGTTCAGATAGTGTCATCTCAGAAGTAAAAGTTAACATCAGGGCTGACCATGGAGAATAATGTTTGTCTTGAACTTAGCCAACATAAATGAAAGTAGTGGCTAACCTCTTGGTTTTAGATTTTGGAAACCAGAATGCTAATCACTAATGCATCTTTTTTAAAAAAAATTTTTTAGTTGTCAATGGACTTTTATTTATTTTTTATATGTGGTGCTGAGAATCGAACCTAGTGCTTCACACATGCTAGGCAAGCATTCTACCTCTGAGCCACAACTCCAGCCCCTCATTAATGCATCTTCTCCTGGGATTTTCTTATCCTGGTTGAATAATTATGATTTCACCATTAGAATATGAGTTATTCACAGTCTTACTTTTTGTTTTAGTACAATTCTGTTATTGTCTACTTTTAAGATATGGATCCTCCAGAAAGGCAACTCAAATGGGTTCAACATTCATAGAGCAGAGTAAATTAGCATAACCTTGAGATTGGTGGTGAAACCAGCAAATATAAAAGCGAGGTTCCTGGTTCCTCTCACAGTGCTCTGGCCACATTTGAAAGAAAACACCTGAGGGGAGGCATGGTCCGATGTGGGACTCACCATTTCCTATGAGAGGAGAGACCGCAGGGGCTTTGGGGGGTAGAATGGGGTTCAGTCGAGGAAGCATTCCATTCACTTGTTTTAGCCTTTCTAGTTTTACGTGCTCCATCCATTTGGTCCCTGCAGGGTTCCTCCTGGCTTGCAAAGCAAGGGCTGTGCTTGCAGTGGAAATGGTCGAGTCCATGACTGGGGTTTCATCGATGGCACTGAGGTCTGCTACACTACCTCCATCGGTCAGAGGAAGCTCGAGCCCACTGTTGGAATAGTTGCTGATGGGGGACTGTTGGCTGCTGCATGAAGACTGACCACCAGGGCTTGGCTGAGATGTCTGTTGAGGTCAAGAGGAAAGGAAAGAACTGTCACCAGGAAGAACAAAGGAAAGGACACCAATAATGACAGCTCATGCAGGTGAAGACCTCCAGGTTATCAGCTGGTTGAATGAGAAGAAAAACTATGTTCCAGTGGATGGAGGTGGCCTTTGGGGCCAGAACGACTGATGGATCACCAGGCTGATATGCAGGAGGAGGCAATGAACAGCAGAGAAGATTAGATGTGGTGTGACCAGCATGATATCAGAAATGGAATCCTGTCCTGAATGCCAACTCTGCTAACACAGCTTCTTTATTTCCAATCCTACTGCCAGGACTTTATGCTTTGGGCAAATGACAAAGGCACTCTCAACCTCAGTTTCCTCATCTATAAAATGGGGACAGTTTATATCATGGATTATTGTTGGGAATCAATATGAAACCCAGAGATCACAGAAGTATAAAAACATCTGGGTAATAATTAGATTACAAAACTTTAGTAACTATTGTCTCAGGTGGTTCTAACTTTAGGGGTTGTTTTGTTTTTGTTTTTTGCTCAGCTAAAACATATATGCTTGATAGGACACATTACTTTCTAAGAAAAGCCTCTCTGAGCTGGTACCTAAGCTTTGTAATCCTTCCTCCCCACTTTTACTTTTTTTTTTTTTTTTTTTGCTATTGTAGAACCTGAAGCTGGTTGTGCATCAAGGTAGCTATAAGAGGTAAAACTTCAGTCACTTTGCTTCTGCCATATACAGGGGAAAAAAGGCAGCAACCCATAGCTGTCAGGAGTCTGGGGTTTCATCGATGGCACTGAGGTCTACTACACTACCTCCATCAGTAGGTTTGATTTTATAGTTCTCCTTGGTGTGCCATTTGGGCATTTCACTAGGAGAACTGGGAAATATTCCCCTTACCACACACAAGTGGACTCTATAAAAAAATTATGCAAATAATGGGAACTTAATCGAACCCAGTGGTTCTCAATCAGGGAAAGTATCATCTTCTCCCCACCCCAGGGTTCCTGGAAATAGAGGGTGGAAAGCCTGACTATCCCAGTGTCTGGGGAGCACTGCATAAAATGGCCTGCAATGTTCAGGGCAGTTGGCACAACATCAAACTGTTCTATCTAAAATTCCAGTGGTGTCCTGGTTGATAAACAGTCAAATCCTTTCATAAGCATAAGAAAAGTGATGTTCAGAAAAGTCAGTGACTGCCCAAAGTCACAAAGTTCATGGAGCAGCCAGACGTGGTAGTCTAAGCTGGCTACTTCCATGCTTCTGCAGCAGTTTCTCCGGGGTTATTATAAAAACCAGAGCTCCTGACAACAGCTAACAGAGCAAACTTCCAGGGAAAGAGAACTCCACTTCCTCCTGGAGACTACTCAGTTAATCTAAGATGGAAAACACAATGTTGGCATGAAGGTCTGTAGAAAGAGGCTTTCTCAGTAGAGCCCTTAACTTTTATTCCCCCCTGCGATCACAGTACATATATCCAAGCAAATGAACACTTTCTAAGTGAGTGCCATATGATACACTAACTCTGTCCTGGGCAACCAAGCAGATTGAAGAAAGATGCAAGTCTGATCATGGGTATGTAAAGCCTTACATAATTTTTTTGCCTTAGCAAAGTCTTGGGTTGCCAGACCACTTGCTCCTTCCTAATGTACTTGGAGTTTCCAGAGCTTTTAATGTCTTTCACTCTTGGGCTATCAAATCAGAATGTGTGTGTATGTGAACCTGTGTATATGAGTATTCATGCACACACATGCCAATACACACTTCCATAGAGTGTGCGAGAAGGTGCATAAGCACTTACAATCAGAAAACTGCTTACGTGAGCTCTGACATTTGAATAGAGGTTAAACTGCTAACCCAAGATGTATCTAGACCTTCTTCAAAGGTCCAAGATGGAATATATACTAGTCAGTACAGTAATTTAGTAGGATCTAACATCTGCTTGGTCCACTCCAGTATGATTTCTTATGAAAACCTAGACAAACGGAACAATGAATTTAACAATCAAAACTCCACATTTTCCACATGCTGAGCGTTCAAAACACATTGCTTCTCTATTTGAAACATAGCTGAGTAATGCTCACTACCAAAGATATCACCAAGCCACAAAAACTCAAGAAAAATGAAATGAAAAAGTTGAATGTTCAAATGAAAACGAAACTAAAAGAACAGACAAGCCAAAATTCCCTCACCTTATTACCCACTGTCCTTAGGAAGTGAGAACAAGACATTTAGGAGCATTAGACAGAAGAGAGGTTGCATTAATAAGAAAAAAAGAAGAAAGAATTTAATTTATAGCATGATGATAAAATTAAAGACATGTTTTTTTAAAGAAAGCATTAGGAATGTAAATTTCATCTCCATTAGTAAATGTTTATGAAAATATCTGCATACATTTAAATGTGTGTGTATACATGCATACATAAAATAGTCTATTATAGGAATGTGATTACATTATTAACCTCAGGGAGCTTCAGTTTCTTCCCTGTAAAACATCTCATGATCTTATGTTTCTATGACTTAGTTTATAAAATATTTCACCCATTGGGGCATCTCAAATGTCACTGAACCAAATCATGACAAATATTTATTTCTACCAATTTTCTTTTTATATAATGGGTGTTTGTAATGGGTGTTTGGGGAAAAGAGGGCAAACTTTCTTTTTTCTTTTTTTAAATTTTTTTTAGCTTTTGACAATGTAATTTATTTCCCATATTCTTGCATAAACCTTTTTTCCAGAATGCATTTTAATATATGACTTACATTAATTGAAATTCACATGATTAATCACAAAAGATCCCTGGACACCTGCTAGCTTTGTTGAAATTCTCTAGCAAAACAAGACTTTCTTGAGCCTGGGATGCACATTGAAGAAATAAGATACTCTGGGTTCTTAGAATGGTCTAAGAATATAAATCATAGTGTTTGATGACATAATCTAGGAGACCACAAATTCATTTTCCTTAAACATTTGAGAATAAACTGCTGAATATTTTGCACAGTTATTATATAGGTAGACTTTATTTTATGAAATAGATACATGCTCACCTCCAAAAAAGTATATAAAGCACTTTTGTATGAATCAATTAACTTAAAAAAATATCATGATCATTCGTATATATACACATTTTATTAAGATACTTTATAAATGCAAAATACCATGAGAAATGATGATAAAGCTGAATATCCTATTTGTGTTATTTTTGGCTAAATTTAATGTCACTTTTTAAGACTCTAGAATTTAAAGACAAACCTGGTTAATCATTAAAACGTAGTTTCCTTACCAATGCTGGGATGGTATGTGCAATTATTTCCAGCCGACGTGTACTTCTGAATAGTGAACTCACTGGTGAATTCATAGAATTCTTTCAATTGCTGAACTTCTCACATTTTAAAAAAATGCTTCCTTAAATTTAGTAAAATTTGCCCATCCAACCATTTCCTTGTCCCCAGAAAGCTAGGCATATTATTTCTATCTCTTACATTTCTTCCACAGGTCAGAGTGGCAAACTTATCCCAATATATATGCGTAATTAAATCCATTGTATGCGTGACCAATATAAATGCACTGAATCTTCTTTCATATGTATTCTTTTAATTTTTCTTTTTATCCTTCTGAAATTTTAGGTGCTTTATAAAAATACGTACATGACACAAAATCACCAAGTGAAGTCTGAAAGCAACTGAAAGAATAGTATTGCTCATATTCTAATAATTACTAGACAGAAATAATGCTTGATTACAAGAATTTTTCAAAACCCTTCTTCATTCTCAATCTCATAGACTCAGGCACAAGAGAAATGGTCCCAGTGTATCCAATCTCTGCTCCGATTCTAGAGTAGATGTTTGTGAACATCAACCCTTTGCATTCCCCATTGCTAGCAAAACCTACACTTCCTCTCCTGCCCACTTTGCTCCTGTGCATCCCTGTGAGGCCCAGAGACTGGTGCATTTCTGCCTGTCCTTCCTTCCTCAAGCCTCACTCTTGCCAACTGGGAGTGCTAAATTCCATGTCCTCATGGCCTCTGACCTCAGAGTGCACCTCTCTCCTGAAGGCTCCTTACAAAGACCCATGTTCAAGCTCCCATCACCCTGAGTGGTATTTGTTTTTCATTCTATCTCTCCCACTGGACTGCATACCCCTAAAGGATACGGATTGTAGCTTATTTACCTTTGAGTCACCAGGACAAAGAAGACAGAAAACATGTTTACAGAAAGGCTCAATAAATGATTTTGTACCTTCGAGGCACATTGACAAGATACACAGTCGTGTCTCTGCCTGCCATGAGTGGTATGGTATGTCTCTGGATCAATTTCAAAAATCAGGAAACTTGGAAGCTCTTTTCTGAGTAGAGTTATTCTAAGCAGATAAACTTCAAGTAAGCAGTCCAGGTTACTGGGCTCATGACCTCCTCAAATCAGAGTGACCCGATGCAGTGAGGATGGGAATGGTCTTATCTCTCTGAATGCCCTGCTGGGCTCTTTCAAATGACCCTCGGCCAACTCTGGGAAAATCAGGAGAGTGAATGACATACCATGGGTTTCTCGGCCTTGACCGTCTTCACCTGGAGGCACTCCTCCCGCTTTGAGGTAGTGTTGCTGAGGTCCTTCTGCTCCCCAAGGGCTCCCTGAGTCGGCCGGCCAGGTGACCTGGACTGTGAATGACTGCCAGAATCTCTCGGAGGTGGGGGCCGAGGATGCATGTCCCCACGCTGCTTCTTGGTGACATGAGCCTCAGGGCCATGCACAGTCTTCACATGTTTCCGAAGGGAGCTTGGGTCTGTGTAACGTTTAGTGCAGCCTGGGATTTTGCACACATAAGGTTTCTGCCAAATCCAACAGAAACACAATAGGTTGTTATAAAAGTGATTAAGCTCCAGCCCCACAGTCCTCTGTGGTTGCTCATTACAATTTTAATTCTTTCAAAACACTTTTACAAAGCTCAGTGGTACTCAAATACCTGTAGGAACTAGTGGTTTAATAAGGCCATTTGGACATGGTCCAGTGTCCATAGAATCTGGCTAAATAGATTATTATTTTCAAGAGAGCTCTGGGAGAGCTAAGAGTGTGTAAATTGCCTTCCTGTTCTTGGAAGCATTTATGCTGTGAGTGGGAAGAAGTACCATGGTACCATGACAGGCACTCAGGAGACATCTGGTGATGATGATGATGATGGAAGGAGGCTTAAGGGATTCTCATCATCTAATCAGGAGAATGCTGCACAATTTTCAGAAGAAGTTGTGTCAAGAAATTTCTTTATGTAAATCCTTTTTTTGTGGGGGTAGTTAATACCATTATGTGCTTTGGAAATGGACTATTTACGTATAGGTATAATTAAAAAAAAAAAAAAAAAGATTGCTTTTAGCCTCTCCAATGTTAGATGTCGCTAAAATGTGTTCCTCTGGGTAGGACGGCAACTGCGTGGGGACATTCAGGGCTCGAAAGGTCCAGAACCTCTCTGGTCTTCAAAACAGTCAAGCCTTGCCCAAGGCAGCTGGATAGTGTGCTGGGAACCAGGATTCCTGGTCTGTGCTTCTTTCCTGAGTGCTCAAGTCTATAAATTATTTCATGCTCATTTCATTTTCTATGTGAGTCAGTGGTCAAGTCTCTAGATATAGTTATAAACATTATATGGATGCTAATAGCTAGATATTTATTCAAACTGCTGGCCTCTGCTCATGATCAACACCCAAATTGTGATTTTGTCCAATTGGCTCCAAAATAATCTATTCATGGATGATTGTGTAAACAAAGTTGGTCCTTTATATCCAAAGGTTCTGCATTAGCAGATTCAACCAATCACAGATTGGGAATATTAAAAAAAAAAAAAACTTGGTGTGCACAAACTTTCTTCTTGTCTTTATCTGCTAAATAATGTAGTATAATAACTATTTCCACAGTATCAGACATCATAAGTAACCTAAAGATGATTTGAAATATATGGGAAGATATACATAAGTTGTATGGAAATACTATGCCATTTTATATAAGAAACTTTTGCATTCTTGGATTTGGTATCTGGGAGAGACCAGGAAATAATCTGCAGATACTTAGAGATGACTGTATACATTTATATCCATGTATACCAGAGGATGAGCCGTTAGGTAAGCAATCGTTATAAAAACCATGATTAATATAATTTATCTATTACATTTAAAAAGATGCCGTCTTGTAGAATGTATGTCTAAAAGATGCTTTTTCACTAAAAGCCCAAGAACAGACTGAATGCGAACTAAAAATGCTGAAATGCCCTAATGCAGTGCAGCAAAGATTCCGAAAATTATCCTGAGAGACTTCACCTTCAAATATGAGATTCCTCTGGGTAGAATTGATTCCCATTAACTTGAATTATGTCTACTCAGGATCTTGTGTGAATTGCAGCACACACACATATATATAATGAAATGAGCGCATCAAATTCTATGCATTAGGGTAGAAGAATGGCTCTGTTGATTGGTGCCATTACCTTCCAGTGTTCTGACATAGGCTCTATGCTTATTCCTGGCACTGCCATGACAAATTGTTCCATGAGCAGGCAGAATGAGTGCATGGGGCATTTGTGTGCAAAGGGAAGATGGAGTACAAGGTGGTGCTACTACATTTCTATAAATATATGCATATGAATAAAATGGATTGATTTAGAAATGTGGAGATAGTTGATGTCTAATGAGAACAAGAATGTTCAGAACCTGTATTGCCAAAAATAACAGCACACACTAGTACACCTGCAACTATGTGCCCATGCATGTGAACATACACATTATCCATCTACACAAAAACCATAACAATACAAGCTCAGGACATTAAAGTCTTACAGAGAAGCATATTAGCCCAATTATATAGTTTGGCCTCCAAATTTTGTTGTGATCAGTAATTGCAATTATATATTCATATATAGGCTAAAAATATGTTGTCAGACTGAGTAGCATCGTTCATGTGCTCAGTATTCGACTTTTGACATGATAGTTACCATTTTGACTCACTGTACTCATAGGCACTGGGTGAAATCAGCTGATACATTTTCTACCTACTTTGTAGAATTGACCCAAATAAATTTTTTCATTAAACATCCAATGACTCCTATTCCATGCAATGTTCTGTGATCCCAATATTGTATATTGCAGAATTTAACCTTGAGGAATATAAAATCCTTAATGTAATCCTTGCACTTGATATATAAAAATCTCTTTTTCTGGTATGAAAAATAAGATACCATGTAATTATCCACAATGTAAAGTGTGAATACTAAGGATGCAGACAACGGAGGAATCTCTTTTCAGTTGGGATGATCCTGGAAGGGGTCAGTTATTAAGTTTCTGTCTCTGGGTCTAATGCTCAGGTTGTGAGTTTATGTTAGTTGCCAAATGAGACCATGACCGTCAAGTTCTTACCACAATGCATGACACAGGGTAAGCCCTCAATAGATGGACCTTTTATTAGGAGAAAGTAGTTTTGTTGGGTTCTAAAAGGAGAATAAAATTCCCAGAGATTAAAAGGAGGGCAGGAGGATACCAAAAAGAGTGTCCTGAGCAGAGTTCCAGCAGCAGGACCACATCACACATGTTGGCATGTACTGGACAGCACAGGCTTCTGAAAGGTTCCATTCATAGTCATGATAGTGAGAGGTCAGGACTGGAAGGGCAGGCTTGGGAGGAGTGAGAATGGGTACTGACACAAGTTTAGGGAGTCTAAACTTTTCCTGCAGGAAAGAAAGTACCATTGGAGCTTTTGGGAGAGGGACATCCAATCGAATCAGAGCGAGGAAAGTTCTTCAGAGGTAACTTTGGGAGGAATGTGAACTATGGGGTCAGAACTGCCACTGCTACAGTCCAGGGTCCCTGAAGGGCAGGACAGCCTAATAGAGAAGTACCTGAATGGCTTAGAATGAGAAAAATGCTAGATAATTTAACTAGTATCTAATAGGATAATACTATAACAGGGTTCATAAATTTTGTGGCAGCCACAAACGTCATGTGATTAACCCAAACCCTTCCTAATCTATTTCTAATTTATTAAATTCTTTGCCAGACCTAGGATAGCAAAGGGCTCAGCACAAAACTAGCTGTCAATATTTGTTGAGTGAATAAATGAAGTTATAAGTAAGAGAGCAATTAAATTAGATGAAACTGATTATCTTGATTTACCTAGTATTGTCTTATTACCAAATCTGGATTTCCTGAACAAACTTATTTTGGGTATCTCTTAGATGATCTATCATTTCATGCACAAGGCCAAAGATTTGCATAGAGAATGGAGAAAAAATGATTTACATGTTTATGAATAAAATCTGAATTATGTATTTATAATTAAGGTTAAAAAATGTTTAACGGCTCAAACTTGATAAAAAAGGTATTTTTTTAGTATAATAAGGTATTCAATTCTTATAACACTGAACTTTTGACCTCACAGAAGATAAGCTCAATTACAACACACTTGACTAAAGCAAACAGATGTAGTCACATATTTTAAGTCAATGAAAAGATTAAAAAAAAAAAACCCTTAGGAAACATCTTATATATGTGCACTGCTAATCCTAACATATCCACTGCCTGAATTTCTTCACAATGTGAGAGAAAGTTGGTCCAAAATCTATAAACTGTAGCTGGGCGCAGCCACACATGTCAGTGATCCCAGCAATATTAGACACTGAAGCAGGAGAGTGGCAAATTTAGGACCAGTCTCAGAAATTTAGTGAGGCCTGTCTCAAAATAAAAAAATAAAAAAGGCTGGGGATACTGCTCAGTGCTAGAATGTCCTTGGGTTCAATCCCTAGTACCCCAAATTAATTAACTAATTAATTAAATTCTATAGGAATGAATATTCTCTTGTAGTCAAATATATGAAATACAGTTAAATACATTAATTAGTTGAATCCCCTAAAAACTTGAAATCAAAATACAATTTATGTAGCAAAATAATCCTTTTAAATTGCACAATTCCATGGAATTTAGTACACTCTTGGTGTTATGCAATCATCACCACTGCTTAATTCCAGAACATTTTCATCACCCCAAAATGAAACCTTGTACCCATTAGCAGTTGCCCCTACTCCCCTCCACCAGCTACTTGGCAAATACTCATCTACTACCTGTCTCTGTGCATTTGCCTATTCTTTAGACTCCCTAAAATTTTGTACAAAAAAAGAAACATATGATAATGCAGCTATTGCACACAGTAAAAGCATTTTTGACGCAAAGAACAGAATGTGTCATCTCCTTTAAATCAATAAGACATTCCAAATGTCTCTCATTTCCTTAGTCCAGTTTAACCTTTTCAAAAAGAGTTGGTGTGGGCTGGGGTTGTAGCTCAGTGGTAAAGCACTTGACTAGTACATGTGAGGCATGGAATTCGATCCTCAGCACCACATAAAAATAAATAAATAAAATAAGGTATTGTGTCCATCTACAGCTAAAATAATAATAATAATAATAATAATAAAGAGTTGGTGTACATGGACTTGCAAGTGTGAATATGGTGTGAGTGTGCTTTTTGGAATATGTGGTTAATCCTATTAGAAACCATTTTGTTCTTGTTCTATCAGTTCAGCTGAAAGAAAACGTGGTGAAGACCTTAAGGCCAAATAGCCCCAAGTGGAATAGCTCACTATATTTTGACCAGATGTTCTATCTCTCTCTATCTGCATCTGTTGAAGTCATGACAGTCACTACAAGATCTTATGTGTACAAAATCCTCCTTCTTTAACACAGTTCAAGCAAACTGATGACAAGTTTTATAGACTGAGATATGTGTTGTGTTTCTACATGGCTCTCCCATTTCTACCAAAAATGGGAGGAACCTTGGTGTTAGTCTCTTGATTCATTCAAGAGAGGAGCTAGCATTTGACTTAGAACTCCAAGAAGTTACAGATTTGTGGGTAGATATGCCTCAAAATATAAGCAAAATAAAATTCACTGATACCAACTTGCTTCTCTGCAACCTGAGAGGATGACTTCCTAAAGACAAGAGCATCACCCCAGGAACCACCTATTACCATGAAGCTTCATTCAATAAATTATCTTAAATAACTAACTGGGTTTCTGAGAATATCTTCCAAGATCATTTGGAATTCAGAACGTCTGGAAACTGTATTTGAGCTATGGCTGGTTGCTCTGTCTTTTTTTTTTTTTTTTTTTTAAATAACATATTTGAAGATACCACTTAGAGAAAGCAAATAAGACTGGCTATTTCAGCAGTAAGCTATCACTTGTCAATGTGCTCCTTCTAAATCTATCTTTGGTGCTTACAGAGTCACCCTTTGAACTCCATGGACTTATTACTCTGAGCAGAGCCAGTGGCTGGAAATCCAAGTTAAATGCTTGTACTGTCTGACCAGTAGGTGGCAGTTCTGAACAACATGATACTAAGTTCATGAGTATACTAAATGCCATGGAATTGTGCAATTTAATAGTTCCTGCTTCCTCTGTATCATGCCCCAATTGAGGTCCAGTTTTCTGCCCCACCTCCAAGCCCAAGCCTCCACCTGTCCTCTTGGAGCCAGCTTACGCTGGGAGCAGTCAAAAGAAAAAAAGCCTTTCTAAGGATACCCTCATGAGGGTTCTTTGTTTCTGCCCATGAGCTCAGGGCCCATGGATGCTTACCTCATTGGAATGTGTTCTGTTTTGGTGCTTGGCGCGATCAGAGGCATTTGAGAAGGCCTTGTTGCAGCCTTCATGCTCACAGACGTATGGTTTCTCTCCAGTGTGAGATCTCAAGTGCGTTTTCAAGTTTTCTAGTCTCGAGTAGGCCTTTGTGCAACCTTCAAACTGGGGACAACAGGTAAATCTGGATTACTCCACACAATGCACCGGCAGCTTATGCCTAACCCTCCCTCAAAGTGGATGAAAACCTGACGTTTCAAGGGTCAGCAGCTTTTCAAAACCACGGAACAAAAACTCCACTAAACTCTGCATTTATTGGGATTCAGATGTGGCTTGGGGCAGTTCAAGATAAAGCATTTTCAGTGCCAATAAAAGTCCTGAAGTTTTTTTTTTTTTTTTTTTTTTTAATAGACCGCTCAATGTGGACAATGGATTTCATTATCTGCTCATTGATCTCCTCAAATTCCCACTGATTTCAGATTCAGCACAAAGTTCATTAATATGGCTTTGTGTCCATACAAAGACCTGGAATTTGATCATGTTTGTAAAGGGCCTTTAAGATGTAAAGTACCAAGGCTGAGTAGGGCCCAGTGTGCCTTCTGGGTACATCACTGAGAGAATGTTCAACTTCATGGAAGCCCTGGCCCACTCCTGAAGTCCACACTGTGTCACTGGAGACTAACCAGGAGAAACTTTAAAATCAGGTGAAGGTTGAGTATCCCTTACCCAAAATACTTGGGATCAGAATGTCTTGGATTTTTTTTCAGATTTGGGAATATCCATTTATTCTTTATATATACACCTTATATACACTACCTGATGATAATTTTGTATAGTATTTTTAGTGTACCCGTGTTTTGACTACAACCAGTCACATGAGGTCAGGTGTGAGATTTTCCACTTCTAGCATGATATTGGGGCTAAATTTTTACAAATTTTGGAGCATTTTTGGATTTTTTTCCTTTCTTTTTTATTTTGGATGTTCAACCTATGCAGCGATTCTTTTTAAAAAGTCAACTTAAACTTTTTAAGTTGGAAGCTGGCGCCTCCCTTTGCTTTTTGAGCCTCTGCTGTGATGAGTTATTGGGCTGGGGCCGGTGCCGTGGCCAAGAGCTCATTCCCAGTACCAGCCTTCTGCCTGCTATCCTGTCTAATGAGACAGCTCAAAAACCCAGATATTCGTCAATAGATGATGCACCTTCTCTCTTCTTACCAACCTTGCTTCCCTCAATCTGAAGTCATCAGCCCACACAACCATGAAGAATATGAGGAAGGACCCATGAGGTGAGGCCTAACACCCACCCATAGGAGGGGACACCCAGGTTGCCTGCCTGCTACCCACTTGTGTACTCACAGTGCATTTGTGAGGCTTCTCGCCCGTGTGTCTCCTCATATGCACTACCAACATGTACTGGGCTTTGAAGGGTTTCTGTTCCCTTGAGCAGTCAAGCCACCGGCACACAAACTCCTTTTTCTCTCCATGAATATGGTCATTATTGATATGCTGGGGTTGAAGAAAAAGAAATAAATGGAAATGCATTACTCATTTCTGAAAGCAACAGAATAAAGTGCAAAATATGCTCAATCTGAAGTCCTAAAGGAGATATGAAGAACTTAACCAACTTCTATGTTTCTAAGAATTCTAGTTAGTATACTTCTCAAGTAAATTTTCTCTTGCTAATTGCATATGTATGCTCCCCAGATAGCAGCCATGACACGAAATGAGAGGAAGCCTGGCATCTCAGGAAAAGTACCATACCAAGCATCTAAAGAGCAGAGTTCAATGCTGAGTTTTGGGGATGACTACTTGTGAAATGGAGTGAGCCATTCTTGTCCTCTCTGGGCCTCTATCATTTTTCATCTCAAGGGAGGGTCAAGGCTAACGGGCTGCTCACATACTCTCCAGTTATCATATGCTTTGGGAGGGGATACACGTGTACCTGTTACACTCACATGCATGCACAATTTCATAAAAAGGTACAAGGAAAGCACTTTTCAAACTGAACATTGGGTTTGGTGAAGTTTCTTCCTGAAGCACAGAGAGAAAAAATAGGTTCTGAAGAAAAGGAGTAATTAACAGTGAACAAATGATTTGGTCTCCTGGGTCTTTTTTTTTTCTTCACATACAATATAAAGGAATGGACTCCCTGGTTTCTCAGGTGGTTTCCAGCTTTAGAATTCAATTAATGTGGTCTTTAAGATGAAGATGGATTCCCCTAAATTCGTCATCAATTCAAAGCTTCCAAATCACTTTTTATCTGATTCCTTGGATGAACATATCAAGTACCCTCTAAACAGGACACATGAGAAACCTCTGGAAGCCCCAGGAGGATCAGACGTTCTTCATTTGGATCCAATTAACATTCATTTAAGTAAGCTGAGTGCACTATTTAAAAGTCCAGTTTAAGACTATTGAGGAGAGTTGTATCCTGTTTTTATTCTCTTGTCATCCTGCATTTGCCTTAGTTTAAAGCAAATTTAAGCATTTTCCCAAACATACATAGAAATATATCACTTAAAAATTCATCGAATGATTGACAGCTCCCTTCAGGTCTGTGCACTACATGAGAGTTTCACAACATTTAATTATGTGCTGCAAAGTCTCCAGCTCTTCAGTGATAAAGGTAAAATGCAACCATCAAAGTCGGCCTTCCCCAGTTACTCCACTAGGTGGCCTTCTGCTTCAGGAAAAAAAGAGTTTCACTTTAAAAAAAAACAACAACAACAACAAAGTTTTTTTTTTGTCCTGTTTCTGGAGATAAAAACTGGTTGAGGGCACAGATTTTTTTTTTTTTTTAATTTTTTCCTTTCCTTGAAAGGCTCTGATAAACAGAAAACAGAAGCATATCAGAGCACACCAGCAGACAACCATCATCTCCTGGAAACTGAAAATGACAAAGATGCTAACCAATACTCAAATACCATGTGGTATAGCAGCCCTGTGGCCAATGGATGTGGGTTTTCTACCAGAAGCCAGCTGTCCCATGAATAAGTGCTTCTTAAAAGTTGTGATTGTGTACATAAGTTAATAAAGAGAACAGACCTGCTAAACAGGGGACGATGTGCAATCATTACATTCATGTTTCAAGTATATCTTTGCGGCCCATATACATTACCCAGACTTATCCAAAGCGTGTGTTGAAACCCAGCCCTTGAAACCAAGCCCACATAATAGGAGGAGCTGTATGAATTCTCCCTTCCTGAGAGAAAAATAAATGACCACACAAAACCACTTCATAAAAATTGTACTTGGTTCAGTTTTCCAAGTTATTAGGGATAAATAAGTTGGGTGCTTGGGTTAAGAAAAAGAAGGAATGAAGGGAAGAATGAAAGGAGGGAGGGAGAGAGAAAGGGAATAAAAGTTAAAATTGGGAAATGGAATTTCAAACTGTACTGAGCCAACTCCTTGAAGTCAGGAATCATGGCTTTTTAGTTTCATATTCTCAGCCACAGTGTCTTGGTAATGTGCTGGTACCTGGCAGGTACTCAATAAATGTTGAACTGATTTGACCCATACAGCAAAGTGAATGTTCACTGGGCAAAAGAAATTATACTGTACACTTTTGTTTATCTGAATGAAACTTCATTTCACCTGGCACTTGGACACTATGAATTCAACAAGTGGTATTTCATTACTTTAAAATAATATGCTCTCAAGAATTCAGAAAGATTTAAAAGATATTCAAACATGAATCCCCTCTTGCTAGGTGGAACCAAAGGAATGCACTGATATTGCAACATTTATTTCCTCTCACGCATTCATGGGGTTGTGTTGGCTGTACTCACACCGGGCCATGAGCTGGGGAGTAAGACACACATGAATCCTGCCCCAAGGAAATTACAGTCTCCTGAAGGAAAATAGATAATGACTTAAATTACTATACAATTAAAGTTGTGATAAGTGTTGTGAAGGGAAATAATGGGTTTTATATAAACACATAACAGCCGGTCCTAAATCAGAGTGGAGCATTAGGCATCAGGCTTGGCTTCTCAAATGAAGCTGCATGGAAAGCAGGACCTGAAGATGAACGGAGACCTGCCAGGTGTGCAGATTAGGGTGGAAGTAGAAAAAAAAAAAAGGTGGCAGACACTATTGTAGACAGATGACAAGGATGCACCCGCAGAAGGCAGAGCTCAGTGCCTTATTGAAGATCAGGGTGAGGCCCATCACACAAGGCAGGAGAGAATTGGCCAGGCAGACCCTGCAGGCCTTGGGTACTGCCTCTGCTGGGCATGGTGAGAAGGCACAAGCTTGCACCACACAGATCAAATAGACTCTGCTGGGGTGGTCACGTGTGGGTTGGCTTGCCAGGGCTCAAAATGCAGTATGCTAAGTCAGACCCTCAGCTGTGAGGCTGTGGGGGGTACTCCTGGACAGGATTCACATTTCTCCTATGAGAAAGTCAGCTCTTGCATGCCTGTCCCCAAGGAGGACAGCATCAGGATAACTGATGCTTCTCAGGGCCATTAGATGACCCACAGTGGGAGGCACCAATAGCAACAAGTAAAAAAAGTCTTTGGCTTCCCCTCCTGTCCTGGCTAACATACTGGAGGAATTGCACTCTAGAAGGACAGGGAGGGGGCTTTTCTGGACTGTGGCTCCTTTAGGTGAGGTGGAAGAGGGAGAGCAAACAACCTGCCAGCTCCCTTGCAAAGTGTCCTTCACTGGTGATAGGAAGGTGAAGGTTCGGGATGAGATTAGAGGCCTAAAGTGGACAGACTGGAACATGTGGAATCTACCTAGAGTGGAGCTGAAATGTCTGCTGATAAGCAGGAAGGGAGAACTGTCAATAATGGAGGGCAATTGCCAGAAAAATCAAATTAATTTCATATTTAGATTTCACCGAACTTCATCTTTCTTTGCCTCTGGGACCATGTATGGAAATGTGATTGGAGTGATATTCTATGCTGACCAGCCAGCAGGAACCCCTCAGTGTTGTCCCCACATAAGGAGGAAAAGGGAGGAACATACATAGGGCAGTTGAAGCAACTTCACTTTCAGCAAGGTTAGCCTCTTTGGAATTTTCCCTTTCTGTCTTCTTAGACTGTGGTGTCCAAATTAACCTGTTTTTGTAGTAGTCTGAAGTGACCCTTGAATTCACACATACACTGAGACCACAGGTTTTTTTTTTTTTTTTTCTGGAAAGAAAAGTCTACAATCTAGGAGTGTAGAGACCAAGTTGATCTCATTTTTCTTAAAGCTCAAATGCTAAGTAGAGGACATAATCAATTACTATAAAGAAATAAGGAGGTGTCTTTCTATTTAGGTAATTCAAATGTGTTTTAAGCTTAAAATATTTTTGAAAGATAGATTTTAAGTGAAAATTAAAATTCTAAGAAATCATAGACTTCACATATTCATGTGATATTTACTAAATATTTACTTTCCTTTAAGAAAACTGCATTGGCCTCTGCAGCAAAAGCTCAGGGAGGATTCATTTGGGCAGATACTGGATGGTTCCCACAGATGCATCTCTGACCAATTTCTGATGTGCTGTGTACTTTGGATAGGCAGATTTGCCTCCTTGGGGCTTAATTTTCTCATCTATAAAATTATATTGATGAACTAGATCAGGTGTGGGCAAAGTTTTTTCTGTATGAAGCCAGATAGAAAAGTTTTATTTACTGTAGTCCAAAGTTGAACAGCTCTAATCAATATACGAATGAACAAAATATAGCCATTCATTTATGAATATGGAAAGTTTGCATGTTATGAAATAGTCCCTTAAAGTTTTAAAAAATTATTTAAAACCGTAAAAACTTATTCTTAGCTCACCACTGTTTGTATTAAAAACAAACAGTGGACTGAATATAGCCTGTGAGCTATTAGGTTACTTGCCCCCACACTAGATGATTTCAAAGTTTCTTTCTTACTCTAACATTTATCAGGTTTGCTCTCAAGCCTGTGAAAGTAAAATCAGGAGGATGTATGGTTTAGTGCCAGAGAGAAGAAAAGAAACTAGAAAGGAATAAAAACCAGGATCCGGGGCCAAAAGGGGGAGTTCGATGAAAGGAGGGAGTTAGGCTAGACACGTTTCAGGTCTGCAGCATTTCCCTAGGATTGGGTTGAAAACGCACACATTTTTTTCTCACCAAACTCTAAGGAAGCTAAAAGAAGAGTAATATGCAATGAATTCTTAACAATCAGCAGACAGATGAAGCCCATGTGAAGTGGGCCTGAAATTCAATGGGCAAGAGTTTATTTGTGGTTTCACTGAAAAACTTTGACTTCCTAACAGTGAAAAACGTTAATCAAATATATAAATAATTTAATTGGAGGGAAAATAATGCATGATTAAATTCCAAACTAATCCAACACAAAGACACGCAATTTGCCAGAGGCCCAAAAGCCAGAAAGAGATAGATGGTGTAAATTACAATGTTGTATGCCAATTCATGTGGCCACTCTGGACTTTCCCTGTCTGAATAAACAGGGCAGGGATACTGGGACCAGCAATTTCCCCCTCAAAGGCTGAATCCAACCACAGAGCTTCTTGATTGGGTTTCCATTTATGGTCGTAAATATTTGCTTCTGGAAACTGATGGCTGATGAAGCAAATCAAACACCTCAGGAGCCCACAGCAAACCAACACAGTTGATATTTCCCAATTGTGATCATGTCTGTAGCAACATGAGCCAAGACTCCGTATTGCAGTCTCTTCTACTGGACCAGGGCTCTGGGAGCCCAGAGAAAGGCAGGAGAAATCACTAGCTGGTTTGGCAGTCGAGGAGGCGGAAGGCACCTCTTTATTTCAAGGGACTCTCTTTGGGATGCCCAGTCCTGATTGTCAACCAAGGAGGCTTCGAGAGGTGTGGGAAGAAAGACCTGAAGGAAGGGGAAAGTGGAGCTTTTCTTTCACTAGCTGTAGAATGGAAGCCCACAATGGACTTCACTGAGCTAATCAGGGTCCTTTCTTCTTGCTTCGTTATTTCACTATGAGCTCAGCGCAGGCAGTTTTCCTAACCCTTCAGATGAAATGCATGCATGTGGTCCATCGATGCTCAATGCTCACAGCACTCTAAATAAAGCAGCTATTCAAGCAGTTCACAGAGCTTGGAAGGGCACTTCTGCTTTCTTTCTGCCTCCTTCTCCCTTGGCCAGACTCTCAGATTCCCACTCAGAAAGCACAGCTCTCTAGATGTGTAAGTAGCCTCCATTCTAAGTGACTTCCTAAGAGGAGAGGATGGAGCCTGGCTTGAGGTGTTCCCAAGAGACCTGATCAATCTCCATTCAAGTTCTGCCTCTGATTCACTAGCCAATAGACAAATACCACTGCCTCCACAACCCATTACTCTCTTTTTTTTTTTTTTTTTTTTTGGTGAGGGATAGGTACTGGGGATTGAATCCAGAGGCTCTTAACCACTGAACCACATCCCAACCTCCCTCCCCCATTCTGTATTCTATTTAGAGACAAAGTCTCACTGAGTTGTTTAAGGAAGTTGCAGAAGCTGGCTTTGAACTCTCGATTCTCCTGATTCAGCCTCCCAAGCCCGCTGGGATTAACAGGCCTGAGCCACTCTGGCCAGCTCAAAACCTGTTGCTCTTTACATCCACCAACTTCTTCACATCAAGAAGACAAACTCCTTCCAAATTTGTCGTGAAAATATTGCCGTTAAGCACACCTGGAAACAGTGAAAGCAGGAAATGCAGAACTTCACCCTCACCATTTTTCCTTTGACTCCCCTGTGCATGTATATTACCCCGGAGTCTTTTCCATCAGCATCTACTGTTTCCTAAATAACACAGCACTTTTTTTTCAAATGACTTAAGAGGTTTTTCCAGGGCTGGGGTTGTAGCTCAGTGGTACAGCACTTGCCTAACACACGTGAGTCACTGGGTTCAAGCCTCAGCACCACATAACAATAAATAAAATAAAGATATCGTGTCCATCTACAACTAAAAATATTTTTTAAAAAGGTTTTTACAAAGTGTGTAGCCAAGTTTTTGCTGCAAAACATACATATAAATAATATTTTTTTTTTTAAAAAAGGTCCTTAGGACGATGGTCAAATATATGTGAATTCACATATAAACACTCATGTGTCACACACACACACTCACACACACACACACACACACACACACACACACACACACACACGGTATTATGGCTTTAATAGAAAAGAAAGTAAGGGCCTGGAGAGTGGTGTATTTCACATATGAGTATCTGGGGGTGCAATTGGTTGGTTTGCCAACCACTGGCTGCAGGCTGGGTGCACACACTTGCCCCACCCTCAGTTTTATCTTGGACCCCTGTCTTGGCTACATTTCCATGTATACTGACTGACTAGCATGCCACCATTTGATGCCATGATTATATTTTTAAAAGGAAGGAAATAAAATGGAAACATTTCCTTCTCAGAATGTCAGGCTGAAAGGGTTTCATACTTTCTTCATCTTTTCACATTGCTGCCAGGTTAGCTCATAGGCAGGGCTTGAGGGAGTGAGTAGGTTGAACAGAATGCAATCACTGGAAACTTCTGGGGATTTGGTGAAGTGGTATGCTACAAAAACCTTTGATGTTGGCATGAGATATAGAGAAATAAACAATTTTAAGAAAACTCAATTTTCAATTTGTTTCCTGAATTTAAATCCTAGAACTATCTCCTTACTTTTATAAGTCCAGAGATATTTCTGAAAAGGAGTAAAAGGGAAAAGTGATTTGGAATCTATTAAAATTTAATTCACATTAAAACTGATTTGGGGGCGAGACTGAAATGCTTTACCTAAAAGAAGACTCTCCACAAGAATCCCTTAATACTTTCCATCTCAAATAAGGCTTATACCTTCTTGTTTTGTGTATTATTTGATAAACACAACATTTAAAAAAAGTTTTACAACTGTCATGACATGGATTATATTAGGGACACATTGTGATTGGATTCCTAAAGGCTTCACTAGGCAGAAATAGGAAAAAAAGCATGAATCAGAGACTATCACCAAAATAGGTCTTATATCTCAATATGCACTTTAATTTTAGATAAATAAAATAATTTAAATTGTTTTGGTGGCACCCATCAATCTTCCTAACAGATTATTTAAGAAGCTGCAGCAGTTTGCTGCAGGGGGGCTCTTCCTGAAGACTTCACAGAGTGACTGTTTCAATTCAAACTGGTTAATAAAAATACCAGAGCACCTTTCAGCTTTTTGACAGAACTGCAAAATCGTACAGAAAAACATCAAAAGGACTCAAGATTTCATGTACAAAACAGTCTTTTCTTTATAAAAATAAAACAATTTTCTATTTCTGATTTATGAACATTAAGAATTAGGATGAGTAAAAGACAGAAATAGGCTTCTTGGTTAGAAACAAATAAATAAATAAGAGGAATCCTCTTGACAGCAATTTGATTCCTGTTCCCAGGCACAAATACATAAAAATGATTTTCATTTATGTGTAAGAAAGGCAAAGTTCTTGAACAAGGCAAACATGTTGTCTGAATGAAGGGCTTTGCAATGCTAGAATTCCAGAACAGAATTAAGTGACTTAAAATACAGCCCCCATCCCACCATCTCCCTAATCAGCACCAAGGTAAGCTGCACGTTTGTTCCACTGCAGTGGAAACCCATCATCGTTCATGTTTAAAACAAAAGTATGTAAAAACAAAGGAAGTACACATACATGAATGAACCTTGACAATTTGCTAAGTTTCCAAAGAAGCCAGTCTAAAAGGGACAAATGCTACATGATTCCATTTCTTTTAGTGCTCAGAAATGGGAGGTAAGTCTGTGAAGAAAGAAAGTAGGTTGATAGTTGGCTATGATTAGGGGTGAATGGAGAAATTAGGGAATGACAACTAAAACTGATGGGATCTCTTTTTGGGGTGATGAAAAGTCACTGGGGTCATGGCTGCATACTTTATGTTTGAATTGTTATATTCTTTAACGGGTGAATTATATTCCAATAAGGATGTTACCCTTCCTCTAAGTGTTCTTGGTGATGAAGTCTGTGGATGTCCTGGAGGAGGAGGAAGAGTGACTGAAGGAAGAACAGGGTGGGATCTGACCATCTCCAGGACATCAAATAGATTGCAGGTGGGGCCTGGCAAGTCATTTTTCATGGAAGCACAAGGCTACATCTCAGTCACAATTTCCACCAACACACACACAAAACACACACACACACACACACACACACACACACACACACACACACACAGCAGGCTGAGTTAAAGTGAAACATTTTTAGTTCCTGGTGGATTTTATACTAAACTCGCAAGTTAATAATCTGGGAATCGCTCATAAAAGATACGGTCTTCATGTTTCCCTTCCTCCTCATCTTTCAAGTTGTACAGATGAGTGGAAAAAAAAATGGATGGAACAACCCCAAATGGAGTTGTTAACAAAACCAAACCACAAACATCACAAGCTAATATCAGTTGAAGTACGCTAATGCGAAATCATCCATGGTTTGAAAAAAAAACAGATACTTTCTTCTCTACGATACATTCTTTAACTCACTGGAACCTCCTGTAAAATTTAAGCACTGTGAATTCAGAATCTCTATATTTCTATTTTCTGTTTCCTCAATTTATAAAATAACTAGGTGTGAATGTATAATTTGCGGAATCATTTATTTGATTCCCTAACCTCACCCCAACGAGTTGCTTGTTTCAGGCTCGGATTCCTGTAAAATAATAATGTACTGAGTTAATATTAAGATGACCTGCAATTTAAGGAAAATTTAGTTTTTGAAAGCTTTTAAGAAGCAGTATGTAAATAGTGCTATAATTGGTTAACGTTATTTACATTAGTTACTTAATAAAGAAACTATCTTTCTTCTTGAAAGTAGAGCAAGGATATCTAATTCCTTGTAGAAACTATGAAAATGCTCTTTTCCTCACAATTTTTGTGCTTTGAATTCTTAGTTATTTTTTTAAAAGATAGATGTAACACTTCTTTTTTCAGAGGGTTCTGTTATAACTTAATTAGGTAATTATTCTTAAACAAATTTTCAGTTTCTTTCTGCAAGGGTCGGTATTTAAATTCCACTGAGATTTTCCACAGAGATGTAAAATTTAAAACTGTTTACACTTTTCTACAAATTATGGACACATTTAATTTTTTATCTTCTTATTCTTTTTAAATAGCAACTTTGTTTCAGTCAAAATAACAACAAAAAACATTTTTTAAGCAAATTGATTTGATTACCAAAATGAAAGACATAAAGAATTAAGCAAGGGCTGGGGTTGTAGTTCAGCAGTATTGCACTTGCCTAGCACATGTGAGACACTAGGTTCACATAAAAATAAATAATTAAATGTGTCCATCTAAAACTAAAAATATTTTTTAAAAAAAGAATTAAGCAAGTTAGGATTTAGTGGCATTCTAGAAATTCTAGAAACAAGGATACAAAGAATACTAAATGCAAACACATAGCATAGTTTGAATTGTGTAGCCATGGAATGGAGTCATTTGGAAAACCAGTCTCCAAAAAGGGCTTTCTTTTCCTTTCCCTTCTTTGCAATGAGCAAGTCCAGCAAACATGACAGGCACCAGGGTTTCTGATCTGAACTCCAGCTCCAGAGGTGATTCAGGTAAAGACTGCTCTCCTATCCCTCACCTGGCTCCTGGATTGAGATGAGTGCTGAGCCCAAAAGGACCAGGAAAGTGGTGGTAAAATGCAACATCTCTCAAGGTCCAGATGAATTCGTCATTCTTATGTATGGCTCATTCCCATGCATTCCAGTGTATCTGGAAAGCATTACCATCCATAGCAATTGCACACATTTCCAAGGAAGGATTTCAGAAGCCTGTCTGTGTCCCCAAACATTAAAATCTTCTCACCTTGTATGTGTGGACTTTTGCCAAGAACAGAAAGGAGGGTTGTGGAAAGTTTATCTGCATATGGATATCTGTACAATGTTACTCTTTTCAATCTACTGTGGAAATAATTATTGCTTTGTTATAAAACTTTGAAAGATAGATTGGTTAGGCGTAATAGTATTTACAACAACACAACCTGGACTTTTAATTTTAAGGTGGTTAATGCACAATTGCTTGCGTGCATGCACACACACACATATACACACACACACACCATACACACACAGAGACTTATAATAGGAAGAGTAGAAAGGACTCATGTTATAAGTCTCCCTGAATACCAAGGTAAATACAATTTGTTTTCTGTTTGAAACATGAGATACTAAGAGTTCCATTATCTAAAAGCACACAAAATGTTAGCCTTTAATTACTTCCTAATTTTTATGATCTCAGTTATCCACACAGAGCCTGAGCATACAGATTGCTCTTCAGAAAAGGTCTGAATATACAGAGTGATTCCAAGAAAATTAAAAATTTAAATATAAATGGAAAACGAGATCCAACTTTTAATAAGTGGTCTCTGCCCTCACTGCTCCAAAAAAGCAACCACACTTTCTCCTCATCACTGAATTCTGATTCTGAACATTACAAAAATCTGCCCTTGGATCTGCACTCTGGTTTACCTATGTGATATCATAATTTTGATGACTATAAATAATATCTGTTAAAACAATAACAGATACAATAAAATGCATTTGGATTTCAAATAGATTTGGATAATCTATTTTAATATTTGGAGAAAAGTTAAGAAAAGTCAAGATTTTTTTGTAATGAAATCCTTTGAAGAGACAAGGTAGAAGAATTATTCTGGTACCAGCCACAGTCCAAACCACATCCCTAGCTATGACTATTCCTGAAGGTCTTCTGCCAATCATGTTGCTAAAAGAGGATATTGCATGAAAAGTGCTGGGAGAACTTTCCTTCAGCAGTTAATAAGAGATTAGGGCTGTGTGTGTGTGTGTGTGTGTGTGTGTGTGTGTGTGTGTAAAGAGGAGGGAAAGTAACTACTGATGATTGGAACACAGGCAAATCTCAAGAATGACTGGAGGAAGGGAAGAAGGCAGGCAAGCAGGCAAAAATTATCTATTTGGAAATCTGCCCACAGTCCCCACTGAGCTGACTCATTCATTCACTATTAACTCAAAGCTTATTTAGCATATGACAGTTACTGTGTTCAACACTGAAGAGGCAAGACGGAATAAGACACGTCCACTGGATCTTATCCAAGATCAGCTGAAGAAATGCAGAAAGGAATACTGCTTAAATTAGCCTTCACATCATGGACACCTTTGCTTCGCAATTAACTAGCAAGCTACTTGCAAGAATGCATGGCTTTCTTCCTTCTTGCAGGTCCTCACATCACAGAATAGTAGCAGGTCCATTGCCCAGGGCTTTTCAGATTTGTTGCAACAAATCAAGATCAGGAGGAAGCCCTGGAACATCTCTTCTGTAGCAAGCTTTTCTACACGTAGAAGTATCACTTCTACCATTTTTTAATCAATTCTTATTAATCAGCCATCTTAGTGGGCAGTGCCCCTCCAAAACATCTTAATCCATTATTGGTGGTACATCTAAATATATAAAAATAAAACTTTCTATATAATATGGATAGCCACTAACAAGTTCCATATCTAGATTTTATTTTTCTGTACCATGTTAAATAGAAGGCATTCAGGCTATAGAAAATGCACAGCTTCAGATATTAGGTTATAGGGATTAAATGATTATATATTGTGGGCAAAGCAAACACAGGCACTGTGCCTGAGAAGATGATAGTCTAAACGGGATGAGTGGGAAACAGTATTTAAAATAAAAGAGAGATGTATTAATAAGAGGGAAGGGAAGGCTGCAAAGCTTGATAACAAAGCTGAATTGTAGAAGGGAATACAGACAGACACCCAGGGCCAAGATAAAGCACAGAATGTTGGAAAATGAGGACAAGTGTAGGGTGGGGGAGTGTGTGTGGGTGTTTGGATATGTGCTATAGGGGGAAATCTAAGGGAGGTAGGATGGGAAAACTAGAAGGGTTGCTGAATGCTCCAAGGCACTCAGATACCAGGCAATCCAGAGAAGGTTCTCAGCAAGGCAATGATGAGATCTGTGCTTGGAAAAGGTAACTCTGGTAGTGTCACAGAGAAGCTGAGCAAAGACTTAGTCAGAGAGCTGCTACAATCATCCAAGGGAGAACCATGGCATTAAACCAAGGCAGAGGCCATGAAGATGCAGAGAACTTTGAGGATAACTTTTGGATGGTGGCTTAGAGACAGGAATGCTAAATAATACAGAAGTTTGAAAGATTCTGAGATAATAATAGCATTGAAAGTCCTGCAGATTTGGGGAGGGAAATTATGTTTCTGTTTGGAGATAAGACACAGTGGAAGTCTCTCCATTACAACTCTGCAGAGAGAGAAACAGAAGAGGAGACAAGCTTGGACAAAAAGATTCAAGAATTTGGAATGAGGTTGTAGTTCCATGGTAGTGTTTGGCTAGCATGTGTGAAGCCCTGGGTTTGATAGTAACACACACACACACACACACACACACACACACACACACACACACACACATATATATATATAGAAAGATGATAGCTGAAGGAAGAGTGGAAACCCCATTCCTTACCCTATGTTATCTTTTGTATCCCCAAAGTACCTACACAAATTTTAACGATTTCACAAATCCCAATGTGAAAAGCCCTGACCTAAGGACACTGTACACTGGATGAAGAATGGGAAACAATGGTATACCACGGAAGCAAAAATTTAAGAAGAGAATAAAGGAGACAGAAAAAAGCAGGGGACAGGGGACATCATCCTGTGTGTTATATTTGGAGGACACCTTGGCACTGTACCAACAGAAGTTAGGGAATAAAAAGGGTAAATTCTCCACCAGTGGTAGCTTCCCAGTTTCAGTAAGTTTTGGGGAATCACAGGAAAGAAGAAAATGTCCAGGAAAATGGAGCAGAGCATTTACTTAGAGGAAACTAGCATGTGTGAAGGAAACTAGCTCCTTTGGCATTTCCATGTGGGAAGAGGCTAAGGAACTGTAGACAGGAATCCAGTGTACTCAATTTTTAAGCCGTTTGCTGCTTTGAACCCTCTCTGTTTCTCCTAAGTTGCCTGTAAAATTCAGTCCTGTGTAACAGCCTTGTGTTGAGGAGGTCTGCAAGGCTGGAACACAGGTACACGTGCAATGGTGTGGCCTGCAAGAAAGGAGGTGGAATGAGAGGGAATCCGAGGACCACACAGAAGATGCACTGACTTCCCATGGGATGTGGAAGAAAGAGCAGAGTCAGTCCTTCAAGGAAAATGCCCCTCTCAAGGTTGGGAAATGTAGAGGTTTGCTCCGGAGTCCTGGGTTTCTTCTAGGATGGGAGCACTAAGGCACAATTACTCGAATACCTCCATGTCCTTCTTTACATGCTTCCTCATTGACACTCATTTCCCAACTTGATGCTGCTCCTGATCACCCCACTTACAGTTCCATCGGTCTCCCCTCTGCCCTCTCTTTTTCCTAGGGCTCTCATCACTTCTAATATATAATTGACTTACAGAGATTATTTATTATTTATTGCCTGCTCTTCCTGACCCTCCACTAGAACAGGAATGGCATAAAGGTGGGTTTTTTTTAACCAGTTTTGTTCAGTGATATATTCCAAGTGCTTGGAGCAATGCCCAGCATACAGCAGAAACTCAGTAAATATTTGTTGGAGAAATGTGTTATCAGAAATGTGTTACTGGAAATAACTAGTTTGGAACCAATGTGTGGTACCAGATCTTAATATACTCCCAATTTTCTGACTGCCTTATATTTGTGTTAGGAGAGTCAGAAGCCACAGAAAAGGGAAGCCATTTCCTACGATGGCTGTAAACCCAACAATCTGATAAACTTCCCTATCACAGAAGAATTCAGGGTCCCCTCAGAACAACCTCCTTTTATATTGCAAGTGGAGGTTGAGGTTTTGAGTTAGTAATGACACAATTCAGAGTTTTCTTAGTTAGTTCTATTCTTTATAAATGAAAAGAATTCTGAAATCCATTCTTCCCACCATGGCCGTGGTAATGTTAACATGGGGTAAGGACTCTGGCATTGAAGAGGTAATCCTGGCTTGAAGTGTTAGGTCCCAGTAGTTGTAGAAAGCAAATAATCTAATGTTTTGCAGTAGATTTTTCTTGAAATTATTCAATAAAGCTCCAGATGAAGGGGAGGGAAAAAAAAAAGACCACGTTACTGTGATTGAGGTGCACTCTACCTCAGTGGAATTTTGCTCCTTGGCTCTTGTTCTTGTGGCTGGTTTAAACAGAGATTTCTTCACAATGCAATGCTGTTAAGTAAGAGAAGACTGAAGGGCATATTTCCTCTTTAATCTGCTTGTGGAAATCTCATTAATGTAATAGAAATTTTGCCCCCTACCATGACTAAAGTGTTTGACGAGACAGAAACAAGGAAGCAAGGTTGGCCATATAGAGTTTCCACTGGAAAAACAGAGGAGGAAGAAACTTTACATAGAAACACAGGTTGAAACTTGGCAATTTGAAGCAATAAATGTGTGTGTGTTTGTGTGTGTGTGCACATGCATGTGTACACAAAATGATCTTCCAAAAGAGAACTAGGAAGATGGCCTGCCTGTGCCAAGCACCATTCTTCACATGGTGAAGTCACTCCTGGGGGAGGGGAACTTTTAAATTTGAGCCATTTCTGAATTTTTTTTTTTTTTTGCTTTGCTTTTTACCTCTCCACCAAAGTAAGAATTTCATTCCTCCAGAAGTGCTAATTTATTCCTAAAAAGATATGTTTTTAATTTGGGGCTTGATTCCATAAACTTATTTTTATAAGCACATTTTCCTAGGATTATATACACAGTATATATTGCAAAACATTCAAAACTTTTTAAAAGTTTCATTTAAGTCTTTCCTTTGACCCTTCAAACATATGCCTCCCAAATATATATAGCTTTCATAAGTCTCCACATTCCATATGAACACAATATTAATATAGTGTGATTATAATGCCACAGCAACTGGTTAAAAGCTGATGAATTTCAACACCCTTGAGAAAAAAACAGTTAATGCGTTTACAAAGTAAACCAGACCAAAGCTAATTGAAACTCAACATTTGGTTCAAATTTTGTCATCTGTACATTTAAAGTGAACGTATGCTATTTGTTTGTTATTTTTATAACAAAATAACATCAGTGTATTTCATTTGTCAGTCAACACAACCCCAAGTATCAAGACAACATTTTCCTTGGTAAAGAGTTGAGATGCACACCTAGTTCTGGGCTGTGTATACCTAGGCCCTTTTGACCCATGATGGATGGTGACCAACTGTACAGGGCTATGGGAAAATGGCCACCAGGATCATGACCATTCTTGCCTTGTCTTCTTCTCTCATCTGTTTCTGTTGACCTAATGTGTACACTACACACAGTGAGTGTTTCTCATGCCATTTATTCTGCCTGACCTGCTGGTCCGGTTTCTTTCCTGATTTCTCAGGAATCAGGAGGAATCAGAATGGTTTCCTGATAGCCAGAAAAGGTTCAGAAACTCACATTCAGAACTGTGGCATGTGTCAGAACAGAACCCAGGACTAAACTTTCTACCTATTGCAGATATAGGGCTAAGAAAAAAAATGGTTAATACAAGATTAATCTGCTCATTCAAAGGGCTCATCAGCAGAGGAAAGTTTGTGGAGTTCCTTTTAATTAAATGCTACAGAAAATCACACACAAGAGAGGGTGATGTGTACCCATAAAAAAGAAAGAAACAAGGGAGGGAGAGTATAATATTTATTTGCTATAGTGTGAATATGATTTGTTCTTCCCTTCCCCAACCAATGTAGGAGTTTAATCCTCAAAGTCATATGTTAATTGTATTAAGAGAGTGGAAACTTAATCTAGCTAGGATGTTTAGAGGTGGAGACTTGGAAAAGTGATTAGATTAGATTAGATTAGGTCACTAGGGTAGAGACTCAATGATTGAATCCTGGTGGTTTTATAAGGAAAGGGAGAGACCACAAAGATAGAGATACACGTGTACCTCCACCATGATGTCATGCAGCCAGAGTAGCTCTTGCCACACAGCCTATGAAACCCTGTTTGGATATCCAGCCTCCCAAACTGAGCCACGTAAACCTCTTTTCTTTGTAAAAAAGCCTGTCTCATGTATTTCATTATAGTAACAAACACCAGTATTCACGCAGACAGGCACACACACATGCACATGAACACCACATACATGGATGGAGTGTACTGCTTAAACTTTGGATGTATTCTAAGATCCTAGACTCTGGAGTACTATAAAAACACATAACCAACATTACAAGGGTTATCCTTGGTTGGCAACAGCCTTGACCTCTGGTAACTGGTGATCTACAAGGAGATATCAAGTCTAAGAGAAATTTCACTTCAGTTTAAATGAGGTATTTGCTGTTGTTGGCTCTTAGTCCCTGTGGTTCAACTCCCAGTAGGGATATGTTAACACTTCATACATTGGATGGGCAGAAAATGCTGTGTTTAGGAAATTCTTTTTTGGTGGTTAGATGCCTTTCAGTTATAAGTACATCTATTTACATAAACTGTAATTCCTCTTTATTTTTGTCTTGAACCATTATTATTAAAACAAGTTGAGTAACTTTCCTGAATTATTTTGTCACTTAGAAGTTGTTACTTAGACCATTTTTTTTTTTCCTTTCTTCAAGACCAAAAGAAAGAGAAGACTTCTCTTTTCAGGAGCTCAGTCAATCCACCTCCTGGGGGTCTTTGTTGAGCATCAGCAGCTCAAATCTACCCAAACTGTACCTTTAAAATGCTCAATACAGAGAATTCCCCATGGGTTAGTCAACTGCTGGCTCATATACAAAGAAAATACTGTATTTTGCTCTGAAGAGCTTTCTGCATCAATTTAAACACAGTGAGACAGACACAATATCCCAGAGAGAGGAAAACCTACCTTATTACATTCCTGACCCAAGAGAAAGGATTTGCCCTTAGGACATAAAAGGACTCTGTGGGGGTGTAAGGGAGAGTTATCTAATCCTAAACATAAAAACACTTCATAATGCAGCATGACAATGCTTTTAATCACTGACATAATTGTAATATGTATATATAATATGAGACAAGGAAGGTAAAGACAGGCTTGTTTCTCAGCCTTAAAGGCGCTCTTCCATATTCTACTTTAGGTCTCCATGATTTTATGCATGCTTGGGGGAATTTTCAGGGGGCGGTAACATGATATTATAAGGATTCTTTCTCAGTAAGATCACATCTTGTTCTGATTTGATTTGATGCATCTGTATGTGGCAAGTGTGGTAAGTCGAAACGGAGCTCTCTGAAGGCAGTGTTTTACAATTCTTCCCTGATTTCCTGTGCAAGTCCATGTGGCCATAAAACAATGGGCAGAAGAATTGGGATTTTTATTTCTTCATATGGGAAAACGGCTGTTAGAGCCACTCCCATCATCTCCGCTGTGAGTGGTAGGGGCGTTCACCATTTTCCTTTTATGGCTATATAAAATATATATTTTAAAACAAGTTTTTTTTCCTCTTCCCTTGATGTTTTCATACATGATATAATCTAACCCTAAGGTGCCATCTCCCAGGGAAAATGGCATCCCTGACTGATGGGTTGGAAGGTTGATGAAGAGACTTGACATTTTGAGAAGTTCAGTTACTTTTTTTTCCCCCCTGCTTTAACATTATTTATGGAAAGAATTTACAACATCCTTAAAAGTCACTACGTGATGGCTGGACTCCGCCAACTTTGCAGGCTGACGTTTTTACACTCAGTTTGCCTGTTTCCCAAAATGTCCACATTTTATTAAAGTGAATGCTATTGACAACCCCGGCAGAAGCCAACGATCATTTCAGAGTATCAGAGCCACACTGCTCTCTGCATTCATATGACCAGCCAAGCAAAAAAAAAAAAAAAAAAAAAAAAAAAATTGTATGCTGAAAAATACATTTAATAAGAATGAACAAATGAGCTGGTGTTCCAGTTGTCCTAACACTCTGAACATTAAAAATTTTTTCCAGTGACACCTCCGCTTTGCATTCTACTTGGGTTGTTTTGCATGAGCATGGCTTTGACCCTTTCTCCGTGACTTCCTGAGCAGAGGGACTGCATTTCATTCTTTGGCCACCCATGGGCCTTCACCTTGACTTCCACACAGCAGGTGCTCAGGAACCAGTGCTCAGTGGGACAACGTGAATACAGAATGTGACCAATAATCTGCTTCCTCATATTTCACTGGAGCTGGAGTGAGGCTTCTCACTCAGCCAGATGCTCTGAAAACATTTTCTCAGCCTTGCTGTAATACTGATGTTTTCTTGCCATAATTCAGAGGAGAGAACCTTGAGGTCTAGTGCACAGGACATCTTCTAAATGCCTGTGAACTCAAGAGACTTTAAAATTTTCTTTTCTTTCATTTTAATTTAATTTAATTTATTTTCCAGGGGCAAGGATTAGGTATCTTTTTGCTCCGATGTTGTCATTAAGCTGGCGTACCAGGTCATTCTAGGGTAATGCTTGCAAAGAGGAGGTAAATGATGGAAGTGGTCACTTGGGACTTAGAGAAGCCAAGTGCTGACTTCATTTATTTTATCAGTAAACTGAGATGGCTGAAGTAATCAATATATGGCACCTCTTCTAAGGTATTCACACCACAGGCGCAAATTCTAAGCATGTGTCAGAGAGCCCTGTATTTTCTTTAGACATAATTTTTTAAAAATAGCTCTTTCACTCCTTCTTATCTGAGGTATCCAGAGAATCTGCAAAATCCATTCAAAGGATGCCCAAGATTTGCTGTAACCAACTGCTTCTCTCTGTAGCAGAACTTGGGTTATGTCAAATAAATTGGTAATGAAGCATTAATAGGCTATATTCCATAGCCACCGGTTATATAATTTTTCCCTTCTTTAATGCCTCAAAAATAAATTTCATTTTGAACTTTAACACCCTCATCAGACTGTGAAGCACAAAATGCATTACTCTTAGCAGGAGAGTAAAATAATGAATTACAGCATTTCAGTAGAGTACTTAATTTTATTGGCAGAGAGTCTGGATAGTGTTAACATAATATTGGCTCAGTACAAATTAGACTTACACAGTTGACTTAATGCTCAAGCTATGGATATTTTCACCTCTATATTACTCACCAAATTATCCATCAACTTTGGACATCAATAGTCAAAGCACTTCTTTGTTAAAGTGAATGTGAACTAACATCTTCAGTTATTCTGTTTTTTTCTCCCTCTCCTGTTAAAAGTATCATTTTTTTTCATCCCAAACTATTTCAATGTCCAATTTACGTTTCTGTTTTTCACCCACATGCCTTTTCAGCCCCTATGGAGTATGACCAGTACATGGATTTCAATCTTATTGGAGTGACTCTGATGTCTTCTACATTTAGTACAGCAATACCTGAAAAGTAGAACGTTCACTTGTTTGTAAAGGAGATGAGGGAATTTCCTATTGAAGAAGGGGTAGAAAATCATTTTCTTGACTTTCCATTGGGTGGAACTGCATGAGAAGACATTACTGAATAAATGTCTGGCTTCAGATGGCAAGAACTATCAAGGAGAAAAATGGAACCATCTGGATTAACATGGGGACACATGAAAATGACCCAGAACGCCTGCCTTCATCACAGTGTGCAAAACAACAGCACTGAACATTCACACAGAAGGATGTGTCACTAGGTCATGCATAGTTGGCAATTAGGTAATGTGAACCTTGGGGCACATCTCCTGAACCAGATCTCTGTCCACAAGCACAGAAAAAAGTTGTGATTGATATTACTTTGTTCCACTGGTTCTGGGTTCTTGGGCTACACTAGGCACCTTCCTCCCATAAGCCACAAGTACTTCACAGTCATCTGGAGCAGCTCTTCCTGTTCTCACTGACTCTTCTCTTATACTTTTGAGGCATGGTATCTCCAAGGAGCCTCCATCTGTGGTTCGGAATCTCTGTGGTGAAGGTCCATTCCACCTCCTCCTGTTTGCTGCCAATGGCTATGTGATCCTGCTATGACCACAGCACAGTTGGGGCCACAGAGTTTGACAATACCCCAAACTGTTCATCCAGAGGAACCACAAATGTGCACTTAGGTGTCAAACTGGTGGCCAAAATGCCACAAAAGTTTCTCCTACATGGACACAGGAGAAAATACTGTCTTTTTGGCAGTCCATGGAGCACTCTGAGACCTGCAGCTCTTAGAGAACCAAAAGTAGAGAAATGTCCACAATAAACAGGATACCTCCTGGCCTATGTCTCATTTCAGACCAGCATTAGAACAGAAAGCCAGGCAAGAAGGAATCCTCACCATGCCGAAGCACACCAGCGAAAGAAGAACCAAGAATGTTCATCTAGAGGGGCACAGAGAGCCCGCCATGATGGCCAATCACAGAAGCTAGTTCTGGCTGGGCCTGACACACCACTCTGTTTATAGTGTTAAATACAGACAGCACAGAGAGAAACATTTGATGTTAAAAAGGGGAGGGAGGAAAAGAATTTATTTCACCTTTGCTTATGTAGTCATCCAGGAATTCTATAAAGATATGGGTGTTATAAGTAGTTAATTTGCAGAGGGAGGGATGAATTAGGCAGATGTACAATGAAAAGAATAAGACTTTAACACATACCTTTGATGACTTTTATTTTTTGGACTATATGACTTTATTTTAGTTTAAAACTCTAGGAAAAAATGTAAAAGATATTCATAAAAACAAATTAACAGTAAAAAAAATCTTTAAAAAAAATTGTGTGAATTGAGAAAGGAAATCTACTGCCATCAAGCAGGATATATAGCACAACTTAGAAATGTGCAGTTGCCAAAAATATCCACCATCACATGAGGCTCATGAAAAAGTTTTCTGAAAGGCAAGGACTGCCAAAGCTCTGTAAATAAGAGTTTGTGAACAATGAGTTAAAAACTCAATCAGAAAAACAAACACCCCCTGCCCCCCCCCAAAAAAAAACATGTTCAAGTGGGGAAGCAGATAAATAGAAGATGGAGGAGAAAAAGAATCAGGTTTAAACATTTATCAGCAGAACAAATCCTATGAAGGCAGGAGGAAGCTGAATGGAGATCATGGAAATCAAATCAGACCAAATAAAGGCAGAGCACAAGTTATACATGTCCTGACACCAAGAAAGTAGAATAAAGAATGTAGAGATAAACTAAAGCCAAAGTAAATGTTTTCTGTATAAAATGAACCTGCACTTCATGTAAAAGACCTATATATATTTGGTATCATGAAATAAGGAGGAAAAAACTTGTGCTACACACTACATAGAAATAGGATTCTGTGTCTGATGACATCAGGAGGCCAACCTCACCACATCCTCCCTCTTGAGGAGCCACATGACATTAGCAGCATGTGGAAGGCATGGAGACCTGCCCAGCAAGAAACGACCAACTTTATTTATCCTAGCTTTCATCATCACCAGGTACCTAGCAATGTCCTGAAGAACTAGTAGTCAATAAAACAAGCACCTTGGGAAATGCTGATTTATAATGGATACAGGAGAAAATAAAATTTTCTGCACAAAGTTCTTGACTCAGTGAAATTGTTACTAATGTGGGAAGACAGCAATCTTAAGTTTTTGCTGTTGACAAAATGATAGAAAATGTGTTTTTTTTTTTTTCAGTAAAGGAGAAGCATTGCAGAAGAGGAATAAGCATCAAAGTCAATTGCACAGACAGAATAATTTATAAATAAATAAATAAGTCTGTTCAGAAAGAAAGCATGCAAAGCAATAAGCAATATGCTTATGGTAAAATTAATAATTATATAATAATGGAGTATATAAACTGACAAAGGAAGAAAAAAAAAGATGAGGGATATTTTTTTGCCCCTGCACATTTTTATTTTATTTTTGATGAATATGTATAAATTGTACATATTAGAGGGGTGATATTTTGACACATGCACTAATCAAACCCAGCCTCCTCCACCCTTCCCAATCTCTAGAAATCACTGTTCTACATTATGTGGCAGCTAAAAGGGAAATAAGCCTTCAAAATGATAAATTATAATTCAATTTTTAAATTATTTAAAAATATTATTTTAAATGATAAATTATTATGTGTGTGTTGAGGATGGTATGTATTTTTCTAGAATTAGAAATTACACAGTAAAGTACATACTTAATAAACACAGAGGTAAATATACTAACATTTAAAGCACCATGTTTACTTTCAAATTGATCATGATAAAAATAAAGAAAATATAGCTAAACACAGAAACAAAGAGAAGAATTGAGGTAATATAGAATATTTATATTCAAACAAAATGACTCAAACCTACCTAGCATAAGACAAAGTCTCATCAATAGAGAGGAAAATGATAATCCTTATAAGAGAGTCAGTAAAAAGGAAATGATAAATACTTGCTAAAACTTAGACAGTAGATATATTAGTGATAGTAATCTTGCTATTAAACAAATTAGATTTTAGGACAAAAAGATGTAAATGGAGAATCAAGAGTTTTCCTTGTTTTCTCTTGATAAATGCATTATCATTAATGAAAAGCAATATTTTTCCTCTAACAAATGAAAGAACTTCAAAATATATATGACAAAGCTTGTTAAAATTAAGAGAAACACAGCTAGAAACAAACACATGAGATTTAATACACCAGCATCAGCTTATGATATAATAAGTAGATAAAGAAGTACAGACGAAAACAATTTAAATCATTAGGAAGGTTGAAAGACGAGATCCATACAAATCTTTGTTGCCCAAGATTCTACTTTTACTTGTCCCTGGATTTTTAAAAAAATGAATATACATCACACTATGAAAATAACCTCAATAACATATTCAAATCTCCATTGACAAGATAAAATTATAAAACAGTAACACAAGCTTTAACACTAATCTGCAAAATCCCATGACCAGGGGCTACAACGAATCATGGCACACTTGTTGGCATAGTTATTAAGAAGCTAGCTTGGCTCTGCCACTTACTGGCAATGTGACAAGGGACAAGCTACTTACACTCTCATGACTTGCCTTCAGCATTTGTAAAACAAGGCTGATGATAATAATATCTATCTCATTTGGCTACTGAGAGGATTAACTGAGTGACCGCAACCTCTTAGAACAGAGCCTGGCACATAACTCATGCAACAAATCAAGTGTCAGTTATTGTTCAACTAGTGGCTGTATTAACACAGGAATGTAGGCCCCAGGAGGACAGGGACTTTTGACCATTTTGTTCCCTGCTATACCTCCCAAGCCTAAAATAGGACCTGGCCTAGACCAGCAAGTCAAAAAATTATGTTGGCGAATAAGTGATTTATCTATTGAATAAACCATAAAAAAAACTACAGACTATTTAAATATATCAAAAGAAAGACTTAGAGGAGTCAAAACTGAATGAAGGTGCTTGTGAACAGCTTTAAGAGCATTTAGTATTTAAAAAAAGAAAGAAATGAAAGAAGTGTTTTTCATTCTTAGAAGTTAAAGGGAAAAATAAAAAACAAAAAAATAGGCCTAAGAAAATCAAAATTTTACTAAAAGTTGCCTTTGGTTTTGCTGCTCTTGAAGGCATGACAGAATAATAATAATAATAATAATAATAATAATAATAATAATAATAATAATATTATTATTTAAAATAGTTATTTAACCTTTAAAGTTTCACTGTTGCTTTAGCAATCACCACTGCTATCCCCCTATTTAATACTTCAGTGAGTGTGGTCTCTTTTTAGGGCTCTTATCCATATGTCAATATAGTAGTCAACTCATTTGGGAAATTCAAAGTCTATTTTAAGAATGAATAAATTTCTGAATGGGTAGTCAAATGATTGATTAAAAATTGTTCTTCAAAAACAAGACCCAGAGCATGGGAGGAAAATTACCTCTAGATAGGGAACAGGGGTGGGCAGGAAAGGGAGGGAGAAGGGGAATAGCATGGTTGGTGGAAGGAGACAGTCATCATTAAACAAAATACATGTATGAAGATGTAAATTTGGTGTCAACATACCTTATATAGAAACAATATATGATAAATTGTGGTATAAAGTGTATTAAGAATTATAGGACAAAAGAGAGAGAGAGAGAAAGAGAGAGAGAGAGAGAGAGAGAGAGAGAGAGAGAGAGAGAGAGAGCTCACGTATAATGGCAAAAAAATAAAGTAAATTTTTCTTTGCCAAAAAAAAAAACAAGACACAGAAGAGCCAAAGCAATTTTACACCAAAAAAAAAAAAAAAAAAAAAAAAAAGCAATGCTGGAGGCATCACAATACCTGACTTCAAAAAATATGCTACAGAGTTATAGTAACAAAAACTGCATGGTACTGGCATAAAAACAGACACACAGACCAATGGTACAGAACAGAAGACACAGAGACAAACACACATAGACACAGCCACCTGAACCTTGACATAGGTGCCAAAAACAAATATTGGGGAAAAGACAACCTTTTTAACAAATGGTGTTAGGAAAACTGGTTATCCATGTGTAAAAGAATAAAATTAGAACCTTATTTCTCACCCCTGCATAAAAGTCAAGTCAAAATGGATCAAAGACCTAGGAATAGGTCAGAATTATACACTCCAGGAAAGGACATTCTCAATAGGACACTCTATAGCTCAGGAAACAAGGCCAAGAGTTAATAAATGGAATTGAATCAAATTAATAAGCTTTTACACAGCAAAGGAAAAAAAATTAAGAATGTGAAGAGAGATATGGCAGAATGGGAGAAAATCTTTGCTACCTATTCTCTGACAGAGGATTAACATCCAGAAGATATAAATAACTCAAAAATCTTAACAACAAAACAAAACATCAATTAATAACTGGGCAAATGAACTAAACAGATAGTTCTCGAAAGAAGAATTACAAAGGCCAACAAATACATGAAAAAATATCCAACATCTTTAGCAATTAGGGAAATGCAAAACAACTATACAGAGATTTTATCTCACTCCATTCTGAATGACAGTCATCAAGAATACAAGCAATAATAAATGCTGGATAGGATGCAGAGACAAAGGAACACTTTTACACTGTTAGTGTGATTGTAAATTGCTACAGTCACTATGGAAATCAGTATGGAGGTTCCTCCAAAGACTAGGAATGGAGCCACCATGTAACCCAGGCTGTATTTAGCCTAAAAAAATAAAGTATGGTAGCGATGCATGCAGAGGCATGTTTATAGCAGCACAATTCACAATAGCCAAACTATGGAACCAGCCTCAGTATCCATCAATGGATGAATGAATAAACTTCACACAATGAAGTTTTCCTCAGCCATAAAGAAGAATGAAATCATGTAATTTGTGGGAAAATGAATGAAACTTGAGAACATTCAAAACAAACCAAACTCAGAAATTCAGGAGTCATATGTTTTCTCTCATTTGTGGGAGCTAAAGAGAAAAAGGGGGAAAAAAAGAAGGGGAGTATCATGAAAATTAAAAGAAGATCAATAGAATAGAGGAAAGAGCTTGGGGGAGGGAGGAGGGAGGAGGGAAGGGAAAGGGTAAACACAAGGGAATGATATTGGCCAAATTTTACTGTTATGTGGTGTGCAGTTTGAATATGTAACAATAAAGCCCACCATTTTGTACAACTATAAAGCACCAGTTAAAAAAAAATAGTTTGCCACTCTGAATTTAAACACATGCACACGTGAGCATACATAGGGGGACACACACACATGCACGCACACACACACACTTTTCTAGTCTTTGTGTTAAGGAGAAAAAATAATATTAATTAATTAATTAATTAAATGATGTGTCCAGCATGTCTACTATATGCCAGACTAGTCCAAGTCCTGGAAATATAGCAATAAAAATGTTTTAAATATTCCATTCATAATAGTCTCAAAAGAAAATTGGGAATCAATCTAACAAAAGAGGTGAAAGACCTTTACAATGAAAACTACAGAACTCTGAAGAAAGAAATTAAAAGAAGACCTTAAAAGAATGAAAGATCTCCCATGTTCTTGGACAGGCAGAATTATTATTGCCAAAATGGCCATAGTTCCAAAAGTACTATATAGGTTTAATGCAATGCTTATTAAGTTTCCAGTGACATTCTTCATAGAAATAGAAAAAGCAGTCATGAAATTTATTTGGAAAAATAAGAGGCCCCAAATAGCCAAAGCAATCTTTAGCGAGAAAAGTGAAGCAGGAGACCTTACAATACCAGACCTTAGATTATATTACAGAGCAATAGTAACAAAAATGGCATGGCATTGACACAAAAACAGACAGGTTGACAAATGGTACAGAATAGAAGACACAGAGATAATCCCACATACGTACAGTTATCTCATACTAGACAAAGGCACCATAAACATACACTAGAGAAAGGACAGCCTCTTCAACAAATGGTGCTGGGAAAACTAGAAATCCATATGCAACAAAATGCAATTAGACCCTTACTTCTCACCATGCATAAAACTCAACTCAAAGTGGATCAAGGACCTTGGAATTAGACCAGAGACTCTGTGTCTACTAGAAGAAAAGTAGGCCCAACTCTCCATCATGTCAGCTTAGGAACTGCATTCCTCAACAAGATTCCTAAAATGCAAGAATTAAAATGAAGAATCAATAAATGGGATGGTATCAAACTAAAAGGCTTCTTCACAGCAAAGGGAACAGTCATGAATGTGAAGAGAGTCTATAGAATGAGAGAAAATCTTTGCCACCTGCACCTCAGATAAAGCATTAATCTCTAGGATATATAAATAACTCAAACAACTTAAAATTAAAAAAACCCCTGAAATAACCCAATTAATAAATGGGCTATCTGAACAGACATCTTACAGAAGAAGTATGATCCATCAACATGTATGAAAAATGTTCATCATCACTAATAATTAAAGAAATGCAAATTAAAACTGCACTGAGATTTCATCTCACTCTAGTCAGAATGGCAATTATCAATTATACAAGTAACAATAAATGTTGGAAAAGATGTGGGGAATAGGGTGCACTCATACATTGCTGGTGGGATTGTAAATTGGTGCAACCACTCTGGAAAGCAGTATGGAGATTCCTCAGAAAACTTGAAATGGAACCACCATTTGACCCAGCTATCCCATTCTTTGGTTTATATTCAAAGGACTTAAAATCAGCATACTATAGTGATGCAGCCACATCAATGTTTATAGCAGCTCAATTCACAATAGCTAAACTATGGAACCAACCTAGGTGCCCTTCAACAGATAAATGGATAAAGAAAATATGGTACATATACACAACGGAATATTATACAGCCAAAAAGAAGAATGAAATTATAGCATTTGCTGGGAAATGCATGGAACTGGAGACTACCATGCTAAATGAAATAAGCCAATTCCAAAAAAACAAAATCCAAATGTTCTCTCTGATATGCAGATGCTGACTCACTATAGGTGGGCACTGGGGGCAGAGAGGGAGAAGGGGAGATTCACTGGATAGGACAGGGTGGAATGGGGGTAAGGGATTGGGAGTGGGATGGGAAAGACAGTAGAATGAATCAGACATCACTTTCCCAAGTTCACATATGAAAACACGACCAGTGTAACTCCACATCATGTACAACCACAAAAATGTCAAGTTATATTCCGTATATATATATATGATGGGTCAAAATACATTTCCTTGTCATTATAACTAAAAAGAACAAATACATTTTAAAAAAGTTTTTAATCTCATGGTGCCTATACTTTGTATTAGAAGACAAGCAATATGATGATTTTTTTTTAAAAAATGCAATGTTTTAGACCATGAAAAATAAAAATAAAATAAAAAGTTAAAAAGCCACAAAAAGGAAGTGATGAGGGGGCCCAGGTGTCTATTTTTACAGGCTGATCAGGGAGGCTTTCCAACATGAGCAGAACTTCAGCGGAGACCTGAATGAAGGTCTGAATATTCCAAGAGAAGACTGAGGGCATGGCTACTGCCAGTGTCCTGCAGAGGGCATGGCCTTGAATTTGGTACTCGTAAAGAGGCCACGGGCTGGAAAGGATACGCAAGGAAAACAGTATTTGCGTTGTGAAAATTAACAGGAAGAGCTATCGAGACACTTCATTAATTGCATATGTTTAATTACTCTCCTAAATCCTCTTAAACCGAATGCTGCACTGCAATCAAAAATTTTGGACAGAAACTTCCAGCATGTTGGAGCCAACGGCCTCTTTGAGTTTAAATGCATCTATAGAGGCCAGCAGCTTTATAGTGTTTTATGAGTACAGACAAAGCACTTAATCCCAGGAGCCAAATTACAGGTCTGCAAAAGTCACGAGTGTGATGGAATGAGAGTTCCAGTGAAGCTGGGGAGCTTTGAAACCAAAATCAAATGCTAGGGACCTGAGTCCTCCCATCCTCTGTAATTATTCGCTGCATTAACGAGCCCTTAGCGGGAGAAAATGTACGAAGGGCCAGCGCTGCACTGGTTGTTTCCGTGACACACACCAGAGCCAATGGTGCCTAATTGCCAAGACATTGACCACCACCACCACCCCTCCTGCCCCTCCCCAGGAAAAGCACTTCAAACTTCCCTGAAAGCCCTGGGCTGGGCCCTGAGGCACTTTCTAATGGTTCCAGAGTAGAGACCACTCTTGAAGTCCTGGGGACCTGTGGAGTAGGACACTGTTGTCTTTTGGCACACCTGTCAGGATGCAACCATATTCGCCCCACAAAAAGCACAGTTGCTGGCCTCTACAAACCTCCTTCTATCCATTCATTGTTCAGACACCACCCAACTCACCTCTGCCTCATCAGGAACCACTGCCTAAGGGGGAAGGGTGAGAAGGGAATGAAGTCAAAGGATGTTTATTTTCTTACTACTGTAGCTTCTGGTTCAAGTCCTCTTCCCTTCTTTTACTCTCTAGTAAATTGCATCTCTAGTTCCAGAGTCCAAAAGCTGACTCTTCAGCTGGGCGTGCACCAGTAAATGGCCAGAGTGGAGAAAGGGGAAATAGGGAATGAGGCAGCTTTGCGGGTGGGGGCAGGCGGTGCAAGGTTGACATCTCAAATCTTGTCAAGGCTCAAGTTCAGCATGGTCTCCATAAGAAATATGATGCTACAACTCTTAGAACCATGAAAAACATGTGTTTCTACCCAAAGAAATCTAGTTGTTTTCCTACTTAACTCTAATTAGAATATGTCACTCCTCCAAAGATAACAACCTAGGCTTCGCAAATTATGCAGGGGACAGATTCTAAACAGAATACAGCTTCTCCTTAAGTACATGAGGGGGACCAAAATTTTAAGCACAATGCTGTCCCAAACACCTATAATACCAGTGGCTCAGGGTGGGGAGGCTGAGGCAGGAAGATTGCAAGTTCAAAGTCTGCCTCAGCAATTTAGTGAGGACTTCTGTCAAAATAAATAAATGAAGGGATGGGGATGTGATTCAGTGGTTAAACACCATGCCCCAGGGTTCAATCTCTGGTAGCAAAACAAACATGCAAAAAAAAAAAAACAAACAAACAAAAAAAACAAGCCCCAACTGTGTCTGCCTTGCTTTGAGCTCTTGGTGCTTCCCAAACTTTAAAGACAGTTCTCAGATCTCTGTATATGCTTGTTAGACATGCAGATTCCTAAGTGCCCCCTACTAGGTCTAGGATAAAGCTTAGAAACATGCAGTAGCACTGATGCAGGCAGTTCCTGGGCTTTACTTTGCGATGATACCTAATTACTACTTAGAAAATGACCATCATCTGTGACCAGGGGGGTATCCCAGGGAAGTCATAAAGAGGGTAGGAAGCAGTCAATTTACAGGATTTTACCAAGTAAAGTAGAAATTCACCTGGTGACATGAAAACACAGGCTATCTCATAGACTCTTGTCTTAGAACCTTGGATCCAGTAGAAGGCACAATCCACCAAGCAGTTCTCTCATAAGACTTATCCAAGAAAAGGCTCCTGCTAGGGCCCAGTCCTTTGGGAAGCACTCTTCCCTATGTCAAACCTGACAAGATAAGGGACTGTGTCGGATGGCAAGCCAGCTCAGCATGCTGCTCAGTTCAGCTGACACATTTTTTTTTTTTTTTGAAGGAAGACTTTCTCGATGAAGGAAGCAGTGTACTCACTGATATCTGGCACAGCCTTCTTCTCTCACTGCAGCCCAGTGACGGTCTGTGACCTGGAAGCCGGGGTGCAGACCATACTCTGGTAATGCTAAGTTAGAGGGTCTTGTTCTGACCTCCTCTGGCCAAGAGCCTCCCCACCAGGGATGAGCAGACAAAAAGACCTCCAGCTCAACTTTGCTTCTGCAGGACACTATGAACAATTGAGACTGGAATGACTTGGTCAAACAGAAACTGAGCCTGTTGCCAGCACATGGACAGGAGGACTCTTCTTAAGTTCCCTCCTCTGAAAACAAACCCCATCATCATGCCCATTAGGTGTGCTAGGTCAAGCTACTGAGGGGTAGCGACATTAGCGACATGCAGGGCAGATGTAAAAGTCAGCTTCTCCACGCCTCTCCAGAGCCAGGAGTAGGAAGAGAAGCCAGTAAGCAGAAAATGCCTTTCCTCACATTCAGGCACTGAACTCTGAGAAGGCTAAGACTTCTCTTTGAAACCTGACCACCCCAGCCATGAGGCAGGACCTTGTTGATTGACAAGGTTAAAGCATAAAGCATTCTATTTAATAGTTTGTTATCCTGTTTTACAGCTTCTAAATACTTAGGTATAGGGTGTGTGAGTCCCCATTTGTATTCTTGCAGATATTTTAAGGGGCAGGCCAAAAAGGTTCCAAAGAGAACTAAAACTCGTGATTTGTGTGGCTAGGGTCAGTTACATTTCTTCCCAAGCTGGGATTGGGTTATCCCAAAGGAAACATTGATTCCTTTAAGCGAACCAGACATGTAGACCCCCGAGTTCCTCAGGGAAGACATTTCTGACCCAGAATCCCTAAAGGGGACAGGTTAAAGGAAAAATAGGAAGACCATTTCACAAAGTACTCTTTAATAATTAAAGAATTTCCTTGGTTCTTTTATTCACTTCTCAACCTCTAAGTTTATTAACACTTTTCAGGAATTTCTGATAAAAGCACACTGACAGTAAAAGTAATAATAGTGTCAGGCCACTTCACAGGGTGTGGGGGTGATGCTGGGTTCCTCAGGTCCAACATGAGGATCCACTAAATCCCTCTTCTACTATTCTAAAAGTAGTTGATTATTTACCTCTCAATGGGTTTAACATTAGCACTTTTGAAAGAATCTCAGAATAAAGTATATAGGATATAAAATACTCAGCCATCAAGACTGGTTTCTGATAAAAAAAAAAATTCGAAGAGAAATTTCATATAAAAGATTTAGGGTAAGTCAGGAGCAGTGTTGCATGCCCGCAATCCCAGTGGCTCAGGAGGCTGAGGCTGAGGCAGGAGATCACAAGTTCAAAGCCAGCCTCAGCAAACGTAAGGCACAAAGCAACTCAGTGAGACCCTGACGCTAACTAAAATACAAAATAGGGCTGAGGATGAGACTCAGTAGTCGAGTGCCCCTGAGCTCAATCCACCGCCCCCCTGCCCTTTTTAAATTTTGTGGTGCTGGGGCTCAAATTCAGTGCCTCACATATGCTAAGCAAGTGCTCTGTCACTGAGCTACATCCTCAGCCCTCAAGAATTTTTGGGACCCAAGGTAGTTCTGCGGTACAAGGAAAAGCACAGATTTCAGAGCATTCAACTCTTAGCTGGTTTGTTACCTGAGGAATCCAGGCCTCAGCCTCTCTGATAGCATGTCAGTGTAATTGGTTTTACTAATTAGTGATATATTCTATAACCAAAACTTTTTAAATAGACAAAAAAGAAAGAAATCTTGAACTAGATGGAGAGGAAAATAGAGGAAAGAATGTTGGACATGTTATAAAACTGAAATGATGTCATTATGTTTTTCTGAGAACAAATGCCAACCTGTCCCTCCTGAGAACACACGCACGTGAACCAGCTTGCGAGAAACTTTGACAGGATAAAAAGATTTCACCCAAGTTTGAGAGGGGGTGACATTTCATTGAGTCCAGCAACCCACTGGATGCTCTGGATTACCTGTATGGTTCCCTGAACCCAGAACTGCCCAATTTAAATACCTCACATTCTAATACTGGAACTCCCTTTTACCGGGGATAGCAGAGTGGCCAGCTCTCAGTGTTTAGTTTTCCTTACAGCAAACCTCTGTCTGTCTGCCTGTGGTTTCCATGCATGATCTATGGTGCACACACTGAGAACAAGCCAGAGCCAGCTTCCATAAGAAAGCTGATTACCTTCTAATGCCAGAAGACAGCTATAATGACCTCCACTCAGCTCCATAGGTCCGCCCTCAAATCCCCCAATTTCTCTTGCCGGGTTCTACCAACCACTCTACCAAGGTTTGCTGGGCTATTTCTCTACCTGATCCAATGACTATCACTCAGTATATCTTTAGAATGTGGAGAGGTAGGCTAAGTACTATTTTCCAGAAATTACTTGAGCATGACTCTCATAGTGTATTTCAGTTTCTGTAGCTGAGACTCCCATTGGCTGGTTTTGGTGGCAAATCCCATTGCCTAGATTTTAGTCAGCTTTTTCATGGCTGTAACCTAAATATCGGACAAGAACAATTTAGAGGAAGAAGAGTTCATTTTGGCTCACAGTTTCCAAGGTTTAGTCCACAGTTGGATAACACCACAGGTCTGGGCCCCTGGGCAAAACTTCATGACAGAAGGGTATGGCAGAGGGAAGAAGTTCAGGACACAACAACCAGGAAGCAGAGAGAGCTCCACTCACTAGGGATAAAACATATACTCTAAAAGCACAACCCCAGTGACCTATCCAGTCACACCCTACCTGTCCAGAGTTATGACCCAACTAGTTAATCCATATCAGTGGATTAATCCACTGATTAAGCTACACCTCTTAATTTAATCATGTCATTCTAAGAATTCTTGCATTGTCTCACACATGAGCTTTTGGGGGACACCTCACATCTAAACCATAACACCTAGTAATAGTGAGCATATAATTAAAGGCCCTATATCTTATTATCATAACCTTTAATCTCCTTGGTACCATTTTAGTGTTTTGATTTTCCAAGATCTTTGAGGAGCCTGATTCAGTTATTAACTGGTTATGAAAATTTATCATCAACAATTTTGATGACGATCATCCTCCACAACTATGTCCTGGAAACAAACACATAATTTGTTAGGCAATCCAGGGCTGAGGGCCAAGCCCAACAACACTGTGTGCAGCCAGAAGCAGCTCCCTTGATGATGCCAAGCCACACCTTATCATCCATCCAAGGACTACATCTCGAAGCTGCTGTTTGTACCATCATCTTTCTCTGCCTTGGTCATAGCAGCCTATAAAATGTTTTTGCCGAAGTCTCAACATATCATATTTACTGCATTTCCCTGACCAATCAGTCTAATGATACTGTCAAAGAAAACATCAGTTGGGTCCAGCTTGACTATTTCTTGGTGAACCAAGAGGGTTCCACTGATTACTATTTTATCTTGTAATAGGACACCACATTTTTAACAAAACTATAGGTTTTTTTTTCCAGAAATGACTTGAAAGCCTCTGCTTATATAATTTTCAGAATTCATTTTCTTGTCCCCTTGATAGAAAAGAATGACATTTACCACCTTTCATCTTCTAGTACCTCACCCATTTTTGATCATTGATCAAAGATTTCTTTTATTGGTTCGTGGTTTGATTTGTAAGGAATCTCAATCCTCTGGGATCAGAGAATCCTATCTGCTTGAGAGATGTTGCTACCCAGTTGGCCTCTGATCTCATTTGTCTGACTCCCTCATTTTAATTAGAAAGGCACTCTTTCTCGTCTTCCTGTTAACCCCTCCCCTTTTTCTAGAAGGAAAACCCACAGAGGGCCTCATGAAGATCTTGGCTGTATCCTCCAGACCCTTGTTCCAAATTAATCAAGGCATTAACAAATGAGTGTTTACTCAAATACAAAAGACAAGAAGAGACAGTAGGTAGTGAGTGGCTTGCTTTCACTGCCATGTCCATTCTAAACCATCAGTTCCAAGGCATGGGGCCTCTCCTTTCCCGGATCCCAGGGTAGCCCCTGTTTTGGTGATCAACATGCCTCTGCAGCACCAGTGATCTAGATGTGGTTGGATAAGTCCGTGTCTCCACTTCTTTCTTATTTCTGTGCATTCACTTTCCATCTTTCATACATATTTTTCATACTTTGTCCTTCCTTTCTTCCTTTCTTCCTTCCTTCCTCCCTCCCTCCCTCCCTCCCTCCCTTCCTTCCTTTCTTCCTTCCTTCCTCTGGAGATTGAACCCAGGGGTGCTTTACCATTGAGCCACATCACCAGCTCTTTTTATTTTGATATGGACCTTGCTAAGTTGCTGAGGCTGGTCTTGAACTTACCATCCTGCTTCTTCAGTCTCTTGAGTCACTGAGATTACAGTATTGCATAAACACACCAGGCTTGTTTTCTTAGATACTTTGTGATTGCTCCGAGTGCCTTTCTTGAGTGACCCTAAATCCCTTGGAGCATCTTCTCTAAGGTCTTTTAATATTCAGCTGGGCTCACTGTGAAGCTCAGCTTCCTACTCTGAATGGTGCCTGGATAGCTGATACTGTGTGAAGGATCATGGGGCTGACTTGCTAGCTATTTCCCCCTAGAAAAGTCTCATTTTTGCCTCTCTGCCTTTGAAGAAATAAAGCTTCAAGTGAAACTACTAAATAAAGTGAGCTGTGGGAGTAGAGAGTAGAAGTGGAAACCTAGTGTGAAGTTTCCAGTTGCAAAATCTTAGTCTTCTCCAAGTGTTGCTCCCAGCTTTCAGTTTAGTATAATCATTATTATACTGACTCTCAACAGCAAAGAACAGGTGCCTGTTCTTGAGTTTACGATTTAGCTGGAGTCACCATGTTCAGTCCTAGATGATTGTATGATAAGGAGGACACACAAAGTAGCTACTGTAAGAGCATTATGCCCATTTTTACTGAACAGAGCAAGAAGTACAATCCCATTCATCAGAATTGCCACTGGTAGCACAATAAGATAACTATGGTTGACAACAACTAATTGAATATTTCAAAACAACTAGTAGAGAGGATTCTGGATGTTTATGATATAAAGAAATAATATGTATCTAAGGGGATAGATTTTTCCAATTACCATGACCTCATCATTACACATCATTTACATGAATTGAAATGTGAAGCTGCACCCCATAGATATATACCATTACTATGTACCAATTAAAAATTAAAATGTACTTTTTAAAAATTAAAAAATATATATATTTAAAAAAAGAAATACAATTCAGTCAACCTATCTGTCTATTTTGTCTAAGCCCATTAGATCTAATGTTTTGAATACTCTTTCTGTTTTTTCAACAGTCCTAGCCTGTTTGGGAAAAAGTAGCCACAGCAGAGGTATGAAGCTTACTGCCAAGTGATGCCTGCGTGACCCCCAATTGGCAGCAACACAAGGACCTGCACAGCCCACCTGACAACAGCCCAGGGGAGCATGCAGTGCTGAGGCAGCAATGATGGGGAGTACTTCCAGGGGACTGATGAAGTTGGAGGCAACACCACCTGAGAAGGCAGAGCCTGCACAGGACAGCTTAAAACCTGCCACAGCTTTGGCAGTTTCTCAAAAAAGTTAACGTAATGACATAGCAATCCCACTTCTGAAAATGGTATTTAAGCAAAAATGCATCCAGAAATGTTCATAACAACACAAGAGCAAAGAGGTCGAAACAGTCCTAATGCTCATCCCAACTCAAGTGCTTAAATAAGCAATATGTAGTGGGGGGCCACTCAATGGAATAGTATTCAAGCAAAAGAAAGGAATAAAGAACTTATGCCATCGCATGAATGAACTTTGAGATCATAAGGCAAAGTGAAAAAAGGCAGACACAAAAGGTCACAGATTATGTGATTCCACTTATAAGAAATATCCAGGCGAGACACATCCACAGAGAAAGAAAGTGGATTAGTGATTTTCAGGGCCTGGGAGGGAGGGAACAAGAGGTGGCTATTTAGTGGGTACAAGTTGCTATGTGGGTAGTGAAAATGTTCTGGAATTTGAGGCGAGGGCTGTACAACCTGAGTGTGTGAAACGCCACTTTAAAATGTCCAAAATGGTCCATTTCCTGCTATGTGTACTCAGCCACTCTGTCTTTACTCTAGCCCAGGGAATACACTGGCCAGGCCCTGCCCAGGGCTGTCCTTGTCTCCTCCCTCCCTCCCTCCCCCACCTCCTGCAGGTCACACTGCTCATGCCTCAAAGCAGAAAGGATAAACCTAATGAGCCCAAGTGTCAGCGCAATATAAATTACAGCAAGGGGGAAAAAGAAACAAGTTGATGCATGGCTGAGGATCTAAAAGAGGAATGTCCACCATTGTTTGTGATTATGGATCACATCACAATCTAATAGCAATTTTTATTTAATCAATAATTTCCATGCTGAACAGACAGCCCTGTTACAGAGAATCGACAAGCAGGTACTGATAGCAACAAGCCTCGTTATTAATCTTTCCTCTGCCAGCTTATCAGCCAAACTACTGTAAAAGGCACCACCAAGATGGATTTTAGAAGCCACCTTCTCCCCCCCACCTTTTTCGTTTTATCTCTCCCATACCATATCATGTAATGTAGACTCTACGTTTATTTGCGTAACCTGGGGCTTGAGTGGCATAAAAAGGCAGTTCACATTTAGCAATTTCACAAATTAGTAGGACCTAGACCATTGCTCAGGGTTAGCCATTATAGGCTAATAAATCATACTTTCTCTTTGAGTTGTCAATCGCCAAAAAAGCTTTGTACAAGCACTGGCATCTGTAATTCCGCAAAGGCTTTTCATCTTGAAATAAGATGCTCTGGACTGATAACAAGAATAATCCCCTCTTGATCAAGAAAAAAAAAATCTGCATTTTACCAATTAAAGCTGCTGCCAGAAGCCAAATGGCTCAGCACTGAGACTCCACTGAAGTTTATCTCTGCTAAACACAAGGAGGGATACAGTGAGGGCTGTGTTTCATTTGCAGCTTGACTACTTTATCTTGCGGTGGAAACTGCGCCAGAGGAAGAAGGTATGAGAACTTTCACGACCTTTAAGAAAAGCCACTAGGAAGACCCGCTTCTTGTGAACCAGGGCTCTCCCTCTTGTCCTGGAAAGCTCCTGGGGACACACCACGTATGCTGAAGCATAAGGTAACACCCAAAGAAATGCCAAGTCTATGAAGGTAGGCAGGAGGGACCAAACAAGACGATGAGCCATATTAGAGGAATCCTGCAGATGTAACAGGAGACAGCTGGTCCAGTTTTGTCATCCTGATTAGAAAGACATGTTTGGAACTCAAGGTTATGTATTCATAACTAGGAAACAAGGCACACCAAGAAAACTAAACAATGAAAAAAGGAAGATGATAATAATCCCAATGAAACCATTACTCACTGGCTCTAAAAACTTGACTAGTGCTCCAGCAGGCAATTTCCAGAAATTATCAGAGATAATTCTCTCACCCAAACTTTGATAATCTAGTTTACCTGGTATTTATTATCTTATTTTGTGATATTGAACCCAGGGGTGCTCTACCATGGAGCTACATCCCCAGCCCTTTTTATTTTTTTTTTAATTTTATGATAGGGTCTTACTTAACTCTCCCAGACTGGCCTCAAAATTGAAATCCTCCTACCTCAGACTGGAGTTCACTGGAATTATAGGTGTGTGCCACCATATTTGCTGATAAACCTACTTTAAGAGTGACAACAGAATCTTACAACCCTTAAATAATGAACCTGAGATCACACAAGTAAGAGACAGTGATTCCATGCACAAAACCAACTCAAACAAGGCTCAGCCAGCAACCCAGAAAAATTCTGACTTCTCTTTAAACTTCTTCTACAATATCCATATTAGTTGCCAAAACTGTAATTGTGAAACATCTCTAAATTGTACTTCCAAATTCTTTTTTTTTAAAAAAATTATGTAACATTAAGGTTTAAGATGAAGCTTAACCCTAAAGGTTTATTTAATTTTTATTTTTTTATTTGCTCTTTTTAGATACATATGACAATAGAGTATATTTGGACATTTTATACATATGTGGAGTATAACTTATTCTAATTAGGATCCCATTCTTGTGATTCATACTTCCATATTCTTAAAAATAACTAAAGAATTTCCACTGGAGGTCTCATGTCTGACCCTGCTCCATCACACACAAGCCCTGTTTAATATACTGTACTTATGGTTACTGGGGCTCTGCACAAATCAGTTCAAGATATTTTTAAAGATCACTGTGGCTCAAGCCATTCCACTCACCAAAAACATTTACTTCTCCTTACTCCATCTGGAATAGACATTAGACTACCAGTCTAGCAATCCCATCCCCAAGAACAATGTTCTTCAAATCTTACCTCCATTGTCCTCAGGCCTTCCAGACAGCTACACTTACCATTCTTAAACCAAACAGCATCAAATGAATCAATTTTATACTTATATTTCTAATCCAAGGAAATTTCAAAAACCCCAGCCTTTTATTATATTATCATAATCATACATAAAATTCTCCTATAGTATTAACTCCTTTCTATTGTCTTCTCAACATAGAATACCCAACACCTCCCTGCAATGGTCTTTCCTGTTTAAATCCACCTGCTTATTGAAGACCATACTCAAATTCAATATCTATAAGACCCTTCTCTCATTCTTTCTTCTGCATCTTTTCCTTATTTGTTTCCCCACTGCCCTGCTTGTACATCTACAGTATTCCTAAAGACTTTACGTGGGTTGCTTTTACCCAAAGAGACAGACATGAAAGATGTGTGTGTGTGTGTGTGTGTGTGCGCGTGCGCACGCGCGCGTGTGTGTTAGGTCTTGTTCTCCCCACTGCTTTAGGTCCCAACTTTCTAGGTCTAACATGAGGCTTTTTACTTCCAGACACTATGCCTGCAATTTGTGTAGCAGCCACTAGGTGGTGATGTGTTGTAGAAGCAGGACCAGCCACAGATAGGAAATCTGCAGTCTTGAATTAATGGCATACTTACACTATTTAGTTTAACTTTCATAAAAAGTCTGCTTAATCTCTCCACTCTTCAATTGAGTTTATTAGTACTACTTATAGATTCTATTTTTCATTGTGTTTGAATAATATCCTCAAGTTTATATAGCATTTCCATTATAAGATGTCATTCTAGCTTTACAAACAAACAAAACAAAATGAAAATCCCATAGACTTACAGATGAGAAAGTGGGACTGAAGTTGTAGAGTGACTTGCGCAAAGTCAGACACAGTGTTTAGCAAATGTAGAAATAAGATATCCAACACACTATTCAGAGTTCTCTCTAAACCTCCACTAGCTGATGACTGCCAGTGAGGTTTTGGGGGACTAGGTGGGGTGGCTTAAGTTCAAGGTCTTAGCCTATACATAGACTTTTCATTGATATCAGGTATTCTAGGGAAAAAACAAAAAATCAAACAAACAACAACAACAACAGAAACAATAATAACTTTACCCTGGCAGTATATGGCTAATCCCAGAAAAACCTAAATGTCCCCTCAATCTTCAAAAAATTCGTGAATGAGAAAACTGCTTTCAGATCCCAGAGCTCTGTTCTATGTCAAGTCATGAGCCTGATCTCCAGCTCTGCTTGCCATGATCTCAGAAGCTGGAGTCTGAATGACTTCCCTTGGATTGCAGAAGAAACAACTATGGTGTTTCTCCACCAAGAAAAAGGGCTTAGCTGGTTACAGGTCTTGCTGAGAACTACTGAATGGCTAACCTTAGCAAATATGGTTTTTGAATTAAACTCTGCCAATTTACACACACATGCACATACCCCCTACATACATATATTTAAATAGCCTTTTGCTAGAGACTTAAATCAAGTCATCTTTCTTTTCATCTGAACATTTAAGCTGAGAAATTGCTTCTTTAATCACAAGTATATGAATAAAATGTTAGAGACTATAAATATATGTGATATATATTCTATTCATACATATGATCTTACACCCACCCCAACACACACACACACACACACACACACACACACACACACACACTCACACACACAGGAAGAGGAACTTTACGGCAGAACTAAAGGCCATTTTGACCCCCAGGAGACTCTTGAAAATGTCAGGAGATAGTTTTGGTTGTCACAATGGGGGAGAGATGCAACTGGTATCTAATTGGCAGAGGCTGAGGACACAGTGCAGTTGCCACAACAGAATGATTGGCCCCAATGTGCTAAGGCTGAGACATTCTGGTTGAGGCTTATCACTCAGGAGACAATTACATCAGGACATCAGAATACACCAAGAGAATGAGACTCTGAATCTCAGCACAGCACAATTGAGAACAAGAAGGGACCACAGGACCACCCCAGTTTTTATCTCAGAGGGTTTCATGAACTGGAGGCCCAGTCAATATCTTTATGCACATATTAATTTTATGCTATTGTGCCAACCAAAACACTATCTGAATACCAACCTAAACCTTTTTTTGACAGGTAGCATGTTTGGATATAACAGCCTCTAAATCACTATATTTTCTCTTATTATGAGAAAAATTACTAACATTTTATTGAGTAGAATATTGTTTCACTAATTCCCTGACCAATTTATGAGTCCAATACTATTATTATGCTTATTTCACAGACAAGGAAACTGAGGATCAGAAGGTCAACATGATATCCGTAGGGTGGAAAGCAGGCCATGAACAAAGTCTGTCAGCTTTGAAACTCACATTGGACTTCTGTGGGGTAACAGTGGTAAGCAAAAGTGTTCTTTTAGATCAGGAGCTATTTCATCTTATAAAGAATAACAAGAATAACAATCAGGCCTCAAAAGTTTATCAATAGGATTCACTTTGCTCCTACCCATATTCCCTACCTATTTTCCACAAACTTTTCCGGTTTCTCTTATGAACTCATCCCTATATTAAGTCCCACATTCTCAACCATACAGTGAAGGCTTCATGATGTCTTGTCTCATATTGTTTCTATGGTTTTATGTTTTTATTTTAGACCAGTGCTTGAGGGTCTATATCATGCTTTTAATGTGCTCACTCCAAATGTTGGGCCTGCGAGGACCATGCAGGTGTCATCAATCCACTGGGGCACCTGCCAGGGCTCTGCAAGTCTTCCAGTGAAGAGCTGTTGAATCAACAGCTAATTTGATAAAGTTAGCTCCTACTTTTCCTAATAAACATAAAGAGACTGTATGTACATTATGCTAGCAATCTGCTGTAGGCAAGTATATTTAAATGAGCATAGCCCAAAGTGACCATGATTCCCTCTTGTATAAAGTGGGTTCATACTCAATGTCAAGGAAGACTAATTACTGGCAGAATCCAGGGTCTACCTACAGTATCAGTCAGAACTAAAAACAAAACAAAACAAAACAAAAAAACAACAACTCTCAGTAGGAAAATGCTCCTTTGATGGAGAAAACACTTATCCTTTTTTTAAAAAATATATATTTTTAGTTGTTGATGGACCTTTATTTTACTTATTTGTACGTGGTGCTGAGAATCGAACCCAGTGCCTCACACATGCTAGGCAAGCGCTCTACCACTGAGCCACAACCCCAGCCCAGAAAACACTTATTCAATGAACATTTTGATGAAATATTCTATAAGGGATACAATGGATGAACCAATAGAAGAAAGTAACTATACACTGCCTCTTCCCTAAGCTCCATCCAGGGGCAGTTTACTATAACAGACTGCAGTGTCTCCCCCCATCCATTTCCACCATTCCTCCCATACTGAAAGGAAAGGGAGAGCTTGGCACAGCACTCATGCTAGCTGCCAGCCAATATGGCACCTGAGATGAAACCTGTTTGCCATCCTTACCCCTAAAGACTATTCAATTCAACACCTTCATTTGCTTTGATTAAAACTGAGGTTCAAGGAGGGGTAGTGTCTTGGCCAAGGTCCATTCATCAGACACACTGGAAGAGAAGGGGGTCTCCTGGCTTCAGTGAAGTGTGTCCCAGTTTAGCAATAATATAAAATAAGCCTTAGAGCTAACACACAGCAGCTACAAAGACCGACAGCACAAATCCACCCTCCTCCCCCACTCAACCCTGCAAAAAACAAACACATAAAACAACCAGAGATGGAGTGACCTCGTTTAGACCCTCTGTCTGTTTCTCATTAGGCCTCCTGCATGTGATCTCTTCTTGGCCTTGGACGTTGGGGACAGCGTTTATTTTCACGGCTGTTTCACAGTATGATAAGTGAGAAAATAACGTTCGAAAGGGTCAAATGGTTCCATGGAGGTCATCCCAAGAGTCAGGGCAGAGATGGGGCTGCCACTCAGAATTCCAGCTGGGTCTTGGGTGGGGGGGTTAGCTGGTGGACCACACAACCCTCACACCCTGGCCCCAGCCCCATCTTCTGAGTGTCTTTTCATGGGAACAATTTCTGCAGGTGCAATTTAGTCAGCAACTTTACAAAGAATGTGACCCTTAAGGCAAAATTGTCAAAGGATGGCTTTGAAGTTGGTAGTTCTTACGTCTATATTTTATATGCCATGTTTCCAAATAATTAGAGTAACTAAATTAACTGGCAACTCCATGTACAGGAAAATAAGATCAAAATCTCCACTCATTCATTTTAGGTTTTATGTGCACATAAAACTAATTTCTGCCTCATATCTGAGGCCCCTATCACATCTTAAACCCAATTTTCTCTTAGGTAAGGATGTACAATGCCACTTTAGCAAAAGGATCAAAATTAGATGGAAAACATTTAAAATGCAAATTTAGGATCATGGTATTAATATGAAAATAATGTCTTCACATTGTAACTCTTCCTCGGGTTTCTACGGATACATCAATTCTCCACAAATTAGATGTGCTTTCTTTACATCTAAATCTCTATGATATTAAAAAGAAAGCTCTTCATTTTCATGATGCTGATCATGCTGCCAGTGTATACAATTTGTTTCCAAATGGCAGCAAAGGTGATTATAACTGTATTATTTGGATAAAAGAAACTTTAACATGCTTTTAGAGATCAAAATTTGCAGCCTTGAAAGCATTTAAAATCCAAGTAGGTGGTTAATCACTCTACAAAAAGGGGAATTTTTGACATCATGCTAAAAAGATACAAATGGGGGATTATAGTGACTTAAATGCCACCCAATTGAAGCTGGGTGCTCTCACGTTCTCTGTAGTTCTGCTGTACAAAGAGAAGACAGCATTCCCCAGTATAATTACCATGGTCCTCTGTAAGGTTACTCTGCAGGGGATCAGGGTAAGAAATAAAACCGTTGAAATAATATGACTTTTTGAAGACCAGTAAGAATAATTTTATAGGTTACTTTTAAAACAGAAATATAGGTCTGAATTGTTGAAAGTGAGAGCAAAACGTTGTGGGGAGATAGCAAACAGGTGGGTAAGAGGTGTGTATGGTGATGATGCTATTTTTACTTTTTCAGATGTCAGCAATGATGTTTTCCAGTATAATGAGGCACCTAGCAGTGGGGACTCCACTCTAAGATGCATATCCTTTGCATTTATTCCTTTTTCCCTATTTAAGAAACCTTACAAAACACTGATAGAGGCCCAGAGTCATTCACGACCAAAATGTGCAAGTTTCAGAGAACCTGAGATGAATTTATGCTACTTTAACCATCAAAGAATCAAAAAATAGAACTTAGGCCTATGACAAAATTAAAACATGAGGGAAATGGATCTCAGCAAGGCCTATAGCCTCTCTCATCCATGTGAGAAGCCAGGCTGAGTTTCTTTGATAATAACACAAGCTAAACCAAGTAACACAAGGAAAACCAAAGCCCGAACCAAATATTGCTTTGCGAACTGACACTGTAAGATTTTCAGAAACAAATTTCAGATTCAAGTCTTTCGTAATGTAACTTACAAAGACACAAAGAGTCTAGTTAACTTAAAACTAAAGAAAAATGTGTACTTTCAACTTATTTTGAGATATTAACATATGTGTCTCTCAGAAGTCAAGGGAAGAGAAAATATGGAATCTTGATGAATCGATATTAAACTTGGGCCTTAATCAAATGTGCTTGAAATTAATGTTTTTGCCATCTACTCCTATGCATTTCTTGCTGTTATTTTAACTGACATCAAGGAAGGGACAAAGTACAAGAAAAACCTGGTTAACAACAAGAAAAATATGTGTGTGTGTGTGTGTGTGTATGTATACACATATATTTGTATAATACACACATTTATATATATATAAAATTTCTTAGCCTCTTAAAAGTAAATTTATGGCAAATTTAATACTAGCTTAAGAGCACCAAAGCCCAATTATAATTATCTTGCTGGGAAGAGAAATTAATTAAACATCCCAGTAATAAAGACACCATCAGCAAACCTAGAATAAACACACACTGGAGAAAGAGAGGGGCTTGAAATAAAGGGGAAGAGAAGGGAAGGCAATATTTAGCCCATCTGTTTGGACAGTAATGGACGAGGTAATCTTTTCAAGAGTACATGGAGTGCATTACACTGGAAATGAGACTACCTGGCAGGCAAAGTCAGCCAAGTTCCTAATTCTCTTCTTCAACTTTGTGATTTGCTAATGTGAAACACATGTCTCCCTTTTGCACCAAGTTCAAATAACTCTGGAATTCCAACCGTGCAGCTCAGCGACTGAACCAGAACAAGGGGAGAACTTGTCAGGATTTAAGAGCTTTCAGCAAAGCCCTTCAATTGCAGCCAGCACCCTATTCCACGGAAGGATATCAATTATAGATAGTGACTTGCTTTAGCAGGCAGTCGGGACTGTCAGACACTAGATAGACAACCATGAAGAATCATGAATCTTTCTATTAACTGTAAGAGGGGGAAAAAGAATGGGTCATGGCTATAAATAAGGCAGAGCATCAGAATGGTTTAACACCTTGCCTCTTGGTTGTATGTAGCATGAAAATCAACTAATTCAGAGAACATTTTGTCTCCAAGGAAAGCCATGGGAAAAGAAAGGGTTAATGCTTCCCCGGTCCCTAAAAAAATGTGAGCTTTGTAACTGGTATTTATTCCATCTGCCACCAAAGTAATTAGGTGGACTTGAAGTAGCTGTTCCTTCAATGAACAAAATTGAGAGCACCTATTCTATCCTAGGCCACCGCTAATGCTACTAGATACCCTATGAGCAGGAAGGTACCTGAGCGCCACACAATGTGAAATCAATTTAAATACACAAATTTGGAATTTTCACACTTCCGACATGAGTAAAAAGGTGGAATATGGGCTGGGGTTGTAGCTCAGTCGTAGAGCACTTACCTAGCATGTGTGAGGCACTGGGTTCGATCCTCAGTACCACATAAAAAAAAAAAAAATAAGTAAAATAAAGTTATAAAAAAAGGTGGATTATAAGTGATATGAGCTAGTGTCTTTATTTAAATTATAATTTGTAATTCATTTAATTAAGTTTACCTACTCATATAATTTAGCTCAGACTAAAATTAATATCATAAAGATAACACATAGGACTTTTTTCTAATCCCGACATGAATTTCTTCCAACTGACTTGGAAAAAAAGGAAAATCCACTGTTTATATTTACATTCCTATTTTTTAAACACAGTTTCCATAAAATAGAAAACATGATAATCATTCACTTTGCAGTTTAAGCAGCCATCCCTTAAAACAATCCAGATATCTCTAGGCAAACACCATAGGAACCTTTTGTCACTAGCTTAAATACAAATACTTGCAATATTCAAGGTCTTTGAAATACTTTCACATCTGGGCAGTTAAAGGGTTAAGCTCCTATCACACTCTAAAAATGTTACCCTAAGCCCAACCTATCATGAGAAGCCCAGTTCATTTTAAATGTACACTTATTTGATAATTAATCACAGGAACACAGTGCTCTTTGGAAACTACAATGACTTACACTCCAAAAAAGCATGCTGAGACTTGGTCATCCCTCAGACCCTTAGGAAGATTTTTTTTTCCCCTGGTGCTGGGGATCTGATTCAGAGCCTTGTACATGCTAAACATGTACTCTACCATTGAGCTACACCCCCAGATGCTCAGAAGGATATTTTTAAAATCAAGCAGCACTGCACCCAGCTTTTCTGTAACAGCAAATTTGACACAAATGATTTTCTTCATTTATTCATTATATTAATGGCATATGAGACAATCTCCTTATTAAAAAAAATACTCCCTCTCTCCTTTAGTATTATAATGTCTTTGTGGTTTCCTTAAAGTGGTCTGAAAGAACAAAGAGTGATTAAGTCAGGCTTTGTTTAAAAATAATATTTGCATCAAACTAAATAGAAAAGAAATCAAATCATGTTCATGAAAAAAATGAGGAAATACACCTGAATTAAAAACAGTTGACTTTTCAGTTTTCATCTGTGCTCAGAAAGCTATCATTCTTTCCATATGATTACAAAGAGACATGATTAAAAAGAAATGAGGGGGACAAACTGCTAATGTCATGCTAAGTCCTCAAAACACCCTGTATATAACATTTCTCATAACCTGGCAACCTGTATATTTAAACAACTACATAACTGCAATGGGATATATTACATAGGGTGGGCTAAGTTGCAGAAGACACACTTTCAGATTTCATGCATTATATAGATATAACACAGTGAATTCTACCTCTATGTGTATCTATAAAGCACCAATCAAAAATAAATAAATGAGTGAAAGAATACCAGTAGAGGAGAGGTAGGAGAACGGAGGGAGAAAAGGAGGGAAAGAGAGGGACACCAGGTACTAAAATGGAGTAAATACAATTCTGTGCATGTATTTGTCAAAATGAACCCAACTATTATGTATAACTATAATGCACTAATATAAAAAATGTAAGAAAATAAAATAAAAAACAAATACAAACAAAAAGAAGATTGGGGTTAGAGAAAAAGTGCAGTCCTAAGCTGACACAAAGAGGGGTTGCTACACACACCACCAATCACGTGAGAAAGAAGGTTAGGATGGAAGAATGTCCTTTCTTAGGTCCTTGAGCACAGAGCAAGGCCTGGAATATAAGTGGTCTGAATTGGTTATTTTACTTTGTTGCTCTTATTGCCATTTGCTTTTTCTTGTAATTATTTTCAGAGAGGATCAAAACAAGGGAATAAAAATAATGGACAAATGTTTAAAAAGAGCTCATGCAACCCATGAAACATGTCAGAGGGGCTTTATAATTTCAATGTTTAAGTAAAGAGAGTTATCAAGAAATATGTATCAAATTAAAAAAAAAACAAAGTTACTGTGAAAGAATGGATAGTATTAGTGTGTATACGTGTGTGCATGTGTGTGTGTGTGGGCACAAGTGTCAGAGAGACAATCACAACACATGCTCTGTCAGATTTTCCACCATATTACAGCTTAAGAAGCTGCCCTGCTTGGTAAAGCCATCCTTAATGCTTTAAGAACCTTGCACTTCTGCAAAAAGTTGTGTGAGCCTGTATCTTTTTATTCTGGATGCTCTAAATGCCCTTTTGCGTCAGTTGTCCTCAGTTCTACCTGCCAGAGAGACTCTACTGGCCTTTAAGAAAGTGTCAAGTATCAAGAAGTACTGGAAAATTAGGTAATGGGTAAGTGGGTGCGTGCACGCATGTGTGTGTGTGTGTGTGTGTGTGTGTGTGTGTGTGTGCACACTACATTATCTGAAGTAATACACAGGAGAGACATCTGAACCTGGTTCTGTAGGAGATGTGGTTCTCTATCTGACCGCCATGTGGTTTTTAAAAACATTTAAAAACACATATGACTTTTTCCATGGAACTATTAACCCCACAGGTCAAAAATTATGGAATAACTTACTGCAAATGTCTACCTAACTTCAATAGAGTAGGAATTGCTACATAGAATAAAGGGATATTCCTTAGGCTGTGAGGGTTTGCAAGAGGGGCAAAGAAAAAAAAATAGAATCCCACCCCTACCATTTTTTTCTATTGCTACCAGGTCTTGGAAGGGGAATCAAAATTGGTTAAAAGGTTAATAATAATTCATGTCCAGCTTACTATTACTCAATAACCATCAAAGTCGCTAACTCAAAATAGTGTTTGCTGGCTTACAGGATCAGAGTCATTACACTCTCTATTGAAGACTTTATTGAATTTTCCACTAAGCTTTAGCTGACTGAACAGGTCAAGCACTATGGCTCAGAGTTTTCTTTATTCTCAGAAAGTCATAAAGCCCCCTCCAGTTTGCAACGCAGCTAGCTAAGAAACTTGACTCAGCGCAGGGTCAGGGAAGCCGACCTCCATGGAAAGGTCACATGGTTGGAAGGCCCAGTTCCTGAACACTGCTCACTTACGTGCACAAGTTGATCCTGGGTGTCAAACTCCCTTGTGCAGCCTTCCCAGTGGCAGTTGGTCTCATAGATGACTTCAGGCTCCTGTTTGCTCTCATCTTTGTCCCCTTCCTCCTTGACTAGCGTTGTTCCTTCTGGCTGTTCCTGAAAAGGTTGGGGGTTGGGAGAAGAGAGCAAGGGAGGAAAAAATCAGACACAATGGGAAGAAAGACAAGAAGGGAAAGTAGAAATTTGATTTGGATTTGTCTTCCTCCTGATGTAATTTTTCAGGGAAAATAAAACAGAGTCCTGGTCTATCAGCTGGGTTTTGTAAACTCACAAAGTCAAAGACCTGGAATCAGTTGTGTGCATATTTTCAGATTTGCCAAACACACCTTTGGAGAGTTTTTTAACTGGTGCTTTAAGACAACTACCCAAATCACAGTGAGATAAAAAGTTAAAGCCAGGGCTGGGGATATAGCTTAGTTAGTAAAGTGCTTGCCTCCCATGCACAAGGCCCTGGGTTCAATCCCCAGCACCACACACACAAACAATAATAACAACAAAACAATCTAAAATGTCATCTTTAAAAAAACTCAAAACAAAACCCATAAGAGAAGTCATTAAATTAGATCATACAGCCTTTTTACTCCAAAGACTGGTACTTCTACTTTGGTTGTTTTCAATCTTTTCAGTATATTAATTTGTCTATTCTTATATTTTGCAATTCAGGGTGATTTACTTCTAAGTCTCTTTTCCCTGCTGTGAGAGGCATTTTGAGGGATTACATCTTATTGGCTAAGTCTCTGGCTTCCAAGAACATGCTGGTGATCCAAGGCCCAAGAACCATAGCACCTCATGCTCTGGGACATAGTCCCCTTTCTAGTCTTCTATGGCACCTTCTCAGCAAGGTGTTAAAAAAAAAAAGTCTCCAGAATTCTGGGAAATTATTAGGCCTGTGAATTTGAGTCCAGGCCCAGATGATAAAACTATTCAGGTATTCAGGTATATTCAGCAAGGTGATTATCTAGCAAAATATATGAGGGAGAATGGATTTCAAAATCCAGATCACTGGTTCATTCCATCCTCCAAGATCTCACTGAAGAAGAAATTTGGTGCAAAGCAGTTTGAGATTTGGACTGAAGCAGCCTGATGATAGCAAGATCCAGATTCTGTGGACATACAGACTCTTGTCCAGTCGCGCTTTGGGAAATTAACATTCGAGCTCCTTCCCATGTCAGGCACAAGAACACACGAGATGGTCTTTGGGGTATAACCCACACATGCTTCAAAAGAGGCTAGAGACTAAAGTACTAGAAGTAGTACAGAATCTAACTAGTCTCAGGTAGCTCATATCTTGATCCCTCCTGGAAGTAGCAAAGTCAGAAGAAAAAAAAAAAAAAAAGAACATGATCAGTGCAGGGAATATCAAGAGCTCTGCTCCAGCTTATGCTTGGGGCAGGAGCTCAGTAATTCAGGCCCAGGGTCAGGGATAAGAACTGAACCCTGGTCATATCTGTGGTCAGCAACAAATGAATCCAATCACTGACTTTCTGAACTATAGCTGCCTAAACTCCTAAGCTGTCTCAGCTATCAAGAACATAGACCCCACATAGCTTTCTGCGTTGCTCATATTTGTTTTTGAGTCAGAGAAATGAATTCATTCACTCTATAACTGGTCTTTGATGAAGCACAGTAAGTATGGCCAAGTCCAACAATGCAGTGGATGAGAAAGTGCTGTGAAAAGACACCAGGCAGGAAGGTGGAAACTGAATGGTCCAGGTGTCCTACCTGCTGCCCCCGCGCCCCTGGGCTGGGGAGGTCTTCGTCAGGTTTAATCTTGGACCGTTTATTGTGCATCGGGTCGCCGGTGCTGCTCACTGCAGACTCACTTGTGGGCTTGTTCTGCTGGTCACATTTGTAGGACCAAAGACAAAAATTAGTTTTTGATCAATGAAAGGGACCATAATTAAAACCTGCAACTGGAGACAAGCAGGCTTATTTGGTAATAGAGCAATGACGCTGATAATGCCCCAAATCCCTGGTGATAGAGTTCAGACAATGTGCTCAAAGGCAGAGGATATGTTCATGAAGCAGCTCTTCATTTTTGATTCATGAGTATAAACTCCCCATGGCTTTTCAAAACTCTTCTAGCTTCTGATAGAGCTGGGAATCTAGGTTTTTAACAAGTACCAGTAGCTTATTGCAAAAGAAAAAAAAACTGAGAAGACCATCACGAACCATTTGTGAAGTTCTTAATTAGAGAGTCCAGAGTCCTCTGCAAACAAATATCACAGTGGCAATAACAGTGGAGGGAATGGCACCATTGTATTCTTATTCTAGTGTATAACATGGTGCTCAGTAGCAGCCTGGTTCTCGCAGGAGTAGATGTGGCTAAATGAGAGCAATACATTCATGAAATCTAATTTATATTAGATGTGGCTTATAGATGTTGCCAGGTCAGAGCATGGCCTTCATAAAAAAAACGACCCTCGAAAAAAATGACTCCATGGAAGATGCTCTTGTTTACTGAGGGGTATATACAGAGCATGTTCATTAAGCTGAACAATACACTCCTGGGTTAAGAAGACAGGACGCCGGGATAAAGCTGTGAGAATGCCAACATCTTATGGTGATAATGGCTGAAATGGTGGCAAGACCTTTCTTCTGTTGACCAACATGGATAAGCTCATGAAGCTGTCTCTCTCACCTGTGAGGACTCAGAAGGGCCCGAGCTGACCTGGACTGGGTTAAGAACTGTAGGGATCCCTGGAATAGGCCTCTGTGTTGGAAAAGTTGGGGCGGGGTGAATGAGTGGAGGGCTGTGTCCAAAGGCAGAGCCTAAGCTTTGCTGTCGACTTAAGATCTGTTGATGCATATGGAGAGAGACGGGTGCAGACGGGTAGGTGAAGCTCAAGGCGGGACTGTATGGGGAAAGATAAAAAAAACAGACGACCATCACTTACGCTGACCTCAGAGACTATCACAAATACACATTATCTGCAGCTTTAGACCAACAATGGTACCAACCAAAATCATATGAGGTCTGTTTAAACGTTTAAATGCCAAACATCTGGAAAACTTCCAAGAGCAAGATGACTACTGAGAGGAGACACGTATGTGCATGTGCACATACCCGCAGACCTGAAATAAGATTCTGCAAAACGGAAATAAAAGGCATCAGCTCAATAATAACTATTTATTGCAATAACAAACTTTATATAAAAAAGAGAATGGGCGACTACATGCTTTATAGTACTTTTATGGGCTCCACGTTCCGTATGTTCCTGTGCATGAAGCAATTCCTTTAATCTTAGCTCACACCACGCGCTTTCATATGTCTCCAGATCTTATTACAAGAGGAAAGAAAATCAATTGGTTAAATGTGTTTTGAACACCATGCTTGTCATATCACTCATTTGTTTGTAAAGATGGAAAGCTTGGTTCATCCAGAATGCCACCTAAAGAATTTCCATCAGCGCCGTCTGGTTACAGAAGCTGATGGATTAACCTCTCCCCACTGAAATCGGTGATCAATGGGCTTCGATGGAGGAATATTCCAATGGGAGAGCACAGCTCCCTCCTCTAGCTAAACAGCATTAAATGTCTATTACAGCCCATTATGCATGCTAATGCCTGTCACCACTTTATTATGCCACAGTATCTCAGGCTATGGTAAGTTCTGAAGAAGCGCTGCTATTACCTAAAGATTTCCCGACTAGCAGGCAGTGGCAAATTGTTCTTTGTGCCAGCCACAGTTTAGGAATCAAATCCTCTTAAAAGAAAGAAGGGCTTTTGAGGACTTTGCCAATGGCTTAAAAATGTATGAAAAACTAATCATTGCATTCATGGAAATTTCCTTTTTAAAAAAATAATCAGTGAAAAAAAATTATATATGTAGCTTCCTCTCCTGCTGTGTAATACTCAGAAAGAATCAGGGTTTCTTGTAATGTCAAAGGTAGAACTCATGCAAATTTCCAATCTGGTGGGTTAATTGCTATTGCTGTTAAGCATATTAGCTGAGAATAAAATAATTACAATAACAAAATTCAGACCATTTCAACAACTTTAAGTAATAATTCCAGAGATATACTCTGTTCATTAATGTGACTCTACATTTTTGCCTATTTGACTACAATCCATAAAAGGCAGCTTCAATGGGATTACATTACTATTATTCCTACAGAGAACCTTCCATTACAATAGCTTGCCCATTTAAGACTGAATATCATTAAGAATACCCTAGGAGAATTCCACCAGGCTTTGAGGAACTCTCTTTTCATTCTGCATTGTATTTCTTTAATAAAGGAAAGCAGAAACATGGTGAAAACAGTCATTGTTCACAGTAAGTTAGGGAGGAATCAGTAATAATATTCCGTTTCTGCAGCGCTACAGTTTCTGCCAGTGTTTCCAAAAGCAACCATGAATGATTACAGCAAGACTTAGCTAAGGTAGCTGTGTGGATGATTGATAGGGCATTAATCAAAAGATGCATATCTGCCTCAGAATTTGTTCACAAGCTTTCTTCTAATAGCTGATTTCATGTTCACTGAGCTCTATGCCAGTTTGTCCAATTTATTTTTCAGTGTACAAGCCATTCATCAAAAAATGCAATGATTTAACACCCCCCCTTCCTTTGGGTGAACGGGTATTACTAAGTGTGTAACTACCTTATTCTGATCATTAAAGAAACAAAAACCAAAGGACCCCACTTCATGTATAATTACAATGTCATGCAGACTTTGTGTGAACCTTGGCACACCTTTCCATAGTTCCAGGGTTCCAGACTATCAGACAGACTCGGAAAGCAGTCCCAGAAGGTCACTGACACTTCTAATTTGGCAAGGCACAGAATTGGGGGCTTAAAGAAGTTAGTACCTGATCAGGAATCAAGACCATTAAAAAAAAAAAAAGTTTCACAAGGCAGAAAATTCCCTTGGTTTTTATATACAAGCAATTCATAAATACTGATTGCCAGACAGAGTAGGCACCTTTTTAAAAAGATGCAGGAGAGAAGCCAACTGAGGCTCAACATTCCCACAGTTGTTCCCTAGGTTGTCAATATTCCTTGTCCTCAGGGTGACTGGACAGGAGCTGCAGCACTTTCAGCATACTTTGGGAATGTCTCCTTTCCTCTGGTAAAACCAGGTGATGGAAATAAACATGCTCTAAAATCCTCTTCAACTAATAGACTGCAGGCACCATGAGGGCACACATGGATCTATGATTTTCAGCCTTCCCAACTTATTCATAATGATGCAGCAAGTAAAACAAGCACTTCTCTGCATACAAAGAACTGGGCAGAGAGGCACCAGGATGCCTTCTCTTAGCCCAAAAGAGCTGCCACTTGGCTCCTGGGAGGTGCTGCAGATAGGGAAGCTGCTCAGCTTCAGATTACAAGCCTGTTTAGAAATAACAGTAGAAGAGGAAAGCCTTTGGCTGGGGAGTCAAAACTCCTCTGTTCTCAGAAGCTGCCTAAGGAGTTCTCAGACTGTTTTCTAAGGAAAGAAGCAGAAGATGGACCGTGATTGGGCACACCACATGGGATGTCAAGAACAACAGGCAGAATGCCCTTTCTATAAATGATGCCTCCCACATGCACCCTCTACCCTCTTGAGTGAGAAAAATGTGTGGGGGGAGAAAAAAGCATCTGAACGTTTCTGGTGATTGAGGGGTAAGAAAACTCAAGACATTACCTCTTAAGCTCTATATCCAAGTGAGAAGGGCCACAGAAGAGGGGAGTCCTGCACTCTAACAAACTCTTGCCTCTCAGCACAGTAGCATTTGGCATTTGCTATGATCCCTGCTTGGAACCCTTTGCTTCCATAGCAACTTCCTTTTTGTCATTTGGGCTTCAGCTCACAATCACCTACATACAGAGGTCTTCTTGAACCAAGGCCCTCAACAAAACAAGCTCCAACTGCATCTCCCTGCCACATCGATGTTATCAACTTTGGAGGATTCTTTTCTCATGGTGGCTGGCACACAGCATTCTCTAAAATTATATTCTTTCTCTCCCCTCCTAGAAAGGAAGGCCCAGATGAGCTGGGTAATGGCACTGAGCTCACAGCGGGTACTCAGTGCTGAATCTGTGACTAGATATCTTCCTCAGTACATTCATTTTCCTGTGCTGTTGCAACAAATGACCACAGAGTTAGAGACTTGCAACATGTTGTCCATCATCTTATAGGTATCAGAGGTCAAAAAATGGGTTGGCAGGTTCGTATCTCCCGGAGGCTCTAGGCCCCTTACCTCATCCACATCTTTGAGAGGATGCTCACATCCCTTGGCTCAGAGCTTTGCCTCATTCTGATCCTCCCTTCTGACTAAGCCTGACCCTCCTGCTCCCCCCTTATGAGGACCCTGTGATCACCTTCGAGCCACCTAGATAATCCAGGCTAATCTCATCTCAAGATCTCTAGCTTCATAGCATCTGCAAAATTCCTTTTAGCATGTAAAGTAATGTATTCACAGGTTCCAGGGATTATGATGTGACATCTTCAGGACCGACCATTTTTCTGCCTAGAAATAGTTATTTTTTTACTTGAGAGAGAGAGAGGTTTGGGGGGGGGGAGAGAAAAGCAAGCACTTTCCCCCCAAAACTACAACCAGACATCATGCCTATAAAGTAGTGTTACATCATCAAAGCTAGTGTCTAAATTCACTTCTTCCTATAGCATCTCAGCAGCTCAGCAAAGACTTTGCAGATTACAAAGAACAGAATTAAAAAGAAAAGGTAAATTCTACCTTTAAAGGCCCTGGGTGGGGAGGGGGGCCTTCCTAAATAGTTCATGTATTCATTTCACAATTTCCTAGAGACATAAAGTATTAATATTGTTGAATTTTTTCATAACTCACTACTCTCTCCTCTTCAGGTCTAAAACGATTTAACACTGGAGTCTAAAACCTAAGTGTTACAACCTCAAGACCTTCCCATTGGTCACCTATTCTTTTCTGAGTTACTTGATGATAGATTAATTTTATATTCTGATTCTGAATTCTTTTCATTCAATCATTAAAAGTAATGTTTAAAAAACTATTTCTGTAGTCATCTTTTCTAACTAACTACAAGAATAGTAGAGTCCTTTAAGAAAAGAGTGACATTTATAAAAATGTGACATAATTGTTAGTCTTTATTTCATCAATAAGACCTTAGGAAGAAAGTGTTAGATGGCCCAGACCATCCCTAGCACTATGCTGACCAAATCATGGGCCCTTTCAGATAATGGTCCATTAAGGAAGTGCCAAGGGCATAAAATTCAGGGATTATGGTCCTGAAGGAACTATTAATTAGGAATATATGTTCCAAAAGTCCCATCCTAGATACTGTTTACAGCAGAATTTGGAGAAGTTTCTAGAGATAAGAGTTCCTTGAGACACACTTTGAGAAACACTTATCTAAAATATTAGTTTTAAAGAGGATAAATTAAGTATTAACTTACCCTTTATTTTACTAAAGAGTAGAAAAGAAAACAAATGTCTATTTTAGATTGCTGACTATCAGAAAAGATTTATGATCAATGAATTGTTTAAAGAGGCATTTCACTGAATACCATGATGCAGATGCAGAATTCTGGACTTCTCTATTTAAGGATAACTGCTCACAGTTACATAACTGCTCCTCCTTTATGTTCAGCTCAGAGCTGAGTTCCAAGGGATCAACCACCTGCATCTGAGTGGGAAGCATTTCTGTTTTCCACAGATTTAAAAATATAACTCTCAAAATTTCAGTCTTTTTAAGAAAGTTATGATTCATATTTATTTATTCTCTATAAAAATCAGAGTTATAAAGTTTTATCAGTACCCATTTACAAAGTGTGATTCTGTTTTACAAACTAGGGCTGAGGAACAACTCAGTGGCAGAGCATGTACTTAGCATATATGAGGTCCTGGGTTTGATTCCCAGCACACATACCTCAAAATTTGAAAATTGGGCTTTAGTTCTTAATTTTGCAGTAAATAGTATAGGAAACCTTCACTTATGTGGAATTCTCCTGTAGGGAACCTCAATAACTATCCCCAACTGGACTAACTTGGAGGTGTAAGCAGAAAGGAAGGATGATAAACTACTAAAATAAATATCATAAAATCTACGCACTGTATTTCCATTAATTCAACAAGTTTTACCTGAGTACTAGCTGCATATCCCATTTATTTTTCCAAAGAATAAAATAATCATTCTAACTAGAAAGTTATATATTAATTATAATCAGTACATAAAGCTTTGAAATACATAATTATGTTTGACTTTCACAACAATTATTATTTTTTTCAAATGAAGTGATGTGAATCAACATTTGTACAGAAGTCCTTGTGATAGATCTGTAAACTAAATTCATATTTAATTCCTGGAATGTATAGAAGTAGGGACACTAAAAGTTTATATTGTAGAAAATTGCTCTTTAAATGTTTATTTAAAATATAAGCATTTCAAAGGCACTAATATTCAAAGCAAGTGAATAAAAATCAATTAAAGTAGCATATGAAAAAAAATTCCATAATGTGTTTTTAAAATACTTCAGCAATTCTACATATGGTTTGTGGTTGAGGGTGGGGAATATGTTGGGTTCCTTAATAATCATATGTAATACAGCACAATTTGGCTTGTTGCAGTCCTCTGTATTGGAAGAGAAAATGGAGCTGATTGTTTTTACCTGAAAATGAAAAATAATTGAGAAAAAAATCAGATATTAAGAGGCTATATTACCTAGTTACTGCACACTTAAAGGATAAAGCCATTATTTTATTTTATTTTATTTTGTCTTATTTTATTTTATTTTGGGTACTGGAGATTGAACCCAGTTGCACTTGACCACTAAACCACATCCCTAGCCTTATTTTGTATTTTATTTAGAGACAAGGTCTCACTGAGTTGCTTTGCACCTCACTTTTGCTGAGGCTGAGCTTGAACTTGCAAACCTCCTGCCTCAGCCTCCAAAGCTGCTAGAAATACAGGAGTGGGCCACAGCACCCAGTTATTTTATTATTTGAAATAACTGCAATCCACAGGTCAATTTAACCCTCCACTAAAATAACAGTTTTCCCTTAGAGTTTTCATGGAGTATCTCATATAATAGCAATGCTAAGGACACTTTTTAAAAATTTCTTTGTTTGTTTGTGCCAGGGCACAGTATACTTGGCGTGTGGGAGTAATTGAGCAGTAAGTCTTCCACATCTTTTATCTACATTTGCTTCCTCAGGAAGGCTCATCAGTTTCCAGATTCATCTCTGGAATCTCTCCATGATCTAGGATGGCCTGCACAGAACTAGGCAGGCATGCAACTGATTAGAGAACTAAGCAACAGCAGACCTTTAGTGGGAGCTCAGGATTGCCCAAATCACAAAGGCACCAATCTCTTGGTCCATTAGGAAGAAAAAAAAAATAGGTGGCACCTCTTTATTAAATATAAAATCAACTCTACCTACTAATCACCTATAAACATATTTTTTAATTGCCTTGGTTGGTAAATTTGTTCAGGTTTAGATTTTTCTTTTAAAACAACATTAGAAGAAACTTATATGCAAACTCATATGATCATTTTAGGTTAGGACACTAGGATTAAGAAATCTGTGCCAAATGACACTCAGTTTCCTAAAGGCTCAAGAATTCGATGGTGCTATTTGCTTCTTGGTATCCAATCTCTTTTATTAATCCTTTTACTCATGAAAGTATTGGAGGTAAAGTCAGGTAGCATGAAGGTAACATGATGGCACCACAACTTCAGAAATTCAAGAAAAGAGGGGTCAGGGAGAGACCATTCTAATCAAAACCAAACTCCCTAGCCACTCTGTGGCTGTTGTACTAATTCGGTCTTCCACTTTCTGGTTACAGCTGTATTAGAAGAGGATTGATTGTACAACAGCTGTCATTCAAATAACAATTCTTTCCAGTTTTGCAGAGAATGGGCCAACAGCTACCATTATTGATGTATGGGGAGATATAGGCACTTACCCATGCACCCATGTGCTATCATTTTGGAGGAACAAAATAAAGCTTCCACTTTCATTCATAAAAATACCCAGGGCAAGTTTATTGGAAAACCCAGCCCAGTCTCGGTAGTAAAGAGCATACATATAAAGACCCACACACTCACAAAATGAATAAGTATTCCAACATTTACTTCAGGCATACACACTCTGAAAAGCTTTGGAGAAAAATGCATTGTGCTTTATATCATGAGAGTGTTATAAAAAACTAAAAGCTGCTGGACACAGTGAAGCTCGCCTATAATCCCAGTGACTTCGGAGGCTAAGATTGCAAGTTCAAGGTAGCTTGAGCATCTTAATAAGACCTTTGGCAATGTAGCAAGACTCTATCTCAAAAAAATAAATAAATAAAAATAAAAAGGGGCTGGGATGTAGCTAAGTGGTCATGTCCCTGGGTTTAAGTACTAGTACCACAAAAAGAAAAAGAAGAAGAAGAAAACACTAAAAAGCTACTTGCCATTGAACAAATAAATAAAGACCCCCATGAACATGAACACCAGTGATATACTCTCCAGTGAGATTTGGCTCAAAACATTCAAATCATGTAATTGATCATCCATGTAAATATAAGGATAATCAATTTCTTGTAAACGTCATCGGATATTATTTTTCTGTTACAAATAGTTCTTCCCACCTTCCTCTTAGCCAGCTTCTCACATTTGAGGAATTCTAAGACAGAAGGAAGTTGGCATGGAGAATAAAAAGAGGAAATTCAGGGGTAGACCTACCAGGTTGAATCTGTGCCTCAACTACACTCACCCATCTCTCAAGCATCAGTTTTCTCATCCATAAAATCAAAAAGCTGCAGAAAGAGGCTCCAAGTCTTCTCTCTATTGCTCTGGATCAAGGATATCAGGATATACTATGGCATAACCAGTCCCTGCCTATGTCACCAACCTTGTGTCCCAGAGGAACTGTCCTTTGGTTACTATTCTCTGATGGCCTGTTCTTCCTATCTCAAGGTCTATATCTGCTGACTCTTCTTAGAAAGTTGTAGAAAGCTCTACCGGAGGTGGCTCATCTTCATCTCCCAGGTCTCAATTTTCAACCCACCTAAATTAGGCCCTCTGTAATATTCTCTGTTAATACCTGGGCCATTTCCTCTATTGCACTGAACCCCTAGAAGTTCATTTGTGCACTCATTTATTTAATCATTCCTTCTCAGAGGCCTTTCTTTCCCTCTGTTCCACAAGAATCATGTCTCACTCATTTTTGTAAGTCCCATGCCCAGCACAGACAGCAACAAGTAGTTATTCAACTCAGCTAAATATTGGGGAATGAATAATTGAAAAAAAAAACAAACAAACCCTAAAACTAACACTTCCTCTCTCTCTCTCTCTCTCTCTCTCTCTCTCTCTCTCTCTCTCTCTCTCTCTCTTTTAGATGGTACTTATTGCTTTTAGTGATACTACGAGATAAAGAAAGTCATCTCATAATATTTAGAAGATGGAACCAGAGATTTTTTAAAGACACTGGTAATCTGGCACTGAATTCACCTAGTTTCCAAAGTGTTTCTTTATTCATTTTTGTGTTGTCTCTCCAACATAAACAAGGCATTTACTTTCAGCAAACAGCATGAAGGCCAGACAGGTTCCTACCTCCCATCCGGCAGCATTGATGAACCTGCCAGATACATTCTTCTTCCAGGATCCTACTGTCCTACAGAGAAGGCTGATGAGGCACTGAACAGAGACCATGATCTACTCTCTGGTCTCAAGGCTGAGCTCCTGTGTGTTAGCAACAGAAAAACCTGCACTAATTAAGTTGTAGGTCTTGCCCCCCAGCTCAGTGGGTGAGGTGGAATAGGAAAAGGTCATTTTCATTGAGATATCTGTCCCAACCACACCAGACCTAAAATTACTAAGGGTAGGAAACAATTTTAGCTATTCAATTGAAAGCAAGAAAGCTATATTGGAGGGTTAGAAATTTCTCTTTTCCATTTACATTAGCCAAAAAATTATAGGAAGATGAGGATCATTTGAAATACCTTGTCTTCTAATAACAGTTCAATATCTAAGAGAAGGTATTAGCATGAGTAAGATATTTTAAATTTAATTTAATGTGAATAACTGGATATTTACAGCATTAGCTTTAACTTTGTGGGGCGAGGACTACAGGCTGCTTTTAATAATGTAAACCATCTAGTCTTAGATGGAATTCTCCAGTGTGATTGAGAACTTACAACTTCAGGAGACTTGAAATATTTCACAATATACTTTCCCATGTGTGCAGTTATTCTTTGAGTTATATTAGCTATAAGATTAAAAAAAAAAAAAAGACTTGTGATGTACATCTGGACAACATGTTTGAAAAAGTCTGACATAACCAAGTACTATATTTTGATATGCCACTGGGCTTTTGTGAATATTTGTTTTATATGGCATTTTTAGAGCTGTCTGAATTATTAAGCAAATATATAAAAAGTACAAAACCATATACAAACTTTTAGATAGACACTTGCTCTTTTAATCCTTTATTTTGTAACTATCCCTTTGTTTCTATATCTATCTATCAATCAGGAGGAAAATAGCCTTCATACAGACCTTAATTTTTGGAAAAAAATAGTATTATACATCTACCCTATAGAAACGACCTTTAATAAAAGTGGTAATTGACATTCTAGTTACTCATGAAAGAGCTCCTTAATTTATTTATTCAAGGGCTATTTGTTGGTGGTACCATTGTAAAAGGACACAGGGGTTGAAGGGTGGGACTAGAGCTTTTTAATGTTGTGTCCTATTGAAGGCAAGCAGCAAGCCATTCAATGAAGAAGTAAATACATTTTTATCAAATAATGATAAATGCTATTATTGATCTCTTTGACAAGAACTAAGGTACAAATATGAAGGAGATGGCTATGGCATGCTGTAGAAATCTGAATGACTATCTTTAAACATTCAAGTCATTAAAGTTAAGTCATTAAGTTTAATAGTATCCTTAAAAATTTAATGACATCTTTACCTATGCACTGCCAATACCAAAGGCAAATTAGGTATTAGAAAACATGTAAAAATAAAAGTCACATGTGCTTGGATTAAATTAACAAGCAAAGATTGGAATGCAGACATTTATGTTCACCAGGCACAGGACTCGGGCCAACTTCATCTTGCAAAGACCCACTGTGCTTGTTCATAAAACAAAAAGAACATTACTTTGTTTTTCAAAACTGCTGTGAGGTGAAAACAGGTGAGTGTGTCTTGGGTCTCCACTACCCTGTTACCTGGTACATCACAGAGATCAAATGCACTTCCAACCACGTTCTCTCTTCCACCTCTCACTCTGGAGGAAGTTGGCTGCCCTTTCAGAAGTCTTCCTTTCCTGCCATCCATTGGTTCTACCACTAACTGGCTATTGATAAAGTCAGTTTTTAGATCTCACAAAATGAAACTTAGGACAAGGAAAGGCAAAGTACTACTGTTCTTCTAGCCCAAGAACTGGAAAATGGTGGTATAGCTAGTTACAGTTATCCTAATTATCATCTTAACATGGCAAGGGGATCTCATCTTGGGTTATCTTGATTATCTCCTACTTATTAGAAATGACATATTTATCTTAACATAGTGTTCTTGTGTATTAAAGAGTCAGAGAATATACAAAGGCTCAGAGACAAGAAGGAAAATGAGGGTGTGATGGCTTTGGGTCAGCTGACTGTCACTGGCTCTCCTGAAACCTGACTGATTTTGTAAAGTGAATCTCTTCCTCCACCTCTAATGAGAATGAAGGCATTTGCCCTGGAGGGAAGAGGGAAAAATCATTATTCTAAGTCAGCACACTGATGTTCTCTCAACTACTAGAACTAGCTTGGCAGAGATCAAGAAGGATGAGAAATTGAACAGAAGGGAGAGAAAGGTTGTTGACAGAGTGTTTATATGTGAATGAAAGCTTGTATGAACATCACAGTATGCCACATTTCCAGTCAAGCCATGTACTAACTGCATAATCTGAGCAAATTGAGATATAGCCAATGGCACTCTATGACCTAGGCATATTTGCCAGAAGTGCAGGAACATCCAGGTATTGAGTGGCTCACTTCCTCATGGCCAGAATGGAATGGTCACTGGTATAGCATAGCCGGGCCCATATTAGTTTCAGCCCCATCAGGGACAATCCTGGGTCGGTTCTACTGTGACTTCACCTATTCGGGGAGGCAGAAGGTATTATCCCACCATTGTAGATCCACACTAGCTTTAATAAAAAGTGCCCCTTTCCTATATACTGGGTGTCATATTTGCAGCTTACAAATGTGAAGACTGAATTTCAGAGCAGAAGGGTAATTTAGGCTTACACAGCTGCTTCGTGGAAAAGCTGAAATCTGACTCCAAATAGGTCTGACTCCAACACCTATAATGATTACAGTGGTTAATCTTGAAAGCACCCCAGAAAACACACTCTCAGTGTACTGACTACCATTTCAGAAGTACAGTTACTTGCTTTACTTCATGTTTCTACATGTTATTGGTCAAGTGAAAAGAACAAAGAAAAGCAGCAGAAAATGACACACAAAAACCAAGATTTATGATATTTAAACATTAACTAAACCAAGATTTATGATATTTAAACATTAACTTGCCTGAAATGAGCATCATGGATAACTGAACTAGAAGAGTCAAAACTGTAGTGAATATTATCTATAATTATAATGCATCAATGAAATTTTTAAAAAAATATACTGCAGTGAAGAACATTATGTCATTTATTATTTCTAGTAAATATGGTTATGTTCCTACTGCTAACATTTTTTTTTTTCCTGGACACTTGAGGTTTCTCAAACATGGACTCACCATGGAAAACCCATCAATTAACAATGAATGCTTTTGCCCTTTCATAGAAACAAACATTAAAACATATTTCCCTCGCTTATTAAAAGCAAGACTAACGAAAACAGCCTTTAGTCTGTACTTTTAAGGCCAAGAATCATTTGTGGTTTGCAAAAGTGAAAATTTTAGGTGAAATGAGATCTGAAGTTCACAACCAGGATTGCTTAATTAACTAATGAGATTACCAAGTTAATTCTATCTCCATCATTTGTGAACTAGCTCAGTTCAAACAGTAAATTATGAGCAGACAAAAGCAGTATAAATACGCATAAAATTCCATTTTGGCTTATTCTCTATTTATTGATATCGGTACAAGTGCAATCATAAGTGAAGAGAAATACTTCATATTAATTGTGTTTACAATCATGTTTACATTCCTTACTTTCATGTAAGGAAGTGTCAAAGTGCTTTCATTCTATAGAAAAGGCATGATCAAAGCTAAGCTCTTTGAAATTAATCTGAAAATATGTAATAGGAAAACCAGGATACGTTCTGTTACCACGTTCCCTGTGATAACTGACCAGTACCAACCAGGTTTGGTTTTCCAAAGTCATCTACATTTATTTTCAATTGTACTAAAAATCCACTCTTAACTTTTTCTTTTTCCCTCTCAGTGGATTGCATTCCTTTAACAATAGTAGGACAAGATTTTTGTCACAACTGGCCTTCTTATTTTTGTTCCTGTTCTGTACATTTGTCACACAACCAAGTACAAAATGGGTTTTACTCTGGAAAAGTATTATTAGTAAGGAAAGACCTAGATAAAAAGGCTTGCCATACTCCCTGTCTCATTTCATCATAAATGAACAACTACTCTTTCTATACATGGGCTACTACTGACTCAAGTATGTAAAAAAATTATCTGGGGACGGATTAATAGTCTTCAATTCACTGTCCTGATATGTGACTTGTGTCCTGGGACAGGTTTTTATTCTTCCTCTTAAAGCAATCAGTACAGAACATGCATCATGATGGGTGCACTCAAGTGATGACATTTCACTAAAAACACATATAATGGATTCAGGAAAATACATACCTGATTGCACTTGCAGATAAGTGACCATAGGAGCCACTGGCTGAAGAGCTGCTACGGGAATTATTGAGAATTGTGACCAGGGAGTTGGGAGATGTCCTTATCATGGTCTGAAGGTCAAAGCTATGATCGGACAGTGGTGATATGGACAGGGTGCGTTTTCGGCTCGGCCTGGCTGACAGCCTGGGGCTGGGGAATCTGGTGCCTGTTATATAAACAAAACAGAACCTGATTACCTGCAGTTGGACTCTATACCTGTTATTGATTGCGACTGGCCTGTGAGAGAGAAGTGAAGGATAAGAAGCCGGCAACTTGTGGTGACAAGCACCGTTCCTCCCCCTTGTGATCTACTGGCTACAATTGAGGAAATCAGGGAGAAATATTTATCTTCCAGAGGCTTACCTCGGGGGAGCTCTGTTTATTAATGTGCAGGCAAAATGATAAATCGCTAAACAAAAGGGAGAGACTTTTATGTGTTATCCCTCTCATTGCTAGTGATTTATGAATCTGACGGCTGTTTAGATATTCCCATCATTAATTCACCACAAGCGACAAAGACAGTGGTTCCCACAGTTGCACAGTTGCAACGCACCGCCCTCCCCACCCCTGCACACGCCATTTTAAGGCAATGAGCCGAAGGAAAATATGAGCTAGAGCATCCTAAAATAAAACTTCAGCTTCGCTATGCCCTTCTTTCCCCCATGATTTCTGGAGTTATCTGCTCCCTGGAATGCTTAAAGCATTACTAAAACAACTTATATTACCCTAAATCAGTGGTTCTCGATTGGGGGTTATTTCGTACCCCAGGAGAACTGTGACAACATCTGGAGACATTATAGGCCTCACAACTCAGGGAGTGCTACTGGCATCTAGTGGGGAGAGGCTAGGGGTGCTGCTGAAATGTACAGGGCAGCCCCATAATAAAGACTATCTGGCTCAACAGTAGCAAGCTTGAGGACAGCTGACCTAAATTCCCCAAACTCGAAAAACATAGATCCCAAGAAACATTAAGTCTTGGGATGTTATTTGTGGATAGGTTTTCCAAGAGGGCAGACAAAAATCTCTTTGAGAGTGATAATGAGATTCCACGTGCATGTTAATTTTTCTCTGGAACTTGCTTCTCCAATCAGAACCAACAGAGGATAATGCATTTATTAGAATTTTTAGCCTTCAAGAAGATTCCGCCATGCAGTCCTGATCTGGAGATCAGCAACTCATCTTAAGATTCCAAATTAATACAATTGGGTTTACCTGAGGAATTAAAAACTAAATTCCCATTTGCATTCATATTTGGTAAATATGAAGATCTGAATCTCCCACAGGTTCCACTCCCACCTTTGAGAAGGTCACATTTATGACAGAGTTATTGGACCTAAAATTTAACAAAAGAATAGAAACATAATCCCCCAGGAAAGAGGCAAATCAAACGTGAATAGCTTAAAACACCAACCAGGTATACCTGCTTACAGGAAGGAGGCAATTTTGAAGTACCCAGAAAACTGAAGTACTAGGTAAACCTTCTCTACAGAAAAAGGTGTAGACGCTTGATCCCCCCGGATAATTCACTAGGAATACTTTCTTCACCCAGAGATGGGTCTTGACACAAGTAACGATCAAGTGAGCTTTGTGATAATTTAACGAAAAGGGTTAGATGAATATGAAAGCCAGCCTAGTTAATACTGTAATCACAAACTGGAACTTAGTTAGTACTATCCTTGTATACAACTGGAAAACCAATTTGACAAATGTGGTGCCTACTCAAATTTTTCTTTTGGGCATATTAAAAATGAGTTTGTTCATTTAGAACAGTTTCATTCCCAGTCTGATTTAGGGCCATGTTGGTACAGAACTTTAATCCAAACTATGCACACCTTTTACTATTTAAATCAGCATTTTACTTTTACTATAATATTTTCCTTAAACATACCTATTTCACATTCTGATTTAATCATGGAAGGTTTTAAAGAAGATAGGCATACCACTTCCTAACATTCCAAGGATAGAGCAGACTTATTGTTGATTTCCATGTAATCCTGGATAATAACCTTTCTCAATGGGACTCAGAGTTAAAAGCAGCAACACACGCTAGACAGCACTTGTCCCTGGAACAACTCTAGCTTGTTAACTCACTAACTCTTGCAATGATGCAAGAGATCGATAAGGGGGGTCACTGGACATAATAAAACACCAGAGGCTTCACATCCCCCACACATCATGCAAAGATTGAGCCTGGGGCCTTGCGTGACCTTTTCACCCACCATGGAACCCTTAGGGTCATACATGGCCTGCTTGGGATATCTCTGTTTTTCCTCTCCAACAGTGGTTCACAGTTACAAGGGTCTGTGTCAATATAAACAGTGTGGATCTCAGGGGCCCTCAACTCTAGGATGTTCTTTATAGAGATTACAAGTTTTTGTATCCTTTAAGGTGCCTCTAATCCCAAAAGGAATAATTAGAGCCATACACAGACCTGTTTATTCTAACATGCTACATATAAATACTCTAACTTTACCTTGCTGAAACCCAAACATGCCTGCCACTGGCACATCTACAAATCAGGTGTGTTCATCTGAAACCATTTATTGTGGTATCTGTCAACGAACTAGTCCTGAAGATCCATAACAATGGATCAGCCTGATCAGGTGGATCCCAATTTGGATTTACCACTGTAGGTGGCAATGTAGGAACTTAAGATTAATGTTTCAATTCTCCGTTGGACAAATCTCCTATGACAGAAATTCCCATGCGCTCATCATTGTAAATTCTGTCTAACCAAATGCTATTTCAGCTATTTAACAGGGAAGGAATTTAGTACTTTCCTACCGACTTTTTAATATGTCCTTCCCAAGTAACTGAGTGAAGGAAAAGAAGTGAGTGCTGTATATGGGGACAGTAGTTTGGGGGTTCCACCAAAGGGAGTTGCTAGAACACAAGGTAAGCATTTTCAAGGCAGCTGAAAGGGAAGCAGTCCTTCACCAATCAGGCGGCTGCCTTCTGAAACAGAAGCCAGAGCATTCTTATTGTTCCAACAAGAAGAGTTCCAATCTGGCTTCCTGTTAATTGTTTTGTTTCTCTATGGTAATAAAAAATTCTGACAAAGAAAAAGGAGGTATCTTTTTTATGTGATGAATGATAGGACATCTATATTCCTACTTAATGACAATCAATTTACCATATACTCCAGCAAATTAAAATTCCTTTAATTAGTTTTTACAAAGTAAAAGGGTAGCTTCATCCTTTATTTAGATAAAAACCGCCACTGCCTGACTAAATACATTCTCATCAAATGCGGAAAGTAATGTGGGCTGACCTTCCAAGGAGTCTCTCTTATTTTAATTCTTTATTTGCCGATTTTAAATAACTGATTTGCATAATAACGCTGAACTTTTTCCCCCAACAATCGCTAATTGAAATGTGGTTATGATGAATCTGAAATGCAAGCTCTCTACAGAGCCAAACAACAAAACCCCTGCAGAAGATGTAACATATTTCTTTTACTTCTTTGTGTTTGGGGGGAGAGGGAAGGGGGGGAGCTGCTGGATGGAAACCAATACAGGGTGCTTTTAAAGGCTGCACTGAGGTACTTCTGGGTGGTACTGAAACTAAGGCTGTGGATTCATATCCCTGTGTGAACCAATCACCTTCTCTTTTCCAAACCTGATAAATGAATTGCCAAAGAGATGACAAATACACACCTTCTCACACAGAAGAACCTAAACAGACTCTAGACAGAAATGCATAAGTTGACTGCTATTGTTAAGAAAAACAAAACTCCCAGCAAATGCCCTATTCAAAGTCCCACTGTCATATCCAATGGGAGGGACTGAGTTGAGGTTTGAGGTGGGTGAGGCTTTAGGTTCACCATTCGGGATCTTGGAAAGAATACATGATAGGATTAAGTGAAAGTCCTGGGATGTCCTGAAAAGCCATGATCAGGGACTCAATGTGATCATCATACACCTTAGGGATCCCAAAATACATGATGCACACACCTCATGAGCCCATCTTCTTCTACTGCTTTGTAATAGAAGTAGACTCTTCTGATTTTTTTTCCTAAATGTATTTTTATTTTTTTCTTACATGTAACTATTTGACCCTTTCACGTACTCAGCAGCTACAAAACATCTTAATGAAATATAAGTTTTAATGTTCAGAAGATAGGGAAAAACAATCATTTAATGTAAAAAATGCAAAACCAATTAGTTTTTTTTTTTTCACGTAATTTTTAAAGCATTAAACCATGAAATCAAGAACAACTGATCAAATGCCCCTTTGTTTTGTCATCAAAAGAATCAGGGCAGGATAATTCACCAATTGTTTTTATTTATATACAACTTCCAAACCACAGTTGCCTTCGTCTTCCTGTTCACTGGTGTCCCTGAGCCAAACAGGAATTCCCAGCTGATCACATCTAAGGAATCTTTCTAAGAAACCAAGAGACCAGAGCTCTGAGTATCAGTGGTTCTTCTACCCTTCTCAGAATTGAAAAGTTAGACAGTAACCTAATTTTTGTACCTTCCTTTCCATTTCATAAGTTAGTATTTCTCACCCCCACCCCACCCCCACCCCATCAGGGCTTTAGAAAATAGCCCTGTCACTTACTATCCATGGCATGAAGATATTCCATGTGGATGGCCCCTGCACCAGCAGTGGCAGCAGAGGGGAGGATGTCAGCATAGGGGCTGCGCTGGCCGGCCAGCAGGGCCATCTGGTGATAGTACTCCGCAGGGCTAACTCCAGCGTGGGGGGCTAGAGGAGGAGACAGAGAGGCACAGTGACAGTTGGAAGAACTAGACACTTTTCTTGAGGCATCCCAGGTCCACCTGTCATGCACCCCTTGAATGCAATTTCTTTCATGGCTCATTATTCCTTTAACTCAAACTGTGTTAAGTATCTTTTATTTGAAAGTAAAACTGAAGGAACTGAAAGAATGAAATATGTTATAAAGTTTTTGCTGTTCTGCTGAAAAAAAATCAACAAGAATTCAAAATGATTAAAATGCATCCCTTAAGATGGGGATATATTCTGAGAAATATATCAGTAGGGGATTTTGTTGTTGTGGGAACATCATAGAAGTTACCTAAGCAAAATAAGACGGTAATGCTATCACGAGGTGCTATAATCTCATGGGACCTTCACTGTACATGGATCTTTCATTGTGTATCCATCTGTTATTGACCAAAACATTATTATGTGGCACAAGGCTTTGTGTACAGAACCATGATTGACCTCCAAAATAAAACAGTTTCTTATACCAAATCACAGCATGTTCACATTTCTTACAATAATAGACGACTCAGACAACTGTGATATCTTTCCAGACATACTTAAAATACTTCCCTAAGCTCTTGACAGGAGTGTCTGAGTTAATGTTCACGAACACAAGGAGTCAGGGTTTACCAGAAGGAAAAAAAAAAAAAAAAAGGAGAGCACAGTTTTAATGACACACAACTGAATGATAAGCTGCAATTTCATGTTCCATAATTTAAAAGCTCTCTTTTCCCTTTTTTTTTTCATTACAAAATCAAAAAGAAAATATACCTATCAATCTAGAGCAATTTACTGGCAAGAGTCAGCTTTATATGAGTGGGATAATAATTGGTTTCCACCTGCCAATTTATGTGCAAAAGCAGCAAGATATTGTAGCAGTTCTGAGGGTGGCCTCCAGATTCACAGAGATCTGGATTCAAACCAGCTAGAGGAGGTTGTTGAGAGCAAAAAAGTAAAAGCATGCATGTGAAGTGCTTAGCACATAGCATCTGATCATAAAAGTTAGTGCTACAATAATTATCTACCAACACCAGCATTCTGGCAAGAGGTCTGTGGATTTTTTATATTTGTGTCCATATATTTTTTACATGGGACATGGTAAAGATAGAAATATTTTTAAAAAATGAAAACAGACCACAGGAGGGAAATATTAGAGGCATTATTTGATTGAGTGTTAACTGGAGACCTGAGAAGCAGGAAAAGGAAGACATGTCAACCAATGGAAGGATGCTTTATCCATTCTCATCATTCTCATCATGGAAAGCAGATGATAAGCACGCTTTTCAGCAAAGTGACTAGAAGTACAACTTACCCCTGACCAGATTAAATTTCCACAAGCCAGGCATAATTCCAAGTACACTTTGAGCTGCCTCCTGCCCGCCCTCTGTGTGCTCTGCTTGCTGATCATTTCCACAACTCCCAAGCTCTCCGCAGAGATGATGCTCCATTTTTCTCATTGCAAAATCATATCCAAAGCAGAAGAGCTAACTCATATTTGACTGTCTCTAGGTTTTATTTTATTTTTAAAATGGGACTCTGATTTGAATGGCAAAACTCACTCCTTGAGGAGAGTACCTTACAAGTATGTTCATTGCATTGAATCAGGAGAAAACAAAACAAATGAGCTAGTAGTTACTGTTGGAAGACAGCTATTCCTGGGAACTCAGTGGACTGGATGCTTCCTAAGAAATGCTGTGTAGCTTCCCACTGTGCACAATCACCCTAGGAAGCAGTTGGCTTGGAGAACATGGAAGAGGGTGCACAGAAGGCACATTAAACATTCTTCAGGGAAATGAAGGGCATGATGTTTCCCTTTGCTTTCAAAACAATCACAAGTGACCTGTAATCTGTTGCATAGAACTCATAACCTCCTATCTGCAATTAATAAACCTCATGGGACTCTGGATCTTAATTCAGAGTTCAGCAATTATGGGCAAACAGATTTGTACATGTGTGCAAAAGACTGGAAATACTTTTCCTAAATATAAGGAATGGGTCATAACTTTATAGTTGGGGTAATACACACAGCTCAAATTAAAAGTGATGCGAAGAATAATTAATTGGGAGGCTAACAGAACCAACAGGAATATATGAAGTGTTATAGAAATAATGTCTAAATTTATTTATTTTCTCACTCTTCTGATTACAGTTTTTATTTCATATGGTAAAGAATAAAAAGTACATGCAACAGGTTTGGGCCATCACATATTCTGAGATCTTGCTACTCAGAGTGTGGTCCGTGGACCAACAGTTTTGACATCACCTGGAAGGTTTTCAGAAATGCAGAATCTCAGGTCCCACCTGATGTAGAGTCAATTCTGTCAGGATCCCTAGATGATTATTACATACATTAAAATTTGTGAATTACTGCTCTAATTTGTACACCTGTACAAATGTGTTTCTGAGATACAGAAAAGAGAAGTGTTCATGAGAAGGTAGGGAAAACGCTCAGGTTACCCATACACATGTGGAAATGGCTGCAGAGCCAGTCTAATCATATATGGAGAGCAGAAGAGGATAGTAGTAAGGAGCAAGGATTGGGGAGTCAGCAAAACGTGACTTTGAGTTCCACCTCTGCCACTTATTAGCCATGGATAAGCAGGTTCCAAGTTAGTATATCCCTCTGCACCCTGCTATCCTTACCTGAAAATGGAGATAACATTATCCACATAGAAGTGTTATGAGGTTAAAATAAAATCATGCCCTTGAAGCATGTGGTACAGTGTCTGACACATGGGAAACACTCACTAAATATCACATCTACTTTATATAATGTCCCAGGTGAGGTGCAGGGGGAAGGCAATCTAGGGAATCAGAATTGGCCTAAGACTTACCATCTGTAGGGCTCAGTCCCCGGGCTGCTGAGATCATGGAGAGGGATGGGCTGCTGTGCAGGGATCGGATGTAGTCCATGTAAGGATTAATATAGGGGTGCGGAGGGCTGAAGGGAGACTCAGAAGTTGCAGCAGGGTTCCGATGTGGGGAGATCCTAATGAAGGGCAGGTCTGAATACGTCGGGCTACTAGATAAGGCAGAAGGCCTGTGTATGGAGAAAATCAAACACAAGAGGTAAGCATGAGATAAGCATCAGCATAGGCAGAGGCTGTCTGTGAAATAAAATAAATAAGATTTTAAATGACCTTAAGGTGTCTTTGAGAAAAAGTGACAGGCACATATATTTCCAGTACTCTTACCTTAAAATCGGGACAATACACTGAAGGTAGAATGCCGTCAGGCAATTATTTTGGCAAAGAAAAGTGACCATTGAAAAACTGCATCACACTCTGAATATAAGAAAATAAAGGTCAGCCTTTGGCTTCCCCCATGAGAAGAAATTCTAAAGAACAGGCAAATGAGCTTAAAGTGGTTGCTACAGTTAATTTTTCAACAAATTCAAACATTAACAGCACCATTTAAAACTTATTTCTTACCATTAGGGGTTGCAGAGAGAGAGAGAGAGAGAGAGAGAGAGAGAGAGAGAGAGAGAGAAACCCCAAATTCATCTGGTCTGAAGTCTAGGCACACCCAAGGCAGGGCTGCCCATAAATGAGAGGGAAGACTAAAGTCTACAGGAAACGTGAAATTGGCCATTCCATATATACACGCACACACTTGACTGCCAAAGTACTCATGGGGTGAGTAAAACCAGTTTTATAGATTTGGGATTCACTGCTTTGAAGGCAGTTTCTTTTCTCTGTGAGAATCAGCTTTCTGCTTATGTCCATTTTCTTTCTTTTTTTTTTTTCCACATCAGGGATTGAACCCAGAGGTGCTTAAACACTGAGTCACATGCCCAGCCCTTTTGTATTTTATTTAGAGACAGGGTCTCACTGAGTTGTTTAGGGCCTCACTTAAGTTGCTGAGGCTGTCTTTGAACTTGCGATCCTCTGGCCTCAGCCTCCCGATATGCTGGGATTACAGACATGTGGCACTGCACCAAGCTTAGGTCCATTTTTCACATGACCTTCTAATTGGCTGTGTTCAGCAAACAATCAGCAACTAAGTACCTCTAGGATTAGAAAGTTGGCCAAGAATGGGATTTTGATCCAGCTCCTGCCTTGGTTATAATGAGCTAAGGCAGAATGCAAGCTTTCAACAAATTCAAGTAAGTCATGAAATACCCCTTGCTGCCACCATCCTGGTCTGCTCTTTGGAGACTCCTCTGCCTGGTCCCTGAACTCTTTCACACTCACCAACCCCATCCACACCTGAAATCCCTGGGGATACCATGACTAGAATGGCCAGTCTGCATAGCCCTCGCACTGCCTTGTTCCTTCTCTAGTGGAAAACATTTTGTGTGGAGAATCCAGTGAATTGGCTGAAAAGTTAAACACGGGTGCTCTTCATTTTCCCTCTTCACAGAGGGCATGGCCATAAGAGAGAACCAAATCAAATGAGAACAGCAAATTCCTCTTATTCCACTGGCTTGAGGAGTGAAATGAAAGAGAGGGAGAAGAACATTTTGTCCTCGAAAAGCAAAGGCACTGCTGACTGGATCCCACCCTCACCACTCTGTCAGAACAGAGCCTTGGTGAACCAACACGGGCCTCACTAAGTGCACACCACAGGTGCTGAAATGAGTGCGCTGAAGTTCAAGTGGTGAATTTTCTCTCAGTAGAAAATAAAACGAAGCTCAAGTATGGTTGGGGGTGATTTCTTCATTATGAACTAAGAAAAAAATAAAGCTTTTTATTTGTTACTCAGATTCTACTTCTGGTGAAGTAAAACAAAAAAATCCAGAGTTTACTAGATTTATAAGTCACTACCATAAACTAGCTATTTCTTTACAAAACAATGCAAGGATTTCATATCCACTCAGAAATTAGTCGAATTGGGTATGTTTAAATTGATGAACTAGGATGATGTGTGTACATGTACTGATATGCCATATAGTAACCCATAAATGTATCACCCCATAAGTATGTACAATAACATATGTGTCAATTAAAACAATAAAAATAAAGCAGCCCACCTGAGAAAATCATAAGATAAATAGAAACTGGCATGACCAATTGGCCTATTTTAGCTAGCTTTGTTACTACAAGTTAGCTTTGTGTCACTGTGAAACCTGACCTCCATTTAGGCATGTCTATCACTGGTTAAATCCTAAGCTCCATTCAGACATGTTTGTTACACTACAGGGCAAGGGAGATGCTCAAATTCATATATTCTTTCCTTCTTTCTTTCTTTTTTAGTGATTGAACCAGGGACAGTCTACAACCAAGCTGCATTCCCAATCTTTTTTTTTTTTAATTTTTGTTTTTTAAACAGGTCCCATAAAGTTGCTGAGAGTCTCATTAAATTGTTGCAGATGGCCTTGAATTTGCCATCCCCTGCCTCAATCTCCCAAGTCGATGGGCTCACAGGCATGAACCATGCCCTACATTTGTTTTCAACCAGAAAGGACAATAAATTCTTCCAATATGAATCAAAAAAATAATTTTTGCAAAACACAAACTTATTTGTAAGTTTATGCTGAGACACCAGCACAGAGGACACTGAAGAGCAGTGGCTTCAAAAAGCCCCTGGGATTTCACCTCCTGACAGGCTTTTTTGAACATAACAAATTCTGTCTGAACGATATGAGCTAAAAGCCAAGGGAAGTCACCACATTTCTTACTGGGATTCTTTGATTTAGACAAAGATGAGAACCTACTATTTTTCTAAAATTCCAGAGTAGAAAAGAGTAGTAAGAATACCTCCAGAGGTCCAAATTCTGTTTTGGAGGATTATGCACAGGAAGACAAATCAGCATCCAGAAAAATATGAAAATTATGGAGATCAGGCTGGAGTGTTCACCAATCCCAAAGAAAGCCAAGGATGCTCAGAGATGGCTGGCACTCTCCTCTCCTTGTGAAAGTCTGGAAATCTGACATCTGCTCTACTGTGTCACTCTCATTTGTCCTTTCCCACAGTCTAAAGGTAAATACTCTGCAAGCTTCCTGTGAGTTAGGATCTAAGACCGGGCCATGGCTTCCTTGGCAGAAGCATTGAGCTCTGCTGGCCACACACACACACACACACAAGAAAGAAGCAACACCAGGAAGGAGTGTTCCTCCAGGATTTGGAGATGAAGTTGGGATTCTTCACTCTATTGCATTCATATGTGTCCTTTCCAGAGAGATACAGTAGAGGAGATAGGATCCCTGTTAGGTGGATGGGATATGCATTAGATAAGAGTGCAAAATAAGCAAGCTGATATCCTTCAAGAAACAAACCATCTAATAATTAACTCCTGTGAATGGAAAGTGATCAGGAGTTACCAGAATAGGAGAGTCTTTAATAAAGGTTACTCATTCGGAGGTCATCAGGAACTCTGGACACAGGTGTCAGACCTTCAGCACAGTGGGAAGCATTAAGGGTAGGAGCCCAGCTCTGCGCCCAGCAGCTGTGTGACCTTGGCTATGATGCCCACCCTCTCATTTTTGTTCTTAACTGTCCATCAGGGAGAATAACTACTTTGAAAGGGTCTTGAGAAGTTAATATAAGTATCCCCATATACTGAGCCCAGTACATAATGAATATTCACTACATACACACGTCTTTATACATTTAAAATTACAGGTAATACATAAATATATCATCATGTAGATATATATTAGGGGTGCAAATACAGCATTCTATATCATTTCAAATACTGAAATGCTAGGACCTTCTTTCTTTTTTTTTTAAAGATTGTTTTTAGATTTACAGCAAAATTGAGCTACAATAAAGAGATTTCCTGCATCCCCGCTGCCCCCCACACATACACAGCTTCTTGCCATTATCAACATTCCCCACCAGAGCAGTACATTGTTTTACAACCAATGATCCTACATTGATATGTCATTATAATGTGAACATCCATAATTCACATGTCTAATGACATGTACCCAGCATTAGAGTATTACAGAGTAGTTTTACTGTCCCTAAAGTCCTCTGTGTTTCACCAATTCTTTCTTCCTTCCCCCACCTTTCAACCCCTAGAAACCACTGATCTTTTTACTCTCTTTCTAGTTTTGCCTTTTGCAGAATGCCACATAGCTGGAATCATACAATAGGTAGCCTTTTTCATACTGGCCCCTTTCACTTAGTAATAGACATCTGTTTCCACTCTGTCATTTTATGGCCTAAAAGCTCATTTCTTTCTAGGGCAGAGTAATATTCCATTGTCTGGACGTAGCCCAGTTTATGTATCCATTCTCCTACTGAAGGAAAGCTTGGGGGGGTTCCTGAGCAGGTTCCTTGCAAAGCGAATCTGGATGCCTGAGTCTGCATTTTTCCCCTTCTGAGAGCATGTTGGAAGTGTGTCCTTGGGTTTCCCAAGGTTATCTGGCAATAGTCATAAAGTCACATGACCTGGTTCAGAACATAAACTAGGTAATTAAATGCAAGAGTTTTGAAAAGGAACTGGACTTGACCTCAAGTTCTGTCACTCACTTTCACTCAGGGATCAGTTTGTTTACACACAAAACAAAACCAAGAAGATGCTAAGAGGGTTGGAGTCCATGCATGTAAAGATGGGAACTTGGTGTCTGCTGTTTAAGGGAACTTGGTAAATGTCTTTGTAAAACCAGCCAAACTTCTTTTCTTCTGATTCTAGACTCAGCAAAAATGTCCAAATGGCAATTTGGCTTCCTCGGAGAGCAGCAGCTGGTATTCCACTTCCCTTGCTTGTTTGATTTCTCACCGAAAGTTGGTAATATTAATTATGTTTCCACATCAGGCTCTTGTGAGTCGGGCTAGCATGATGTTTCTCTAGGGCTGACAAAAATGAGTTTCTAAGCCAACAACTCTGAGCATTCAACCTTGAACTACAATGGCTCTAGCAGCCGCCTGACATGGATGTAACTGTATATAAATTAGAGTCTTTCAATAAAGCTGCTTTTTACATTACCTAACAGATCCACTTTCAAATTCTTGGCAGCAAGATCATTTGTCAGTTATTATGTTTTTACCTGTAAAGAAATTCTGAGAGGGAAGGTTAAGCTTCTTAAATTGAACAGGTCAGATGTATGTTCACTACTGTGTACAGGAGCCATTCAAGATTATGACCAGAGGAGGGAGAATTCTATCAAAAGAAGAGGAGGGGGAGGTGGAAAGAAGGCAGCCACAAAGTCCCCATATAAATGACACATATTATTTTACAAACTATCTTACACTCGACCAGGTAAATGTTTGTTAAATTTATTAAAAACCTGCTTTTGAGAATTAAAGCATTGCTAAGAAAAAACTGGTAGGTGTCTCTCTCTCTTGGTTTATATTTTCAGGAGATACACATAGGGATGGAACTGAAGATAACTGTGGGCCTCCATCACTTTTTCTGTCTTTGTGGCTCTCCACAAAGTTCTGGGACTGTGTGCTCAATTGCTGAAGGTGGACCTAAATCATGGAGAGGATAAAAACAAACAACAAGCATTCTGGGAAAAACACTGGACCTTAGAACTAGTCTAAAAACCAACTTTCTGTGCTATTTATGCTGTAGCAAAATATGACAGAAACACACCCGTGAGACTCCAAACAAAATCATACAAACTGCTGTCTGGAAACCAGAGATTCCCAGGTGAGAGTTGTCTGGGCTGCCAAGGCTGGGCTGAGGAGATGAGGTGTTGCTTCATTATCCCGAAACTTGGCTCACGTATGCAAGGCCCCAGTTCCCTACACAGCAATAACATCTCCTCTATTGTTTCCACCCATGTGTCTCTCCAAGGCTATGAAAACATAATGAGTATGCTGCCATTTTGTTTCTGACTGCTCAATGGAATTGGGTATTTGTACATGAAACACAATTTTAGACAAGAAAAAAAGGTAGGGGTTATTTTGGTGTTTTCCCCAAAGACACTAAAATATTATGAAGCTGTTTTTGTTTGTGGCCATAATTTGAATTCAGATTAATTTTTTATAAGACCATGAAAATAGATTATAATGAAAAGAGTTGAGGATTCTTATTAGAGCATTTTTAACACTATAGTATGATAAACTTAAAAACAAAACAAAAAAAAAAACACATATTGCAGGGAATAGCTGGACTTCTTAGCTAGAATGAAATATTATTATGTAATCTAATTTGTAACTGCCTTTTCATCTATCTTATTGGGTTACTAAAGTGCCAAGATTAAAATCAGAGTGTTTAATCACTTGCATTACCCATTATGAGAGCATTAACCAAGGTTTATATGCCAGATTATTACAGTTTGTTTTCACACTGCTTGGAATGCTGGAAATGTATATACTTCCCCCTTGTTTCTCACTACTGAAGACTAAAATGTGTTGGGTTTTTACATAACAAGATTTTCGTTTGTTTGTTTTATTTTGTTTTATATAGTGCAAGGAGATACTGTTCCTCATATCCAAGCAGTGGCCTAATAGAGATCAATGGGGACTTACCCCTTTATAGTATGTTTTCAATGTATTAATCATTCAATAAAATCACAATATTATTAAACTACAATTTGTAGTAAAAAATTTGTTTTTTATTTAGTCAAAAAAACAAATAATTTCAGTATTCACAACTCATACACTAGATACATCAGAAGTTTGCACAGTTCTATACCTTGTCTTTTGTTGAGTGCAAGGTATGCTTCCAGATAACCTTTGCCCTGGAAGTACCAGGTGACCCTGAAATTTAGATGGCTGTGGAAGTGATTTCATTTTACCCTCCTTCACCCCACAGCCACCACAAGCCCAGGGGCTGGTCTTTAAGGGCTGGATCAGCTGCCTCACTTCCTTGGATCTCCACTAATGGGATGTGCTGGGAGAAACTGGAGGTGGTGAGAAAGAAGCAAAGGTATTTTTTTGCCCTCCTTTCCTTTCTTCTAGCTACAGTTGTGCAGTGAGAATTCTTTCCCCATAGCTATCGCTCCTGATGGGCAGCCCTTTTCAACAGCTCCAGCCCCCACTGCATCACTTTTTCTTTACAAATCTGCTCTTCTGGGGGGCATTCTTATCACTTGCTCATCCCCTTAACTTTACCCCAAATCCATTCCATCAACTAGGAATGCTGGTGCACGCCTGTAATCCCAGCAGCTCAGGAGGCTGAGGCAAGAGGATTGAAAGTTCCAGGGCAGCCTCAGCAACTTAGCAAGGCCCTCGACAATTTAGTGAGACCCTGTCTCAAAATAAAGAATAAAAATGGTTGGGGGTGTGGCTCATTGGTTAGGTACCCCTGGGTTCAATCCCTGGTACCAGAAAAAAAAAAAATCCACTCCATTACACTGCCAAGGCTTTAACTGATAATGTGGTTCCTTTCATCCTACTGCTAAATAATGTTTCTCTTGACAGTTTAACTAACTTGTGTCTTTTACAGATTTACCATTTGATATTTCAATTTTTAAAAACCACTTGTATAGAAACACAGATGAATGTTTCAATGTCTATTTTTTGGACATATATTTTATTGAAAATCCATCTACTAAGATACCAATATGATTTCAGCACTTGGAGAGATTTCAAGAGACATATCATATGTTTACACAATCCTTGGCCCCTTCTCCAAAGAGTTTATAGTCAAAGAGGTAGACAATTACACATAAGGAAGAGGAGTGAATATAGTCTGGTGAGTGGCAGAACCCAAAAGCATTAACAAGAGACCTCTAGGACATATCTTGATCATGAAAAATATAAAATGTGAACCAGCAGTAAAGGCAGATAGGATCTGAACAGAAGCAGCCAGAGAAGGCCCAATGTTGTTTAGTGTGCACACATTCACAATAAGGTAAATATTCCCTTAATAGGAGAATTTAAGGTTTGTAATTGATCTCTTTATAATAGAGAGTAATATTAGTTTTACTTGTGAAACATCATTTCGAGATATTCTTGAGAATGACTTTCGTAACTACTTTTCATTTATATCTGAGAATAAAAAGGATTCATATCCATGAATGTAAAAATTAAGAAATTATTATTATTTTTTTTTTTTACAAAAGGAGCCATTCTCTATATCCCAACTATCCACCTCTGACCAATGTCAGCATTTTTTAGTATTTACATCCAGAATTTTCCAGGCATTATGCACTTTGTACATATTTCAAATAAAAATGATACAATTACATTTAAGTTTTCTCTCTTAAGAATAGTTTTTCTATTGTATTTTAACAAACTTTTATAAATATCATGTGTTGTACAGTTCAAATTAAAATCACAATCAGTTATTATTAAACATCCACCAGAACAGCTAAGATTAAAAAGAGTGACAGTGAGAAATGTTGACAAGGACTTGGTGCAGTAGGAACTCTAAAACTATGTGAGTACAAGCTGGCACAACCTCTTGGAAAACAGTTGGACCCTGGATACTTGAGTAGATAAATTATGGAAGTTAGGCTTTTGTATATTAACTCTGGGCAGTGATAGGCGGAAGCCACATCTAAGCCAATCAAAGGAACTTTCTGTGAATGGAGGGGCCAAGCAACCATTCACATTACGTTAGTCATATCCTTCTGACAGCTGAAAAAGTGTTATATAAATGCCGTCTTGCAAGAGCAATGAAATTATTTATAGCTAAAATTGATTTTATTCCTCCCAGAGGAGGCTGCCAAAAGCAATTTGCTAAAAAAAATTTCTGTAAATATTTCTATATTAATAGATTGTAATTTCAAGGTCAAAGAATTAAAAAAAAAGTCTATCCAACCAACTATAATGTGCAATGCATTATTATTCTAAAAATCCCCTAATGAACATATTATTGGTCCAAATAAGTACTTAGGAGCTAAGCAAACACCCTCATAGTTCCTTCTTCCTGCCCCAATTATCCCAAGTATAGAGAAAGCTCAATGTGTGTCTCTAACACTTTAGAAACAAGCAGAAGAGGGAAAACTAATGGGAAAGACAGTATACCAGAATAAAATGATGGCTGATAAATCCATTTTTTCATAACATCAGTGCAGATTACATTTAAAACCATTATTTTAGCAGCTTTTGATGTTATGAAAAGGTGTCCAAATATTCCATTCAAAGGTATTCCTACTTTTGCAATGTGCAATAAATGAAAGAGAAATTTTTTCTTCTCCAATTTATTATAAAGTTTATTTAAAAATTTCAGAAATATTAATGTTATGTAATTTTTAGAACTAATTAGTAATATAATTAATATGTACAATACATATTTGGATAAATAATATGTATGATATATTATATATAAAACATAATGTAATTAGCATAAATATAATTAATTATTAGGAGAATTAATATGTCACATTCATTTGTATAAATTCCACAGATACCACTCTGATGAGAAAATAGCTGTAGTGATCAGGAGAGATACTGGGGTGTCTAATTGTGATTCTTTCCTACTTTCTGTGCCTTGGGGATTGATGGAAACTGTCTTAGGAGCTGAATTCTGGCCCGTCCCATGGGGACCCTCTTTCCTTGAGAACTTCCCAACCATTTGCCTTAAAGCACATAGACTCTGTCCTTTTTTCTCTTCTTTCCCTGAAATAAGTTTTTTTGGCTCAAATACTACTTTTTTTTTTCCTTTGCATTCTTTATCTGTCTTCAGGGGTGATGACCATGTGGAAGTCAACCCAGCCAAGCCCAGGAGACCAACTCTCAGTGGAAGCCTGAAACTGCAGATAGTACCAAACTCTATACTGTTTCTTTTCTTTTCTTTTTCTTTTTTTTTTTTTTTCCTGGTCCTGGAGGTATAGCGATACCAGAGTTCAAACTGTACTACAAAGCAATAGTAACAAAAACAGCATGGTACTGGTACCAAAACAGGCAGGTGGACCAATGGTACAGAATAGAAGACACAGAGACTAATCCACAAAGTTACAACTATCTTATATTTGATAAAGGGGCTAAAAACATGCAATGGAGGAAGGATAGCATCTTCAACAAATGGTGCTGGGAAAATTGGAAATCCATATGCAACAAAATGAAATTGAATCCCTTTCTCTCGCCATCCACAAAAGTTAACTCAAAATGGATCAAGGAGCTAGATATCAAATCAGAGGCGCTGCGTCTGATAGAAGAAAAAGTTGGCTCCGATCTACATATAGTGGGGTCGGGCTCCAAATTCCTTAATAGGACGCCCATAGCCCAAGAGTTAATAACAAGAATAAACAAATGGGACTTACTTAAACTAAAAAGTTTTTTCTCAGCAAGGGAAACAATAAAAGAGGTAAATAGAGAGCCTACATCCTGGGAACAAATTTTTACCCCTCACACCTCAGATAGAGCCCTAATATCCAGAATGTACAAAGAACTCAAAAAATTAAACAATAAGATAGCAAATAACCCAATCAACAAATGGGCCAAGGACCTGAACAGACACTTCTCAGAGGAGGATATACAATCAATCAACAAGTACATGAAAAAATGCTCACCATCTCTAGCAATCAGAGAAATGCAAATCAAAACCACCCTAAGATACCATCTCACTCCAGTAAGGTTGGCAGCCATTATGAAGTCAAACAACAATAAGTGTTGGCGGGGATGTGGGGAAAAGGGTACACTTGTACACTGCTGGTGGGACTGCAAAATGGTGAGGCCAATTTGGAAAGCAGTATGAAGATTCCTGGGAAAGCTGGGAATGGATCCACCATTTGACCAGCTATCGCCCTTCTTGGACTATTCCCTGAGGACCTTAAAAGAGCCCACTATAGGGATACGGCCACATCAATGATTATAGCGACACAATTCACAATAGCTAGACTGTGGAACCAACCTAGATGCCCTTCAATAGATGAATGGATAAAAAAAGTGGCATCTATACACAATGGAGTATTATGCAGCACTAAGAAATGACAAAATCATAGAATTTGCAGGGAAATGGATGGCATTAGAGCAGATTATGCTAAGTGAAGCTAGCCAAGCCCTAAAAAACAAATGCCAAATGTCTTCTTTGATATAAAGAGAGCAACTAAGAACAGAACAGGAAGGAAGAACATGAGGAAAAGACTAACAGTAAACAAAGACGAATGGGGGGAGAGAAAGGGAGAGAGAAGGGAAAGCATATGGAAATGGTAGGAGACCTTCAATGATACACAAAATTATAAGAGGTTATGAGGGGCAAGGGGGAGGGGGGAAAAAGGGGAGAGAATTGAACAACAGCAGAGGAGGTAGAGAGGGAAGATGGGAGGGGAGGGGAGGGGAGGGGGGATAGTAGGGGATAGGAAAGGTAGCAGAATACAACAGTCACTAATATGCCATTATGTAATAATGTGAGTATGTAACAGTTGTGATTCTGCAATCTGTATTTGGGGTAAAAATGGGAGTTCAAAACCCAATTGAGTCTAATGTATGAAAGATGATATATCATGAGCTCTGTAATGTTTTGAACAATCAATTAAAAAAAAAGATTGGGAAAACAACCATTTTACAGTTATCCCACTCCTCAGTTTATATCCAAAGGACTTAAAATCAGCATACTAAAGTGATGCAGCCATATCAGTGTTTATAGCAGCAATTCATTCACAATAGCCAAACTATGGAATCAACCTAGATGCCCTTCAACAGACGAATGGACAAAGAAATGCTGTATATATACACAATGAAATATTACTCAGCATCAAAGAAGAATGAAATTATGGCATTTCAGGTAAATGGATAGATCGGGAGAATATCATCTTAAGTGAAATAAGCCAATCCCAAAGAACCAAAGGCCAAATATTTTCTCTGATATGCAGATGCTAATTCACTATAAGGGGCAGGCTGGCTAGGGAAGAATAGAGGAACTTGGGATTAGACAGAGGGCAGTTAAGGGAGGGGAGGGGGTTTGCTGGGAGGAAGGATAGTACAATGAGTCGGACATTATTACCCTTTGTGCATATATGATTACATGACTAGTGTAACTCTACATAATGTACAAACAGGAGAATGAGAAGTTATACTCCATTTATGTATGATGTGTCTAAATGCATTCTACTGTCACATATAACTAATTAGAACAAATTTTAAAAATTATTTTTAAAAAGAACATCATGATGAGCAAAGGTTTAAAAATGTGTGAAAAATTTCTAATAGGTTTGATTTCTGTGACTTTTTGGCCAATTTCCCACTCATTCTATAGATCCTTTTTTTTTTGGGGGGGGGGTGGTACTGGGAATTAACCTAGGGGCACTCAGCCACTGAGCCACATCCCTAGCACGTCTTTTTATATATTCTTTTTTAAGAATTTTATCTTAGTTGTAGATGGACATAATACCTTTATTTTGTTTATTTATTTTTGAATATGGTGCTGGGGATCGAACCTAGAGCCTCACACATGCTAGGCAAGCACTCTACCATTGAGCCAGAACCCCAGACCCTTTTTATATTTTATTTAGAGATAGGGTCTCCTTAAGTTGCTGAGGCTGGCTTTGAAATCATGATCCTCCTGCCTCAGTCTCCCCAGCTGTTGGGATTATAGGTGAACACCATCATGCCTGGCTTTATAGATCCTGTTTTTGTGGAAGTGTTCCACAACAGTACTCAAATAAAAAAAATAATAATATTTGGGGCTGGGGATGTGGCTCAAGCGGTAGCGCGCTGGCTTGGCATGCATGCGGCCCGGGTTCGATCCTCAGCACCACATACAAACAAAGATGTTGTGTCCGCCGAAAGCTAAAACATAAATTCTCTCTCTCTCTCTCTCTCTCTCTCTCTCTCTCTCTCTCTCTCTCTCTCTCTAAAAAACAATAATATCCTTTCCAAAAGAAAATATACATTAAGTAGAAAGATGTTGAAACACAATGGCAAAGAAAGGGGTTCTTTGGGCAACTGGGTCCCAACTAAACTGAATTAACTGCACTTAGAAAGCTACTGGGAAGCATGACATTTGCCATGGTGTCACATTTTTCTGCCACAGTAGAATCCTATTCATCATGACCTTCTTTTATAGAAACTTTTCAGCTTTAGTCATGATGCCCAGGAACCAAAGGAACAAATAACCCTAAAGTACCCACAAGAGATTCCAATAGAATTGTTTATTTAAAAAGCAAGCCAGCTTTGCTGGTATCATTCACCTGCCTCATTTAAATACCTTAAGGTAAACAAGTATTTTTAAAATCTCAGGAGCACAGGTCAAGATGCATTATCTAAGTAGGAACTCTCCCAGCAGGAGGTCTCAGCTAATGGGTGGAAATAATTAGAAACATGAAGGTGGATTCCAACAAATTAATGCTTGCTTCATGTTGCATCTGCTTACAGGTGTTCTATAGGATACTTACACAGACAATAGGGTATGTTTGAAATTCTAGGCCATTGCTGTATAAAGCATCATCAAGAATAAGACAGAATAAATTTTTTTGTAAAGAGCAGCCTGGTTCACTGAACTTCTAGTAGCTAGTGTGTGGACTTCTTCCTATATCATCATCATCATCATCATTATTACCATTATTTACCACCAACTATATTGTCCCTTATATCCCAAATTTGGATTGTCTCTGATGATCCTTGGTAAGATACACCTGACTTCAACTTTCCTTCATTCTTTGAATCATCCTTATTTTAAGTAAACAGGAATGTCTAACAAGGAACTATTATTAATGATCTCAATAATTCTCCTCTAGAATGAAATCCTCAATGTTTGTCAGGGCCTCTGGACTAATAGAGGTGAAAAAGGCGGGCCTTTTTAAAGTAGCAGGCTCTTTAGATTTAACTGGGAAGAGAGCTTGCTGGACTCTACTATCTGTGAACTAAGACTTTACATCCTAGACACACTTCTCAATATTCCCGAATCTCATCCTCTTTGTGGGTATAAACTTTTCAAAAAATAAATTCATTACATGCCTGAAATGTCAGCAACATGGTAGGCTGAGGCAGGAGAATCACGAATTCCAGGCCAGCCTCAGCAATTTAGTGAGATTCTGTCTCACAAAAAAATAAATAAATAAATAAAAGGGCTGGGGCTATAGCTCAGTGGTAAAGCGCCCCTGGATTCAATCCCAGTACTATGGAAAAAATTAATAAATAAAATAACTAATTAAATATGGGAAAAGAGACTATCTTCTGTATGAGAAAACAATTCTATATTATTTAGGAGAGAAGAAGCATTAATTTCCACATAAGGAGATACTTTTCTTAGGGGTCTTGTTATAGTTTCACAGAACTTTGCCCAGGAATACAGAATAGCATTGTTGAAGAATAAAAATGATCCTGATGACTTGCTCTGGAGCCACAAAGTCTGCTCCTATAACCCTTTATCTATAGGGAAAGCAAATCTTCAGGTTCCACAAGAGAGGAAAGATTAAACTAATTGGCAACACATAAATGATGTGAAATAATTATTTGCTCATATTACCCTTTAAAAATATGTGCATGAGACTGGAGATATCTTGGCAACAGTTTTGGGGTTTTACTTTATAAATCTGTAAAAATGAGAAAATTTTGTCTAAATGATCTCTATTCTATATACCAGGTTTAAAGTCCCAATTGGTCCTGAAATCTAACATCTACAATTGTCCCTGGCTCTCATTGACCAGCTTTGACAATTAATGCCATAAAGTCTGAAGCTTGAATAAACTCTTGTTAAAAGTTTACTAACACATTATTTGTATATTCTACAAATGGGCTATGAAAATTCTACAAATGAGATATCTTCTTTTCCTCTCTCCATTCCTCTACAACTGCACTGCCATCATCCTGGCAACTGATATCTTCTCTGGGCCACTCTGGTCTTCAGTTTTGATATCACTCTCAGGAGAAATGATAGGGTCTGGCTTTATGCTGATTGGATTTGGATGGTGATTGATTAGAAGAAAGTGGGACCACGAAGCCATGCAAAAGGTGCAATACCGAGCCACAAGCTTAAACACTAAAGGAGCTTTCACCTGTGAGTTCACAGCTGTTAGATATTTTTATATTAACAATATTTTTCCTATCCAGGTTTGTGCATTTTATCTTTATTCTTTCAAATCCTGAAATTGCTTGGATAAGAAAGGAGGGTTTATACATTACACACACACACACACACACACACACACACACATACACACAAACACACACACACTTTCTCTCTCTCACACACACACATACACACACACATTGCTAAGAGCAGCCTGAACTTTTAGGGGAAATTGAAGAGGCTTTGTGTCAAGTACAGCTAAATCCAGCCTTTCCATATCAAACCTCTGCTAGAAAATTACTGTGCAGATGATAAGGCAGAAAGATATAATAAAAAGTGACTCTACTCAATTTACACTGCAATATTGGTATGACTGAATATTTTTCATTCAGGGGCCTGATAAAATCGCTAAACTGTATTGCAGATAAATAAAGGAGGCTTCTGTCAAGAATAAACACCATTAATCATGAAGTCTTACCTTCTCCGAGCCTGTGCTATGCATCTGCACAAATACACCAGCATAACCAGCATGCAACACATGCTTTTCTCCTTTATGCTGTTCCAAGCTGAAGATGTCCTCGTTTTTCATTTTCTAGGATTTGGGCCATAATAGCATTTTGAAAACATACTCTTTACATTTTAACTTTGCACTCCTGCAACTAGGTGCATTATTGTAATATATTTTTTTAAAGTGTCTAAGATCTTAGGAGAAAATACTTGACAAAGAGTTGAATTTTTTTTCTGAATTCACATTTATACCCACATGTAATACATATATGATCTATACTGTATTTCATCAACTCTAAGATGACATTGATCTAAAGACTCAATGTTAGGTGCTAATGAATAAGACTACTTCCTTACGGCTTTCCACTTTTACTTTAGTTATTAAAATGGCTCTTTTAAAGTTACTCAAGACAGATATTTCTATCTTCTACCACTCTAGTACATGCACAAAAGGGGAAATAAAAACAGAATAATTTTATTGAGGTAACCTGAAACTTCTGCATGACTGTCACTTCACTGATAAATGATTATAAAACACCACCGATTATAAAATACGTCCCAATTTCAGAGCTGTTAAAAGATGAAAACGAGGATATACAACTTAAAATGGCTAATTTAAACATAGGAATAGATGTGTATTAGGCAATTATGCCATTCATCAAATACCTATGCAGTGACAGACACTGTTTTAAGTGCTGTTATATATGCTCCTTTTTTGAATTCTTGATATAAAATGGGATTGAATGAAGAAAGTAGACTTGGATGGATCAAGCAATCTAACAGTAAATATCTAACTGGCTTCAAATATACTCTAGCTTCAAAGTCCCCTTTTTCTTTTTTTTGGTTCTGTCTAGTTTATAAGAAATGATCATTATTTAAACATTGAGCAGCTTCCATTAAGGACAAGGTTTGCTAGTGTATTCGTGCTATGCATAGTCAGAGGCTTGTAGGACATGTAGACACTAAGTGTGAAAATACGGTAACAATGCCATCCAATATGCAATTCAAAACAGAAGTGGTATTAACTAAAATATTCTCAAGAAATTAAACAACCCATTATCTCAACACGACTACTTCAGTGAGCATCAAAGTCCATTTTTAAACACAAAAGAAAACTACCCCAATTTAAAGGCAAGTATGTGCACATATGCTTAAATAAGCTTATATTAACATTTTTTGAGGCTTTCAACAGTAGAGTATGGTATGATTTTCCAGTTACCTTTTCATTTCCAAGGGATCCTATTTGAGTCCACATTTCAGCTGTACAGAGAGTGCCCTGGCAGCTCTCTGATGGGAGGGACATGCAAAGTGGCACTTGGAGAGGACAGGGAAGAATGAGGGCTGTATGGGAAGCATATTGACAGGACTTTCCCACCAGATCTTCCATGTGAGAAAAAGGGAAGCTAGAAACTTTATGGCTTAGGGAAAAAAAAATGGCACATTGGCACGTATGACCTACAGCCACAGTGTTTTACAGAACACCCTTCTAAGTGTCCACACACAAGGACAAAATGAAGCACAAATCTGAACAAATCTAGACATTCCCATAATCATTTGATATAACTACATATATCAAACTTGAGAACAAGGCCCACTGAGGTCAGAAAAAACGTCCAATGACAGCCAGCAAGTTACAGAGGTGAGAAGGAACCTGACTGAGGTCCACATGTATCACGAAAATGGTGGTTAACAGGTTTTGAGGATCATCAGAAGCCAAATGCCAACAGAATTATGCTTGCATTTTCTAGGATTACACTTTGAGGTCCATGAAAACAGCATTATCAGGGACTAACGTGACCAGTACTGTAGGGGAGAGAGGGCATGTGCTCAGTGGCAATTATTTAGCAAAGCTGTAATCCAGCCCCCACCCACTATGAGGGATGCTTCTCTGTGCTATATGGGAAGTATCAGAGGAGCTATTTCCAGCTCTCTGGGGGATCTGGTTTCAGAGACCAATCCAAGCAAGAAGTACCTCTTCTAACCAAAGGAGGTTTAATTTCTGTCTCCCTAATAAATCCTCCCTATGTGTAGAACCACCATCATTGTTTAAGAAAGCACTGGAAAGACACTCACCAAAAAGTTTGCCCTGAGGATACCCAGCTATTTGAGTGGTCTCACAAAGGTCAGATGTCAAGAGCCCAGTCCAAACCAGGCCTTGCTAAGAAAAGTAGATCCCAAAGAAACCTAGGCCCTTGCACACTGCTTGGGACTTCCCATTTACGAAAAGATCTTCCTTGTGTAAGTGGGTATTTACACCGTATGATTTCAATCAATAATTGTGTTCCATCATTTCTGACAAAGTCCTTGGTCTTTTTTTTAGGAAGTCTCAAGTTAAAACTACTCTGGGTATGCCACCAGTGAATGCAGGCTCCCATTGAGGTACAGTGCATTTCACTTGCTTGTGAAGTCAAGATTCTAACATGCACATTCATACATGCGTGCACACACAGGTAAAAACCGATGAACATACCCCCCCACACAGAACTTTGCTCTTAAGATAGATGAATTTTGTTGAGTTATATGACAGTGTTTTACCAGTACCAATAACAAATGTATAATGCATTGAAGAATGAAATATTTACTAGGACTTAAACAGATATGATCTTAAAATCTATCAATTGTTCATCTCTGTCCCAGTTATAAACCATGCTTCAGAAAATAATATATATGTAGAAGAGAAAGCAACAGCCATAATTAAAATAGCTGAAAAATTTTTTTTCATAGTTCAACACAGAGGCCCAATACATTCTGTGTGATTTAAAGATGCAAACATCTTAAATTCAGAAATGTAAATTATGAGATGCCTTAGAAATGAGAACTAACTTAAATGGCATGAAGGGGCTCCCCTCCCATCCTACCCAGAACAACTATGTTTCTAAAGTGGACAGGAATACAATAACCTCAATCCTCCTCCTTCAACTGCCTTCTTCATACTCAAAGGAAACCAAATGACTTAGTAGCCTCCTTCACTGATTTTAAAGCTAGTAAAGCTATGATTCAAGAGTAACCACGTTATTAAGCTGGTATGAAGCACTTTTCTCCTCGCTAATGAGGTTAAAAAATGTCTTTAGGTCCCCACATTAGGGGCACTTAGCAAGCACTCCGCTTGGCAAAGACCCATGGCAGATCGAAGCCATAGACTAATCACACAGGCTGGAATCAAATGGACTGGAAGAATTAGGAGACTTGTGGCTCCGAGGAATGTAATTCATGCAGAAAAGCGTTGTCAGAGCAGGGCCAGGGAACCTCGTGGGAAGAAAGCAAAATAAACAGTTCAACAAAGAAAACAAAGACGGGCCAATCGCCTTTTCTAAAGCTTGAGTACACTGAGACTTCAGTGGGTGCCTGCAACAAAGACCTCATCAAAGAACACCCTTGCAAAGCAAACAGACCAAGGAAGGAGGTTTCCCTCCATACACTTGGAGGAAGGGGGTGGACTCTGCTTTTCATTACCTCCAATTCAACTTCCACAACTCCCTCCTCCCAACAACACCGAAACAACAAACAATAACCTAAAAAACGAAGTCCTATGTCCGACTGGGCTAAAAGATGAGGGGGGTGGGGGAGGGTAACAAATTACACATGCTGCAATGCACCTTTCGATTATTCCTCAGATCACTGGAAAGCCTTTGGAAACACATGAACCAGCTAAGTTAGATCCCCACATCCCGCTACCCACACTTGGGAAAATGAAGAGCCACTCTTGAAATGGTCAAGGGCTCTCTCACAAACAGTACACGGCATCAGCAATGGTGTAACTTTGCAACTGGAGAGAGTCTCTCCCCAGGATTTAGCTTCTGAAGCAATTTGTATCTGCCTTAGCCCAGCCCCACGATTCCTCTATTTCCAGTGAAAACTTGACTTTGGCTACTCTTTCCTCAGTCCAATGACTATGTGTATCATGGCAGACTTAAAATCTAACATCAGAGGTGCTCATATTTTGATCATTAAAACAAGATTAGAATACTTGAGGCTGACCTTTCTTTGCCCTCTTAACTGCTTCCACTAAGATGGAAGACTATGCTGTCTTTGACTGACAAGTTCCAATAACAAGACATTACCACAGGGAAAATGAACAGATGCTAGTGCAGTGTGTGTACATATACAGTAACATACTGAATCTACATAAGATAACATAAAATGCTTACTTTAAATAAATATAGCCAACATGTTAGGTCATGTAACGTAAATATGATTTAACATAAGGCTAATATCAATCAGTTATATCCCCAGGAAATAGGATATGAAAAATCAGAGTGCCGGTTAGAGGTCCAATTGCCTTTGTTACAGTTTATAATTGCAAATTTGTTGCTGAAAAATTTCTCAGGTGTGTATATCATATATTGAAAATAACACTGGCTAGGAATTCAGGGATTTTGTCCTATGGAGGAGCCAGAGGTTACTTTGAATAGAATTAAGAAGCATTTGAGTAAGGCAGGAATACTTTCTTTAAAGGCTATCTTAAAAATGTAAATCATATTCAAGCAACATGGTTTAGTGATTTGTTTTGCAAATGAAGTAAATCATTTAACTGTTGGTGTTGTGCTCACCCAACCCCACCTCCACCTGATAAAGACACTGTTCACTCACAATGAACTTGGCAAGATTTGGATACTATTTGAATCCATTTCAGAGTATTGGTGGTTGTCATTTGGTGTCTAACTCATTCCCAGGTAGGGAGTGATGCACATTAACCTTGTCAAACCTGGGGCTGGAGGTGGGGGGTGGGAGTGGGGATCTTTTAATGTTCTGAGTTGACATACCTCACTCAAACTGAGTACTTGCTACCTAGAGTGACTGGGGCTGTGGTGAGAGCATCCGCTCCTTAGGAACAATTTACAGGTGCTGTCTAGAAGCCAGGCATCCTTCAACAGGTAAATCCTTAAAAGAATGCCTTAAAAAATAAAAAGAGAAAGCTTTCAACTGCAACTGCACACATAACTCACTTCAGTATTGGTTCAGAATTTTAGATGGGGGCTGTTTCTGTTCCCTGTAACAGTCCCAACCCAGAACTTCTTGTTAATGAATGCAGTTGCATAAAAAGTTTTAAACGTCAGTCACTTTTAAACATGTGAGATGCTGCATAATCCAGAATATTAGATGAAGGAATTTTAGGCAGCCTTTGGCTTTGGGCTATGGATCATCACTTTTTTCCCTAGTGAAAATGCACCTCATTCCCTAAGGCAATCCCTTTTCAGCAGGCTTTCTCCTCCTGTGTGTGCATACTCTGGGGTAGGGGAAGGCGGGGAGGGAAAGGATGATATTCCACATCAGAATTTTAAATATTGATGTAATGTCACCCCTTCACTTTGGTCAGCACAGGAACCACTCAATATTACTTTTTACCAAACTGAAATAAGCCTACTCATTACTATACTGATATGCTTTTTACAAAGATCAGACCAAAACTAAAAATGGTTTTTTTTTCCCCAAATTATTTCAGTGCAGCTAGTGAATACTCTATACCTTACTAAAGACTCTGTGGATAAGTTTTAAACACTACCTCTCTCCTGCTATTTCCTTTTAGTGGGCTTGGATCAGGGAAGAGGTAAAAAAAAAAAATAGCTAATTTGTTACTTAGTATTCAAAAAGTTAGCAAGCAGTTCCTGGAAACATATCTGCTCACATTTTAGTTTTTGATGGATGAATTTCCCTGGGGGAAGGGACAGGGATGCAACAATAATAAGAATGAATGACAGGCAGTCCTGTGTCATCGGCCTTTGTTCCCCTGGGGAAAGGACTGAAATGAACTCAGCTTGCTGTGCAGCTATAGGAAATGGCATGTCTTTGTTTAGTGAAAAGTGGGCTCTGTTACCTAAGTGAAGGAAAGATGGCCACATAGGAAGAGCTACAGGCAGCTTCAGTTTGGGCAGTATTCATCATGTAAAACTCACCTCCAAGCGTCTTCCCGTGGGGACAAATTCTGTTAAAGTTCAATTTTATCAAACACATATTTTGAAAAATAAATAAAACGGTGGCAGTAAATTTCTGTTTTCTTTGAAGCCAGGCTTAACATGAGTGGAAGCATTGTACTCAAAGAAAAAAGTCGGTTACAGTCCAGTACCTCCCAGGCCCCCGCAACAGGTTTGACAGCAGGCTCTATAGAGTCGGCGGCTTCCGGTTCAGTGAACGTGAATACTTCAGTCAATATCTGCTCCCGGACCATGCTGCTGAGCACAGCACAAAGAACACAGGAATTTTATCCAAGAAGCTGGCGCTCAGACTCTGAATACACTCTATAATTAGGGCCCACTTCCCTGCAACTGAGGAACCAAATTTAATATTTCAGTCATTAGAAACACTGTAAAACAGAACAAAGTATTATGCCCTTTGAGTACAATTTATTGGTTTCATGTTCATTTCTTCATGCAAAATACCATGTGTATTGGTTGATCTGGATTTATGTTGCCCCCCCCCATCAAAATTTTAAAAGTTAAGGAAGTGAAACTCAACCACATATTCATACTTAATCTGAGGGACTAACTATGCAGGTAGATGGCCTAAAGGAGTTCTTGAAAATTTGGCAGGCTTTAATTTTTTTCTGTTGATTGTGAGACACCATGACAAATAGGGTTCACTTTCTTTTTTTGAACTAAAATGACATGCAATGAAAACATCTTGGGAGTAGTAGCAGTAAAGTCTGAAAGTATAAAATATGATACATGGCACTGGTTTTTTGTTTTGTTTTGTTTTTTTAAATAATAACACCTAAAGCAGAGAATGTGGCAAAGAGTGAAGCTAGATGAGGTATTATTTCAGAGCATGAGTTGGCAAACTATCTTTTAGCCTTCTCAGGTTACAACCTCTTTGTTACGGTTACTATACTCTGCCCTTGTACTGTTAAAGCTATTCACAGGAGATAGCAAACAATGGGCAAAACTGCATTCCAATAAAACTTTATTGACAAAACCAGTCTGTGGGCCTGAGCTGGCTCATAAGCCATAACCTATTTTAGATGGTTCTTCACAGAACCTTCTGATAAGCAGACATACAATCAGGGAAACTATGAAGTGAGGAGGCAAACCATGGGTATCTGAAAGAAAAAGGTTCCAGTCAGAAAGACACTGGGGTCTGGCTCAATATGGATTACATTCTCTTGGATATACTGCTATAATCACTAATCATCGTTTACCCATGTTTTAATATAGTTTTCTCAGATGCAATTAAGTGTTGGTCCACATTCCATGGAGCTAATGAATCACAGTGTACAAAACCACACCTGTGTCTAGATACAGAAATTGCCCAGTTTAGCACCATAAATTCTACAGCAGTAAACACTGGTATGTGTCTTATTATATTTTTGGCTACAAACAAGCTTATTAGTTCAAACACCTGAATGTAGCTATTTATGGCTCTTCTTCACACTGCCGTATTTCTGCCTTAGAAATTTGCAGATGAATGCAGCCAGTGACACTGGACACTTCCTTTCAAATGTGGTTGGAATTTAGTTGTGCATATTCATTAAGTAAAGTCTAGGGCTGCAAAGTGTATGGGGTCCATTTTCACTAGCAGAGCATGACAGTCATGAGAAAAGGGAGTAGGGTTTGATACCTGGGTTAAAATAATGGCACCACCTACTCCCAACCTAAATGAGTTCTCCATGTCAAGGCCTCTTAAAATGAGGCCAATCACAGTAACTCCATCATAATCAACTTGCTGTAAGTATTATTTGAGATAACTAGAGAAAGTCTTTAAAATTGTGCCTCACTGATAAGTACTCAACATTAGCTTTAATCACTGGAATTTGTTTTCTTGTCGTATTTTGTTTGCTTTTGTTTTGTTGAATTTTGTTTTGGTTCAGGGATTGAACCCAGGGTATTTTACTACTGAGCTACATCCCCAGTCTTTTTATTTTGAGGCAGAGTTTCACTAAGTGCTGAGACCAACCTCAAACTAAAGATCCTCCTGCCTCAGTCTCCCTAGTCATGGGATTATAAGCAATGCGAAACTCCATTTTTTCATATATACTTTTACATATTTTTTACGTTCAAAATATGATTAGGGCTGGGGTTGTGGCTCAGTGGCAGAACACTTGCCTTGCACATGTGAAATACTGGGTTCAATCCTCAGCACCACATACAGATAAATAAATAGAATAAAGATATTGTGTCCATCTATAACTAAAAAACATTTACAAAAATATGATTAAAAAATTAATGTTTAATTTTACATTTATTTTCATGTTTAATTGTATTTCATTTTTTACTTTATCAAATTTTGGTATTCTCCTTTAATTGTCCATTTAAAATTGCTAATTTCCTTAATTTTCCTTTCATGTAAAGGGTCTGGAAAACAGCTATAAATATAAATAAAATGGTACCTAGTCATGTAAGGTAACTTCAAATATCTACAACAGTAACTGATTTAATATCAGGGAAACAACTTTGCAGTGGAGAGCATTTGCCAAAGCAATAGATACTTTTAATAGAACCTTAGCAACTGAGCTTTTAGATTTTTACTCCTGAGTGTGCTAGCATTGTTGACATGAAATTACACACTCTAATAAAAGAAAGAAAAAAAAAAGTAATGTTAGTAACAATAGCCTAACAAACAATGGCCCATTATCACCATTAAAAATAATAATTATTTAGGAGCTATGACCAGTAAGGCATAGACTCAGCCTTGCAAATGCAGAGAAATGCACAGTCTGTGCCCTGGGAGAAGTAATTGCAAATTGCAGTCTAGTTCATTTTTTTTCTTTTTATTTTTTTAAAGTTAGCTATAATATTTGATATGATCTATTATACTTTATGATCCATTATATTTTATCAATCTCAATAATGTTTATGGTAGTATACAAACATTGGAAAAGAAAGAAGGACTTTACTTTGTTAATTTTAAATTATGCTATTGAAATATTCCAAACTACTTATGGCCCCAAACACAATTATAAGATTTTGCTAAATCTCCATATTTTACTGGAGGCTTTCCTGAGAATGAAACGAATGAAATCACAATGAGACATACAGGTCTCAGTAAGTGGCTAGGCTGCCGGCTTCTCCTGAATAAATATTATATGAAGTCCCAACAAGGAAGGCTCTAAGTTCAGGGAAGAGGAGTGACTCAGGAATTCCTCTGGTCATCTACTTTTTTCTCCAGACTTTTACTATAATGGTATATCTTTTTCTCAGTGTCTTCTTTCTGAGAAGTAATGAATGTATTCATTCTCTAAACTTGCTGCTTCTTTCTCTACTCTCATGCCTAAAAGGCAGTCTAATCCTGGGGGCAAAGCCTTACCTATATCCAGTTCATTTTATTTCACAGCTAATATTAATTATCTTGCTTGTACTGAATCCTCTCCCCAGGCACCCCTCTTAGTGGGGGGAACAGCTCTTCTTACTTTGGTAGAGTGATTTCAATGAGTCGGGCATTCTTGCCCAGAATGAACAAGAGTGACTCAATGGAAGGAACAGAATGTGAGTCCTCACTTCCTCCAAGACAGAAAACATAAAGAGTTTTCTAAAATCAATTAGGAAAGTGGATGGAGGAATGCACCGGCCTCTATGTGCTGGCTCAGGATGCAGCTTGAGTTCAGGACTGTACACATCCACAGCACAAAGCAAGCGCAGCTCAGCTCTACTGGCAAGATGTGTGGGGCTTGGGTTATTGTAATGGGTTAGTAACTAAGGACGCTGCTTTGGAAAATGAATTGCAGATCTCAGTATGAAGCAATGGGATAGTCCTAAATCCAATTCATATTGGTCCATGAATGAGAAGATTGGCGCTCAAAAAGACTGTGTGGAAATATCCCAGGAAAATCCAGATTGGATAAAATCAAATTAGAATTTAAAGTTACTTTATAATTTGAGATTCTAGAAATATACCATTTCTACTTTTTAAAAGAAGGAATATTTAGGTGAATTCTAACACTTAAAAAAAAAGAATACACTCAAAATGCAAGAGAAAAAAAGTACTTTACTTCTATAGTATATTATAAGGTAAAAGCATGTAAACACCAATCGACTAAATTTCCAAATGAAATTTTTAAAGCTGCTAATAATTTTATTCTAGAGGGAATCATTAATTCTCATAGAAGACAGTAGTGCAATCCTAGATTGTACAAGGACACAGCCTTGATGTAAACAAGTCAGGCAGCAAATATAGAGAAGACCAAGTAAAAATACACATGAAATTACTGCCTTGACTGTGTGTATATAGGTTCAAGTTTCATTCATGGTCCAAATAATCTCAGTAATTAAACAAAATATAGTCTAAATTTTGCTATATGACTTATCAGAATCCATGGTCATAACAAATGATTTGATAAAGACACTTTGGTAGTCTATGAGGCATAAATTCTAGTGAATTCAGTGGAGAATAATTCAGAAGATAAGAGAAGATTCCACTTATGCACTGTTTAAGAAACTACTCAAAATACACAAATTCAATGCAGGAATTGTACATTTTATAAACAGGCTTTATGTGACAACTCAGAAAAAGAGGATATCCACATTCGATGTCCTACTTATATGTTCTAAATCTAAATTCATGATTCTGAGCTAAAGGAAATACTAATAAATTTTAATATTATTTCCAGTATTGCATTTGAATCAATTTAAGTTTCTATATCTACACCACCTAACCATAAACTGTGTGAGAACAAGCAGGGTAAGCTGAAGGCTTTCCATTTAACAAACTGGGTTCATTCACACAAGCTGACGTATTTCCGTACATATTTATAAGGCTTAGTGGTTATTATTAGGCTGTAATTGCAGTTGTTCTAACACCTAATAAGCCATGGTTGGAAAAACAAAGGCAGGTTAATTTGTGATTTCCTCTACTCATTCAGAGGCAAATTAAGTGTCAAACAGCTAATACAGAACATATTTCATTTTATGAGATTTTAATTTAATTCTGCACCATATCGTTGATGCCTTAATATAGGGTGGTTTATCTAAAAAGAGGAGCAATTTATAAACCTCTTTCAATAGAATCTTTAATGATGGGATATGATAGCATAATTATCACAGTGCCTGCCATCCTTCTAAACAGAGATCTGTCGGCATTTCCATCAACACAAATCCTTGTTTTTCAGAGACTTATAATTTATTTTCTAAAGTTGGCACCCGAAGAACAATTGTGTGCACAGAATAATGAGAATTTCCCCCTAAATTTTGTCTTCTTAGAGTTAAAATATTACTCTCCGAGCTTAATAAGCTCACTTGATCTCATTTTCTAGAACACAATGATACAGAAAGCATTTTGAAATTCAGATTCTAGATGAAATAATTTTCTTTTTTTCCGGTTGTGCTGTAGCGCACAGCAAAGACTTGCTTTGCAGATTTTGGTTATTCGGGAACATTACCCTCCACTTTCAAGATGATCACAGACACTTCCCCATCACATGTCAGCAGGTGTGAAGCAGCCCAAGCACTCATCACTGAGCTAGGGCAAGAGAGGAACTCCTGGTTCCCCACAGCCCTGGCCGTCTCACCTGCTAACCCCCAGCATTTGTTCAGAGCTCCATGTTTTTCAGTGTGCTTGCATGAACGTTATTTCTTTTGAATTCTTCCTGCAATTTGAAGAACTGGTTAAAGTTTAAACATGTTTCATTTCCATGCAATGAAACCATCACATCAAGAACAAGTAACCAGAGGTCACAGCACAATTGAGTGGCAAAATGAAAAGGGGAAATCAAGCCCTCTGATTGTCCCTCCATCCTCTCACACACTAGACCAACGTGACTGCTCACTAACACCTTCGGCAAAGGGCTTGTCCAAGTGCTGAACACTGCCCAGAAAACTAGCAAGGGGCAGTGATCACTAATAATAAATTACCAAGCAAAAGGAAAATCACTGCAATAAAGGTATCACTACAACAGAGCCTCTGGGTCTACAGGGGAAGGTGGCAATTGACTCAGATTCTGAGGATGAATATGAGCCAGAATTCATCCTACAGAGAGGGAGGATCATTGAGGGCAATGCAGAGAGAATGTCATGCGATGAGGGCATGCAGTTGTGACTTGCACCAACTTCCCGGAGCTCACTCCATTAGCTCAGCATCCACCTAGAGACTTGCTAGGATGAGTGAAAGTGGAGCTGTCCCAGGAGGCCACAGACCCACAGACTCCTCATGATCCCTACACACCAGCAATGACATTCCATCTCAGAATCCTCCAGGACTTCTCTGTGAGGCTCAGGAAGACCTACCAGACGTACATTGTGAAACTTAGATAATTACACAGGTAGGCTGCTGGAGAAACATTTCATTTTTTTTTTTTTAAGAGAGAATGAGAGAGGGAGAGAGAGAGAGAGGATAGAGAGAATTTTTTAATATTTATATTTCAGTTTTCGGCGGACACAACATCTTTGTTTGTATGTGGTGCTGAGGATCGAACCCAGGCCGCACGCATGCCAGGCGAGCGCGCTACCGCTTGAGCCACATCCCCAGCCCGAAACATTTCATTAATTGCTGTAAAAATAAATATCTTAAATCTTGGTTGAGAAAGTAGGAAGCATTAAAATGCACAGAAATCCCAGCTCAAAGTAACACCTAAAATGTAACTGCCCTGCCCTACCCCAGCATTCTCTAATCCTGAACTGTCTGATCCTTATCCTGTGGCACTGTTATCACTAGGAGTCAGGGCAGATAGGACAAGTAGAGTCTACAGCACACCGTAGGGACCATAGGAGGGCTTATTGTCGTATCCTGTCAAAGAACCAAGAATTGGGACTTTTACTGATAAATTCATATTTGAATTTAATTACAAGACAAACTATGATGAACCTAGAGGAAATAGGTAAGACTATTACTTAAACTCATTTTAAAAAATTTCTTTAGAACATGATTTTGGAAAGAGCAAAGAACTCCAAAATTCCATAAGAAATATGATTTAAATTACTTCATCATAGAACCTCAAGTCTGGGAGGAATTAGCTATCCTTGTTTCCAGGGCCTACATGCCACAGGGTAGAGCCTCATCTGAGATCCATGTGGTCCCATCTGTACCATAAAAGCTCTGTATAATGGGGTGAATTACATGTCATGTTTCAGTCTGAATTTGGAATTTCCTTCCCTTTGTATAGGGGTCTTAAATTGGCCTCTTGGTTTTATGTGAGTGTTATTTTTAGCAGGCTTCAGAACGCTGTAAATACTTACTTGTGTTGCAGAGAAAAGTTGAAGAATAAGTCACAAGTTTCTTGCATTCTCTCTCTATAAATACCCACTTTTCCTTTAATGCTTAAAGAAGTCTGCAACACAGATTTATTACTTACCTCCAGGCAAATCTACACTGAAATTACAATTCAGTAATGGGAGATGGATCCAAAAAACTGTTGGTAAAATATTATATGTGTACTTGGGCATGTAGTTAGGACTGTTAATATCAATTAATTCTGTTCACAGAGGAGGACTTGTTTTAAAACAACTTCATTTTTCTTCAGCGTAATATGTAATTACACAGCTGTAACTAATAGCCAGGGAGATGCAATCTACCATCTAAATAACCAGCATTATTCTTCAAAGTATTATTTGTGCTTTTTTAACTTTACTGTCTCAGAATGAAGGGTGATTATTACATATGACTAAATGTGTATATCAAGCCATTAGCAGAGGACGGCCCCTCCCAGAGAATGGCTCCAATTATTACAGTGTAGGACAGTTTTCTAGATAGTACTCCAAATAAATACTATTTTAGTTTGCAAATCTACTATTCTTTCAAACCAAGGGAGATGGTATTTAGGTTTCTTTTTCCTTTTATAATACACATTATCACCACCATTCTTTCCTTTATCTTTGTGTAAACCATGTGCTCGATCACATTTACCATTTTGTATTGGGTGACATTGCCATCAATCAAGTGACTATTGGTGTACATACCATGGGGGCTATGAAAATTTACCATAAAAATTTCATTATGATTCATTGCGATCCCCAGGACAGGCATTTCTTCTGATGAAAATTTTAGCATGAAAAACTTCAAACCTAATCTTGACCAAATACATATTCTCAGAGCTAACTCTTACAGAAAGCCTCTAATTTTTAATTTTGTATTTATAGCCCACAGAACACACGTCAGCAAAATATATAGGAAATACTTGCCAGCTACCTAGTGTGACAAGCATTCCTCAAGAAACAGCAGGGATTTGCTTCAGTGAATCCAGAAACAGATAGACCGGCTGCATTTCAGAAGTAAATCTTATACTTCTATCACATCTTTAAAGCTCAGTAGATGTGCCATTAAGAAAACATCCTGAGCTCATTAAAGCTGGTATTTTGTTCCATTTCATTAATGGGTACAGTTTTAATACTTACACATGCAATGGAGGAATAGGAGACGGATCATAATGGTAACGGCCCTCATGATGTCTCGCATCAATTGGCACAGGAGGGTGGAAGGCAGGAAAAAGATGAGGAGGGTCTGAAAAAGAAAGAAAGTCCACCATACATAAGAGGAACACCTGGAAACAGCATTTCAATTCATGAGGTGACACTGCCGTGCTATCTTCACTACTGAGGCTGAATCTACTTTTAGAATTTCTGAAAGAACTCTTGAAATTTAATGACTGGGCTCATTGAGGTGAGAATGTCTGGGTGAATATTACATACCCACTCAGAAAAAGTACAGTCCCACTAAATCCCAGGCAGGAAAGTAAGAAGAAGAAAGGCATAGCTTCTACTCTAGAAGAAAAGTTGCCCAGAAGCAAAGACTGAAAGGAGCCACAAAGCCAATGCAGAAAAATTATACTGTCCAGTAAATTTTAGACAAAGGCATCATAATATAAATACTAGTCTCCTGTCTCCCATGCCCTTGCTGTTTTTTTAAATTTATTTATTTTTTAACAATCCGAAGTTTTTGCTATACTCTATGTGTGCACATACACACACTTTTTTTAAAATTTAAATGTATGTTCCCCTCCTTCAGGGCCTGGGTTAAACATCCATAGTCCCATCACCAAGGCATCAAATCTATACCCTGGCCAGAGAAAGACTGAGGGCTTAGATGGGAGAGATGAGCAGATTCACATAGACTTAGGGAATTTAGAGCAAGTGCCGGGGGTTCCTAACAGTGTAGCCTGAACACTGGCTTTGGACCCAGAGCCCCCCCCCCCCCCTGCTTTCCTTTCCTCTCATATACTGGTCACTAGTTCCTGGGTCCTGTGTGCCTTCTAATAGCTCCTTTACACCACTTGGCACTTCCTAACTGATATCCATCACCTCTTGCACATCTGAAAATAAATTTTTATTTCAAAAAGTAGTTGATGTACTCTTTAAAAAAATGAAAAGTTTTAGGAGATTTTATAATTAGAAGCAAGACCAATACTTTGTAATGATACTAAGGCTTCTCCCAAGTTTCAAGAAACAAGATAAAGGAGACTGAACCTGGAAGTTTGAATCCACAGCTGTAAGACTGATAATGACAGCAAATGTGCAGAAACTTCTTCAAATATGAGCCCATCACAGCTGGTTATCATGGTAACCCAGGCATCTCCAGCACCTCAGAAGGTGATATGTGTACCAAACAAGCCTCAGAATGGTTCTGAGTTACCTCTAGAAGCCTCAAGATTTTTTCTTGGGCTGAGGAAAACAGGCTATAAGGACAATCCAAATGGGGCCCTATGAACAAGTTGTGGGTGACCATTGGAAGAAGACTAGGCTGTGGGGTGTGGGAGGTTTCCAAAAGCCAGGATGAGGACCTCATCCCCTGAGGTTGGCAACACACACTCCAAGTGTTCATTTTCATAAGAGAAAGTGGATAAGTGGATGACCACTACATGCACCTCTGCTGAATCCAGGTAGTTGTAACTTTCTTCCCTGAACATTCTTCAATTTTCCAAATGTTTTTCAGCCAGCATCTTTTAGAATGTGAGCATAACAAATATTTTAAAAATAATTTTAATACAGATTGCCTCCCTTGTTTTAGCTTTACTCTTGCTACTATCCTTGGATAATATAAGTCTATGTTTATTGAGAAAAAAATAAGAGTGTAAAAACTATGGGTATCACATTGATAGAAGCTGTGTGCCAGGAAGAGGCCCAAAGTTATAATTTTGTCAATGTTCCACTGTATCTAAGACTTAGAAAATAGTCCAAGAGGGATATCATACTGAAAAATGACACTCTTATTCAAATATATTCTGTGCTTGTTATAAGGTTGGGGAAGGAGGGATGCAGTGGTATGGAAAAAAGGAAGGAATCACTTTGGTACTATCAAATCATTGTCACTGTGATATGACATGCACCATATCATATTTTTTGCTGGAAATTCAACAAGTGAGGAAAACACTAACTGTCCAATCATTTATAATGTTAAGACATTTCATAAAGTTTATATGAAAAAAATTAATTACATTTTAAGCTCACCATTAAGGATGTAAAGAAGGTGGGGAGTCAGTTCTTTTGTAATGCAAATATTAATAGTTGATTTATTAAGTTGAAAGTTCATCCAGCAACGTTGGCAAATTCCCTGTTGCACCTAACTCCAGCAATCAATGTCACCCAAAGAGAGCTAAACCATTCTATTTTTTGGGGTGGAGAGCGGGTACCAGTTACCAGGGATTGAACTCAGGCACTGGATCACTGAGCCACATCTCCAGCCCTATTTTGTATTTTAGAATCTCACTAAGTTGCTTAGCAGCTCGCTTTTGCTGAGGCTGGCTTTGAACTTTCTTTTTTTTTTTTTTTTTTTTTTTTTTTGCTCTTGTCCTAATACATTTATTTTTTATTTTTTTATTTTTTATTGGTTGTTCACAACATTACAAAGCTCTTGACATATTATATTTCATACATTAGATTGACATGGGTTATGAACTCCCAATTTTACCCCAAATGCAGATTGCAGAATCACGTCAGTTACACATCCACAATTTTACATAATGCCATATTAGTGACTGTTGTATTCTGCTACCTTTCCTATCCCCTACTATCCCCCCTCCCCTCCCCTCCCATCTTCTCTCTCTACCCCATCTACTGTAATTCATTTCTCTCTTTGTTTATTTTCCCATTCCCCTCACAACCTCTTATATGTAATTTTGTTTAGCAATGAGTGTCTCCCTTCATTTCCATGCAATTTCCCTTTTCTCTCCCTTTCCCTCCCATCTCAAGTCTCTGTTTAATGTTACTCTTTTCTTCCTACTCTTCCTCCCTGCTCTGTTCATACTTGCTCTCATTATATCAAAGAAGACATTTGGTATCTGTTTTTTAGGGTTTGGCTAGCTTCACTAAGCATAATCTGCTCTAATGCCATCCATTTCCCTGAAAATTCTATGATTTTGTCATTTTTTATTGCTGCATAGTACTCCATTGTGTATAGATGCCACATTTTTTTTATCCATTCGTCTATTGAAGGGCATCTGGGTTGGTTCCACAGTCTAGCTATTGTGAATTGTGCTGCTATGAACATCGATGTGGCAGTGTCCCTGTAGCATGCTCTTTTAAGGTCTTCAGGGAATAGTCCGAGAAGGGCAATAGCAGGGTCAAATGGTGGTTCCATTCCCAGCTTTCCCAGGAATCTCCAAACTGCTTTCCAAATTGGCCGCACCAATTTGCAGTCCCACCAGCAATGTACAAGTGTACCCTTTTCTCCACATCCTCGCCAGCACTTGTTGTTGTTTGAATTCATAGTGGCTGCCAATCTTACTGGAGTGAGATGGTATCTTAGGGTGGTTTTGATTTGCATTTCTCTGACTGCTAGAGATGGAGAGCATTTTTTCATGTACTTGTTGATTGATTGTATATCCTCCTCTGAGAAGTGTCTGTTCAGGTCCTTGGCCCATTTGTTGATTGGGTTATTTGTTATCTTATTGTCTAGTTTTTTGAGTTCTTTGTATACTCTGGATATTAGGGCTCTATCTGAAGTGTGAGGAGTAAAAATTCGTTCCCAGGATGTAGGCTCCCTATTTACCTCTCTTATTGTTTCTTTTGCTGAAAAAAAACTTTTAAGTTTAATTAAGTCCCATTTGTTGATTCTAGTTGTTAACTCTTGTGCTATGGGTGTCCTATTAAGGAATTTGGAGCCCGACCCCACAATCTGTAGATCTGAGCCAACTTTATCTTCTATCAGACGCAGAGTTTCTGATTTGATATCAAGCTCCTTGATCCATTTTGAGTTAACTTTTGTGCATGGCGAGAGAAAGGGATTCAGTTTCATTTTGTTGCATATGGATTTCCAGTTTTCTCAACACCATTTGTTGAAGATGCTATCCTTCCTCCATTGCATGCTTATAGCCCCTTTATCAAATATAAGATAGTTGTAACTTTGTGGGTTAGTCTCTGTGTCCTCTATTGGCTTTGAACTTTCGATCCTCCTGCCTCAGCCTCTGCAGCTGCTGGGATTACAGGCATGTGCCACCATACCTGGCTAAATCATTGTATTTTATTTAACCATTTTTCTTGAAAATTATTCATCCTCCTTAAAATAACAAAACTGAGTGACATAATCTTTGATACTAGTTTGCAAGTCTAATAAATACTCAGTGAATGTTTCCTGATTTTAAATTTTGAAACAAACCCTTGCTAATAGGATTCAAATCTGGGGTAAGGTAGATGGCCATCAAATATGGGGATGGCTCTACTTTCTCTTCCACACCTAAAAGCTGTCCCTGCTGATGCAAACAGACTTCTCACTTAATACATATCACCCTGCTCTTGGAAACAGAGAAGTAAACTTATTAGAACCCTAGGTAAATTAAGCACTCATAAAATATGATCCACCTCCTAAGGGCTTCTTCAGTGCACCACCATTTATAAGGCTGTTTTGAGGAACATTGTGACAACTATATCATAGGTAGAAAGATATGGAAATTTTACTTCTCTACGTTTTGGTTCTTGATACATTTTTCATAATTAAATTCTCTCCATCAGATAAGTGGATAGTAACTGTTTCTGGATTTTTTTAATTGTTAACATAACTATGAATTATGAAAAAGCACAAGCAGGCATTTCATACACATAGGGCTAATGTGTGAATCTATTCCACATTTAATATATGCCTCCCATATCTAGGAAATAACAGTCATTATCTTGTATGTGAACATTTATAACAAAGTTACAGTGATTATGTGCATAGGGATGAAGACTAACCAGTTAATCCTATAAAATGAAGAGTACCCAAGCAGCATAAAAATCTCTTCCCCCAGGAAAACCTATGCTAACAGTGACATTGAAGAGACTTTGCCATCTTTTCATTTCCACAAAATTATTCTTTCAGGATTTAGGTTCATTTTCTCTCTCTCTCTCTCTCTCTCTCTCTCTCTCTCTCTCTCTCTCTCTCTTTCAGAATTAAAGAGAAAGTGACCAAGCACTGCAAAAAAAAAAAAAAAAAAAAATTGAGAGGAAAATATAAAACACAATGACTGGGGCATTCAGTAGCCATTTCTCAACTATTGAACCCAATAGCATTTTGTGAGTTTCAAAGTTAATTCTGATTGAAAGTATCTGGTGCATCCTGTAATGCTGTTTACACAGTGTTTATGTTCCAAGGAAATGTATTATGAATTATGCATTCTGGAATTAGGTTTAAATAAAGAACAGAAAATTAATGGATATGATCAGATTTGACCAAAAGACATCTGGCTTTAGTTTAAGTGTTTCACAGTTTCTGTTTCCCTCTTGATTAAGTTTAAAACAAGTATTTCCTGTCCAGCTGAAGTCTCTGAACCACTGTAGCTTGTGTGGGTCATTAGTGGAAATCGCACCTCCGACTCCACTTTTTGGAAAAACTCAATGAAACACCCCTCTTCCAATTCAAGACATGCTTGACCATAGCCCCAAACAATTAATAAAGAACAGAAAGCAGTGTGAGCATTTGCCACGCACAGCATCTCGTAACATTAACCCTCACTTGTTTCGCAAAAGATGCTCTTGAATCCTCAAACACTGGGTTCCCGTCTCAAGTCTCCGTTTGTCGTTTCTACGTGGATCAGCAGCATGTTCGATCACAAACCCAAAAAGCTGTCCAAGAAAACCCACATGACAAGACCAGCCTCCTGTCGCCAGCAGCCACCATAATTATCTGCCTCTCGGTTTATTATTTACACATGAGCAGCGCAGCTGTGGCGCATCATAACTCAAGTGTATGTGTAATAAGTTACCGCACCGCAGCCATCTCCTGCCCTGGCCCTTGACAAAACACCACATGATGACTTCTCCAAAGTCAGGCGAAAACTGCTGAAGCAGAAGGAAGTGCCACTAAACCTGGCTACCTCCTATTTATCATACAATTTCCTGACTGATGGTTCCACAAACCAGCTGCTAAGTGCTGTGTACTCTACTGTCAGCAAACTAACGCGCTAAATGGAAGACAGGGAGAATAATGTGCAGAACTGGTGGAATCAATTTTACTGAGGGAATTAAAATTCTACCAGGTGGGGGTGGGTCTGTGGAACAGTGGTAAGCAGTCAACTGTACATGCTTATGGTTGCAAAGATGATTTATTACAGACTTGCAAGAGGCTTGCCTATTGTACCAGAGTCCTCTTATACTGAACAGAGATTTGAAGAGTGTGTACTACCCAAGCCTTGAGTGCAATAGTCTTTAAACCCTATATATATGTAATTGACTTGACACATGTTTAAATTGAAATGCATAGTAAAAATATTTGTGCTGGGTAGAGTTGTCAGTATTCAATTTCACACTGGCTGTCATCATACTAAGCATTAAGGGTCTCATTAAGAATGAGAGGCATTGATTTTTAGGTCTCTTCACAACAGCCTGGGTTGATCATAAAACCTGTAGCAAGAGAATAACCAAGAAAGACACTTGGAGATTTATCTTCAGTTGCATCCTTCTCCCAAGAAATAGTTTTAGTATCCTCAGGCTATAAGATCTCTTGGATGCCATCCTGGGAAACTGTCTTTTAAGGTTTGAAATTTACATACAAAAATTGTAGATTAAAAAAGAGAGATCAAAGTCTCCTCAGTGAGTGCCCTGAAGGAGTAATTCACCAAATGATACTTGAGCAGCCTGACAGTGCCCAGGAAACAGCACAAGAGAGATCCACTGGAGTGAAGTACCCAGTGGAGAAGTTCTCCTGGCTCATTTAAATATTGAAAGGGTCTGTATCTGGCCACAGGATTTATTCTACACAGGAGCTAGAGATTGTTTTCCTGGTGCTAGGGTTAGCCCCACCCATAAGAATGACTAGTACCCTCAGACTCATCACCTGCCATCAGCACAAGTATCCCATTAAAAACACACATGGGTTCCCGAATATAACATCCACTAAGTTAAAATCAAAATAACCATTCATCTTCTAAAAAATTAGGTCTTCAGGGGGATGAGGGGTAGACCGCTGCCAAGAAACCCAGTCCAATGAGATAGCAGAGACATAGCCCAGGCCTTATCACTGCCTCTTCCCAACCTGATGCAGGCATCTCCAGTCATCAGTGCCTGCAGGAACTTTCCCAGGACTCAGTAATCTAAGAGAGACATTGTCACTAGGGGCTGACTCCAGGACCCAGCTGGACTCATGAGTCAGATGTCCTACTATTCCTGTCTCTAGACAACAGAGCAGCAGAAAGAAGCTGATGTAGTTGCTCTGATACCCTGAGATATTTGACTAGAAGGATCTGGAGCAACAAGTCTTGAGCAAGGTGGCCCTTTATGGCTTGCTATGAGTTTGGACTCTGAGACATCCTACCTCACAGGATAGCTGTGAACCTGGCTGGCATCCCCACAGCATTATCCCATGAAGCATGAGGCATATTTCTTCTGGTTTCTTATGCATATCATGTGGAAATGAAAACTTCTATAGTCATTAGAAGGGACTATCTTAATTATATGACCCTCCAGAAGAAAACTTACAGTGGTTCTAGTATATTCTAAAAATCTTATAGATGTTCTACATTAAAAAAACAAACAAAAAAACACTACTATTTTCTCACTTTATACCATGACAGTAGCCTTAATTTGGAGAGTGAATGCTACAGGAGGATATAAAATCTATTGCACATGGTCCAATTTTTGTAAATAAAGTTTATTGAAATACCATTGTGTTCATTTGTTTACCTATTCCTAGAGCTGTGTTTGCACAATGGCAGAGTTATGCTTAAAATATTCAATACCTGGCCCTTTATAGAGAAAGTTTGATAAATCCTCTGCTACAATACCACTATGAAGTAATTTTCAGAAACTTACATTTCAGGAAAATAAAATCATTCATTAATTTTTTTCTGTATGGATACCTGTCTTTGATAACATGACATTTGTGTTACTTTAAATGCCACACTTTCTTATTTTCCAACAATATATGACTTTAAAAAAATAACTTTAGGGTAAAAAGCATCCCATACTAATAATTATTAAAGAGAGACACATCTGATTTTAGCAAAACTTATAAAGAGTACATAAAGTCTAAGATTAAAAAAAAAAGATAATGGAGGGCTGAGGTTGTGGCTGCCTAGCATGTATGAGGCATTGGGTTCGATTCTCAGCACCACATAAAAATAAGTAAAGATCCATTGACAACTAAATATTAAATATATATATATAATAATGGATGAAATTGACCAGAAAACTAGTAAATCATGGGAATGATTGCTTAACATTTGTAAATTTGCTTTACCAATTAAGTAAAACATATAAAATTTATATTAAAAGATAATTAATGACAAAAAAACCCACCATATTTTACTTCTGGCAATGCCCCAACAGTCCTGACTCCATATATATATATATATATATATACACACACACACACACACACACACACACACATACATACATACATACATTCAAGGGCATTCCCCACTATTCAAGATGAAAGCTTTCTATCACTTATTCTGTGCAAGTATGTATGCATATCAAATTAATTTAATTAATATTTTAGACTTAACTGCTACCTCCCACTACACTCTGGTCATACTAAGACTGATACTTTTTATAATAGTTGAATCTACGCTATGCTTCTTAACAAATAATTACAAGTTTTTCACAAGTAATAAACAGTTCTCTGCAAGTGAATTGAAAAAGGAAATTTCTCTCTTTACCACCTCAAATGTGTTCTGGGTAGTGAGCAAATAATTTCCCTTTCTGGAAACATCTAAATCTGCATGTTTCCAGCCCAAAAAGCACATCTATTGGATGCCCAATGGCAGAAGCAAAACCACATCTCCTTGTGGGTCAACCAATCAAATTCTTCCATCCAGAGTCTCTGGGATGTGTTCTGCCTACGATCCCATATATATGCATTCGTGATATTTTTGTTGCTTCCAGCTTTCCTGCCAGGATGAGAGAGGAAAAAAATAACCAGAGGGAAAGGCAGCAAAGAGAAATAAAAGAAGGTTCGTAGCCATTATACCTAAACTGCAGAGATCACTGAGGGAAATCACATGAAAACATATGAAGAACTACTACATTGAAAACTGACAAATCCACTCACTTTGAACTATACTAATGGTGTACTTTTGGTGACAACAAATAAGTTTGGAAATTAGAAGATGGAAATTGGTTACAAGTTACAAATTATTTTATCAATAACAATACATTTTGTACAGCAGAACTGAAAATTCAGATTCATAGTTCTAAATATATATGTTGGGATCCTTACTGTGTATGAAACAAAAGTAGAAGATAAAATGTTTCCCTGGAATGTGTATGCTATCTCAGATTCAACAACTAAAGCCTAAGAGTCAATGGACTCAGAGTTGCCTGGTTAATTTAGTTAGTTAACTATCAATCAGCAAAAATGAGGTATAGAAGCTACATTCTATCCAAAATAAATCAACATTAAAAAGATCTTTTAGGAATTTTTTCAAAGCTGCAAAATTAGCAGTAAGTAAGGAAATGTGAAAGAAACATAGTGCTTAATATTGCATAAAACTTACATACATTTTCTTATTTAATCTTCTTGACAACACTATAATCAGCACCTCCAAAAGCTTTATTATTATTCCAAGTCTTATTTGTCCTTATTTTCTATTATCAGGATAATCCTGAGAACTAAAGATAAGTTAAATGTTCAGATGAGTTAAATGACCTATTCCATGTCCTGTAAAACTATGGTTTTAAGATGTTGTTGATGTTCTTTCTATCCTAATACCAGAGGACACTGGAACCAGCACTCCAAACATGACAGCAATCCTGACACCATCATAGTGCCCCAGTACCATTCTCAACCCTGAAGCAAGAACCTGGAGCAGCTGTCAAGCAACACAAACCCAGGGTGGGATAAGACTCAGAGCATCTGCAGGTTTACTTTTGTCTCCCCAATTCCACAAGAAAATGATGCCACCAGTCAGTGAGACGTCTCATCAAAGACCATCTCCAGAAAACCAGCTGTGAAAAAAATGATACCCATATTCCTTTTGCTCAAAGTGATACAAGAAATCCTTGGAGAGTAGATTTTTGACTCTCCCCCTTAATCTACACCATCTACCCAGTTTATAGTTCTGGTCAATCAATAACTATAGGTCTTTCAAGGTTTGCCACATTAATAGTGAAGACTAATAATAAAATCAACCACAAGCATAAGTACCATTCACACAATACTCTGAAATGTGTTAAGCACTATACAAAACCTTTCAGATTCATAATTTCATTTATTTCCTCTTAAGAGTATGACTGTGAGAAGCAGGTATTATGACTATGAATAAGGAAACTGGGTAAGGACCTTGCCCGGTGTCATAAGGGAAGAGAGTGGCAGAGCTAGGGATCTTCTTGATTCCAATGTCAGCGCTCTTAGACATTCTACTTCTTCTTCTTCTTTTCTCCCTCCCCCATTTTTTGGGGATCAAACCCAGGGCATCACACATGGTAGGCAAGCACTCTAACACTGAGCCACATCTCTAACTCCAATGCTGTCAGAGTTTGGGATTTTTATCTTTTTTTTTTTATATGAACTATTTAGGATTTCCCTCTTATGTATAGTTTTAGCACCCATGGTGAGCTATTGTCTGAAAATATAGTATAGTGCAATAAAGATATTTTAAGAAAGAGCTCACATTAATAGAACTTTTATTACAGTATATTGTTTTAATTATTCCATTTTATTATTAGTTATTAATGCTAATCTCTTACATTACCCTAATTATAAATTATATATATATATTTATAATACATATAATAAATTATACTTTATCACAGGTATGTATGTCAAGAAAAAACAGGAACAATTCATCTGTGGGTAAGGGCGACTACTGTACTCCCCAGACTTACATACCCAAACCCAGACTTGTGCATCCCCACACCCATGTTCTGCTCTTCTCTCCAAATCTGTGGTTCTCAGGAAAGCTTGTCTGGTCCAGCCCAACCTCTATAAGAGGACCTTCTGAGTCCAACAACTTAGAGCCATCTTTGGCACTTACAGCTCATGCTCTTTGGGCAGCCATCCATGTCCCTGGCTTACCTTCTCCCCTCCGTTGAGAAAGAGTTCTTTCTTATTCCAGCTCTTCCATCTCTTTAAGGTCCAATGCTAGTGCCACCTCCTCAATCAAGCTAACTGAATGGCCCATGGGAGTGCACACTTCTTCCTCCCCTCTTCACAATTTGGATGAGCTGGGACCATAAGAGCTACCTGTAGAACCCACTGCCTGTCCTTGCCATCCCTCCCTCTCACTAGACTCTAGGCCCTTGTTTTTGTACTGGAACATTCTCCCTCACATAAATTATACTTATTGGCTGAACAACTAATGGGAATCCCGGCTGAGGGGATGAGCACAACGTATTGCATTTACCAGGTCCCGCTATCCTTGCTGGGCAATGTGCTGATGAGTCCCACCTGACACACACAGTGAGGTCAGAATGTGTACATTCTTCCCTGACTATCCGGGCTGTGAGAGCAGAAGATGCTCCCTTATTCCTGTATCCCCATAAATACTTAATAAATGTTTGCTATAGAAAAAAATGAAGATAGGGAGGGAAGACAAGAAACCAGGGCCATAAAATGGTAGCAGTAGCCCAGGCAGCTGTTCCTCCTGGGCTCTGCAGGGCACTTCCATCCACCTAACAGGCCTCCAGCAACTGGTAACTTGGAACCCAGAGGGACAGGCCCACCTTCTCTTGGGAATCCTATGCAGGTTTCCATGCATTCCCTATGTTCAGGGCATGCACAGGGTCAATGCTGAGCAGATTCCTATACATCCTGAGCCAAATCCTAGAGTTCTGAAGTTCACCTTCTAGTCTGCCAGACTTTCTGCTGCCTGCTGAACAGTGTATAACGTTATGTGGGCACCTCACCACCTCACCCCATCCCACTCCTACAACAGGACAGACAATGGTGGGCCCTCAGCAATAACAGCCCACATTGAGACCTCTCCAAGACTCCAAAAGTCTTTTCCCACCAAGGAAATGTTGATGCTCCAGTGAATTCAGGCTACTTGAGCAGGCTGCTAATGCCCATATGGAAAAAGCTCTTTGACACAAAAGGTTGGAGGTCAAAAGTTTAAAAGCTCATGACAGAAATGACAGGGGCCCCTTTGCCCCCGCCTCCCCCTTTTTTGTCAATAACATCAAAGGACCTAGCCTGTTCTTAATGCTATTATTGTTACGCCTTTGGAATCCATTGAAATTCCAGCATGTTTATTGCACACTGGGAGCATTAAAAGGCTTCACTTCTTGTCCCTTAAACTCTGAACTTTCACTGTCTATGAAGCATCATTGTTTGCAGGAACACACAAAGCTTTTAAGCAAAGAGTTTATTTTAAGTGCTTCTTCCACCATGATTGTAAAATAATAAAGCATGCTTCCCTTGCAAGGATAAGCAAAGAAACTAGAGAGAAGAGCGAGAATCCCCTCTGCTTAGATGGGGAAAAAAAATCCCCTTCATATCCGTGGCTCCTAAGAATGCAAGTAGGAAAACATTCCCTATGTTTCTCATATTTCTCCTTCCCCTGGAATTCTGTATTAGCCACTAAGAATTAGTCACACATTTTACAAAGACTTATATTAAATGTGGTCTTATATTAAATGGCATGACCTGAAGTAACCTAAAATGTCTTTCTGCTTAAGAGCACCTTCCTAAACCCTCATCAGGCCTGCAGAAGCCCTAGACATGTTAGTGAATGTGCAGATACAAAGCACACAGCTGCCTGCATGTTGATTCAGAATGACTCCAAGCTCCACTCCCTGAAGTTCATGTTGTGACTTACTTTCTCCTTAGCTACCCTTCATCACTATCACCAGCTTCGTATCCTGATTCTCAGCTTAATTCTATTCAAAATGCTGAAACAAATTTCAGATTATCTCTGATCTGCTGTCCTTGGATGTCTAAGAGGCACCTCACCCTGGGTCTCCCAAGTCCACCACACCCACCAAGCACAGAGGCCACTCATTTCCCATTCTTTCCCTTGCTGTTTCCTAAAGTCCAGGCAAACTAAACAGCTCATTCAATCCAAGAGGAATTCAAATGTCCAATATTCTGCTTTAGGATTGTGGGAGGGATGTAGATTTGGAAATGTCAACAAATCCTTTCATCTATTCAGCTGGGTGTTATTGAAGACTCTCCTTCCTGGAGAAGGCAATAGTTCTAAAACTGCTGTTAGTGAGCAGAGGTTGTTTTGGCTATCTACCTCTTGAAGCCTTAAGCTCTCCTGCCACTTCCCCTACATGTGCCTCAACTGGTGACCTCTCTGCCACCTCTCCCAGAGACCCTTGATCAGGACCCAGAAGCTGTCTGCATCATCTACACAGGCCCAGGCTCCTGATGTCTATATGATCTCCATCTGGAGATCTCCATCTGGTCACCCAAAGTTTCCAGACTAACCACCTGAGGCTCAGTCTTTATAAACTTTGACAGGTGTCTAAACTCAATGGGGTCCATTTGTTCCCATGGGCATCTGAGGACAGAGAACCTGGTCTATTTCTGGAGTCTGTATCTCCACCTGGTTCATCTGAGAACACATTCATCATAGGAACTGAAGCCTCAACGCATAGACATGCTTGTCCCCTGGAAAGAGTGGTCACACCCTCACAAAGATGACCACATCCTATACTTCCTCAATGAGCTGCCACTTGTCAGAGTGGTATCTACGAACATTTCTAGAAAACAAAACTGCTTCCCATACTTCTCTGCTGTTTGCAAGTGTTACTAAAAATTAAAGGTGTGATGAGGTTATTAGTGTATTTAAAAACATAGATTTAATAACTGATAGGAGGCAATAGACCTAATTGATGGGGATCTGTTGGTCACCTTGGCACCAGTGTATATTTATACAAAACATTCCTCTCAGAATGGATCTTCAGAAACACCATCCTTTCTATTTAGTTTCCCTTTCTCCAAAACTAGGATGAAGTCAACATTTAGTACACAGAGGGATGCATCCCATCCTGTGACCCTTAGCTGGGTGCACCCTTCTCACTACAACCCATCTGCTCTACATTGCATCTGCAGCAGCTGGAAACATTCCCCATTTTAAACTATATTTTATAGCTTTCCATATAAACAAATTACAATAACAACCAGGATCATAATACAGATCTTTTTCATCATAAAATAAAGCCAGTGAGAGACAGTCCTATTTACTCAAGTTGTTCAAGGCACTACGAGTGATGCATGTGAAAGTGGTCCATAAATCCTGAAGCAGGCACACTTAAGGACTTATTTCTCAGTCCTTTTCCTTCAATACCAACATCCAGTTAACTTGTCAGTAACAGCTTTATATGGGCATCTTCAGCTTTGCAGGTAATCTGATGGCTCAAGGCATTCAGCTCCTTGGTCCTCAAGCCCTCACTGATCATGAGGCACAAGAAGCGTTCTGCATATTTTCATCCCTAAGTAAGTTCTGGGGCCAGGACCTACTCTGGCTCCTGAACTTCAGAGCAACCACACACTGTCTTCAGTTGAACCACGTGGAAAGAGGGGAAAAATGCTACAGACACATATTTATTTAAAAAAAAAATGATTGTCACTTGTTTAGCATTTGTTTATACTAAGGACTATGCTAAACACTTTTCATATACTTTCTTGTTCATACCACATGAAAGATCAAGGAAGTAGGCATTAGTATCGTTATTTTCCAAATGAGAAAATGGGCCAGAGAAAATAAAAATGAAAGTCGTTCAGGTGGGAAATGTCTAAGCTTGGTTTGGAGTCCAGATCTGCCTAACTGCAGATCCCTGGCTTCATGGGTAGGACCTGTGTGCAGCCCTGGCCGACACTCAGAAGGTCCCAAATTTGGTTTAATATTCTGCTGTCAGTCGCTATCTTGAAATTCTTCCTTCATAATTTTTGAACAAGAGCCCCACAGTTTGCATTTTGCCTTGAGTCTCACAATCCGTGTAGCAGTCCTGAGTCCGACTATACTTCCTATTTCCAACCTTTTCTGCATCACCCTTGTGTACAACAAACGCTAAAAGCTGCTAAAAGGCATCCTTGTGAACGACCCCATTAGCATTGACACTCCACCCTCACCCAGAGGCCCTGGCCAGCAATACAGCCCTACCTCCATGGGGTCCCCACTTTAGCCTTGCATGCCCCATACTTCAGACTGCTCTCACAAGCACTAAGGACCAGCCAGGCTAACAGGACACAAGCATACACTTCAGGGTGATCCATTTGCTGCAAACAAGGCCTTGGCCATTGCTGACAAAGTCATCCCGCCATTTGCCTGCCATCCTGAGGGCTAATTGGCCTTGTTTTAATCAAGACTGAATGAAACAGAAGTCCCGCAACACATAAATAAATCACAATTACTAACTGCAAGAATTGAGCAGCTCTCTCTTCCCCTCGTGGCTGCTACAGAGGAATTCCCAGGCCAGCCAGGGCTAGCACAAAAGCCCCAGACTGGGCTGCAGCAATATCCGCTCCCTCTGCTCAGTTTATTATTTAAACAGTTCCTTAATGACTCTTCCCGGAGGTGAGGGAGGCCAAACTATTTTCCTTCCCTTCACAAAGCAGATATGCATGGCTTATTTGAATGTCTCCAACGTTTACTTTAGTCACTGGTTAAATACCTTCCACCGCAGAGTCAAACAAACAGTTCACTTCATTAGAAAGGCAAACAATTTAGCAAGAGCATACCACCAGCACTTGAGGGGGAACCAAGCTGGGCGAGAAACCCTCTGCCTGGGAAGGAGGGCTGTGCTGGAGCCCAGACAGCAGCGGACAGCAGTGTGTGGAGCTCACTTCAAAAGCCTTTTCACAAATACTTCACACATTCACTGGTAATTAACAGATAACCCCAGAGAGATTATCTGCCCCTCAGCCAAGGGCCCTAGAGGATTATCCACACTACCCCAGAGGGAGAAGGCAGAATCCAAGAGTACACCTTTTTTTTTTTTTTTCCCTTTCCCTAGAAGTACAAGTGGATAAAGTCATCTGTGAAAAAGGGAAAGTGAAAGCTTCCCTCTTCCTCCATCCCCAGTTAAAATAACAAAGCCACACCTCCTTGAAATGATATTCATTTTAGCAACAGCTGCATGCTGTGCCTGGGAAAAACACCTGGACTGGAGCAATAGGTGGATGCATGTACAGGTAAGAAATTCAAGGCAGGGACCAGGGCAGGAGGACTAAGCCTGTGATGTGTTCTCAGAATTCCACTTGGGAAGAGGGAGACAATGCTTTTCTCAACAAAGATGCAGGGTGCACAGAAAACACTGGGGGACAGTTACAAGCCACTTAGGGTCTGAGCTCCTCTTTGTCACAGAACCCAGGATGGAGCAGGAGCAGGGTTTGCAGCCCACTGAGACCTGAAGGTATCTGTTGCAAAGCAAGCAAGCCTTGGCTTTGTCCTGCAGGGTACTCCGCACATTGCTCTGTCCTTGGAACCCTTCTGAAGACAGAGACAGAGCTCCATGCCTGTCACCAGATTTCTTGAGGCCCTTGCAGCTCTAGAGCACCTGGGGATCCACTACGGCCAGTTCCTCAAGTGACCAACAGATACCAGATCATAACAATCCACCCAAGAAGGAAACTATTTGACATTTTTTTTTTAATAACAGAAGAGTTCCTCTCTCTTTTATATTTAAGAACACATTTATATCCCATCATCTCCCTCCACACACATCAAAATGGTAGACAGCAAATCAAATAAAAATGGGGTAGGTAGTGTGGCCATCTCTATTATATTTGAATTTGGGGTTTTACCCATGCTGTGGTTGTGCTGGATGGGGTCAGATTAAGCAATTCCAGTATTCCTGGCTCTTAAGGATTTGGTAAACCTCAAATGCCAACTGCAATAAATCATACAAGTCTCTATTAAAACTATAAATCACTCATGAAATTTAATACTGTCATGAAGAGTAATTAAATGCTAATGTAATAAATCTACAAAAGAAAAACACACACACATACACACAATGGAGAATCTTAACAGTAAGGAAATGGTCCTGTCTGGGAGCTATAAGAGAAATGCTAGTGTCCAGAGAATAAAGTGTATTTTCCTTTCCATAGCTAGGGGGCCTCAGGAGGTCAAAATCACAAAAGGGCCACATTCCCAAATAAACTCAGGACTGAGCACCAAAGATACAACTCAGTCTTCAATGCTGAAAAGACCAAAAATTGAATGTAATCCTGCATTATCTTGCTAAGGAACAGAGAGAAGGGTGGTGAGGTAAATGGTTAGGAGAGAAGGATCCTGGAGAACCCAGGGTCCAACAGGTGTTCTGGGGCTTCAGGGAAGTCTGATGAAGGAATCACAGTAGGGCTCCTCTTGCTGCTGGGCTGGTTAACAAGTGTTCTTAGCTCTTCTGGCATCTGAATCTTAGAATTTTGATAGGACAATTTAGAATCAGCTGCTTCTGTCCTGATACCTTAGGACTTGATAAGTCACCATGAAATACATCAATAAATAAGAATAGATTCACTGTAGGTGTGGGAACCTCTCCAGCAACTCACAATCCCAGGCCCCATGCCAGCTTCAAGAAACTAAGAGGCAAGCCTATGTCCAGGAAACCCCAGAGGGAAAGGGAGCACGCAGACACTGAATCACAAGCCACCAACAGTTCCAGGAGCTCAAAGGAATGTGTTCTGGAACAAGAGCACACAGGGGAGCAGAGGGTAGGAAACAGAGGAGGGAAGAGGGTCTGAGAGATCTGCTTTCCTTTGAAACAAGCATTGTTCAGAAAGATGAGCAGGATGTGGAGAAGATACTACAGACAGAGGGCACACTCAGAGCAGAAGAAATGCTCAGTGACCCATGAGCAGGTCAGAACTTTCACATTCCCGCAAATCACCTGCAGAGCTTGTTAACATGCAAATAGCAGGCTGTTGGGGTGGGCACATTGCCAAATCCCACCCCAGAGTTTCTGTCTCAGTAAACCTGAGGTAAGGCAAGAGAATTAACGTTTCTAGGATGTTCCCAGGTGATGCTGATGCTGCTAGTGTGGGGACCATATATGGAGAACTGCCCCTTTAGCAAGGCTTGGAAGAAAATGAGGTCAGGCCCCATAGGCTGTGTCTATCAGCTGGGAGGTTCACTCAGGTGACCAAGAAGCCCAGATAATGACTTTTGGAAATAGGGCTTGGGTGGTAATGGAGAGAATTATTGGCGTGAGATGATATTCAGTTGGGAAGCAAGAGACATAAGGTTCAAAAGTTCAGGCAGGGAAGTGGGAATGAAGGCAAATGGAGTCAAAGAGGGTCTCTTGATAAGGGAAAAAAAGGATAAAGGATATGGGTGGGAAGAGAAAGAAAGAAGGAGGGGCTGACTCCCGGGGCTGTGGCCCAAGTGAGTGTTAGAGGTGTCCTGGGAGCCAGTGGCTCAGAAGGAGGGGGTAGGCAAGAGAAGGTTCAGTCTGCAAAGTATGGCAACTGGGAGGATGTTGGCATCTATCTAAGCTCCAGGTAGAGGTCTGCAGCAAGGCGGACCCAAGTGTGAAATTCCAGAGCCAAGTCTATTCTGGAGATCAAGGTTGGAGATGGCATCACAGGGCAGGTGGTGATTCATGGGGTGAGTGACATCAGCCAGGGGCAGGGTACAGAATTATAAAAGCACACCTGGACAGAAGCCAGTAGGCATGGGATGAGTAGAGAGGGCAACTCTGTGGAAGCAGAAAATGACAGAGATACTGGAGGAGCAGCAGCCAGCAGTATCCCAGGAGCCAGAGGGAGGAAGTGGTTTTAAGCAAAAGATGAAGAAGCTGGGGCAGGGCCTGGGCAGGGCCTGAGCAGGGCCTGGGCAGGGAGCATGAGATGAGTGTGCACCTGCAGGGAGCTGGGCTGGGAGAGGGCGGGCCAGAGGGGAGACCCACACTCTGGGAAGTCAGGCTGCCGGCAGAGAGGAGAGGACAGGAGAGCTCCAGGTCAGGAGGAGGTGGGCGGTTCTCTGTTTATGGCATGAAGACATCTGAGCAAAGGAAGTGGAAGTAGTAGCTTCAAGTCACAGCCAGGGCTTAAAGACTGAACTGAGAGAAGAGAATATGGCCCATGGGGTCAGGGTCACTGGAACCCAGAAGGGGATGCAGGTTAGTTTAGAAAGATTCACTTCCCAGGAACAAATGAGAGGGAAGAGAGAGTACTGGGAGCAGCTGGCTTGAAAGCATTTTGAAGCATCTAATCTGTTTCCTTTTCTGAATGGCGGCCAGCATGAGAAACACCAAGTCCAGTGGCACAGCTGAGTCAGACTGCTCTTTTAAAATTGAGGCCACAGACTAAAAGGAGGTGAGGAGACTAGAGGTTGCAAGTAGAACTGGGGCAAAGTCCAAGGCACGTATGCTCTGAGACCCCTCCAGATCTGACCCTCCACTGTGTCTGCCTTCAGCGCTGGCCAGGAGAGAAGGAAGAAAGAGATTCCAGAAGCCAGATCAGGGCAAAGAGAGCAGATAGGAAGAGGCTGGAGAATTCCACAATGAAAACCATCAAAGCAAAGTCCAACCAGACTCCAACCAGGAGGAAGGTCCAAGGGCTAGGTGCCATCAAAGATAGACAGTCTTAAAAGACTGTTGTCTAAAAGTTGGGTGTGACCATCGGAGTCCCCTAGGTTCAGGTTAGGCTCAGGTTTGCATCCCAGAGCAGGGAGGTGGAGGCTAGTTTAGGGATCTGGGGACTGGCTGCAGGGGCCAGACCAAGCCGGGGTTTATGAATCTGCAGCAGCTGCAGCTGCTCCGAGGCCAGCCCAAGGGACAGGGTTGTCTAATAAAAGCTCTGGTCAATTTGACCCCTTTCATATCCCTGAATTTGGTCTCTTTATTTACAACCCTGGACTCAGCATGTCGTGAGGGGCCAAGGAAAAGGAGCTGGAAGGGAGACCAAAAGAGACAGGAAGAGTTAATAGGCAACAGCTTTGAAAGGGTAAAGCGATTCAGAAACAGCGAATTCACTGGCACTCCCTGCTGCTTTTATTGCTTTCGCTCAACAGCTGGAGAAAATGTTTGATCAAAATATTTGTATTATTGTGTTTAAGTGAAATGACATATGACAGCTCATTATCCCAAACTCAGAATTCCCACAGCATCTGTCACAGCCACCCTATTAGAGACAGTTGCTCCCCCTGGAAGATGGGGAGGCCCCGGGGTGGGAGATGAGACATCAAGCAGCAGGCATCAGACCCCAGACGGTGTGGGCTTCACAGGCCCTTGCCCAAACTCCAATTAAACAGGAGGGGCGCTGTCGGAGGACAGGCAGGTGACGCCCAGAGCCCACCCCCAAGGGTGGGCTCCTCCTTCCTCTCCCCACGGGGAGCACAAGACCCTACCAGGGCCCACACATCCATAGCAATGGCTGGAACCTCCCCTCTTGGACTTTACTTGGTAAGTTGCATTTATTGATCTAAAATTTTTACAACATATTTCTCGTAAGCCTCCAGGCAGATTTGAAAGAAGAAAAATTAACCTTTTAAAAAGTATCATGCATTTCCTCTATCCTAAAGTGAGTAACGACATAACTCCACGGAAATGTTCCTTATGACCTTAAGTGCTTTTCATGACAATCTGAGTAAAGAGTCTCAATCCTGTGCCTACCGTGTTTCTTCCAGCATACCCCTAATAGACAGATAGATGTCTTAGGTTCTGTACCAGATATGCAAGGGAAAGAAAATCATCTATTGAGCACTTATCGTGCTACGTGCCCAGCACTCTTCTGAGAATTTTGTTTACCTCATTCAAATCCCACAACAATCCCAGGAGGCACATGATGTAATCTCTTTACAGATAATAAGATTCGTGCCCAGAGAGGATGAGCAAGAGGCCCAAAGTTGCCCAGCTGCTTGGTGAAAGAGGAAGAATCTAAACCCCAAACCTCAGGGTCCTAAAGCTTGGATGTTTTCTAGTGCATCCTCATGCTACTATAAAGAAAAATGATCTATGAAAAAGTATATGAAGTGGACCTCAGAAAGTTAGAATGGATGCAGATATGCCTACGTGGATCCTCCTCAAACACTTAACTGAATCCAAATTGCTAAACCAAAGAAGACTTTATTCTCCCCTTCCCCTATCTCTCAGCCTCTGCGTGATGGACTAGACAGAGATGCATACAAGTGGGAAAGGAAGCTCTAGGTTTAGCCCCAAATTAGCCAGTTACCGAATAAGACCTTTGGATGCTTCCCTGTCCAGGTTCCAGAGCCCCAAGTTCCTCCCCGACAGAACTGAAGAGCTGGTCTGCTGCTGCTCCATGGTGCACCCTAACGGGTGGCAAAGGGCTCTGTGGGAGTCCTCAGGGAGAACCTCCTACAAATGAACCCACTTCTCTGAACATCTATTTTCTCAGGTGACCCTGGGACTGGAATACCATAAGGATGAGCTGTGGTCATTCATCCAGAGTCACATGTGGCTCTGAGGGCACCCCTGTCCCCTCCCCTGTGCAGAGGAGAAGGTGACGACGATGTCAAGGAGCACAAGCTACAGAGGCCAGGAAAGCTCTGCTCAGATGTCAGCGTCCCTGTGAATCTTCCTCCAAAACTCATGTTGAAACAGAGTTGCCACTGTCACAGTATAAAGAGGCGGGCCCTTAGGAGGTGACTAGGTAGTTTATGAGGGCTCTACCTTCATCAGTGGGTTAATGCCATTATCTTGGGAGTGGATCAATTACTGAGAGAGTGGGATGGTTCTATGTCTGGTCTCCTCCTGTCCCCTTTGTCTCACAGGTGCTTACTGGCCCTTCTGTCATGTCTGATGCAGCAAGAAGGCTCTCCCCCACAGAAGACCCCTGAATCCTTGATTTCCCAGCTTTCAGAAAAATGAGCTAAATAAACTTCTATTGTTGACAATTTATCCAGTCTGTTGCATTTTGTTATAGCAGCAGAAATCAGACTAAGACAGCCTGTTTCCAAATAATCCACCCAAGGAATCCCTGAGACATGGCATTTTCAGAGGAACCAGTTGCTGTTAACTAGTTAGGAAATACAAATATGACCAAGATCTCAGTCTCCTTTAATACTGACTTTGAGTGATTAGTTCTTTTGAATTCAAAAGCCATCTCCCAAGTTATTTTCATAACAGAAAATCAACCCACTAACCAGTCAATGACTCAATCAATCAATACATGAAATAGAGCATACTCGAGTTTTTTTTAAGTTAATAGCAAGCATATTTGTTACTTATTACCTTTGTTTTCCTCTGTAACTTCAAATTTTTGTGAATATCCATTAAAAAATTCAAAACAAAACACATTTTCTTAACAGAGTCTGACATTCTAGAAGCTTCTGTGAAAGCCTGTTCATGCCAGAGTCTTTTCTCCCCACAAGCAGGATATCCATCCAGGTTAGTACTGACCTGCTTTCTTCCTTTTTAACTGGCATTAACATGTTTTTGTAAGGAAGGATTTCTCACTCAGTGATCTGTGTAAAGTCTGTGTCACCCTCACCAAGCTAAACACCAGCCACTTTCTAAAGCAGGTGGGGAGAAAGTATGCCATATCCACCAAAACAGGCCCCGCAAGTGTCTCCTCTAGCAGCTAACAGCAAAGCTTTGGGAACTGCCCACAGTGTGGCCCAAGCACAAATCCAGGTGCCTGAATGAGAAAGCCTAGGAGCCTGTGCTCACTTCTATGCTGCAGGCTGAGGATGCTGTAATCACCTGGTGCCTTGGGTTAAACCATGTCCCCCGAAGAGAGGGTATGAAGCCCTAACTTCTGGCAGGTGTGACTGTGAATATATTTGCAAATAGGGTTCCTTGCAGAAGTAATAAGATCAGACAAGTTTACTGGGATGGGCCTCAAATCAATATGCCTAGTGTCTTTATCAGAGCAGGATTTGGACACAGACACACAGGAAGAGAGAAGCGGAGGATGGAGCAATGCTTCTTCAAGCAAAGGAACATCTGGGGCCTCCAGAAACTGGAACCAGGAAACGATGATCCTCCTCCAGAGGTTTCAGAGGGAGGTTGGCCCTGCCAGCACCTTGATTATGGACTTCGAAGCCTCAACCGTGACATAATTGATTTCTATGGGCTGAAGCACCTGGATTATGGTGCTTTGTTATGGTAGCCCAAGAAAACACACCCACCTGGGCTTCCTCACAGTCTTGTTTTTTATAGGCCAGGAGAAATGACTGCAATTCATTCATGGTTGCAGGGAGACTCTCACTCCTGGTTCTCTGCAGACACCTACTTTCTAGATTTTCAGACAGCTCCAAGCCCCTGATGGCATCTAGGCATTGGTGTAATAGTTGGAGTCAGTTTCTGTTGCTGAGAATTTAACAGCCCTGGCTGATGCAAGAGGAAAACCTTAACAGTCCAGTCACTGACCAGCTACACCATCACTTAACTTCCTTGATTTCAGGACCTCATCAAGGAGAACAAGGCCCAATTCTCTTCCTGGGCCTAAAATCAGAGAGTGTCAGTGGTTCTCGGTGTTTCTCCTAAAGCAGCAAATCACCTATGTTTCTAAGGAAATGCGGACCTGAACTGCAGGTATATAGCAATCCTGCTCTGACTTGCCCAGAAGTCAACGAGGGTCCTCTGAAATTTTCATCCTTAAAAATCACATGAATACATCTAGAGGGGATGCTGTTTCAATGACCCAGCCACACTGGCACAGAGATGCCTAACAGAGACATATTTATAACATACAACAAATTAAAAAATTATAAGGCTTCAAACCCCATTCTACATATAGATGTTGCAGTAGTCACAAATTACCTCATGTGTAGCAGCTTAAATCAACAAATATTTATTATCTCATAGTTCATCTGGGTCAGGAATCTGGGAGCAGCTTAACTGGGTCTCTCGGGGTCTCTCAGGAAGCTGCAGTCATCTTAAGACCCAGTTGGGGAAAAATGTTTTTCCAAATTCAATTCCTTACCATATAGGCCTCTCTGTAGGCTGTTTGGTCTTGATGTGCCCCAGAGTGAGTGACTCAAGAAGGAGGGCAGGAGAGCCACCCAAGACAGAAGCCACAGTCCTTTTATAACCTAGTTTCAGAAATGACATCCCATCACTTTTGCAGTTTCTATTTGTGAGAAGTCAGTCAATAAGTCCAGTCCAAACTTAAGGGGAAAAGAATTAAATCCTACCTTTTAAGGGAGGGAGTATCAAAGATTTGTAGACATGTCCTCAAAACCCCCCACAGTGCCATAAATAGCTGAACTTCTTATTTAATCTCCAATTTATCCAGTGAGATGATTCGAATATCAAATGTATCCTATTAAAATGGAAGCAGAACTAGGAGCCAGAAGACGGTGGCTTTGATCCAAGTTTTGATAGCAGCTCAGTGTGGTAATGGGGAACTAAGATAATTGGTTCCACAAGATAATTGGGGGACCTCTCTGCAAGTCCATTTTCTTCAGCTATTATACTCTGGCCAAGCACTGTGCTCTACATGCATGATTTCACAGGGTCCTTTTCACATTCTAATGACAGAGATATTTGAATAACCTTCATTTTTCAGCTGTGGACACTGAGGCACAATAGGTTAAATAGCATATCCAAGATCAATCAGGGGCCAGGATGGGGCCCTAAATCTTCCTCTTAAGCTTCAGGGATAGAAGAGCATATGAAGAGAGGCAGAAAAGAGTGAAAAAAAAAAAAGCAAAAATAACAGCATTATGATTTGATAAGATAATACCACGAACCATAAATAATACCAGAGTTAACAAAAGAAGAGATAATGGTAGCTATAATAATGCCAATGCCGATGAGAGACATGCATGTGTCATCTGAGTGGTTGGATGTTTCTAGTACTTACTTACTCTGTGTTTCTGTGTTTGCTTTGCTTTTTTGTTACTCTAACAAATATCTGAGAAAAATCAACTTAAAAAAAAAAAAGAAAAGTTTGTTTTGGCTTACAGTTTTAGAGGTTTCAGTTCGTGGTCAATTGGCCACGGCTTTTGAGCCTGTGGAAAGGAACATGCAGTAGGGAAAGCCACTTACCTGATGGCAACAAGGAAGCAAAGAGGGAGAGGGAAAGGGCTGAGTTTCTAATATGGCCTTCAAAGGCACACCCCCAATGACCTAATTTCTGCCCCCAGAGGTCCACTTCCTGAAGGCTCCACCTCCTAATAGGTCCACAGTCTTGTAAGTAAGCCTATAAAATATGGGCCTTTGGGAGATAATTAAACAAATCATAGCAATGTCTTTTCTTTATTATTCATTATAATATCTGTGAGGACCATGTGTTTTGTGAGGTGCCTTGAACACCAAGTATATGAGTATATTCATTAACTCCACTTGAAGGGGAGTTCATAAATAAGGGGACAAAAGCATAGAAAAACAGTGCCCAATGGTTAGGTTACTGGTTAAGCATCTATGATAACTCAGTAAAATCTTGAATGTTAACTTCCTTGACAGTCATCATTATGTTCAAATCAAAGACTAATGTCAGAAAAAAAATATGATAATACATCACATAAACTTATAAAGACACATTCAGTATCCTTTAATACCCAACCAAAATGTCCCCTCCCCTCTAAGGCGTGCTCTGGCATCTCCACCCTGCAAACTTATTCACATATCAGTTCCAGCATTTTATAGCACTTCTCACTGCTGGCTTCTACAGTGAATAAACAGGACAGAAAAAAAAAATGTCTTTAAATCCCATTAACCCAGCAAGGAACCTACCATATACTAGGCATTTCCAAATTTTTAATAATTCAATGAACCACTTCTGAGATTACCATGAATAATGGATGTGAGATGATAAAACCATCATTTAATAAACACACTTTTCTGAGTTTCAAACACCTGGCTTCCAAGTGTTTAAAGACAGATGGGCTCAGGGAAACATTTAAAGTTATAAGATTGCTATAGATTGAATGTTTCTGTACCCACAAAATTCACACTGGAACCTAATCCCCAGTGTCATGGTATATGGAGGGGTCTTTGAAAGGTCATTGCAGTGTAAGAGTGGAGCCTTTATAAATGGGGTTCCTTATAATAGAGGCCTCAGAGAGGTCCTTGGTCCTTCCAACAGATGAGGACAGAGCCTAGAATCAGCAACCTATGGACCAGGAAGAGTGACCTCATCAGACACCGAATCATCCAGCACCTTGATCTTGGATTTCCCAACCTCCAGAATGGTGAGAAATAAATTCCTATTGCTGATTAGCTACCTAATCTATGGCATTTTAGCATAACAGTCCAAACAGACTAAAACAGAGATATTACCAGAAACCCAAATTATTCTAATCTGAAGTTTTCTTAAGAAACAATGTGAAATTCTAACTTCATTAAGAAAACCAAGATTTAGATGGGATAAATAACCCACCTGGATCTTTCAGGGCCACACTTGAAGCTTTATGGTATTAACTCATATGGTGAGACATTTCTGCCACCTGTGCGCCCTGCATTCAAAAGGGCAATATGAGGAGGGCACTGAGTTCACCTTTGTCTGGATGGATAATCAGATTCTAAATGTGTTTTGCTTTCTTCTGCTTCATATTTTACATCTAGATAAAGAACTGGAATGTTTTTATGCCTCTGATTACTTTTTTCAGAATCTTGTTTCCACAAAGCACAAATTTAGTTTATTATTCTTAAAAAAATAGGGGAGAGAGAGAGAGAGAGAGAGAGTAAATAATAGCAAAGAAAAAAAATGAGAGGAGAAGAGATAAGAAGAAGCCATCAGGAAGGAGAAAGAAAATCAGGGAATGATTTTTAAAAAAGATATTAAGATAATACGTACTTAAGTAAATTACAGATGATAGAAAATCTTTTGAGGAAATTTATGTCTGAATTAAAAAGCACATCTCTTAGTTCCCCTTCAGCAAGCAAACAGCAGAGCTTGCAAGGTGTGAATCTTTCCACGCAGGGCTGGGTCTTAATAAACTGTGTGCGTCCAGTCTGAGCCTTGGGAATAACTAGCTCTCGACACACATCTGTTGAATGGAAATGAATTTTCCTCATGCAAAGAGGCAGCTCTGCCTCCTTGTATGTGAGCACCTCCGAGTCTGCTGTCACAGAAGACTAATTTTAATGAGCAAGGTGTGAGGTCAGGCCCTAGGTGCATAAGCTCATCCAAGAGGCCCAGACGCCCCACTGGGAAATCAAATTTCTCAGTATATACCTACATATTGAGCCTTCCTGAGCCTCTCATGCTTTCTCAAACATTCAGTTTTCAGCCAAGCAAGCTGAAAGGTTTGGCAGTCAAATGAGGCAGAGGTGGGAACAGCCAGGCAAGCAGGCCGAAGCTAGTGTTTTTCTGAACCCATTTTGCCAGGGGTTCCAATGTGTTCTGCAACTGAGCAAGTGTAAGTGTGCCTCAGTCCCAAAAGCACCCTCCTCCTACAGTCTGCAGTTTCCACACTGGTAACTAAAAACATTTGATATCTGCACTGATTTTGAGAGAGAGAGGAAAAAAAATAAAACAACAACCAATTAAAAAAAAAAAAAAAAAAAAACAGAAGTTGAACTTGCTCACAGGTGCTCAACTCCTGAGTCAGAACTGGGCCGTTCCCCAGCCAAAGACCTCAGGGTCTAATTCCCACCTCAAAGGCTCTAGCAAAAATCTATATAGGACAGTGCCACAGAATCTCTCAGTGTCTCACAGGCTGCCACCTCTGAGGCCACAGCAGCTGAAGCAGTAGGACCTCCCAATCACAACAGGTTTTATGGCCTCCCATCTAGGGACAGACTCTGGACCACAGCATCTGGTAGCTTCTTGCCCAAGTATGATGAGCTTCCCTGGTAGGTTTTGCATTTGTTTTGCTGCTGAAAAAAAAGAGCTCATTCTCTGGGAGTCATGTGCAGCAGTGGCCTCCAAATATTGGTGGGAATCTATAATTATGTTAAATAAATGAGGCAAAATGAGAAAAGGATAAGGGTAGTGATTTTTTCACATGGCTAAAGTCATTCACTTTGAAAGAATACTCAGGATCTGCTTAAAAATCTGTTCTTCCTATCTTTTGGTGTGAATGCAGACTTCCTGTTTTGAAACTGATGATCATAGCAGATGACGCTTTGGGGATCCTTTTCTATTTTCCATCAGAACCCACTCCACCCCTATGTTCTTATTTGGACAAATAAGTATCTGGTATCCCTGTGTTGATCTCCCCTACAGGTGGTGTTCCCCAGCCCCGGGGGAGGGAGTAATAATTTCACTGTCAAAAAAATCTGGGAACTACTGATTTATAGTAATGAAGGACAGTGGAGGAGTCTGGAGAAAGAAATAAAATGCAAAAAGTAGACAAAAAGAAATAGTAGCGATTCCTGAGTGAATCTGATCAGAAGCATTATGTCTATTAAACTCAGGGGACAGAGTGTGTCTGGCATGACAAAGAGGTCACCTCAGGACAGTCACAGTGCTGATGCAGAAGGCAGAAGAGAAGGGAACAAGTCTCTCACTTGCCTGAGAATGGCCCTGGAGGAGGTGGATGGGCCAGGAAAAGAGGGCCAGAGCTGGTCTGTGAAAGAAGAGCAGAAGGAAAGCTTTTTGTGAATGGATGGGTGTGGAGTGTTTCCTCCAAGTTCCAGAGGAGGGAGGAACAATCTCAAGGCCTGAGGGTGGAGAGAGGCTTAAGGAATCCTCTCTAGGGATACTTCACAAATGCACAGCAACCTTTGAATCTCTGGATGCCTACTGAAGGAACAGCTGCTCTGTATTAGCAACCTCAGGCGCATTTTGTTTTCGTTTTGTTTATTGTTGTTGTATTTCAGAAAATAAGTAATCTTGCCCATGGTGCACTGGATTCTTCCATGTTCTTCCTCATCACATACACACTCACAAATCTGATCAGAGAGCCCAAAGAGGTTGGATGTGCCCAGTATCCATGTATCTTCCATTGTTCTTCCACCACATTTATTGCCTCAAAGGTTTGAGGGTGAAGAGAGGAGTCCAAAGAAACCTGGGCTCAGAAGGAGAATGCACAAGGGTAACTAATGCCCATACATTGCCAATCCTCCAGTGCTTCCAAGGACCTAAATGCTTGGTGACTCAGGGAATTCTTGGATGCTTGGAACTCTGCACTATTAGTGGCAATGGTTACCTCAGTGTTTGTAAAGCCCACAAACAAATTTATAGGTGAGTCTAAGTTTCATTTCATCAATTCTGATGAATTAAGAATGAAAGGTTTCTGGGCATGATGGTACAAACCTGTCATCCCAGCAGCTTAGGAGGCTGAGGCAGGAAGATCACAAGTTCAAAGCCAGCCTCAGGAATAGCAAGGCACTAAGCAACTCAGTGAGACCCTATCTCTAAATAAAATACAATATAGGGCTCGGAATGTGGTTCAGTGGTTGAGTGCCCCTGAGTTCAATCTTTGGAACTCCCTCCTCCAAAAATAAAAGAAATGTTAAGCTTCCCTCCAGGGGTCATGATCAGCAAATTCAGATGGGATCAGAAACAGTTTTTGTTTTTTTTTTTTTTTTTAGAGAGAGAGTAAGAGAGGGGGGAGAGAGAGAGAGAGAGAGAGAGAGAGAGAGAGAGAGAGAGAGAGAGAGAATTTTTAATATTTATTTATTTTTTTAGTTCTCGGCGGACACAACATCTTTGTTGGTATGTGGTGCTGAGGATCGAACCCGGGCCGCACGCATGCCAGGCGAGCGCGCTACCGCTTGAGCCACATCCCCAGCCCCTTTTGTTTTTCTTTTTGTTTTGTGGTGCTGGGGATTGAACCCAGGGCCTTGTGGATGCAAGGCAAGCACTCCACCAACTGAGCTATATCTCCAGCCCAGAAAGAGATCTATTCCAACAGATCACAAAAGTTGCCTCCTCTAGGGAGACCTAGCCCCTCCTCAGCACTCACCTAAGTGTGCTGATAATTTTTTGCAGATTAGGAAGATGTACCCTGCCTCTGGATAGGCACATAGCTTGGCCAACAAAGTGAGTGCTCCAGCTGAGTAGCTGGGTCCTTTATGTAGTAAATAGCCTATACAACTATACACAGGGGCCCTGCCTTCCTCTACAGCATCCAAATACAATTTGACGGGCAGCATGATTATTTCAAAGTGTTTTAGTCAGTTTTTCATCACAGTGACCAAAAGACTTGACAAGAACAACTTAGAGGGGGAAAAAGTTATTCTGGCTCACAGTTTCAGAGGTCCAGTCCATGGTTGGTCAACTTCATTTCTCTAGGCCCAAGATGTGGCAAAACATCACAATGGAAGGGTATGGTGGAGCAAAGTTGCCCAGTTCATGACATCCAGGAAGCAGGCAAAGAGCTCCACTCACCAGGGACAAAACATGAACCCCCAAAGTCATATCCTTAGTGACCCACTTCCTCCAGGCACACCCTACCTGTCTATAGCTACTACCCAGTTAATCCCTAGCAGTGGATTAATCCAATCCTTAGGTCACAACTCCCCAAATCTAATCATTTCACCTATAAAAATTCTTCATTGTCTCAAGTGAACTTTTGTAGACAACTCTCATTTAAACCGTAATACAAAGCAAGAGGATGAGAAATGGTTCCTGATAAGATTTCCTCAGCTTGAGCACAAAAAGAATCCACACTCCCGGCTTCATGAAGAAAAAGGAGGAAGAGGAGAAAGAGGTGGGAGAGGAGGGGGAGGTTGATAATAGAGGGAACAGAGGGAGGCGAGGGGAAGGGAAAGGAGGGGTGGGACAGGAGTTCCTCAGAGTGACTTACCCATGGAAGGTATCTTCAAAGTGATCCACTTAACTACTCCAATGCTGCCTTGAAAGAAACCCTCTCATCTCTGCCCTATCATAGTCCTACAGCCTAACCTGAAACACCACTCATCCCTCATCAGAGAACTGGCAGGCTGAAGAAGCCATTTGTTCCCTTTTGTGCTATGTGAACCCTGTCCCATCTACATTGGCAAGCCTCCCTCTAAATTTCTCCCATCAATCCATCTTAGTTATCTCTGTACTCTGAAGCCACAGGTGTCAGAGAATTTCTGTGCGATGACTTTTAAGTATTTAAAGATAGCTAACCAGACCCCCAACCCTGCAAATCTTCTATTATCCTAGCTAAATAAAAGCCCATTGCATTCATCTAACCACTTCTCCAAAACTAAGGTAGGTAATTGCTGACAGTGTCCATGAAAGAATCTGTGATTCATCATAGTAACTACAGAGCTACCCGGGAGGGTCACCCTTGCTCCCACTGACAGGCAATCCTGTGTTTTGGAAAACAGAATTCCTGGAAGTCTGGCACCTCAGGAAATTTAAGGAACACTCCAACCCTGTGGGCTGTAATAAGATATTGCTGAAGTTTTGGCTGATATACGCCAGAGAGCCCACAAGGGGCAAGTGGCCTAGGGAACATAATGAATAACAGCTCTGACCTGTACTGGGACCCACACTGTTAGAAAGGGAGACAACTGCAGAAAACCAAGGGATGTTGGCATTTTCCTGCTGAGCATTCTGGGCTGATGGTGAATGTAATGAAGGAGACACAGTAGAGTGGAAACAGGCTCTATCCAGGAAAACGTGTTTCCTGGAACTGATGCTAATGCTGTCGGAGAAGATTTAAAACAATGAAGAATCAACAAATAGGAAAAAGTGTTGCCCTCCTGATGAAGATTCAAACTCCATATCTGGAACTACAGATCTAACTGGTGGAAAGAAAAAGTCCTTCAAAATAAATGCAATTAGCAGTAATTATAAACAACGTCCTTTCAGCCTGCTTAAGTAAGATTTTTAACCTTTTCCTGACACGCACCAGAATAAACCAGATAATTCAGAACAATCTCAGGTCAAAAATGCTTACCATGCATTGTCTCTACAAAGCTCATGTGCCCATTCTTGGTTTTGTGAACACCATAGTGCTTCCAATTATCTTAGATGTTTTTCTAAACTATTAGCAAAATAAAATTATTTTTAATTACAGATAACTGGCCATAGACCAACTATAAATGACAGAGAGAAGGGAGGAGCTGGCATTTAAAGGAATAAATAGTAGCACAGATGGGTGTTGTCTTAATAACTGTGTTTCTAAAAAGTAATGGCAATTTATCCAGTGCATGATTACTTAGAGGACAGTGATCACTCAGGACAAAACAGATCCCAATTCTGGTGGGCAGAATGACAGGACAGTGCAGAGGAGCACAGGCTGGGGAAACCAGTCAGACTTAGGTTTGATCTCATCTCTACCATGAATTATGCAAACTCATTTTCATCAACTCCCGGCCTAAATTTCCCTCTATAATTACTATCAATCATAGTAGGGAAAGGAGAATTAAAGATCATAAAGGACTTACTGCAGAGTGGGCAGAAAAAAAAAATTATGAATAACTGATGATTTGAGTAGTCTACAACTAGTATCCAAACAAAGTTTTGCAGGAAAGTGCCCTAGAAGGAGGAAGCCTGAACTGAGCTAAAGCAAGGGGCAGGGTATCTACAACACATAGTGTGGGAATCGATGAACATTTCAGATGTGAATATTGGCAGAACCAAAGAATGAGGCCCAATTAGGAGATGGAGAGTTGAGCATCTGAAGAAGCTGAGAGTTCTGTTAGGTACCATGTTGCAAAGAAGTCAGAGATCAAAGTAAGAAGTTTGGAGGATGTTGTCAATAAGGAACCACAGTTTCTGAGAAGAGGATAATCTTAGAGACATTTCAAGAAGATGAGCAATATAGGAACCTGAAGTTCAAACCGGACAGAAAGCCTTATGCCATTACAATAGTGTAAGCATGAACAGGGCACCAGGAATAGAATTGAGGTGATAACACCAAGAAATCATCATTTTCTATGGGCTGAAGGCAAGAAAGGAAGCCTAGAGGAGGTAGAAAATGTGTGCACCTGCTAATGTCAGGTGCATTAGACACAGCAACAAGAACTGTTCTAGAGCACGGGGTATCCATGAAGTTAAACACCATTTCTACTGGACCAGTTCATCCAGCTCTACTCTTTTCTTGGCTCTTACTCTTTAGGCCAGGAAAAATGATCACACAAAGCAGGTGGTGAAGGTTTCAGGTCGGCATGTGTATTGTGCAGTCCTGAGCATTGTGGGCAAGCTGGGAAAACTAGAAAGAGTTTACCTAATGATCACTGTGGTTTGTATCTGGAATGTCCTCCAGAAGGCTATTTGCTAAAGGCTTGATTCCCAGTCTATTGGGAGAAACTTTAAGAGGTGGGGCTTAGTAGGAGGTGTTAGGTTATTGAGCTGGGGGTGTCCTCACAGGGGACTATGGGATGCCAGTCTCTTCCTCTTCCTCTCTTTCCTCTCCTAGCCATCACAAGGTAAGCAACTTGCTCTACCGTGTGCACTCTGCCATGATGTGCTGCTTTGCCACAGGCCCAAAATCAGTGAGGTCAAGTGACCAAGAATTGAAACCTCTGAACCTGCTAGCTGAAATAAAGCTTCTGGGCTGGGGCTGTAGCTCAATGGCAAAGCACTTGCCTAGCATGTGTGAGGCACTGGGTTTGATCCCTAGCACCACATAAAAATAAATAAAATAAAGGCATACTGTCCATCTACAACTACACAATTTTAAAAAAATAGATAAATAAATTAACCTTCCTTCCTTATAAGTTCATTTTTCTCAGATATTTGTTGCAGTAAGAGAAGACTGACCAACACAATGAACTACTATAGGCAATGCACCAGGGGTGGGGATTGCAAAAAAAAGCCAGCATGTGGCCATCCTAAAGAAGCTTCTATTGCCATACCCATTTCACAGGTGAGGAAACTGAGCTCATGCATCACAGCCTGATCAGGAGAGAAGAGATACCCAATAAAAAGAATGACAAAGATGGCAGGGTGGCATCTATGTCTCTGATGAGTAAGAAATACAGAAGCACTTTCTTAATAGCAGGTATGTGTGAAGGACTGAACTGGTTGTGAGATTGAAGAGGTTTGAGGAAAAAGAAAAGCCTCAGCCTCCTCTAAGTGACACTTCTGCATCATGCTATGGGGCCCAAGAACCCTTAAAATCTCATTCTGGATAGGAGCCCTTGCCTGGACAGGTTTGCATTAACACCTTCAGAAATCCTCATCAGTGCAGATGCATACATGTGTGTAAGCTGGAGAGGGCCATGGATAAAACAGAACAACAGAGCACTTGTAATCATTAGGAAGCAGAGGAGTAGACAAAAATGTGGGCCCAAATTGCTTTCTTACATTTTTTGCCAACTTGAAGTCATCCTTGCAGTTTCATTTCTCCAAATGAAAGGTTACTGGATCACCTCTGCCTTCTTTTCCACCAGATACCTGGCAGTTCAGGGAGATGGCACGGTTGCATTAGCCCCATCATGCCTCCAGGCTGCTAGTAAACACCCTGGCAGCCAGCTGCTAGTAAGCTAGTGCCACATTTCTAGTCCCAGTTCCCTACAAGGGAAAGTTGATGCTTCCCAAGGAGCCAAGCTGGTGAGAGACTGGAGCTGGTTAGCGGCTTGGAAGAGAGAAACAAAATTTCTTCTCTGAGAAATGTCATTTTATGATGGCCACAGTTACACATATTCAATTTTAGGCCTCAAGAGATTTCTTATCCCACCTGAGAGTGGGAAGGAGTTGGCACAGAGATTTTTATTTTCATAGCACATTATATAATATTAGGTTGGTGGCAAGTGCTAATAACAACTGTCATACCTACCCACGACTACATTAAAAATATGACTGAAATAGAGATTGTTGTGGGATGTCTTGGGTTTTCCCTCAAAAATCTTAAGGAAGAAAGTACTGCAAAAATCAACATATATATAACATTCCATGAACTGTAAAAATTCTGCAAAACCTACCTTGGAAACCATCAGGTCCCAAATGTCACATTTATGAAGATTTCAAATTTGAATAAAATTTTATGTGTTTATGTGACCGACTTTCAGGTAGTTCTCTGGGTTTAAGTGTTCCATTAAAATTCTATGAAAGTGCTCGGTTAAAACTCCTAAATTTCAAACAGCAGCAGCACATGAACTCATGGGTATTAATCTGGTGTGATCAAATGTGAGTTTTGGCTAAAATTCACCAAAGAACAGAGGTAAGGAGCAAGGAGAACAACTTGCAAACTACAATGATGCTGAGAGGTTCCCTGCCTTTGAAACTGGATGAATAAACTAAAGACATTGAAAATGTGGGGCTGGAGATATAGCTCTGTGGCAAAGCCCTTCTCTAGCAAGTGTGAGACTTTTGATTTGATCCCTAGTATTGCAAAAAAAAAAAAAAAAAAAGGAGAAAAAAATTAAAAAAAAAAAAAAAACACAAGAAGCTGAAAATCTTCATTCATACCCAGAGGGTCTGGTACAAGTTTTACATTTGCAAAGAACTAATTCAAATTGAAGTTTTCTGTCCCTTTTCTGAATATAGAATCGTTTGTCAACTCATTCATAAAATTTCCACATTTGTTTTTATCATTATCTAAACAATTTTGGGGGGGACAAGGGGGTACTAGGGATTGAACTCAGGGGTACTCGACCCCTGAGCCACATTTGCAACCCTATTTTGTATTTTATTTAAAGACAGGGTCTCACTGAGTTGTTTAGTGCCTCACCTTTGCTGACACTGACTTTGAACTTACAATCTTCCTGCCTCAGCCTCCCGATTATGTAAACAATTTAAAAAGTGCCAGATATATCACTTCATGGGGTAATGTGTGGATCTTGATTACCAGATTTGGCCAAAGAGGTCTGCAAACCAAATTAAGATTCACATTTCAGTTATGCAGATCATCTCGCCAGATGCTTTCCAGGAACACAAAATATACCAGAACACTAACAAAATGCATAAAAAATGAATAAAGCTCCATTACTTTCAACATCCCTTAATTTAACTGGAGTTAATTCCGTGGTCTCATAACACCGAGTGTGTCATTTTGAAGTTCCTTCCATTTTAGCAACTCAGAGCAATTTTTGCCAATCTATGAAGTTCTCTAAGTTGTCACTTTTAGCAACATTCAGGCATACACAGATAACATGTATGCACGCCAAAGTGTCTTTTCTCTAGGATTATAAAGAAGACAGCATACTTTTAAACACACATACTTTTAAATTTGGGGAAAATGTTCAACGTACCACCAGAGTTCCTATTTGGTTGGAAGTCCCAGCTCCTTCATCCAATTCTAACTTTATGTGTTGTCTTTTAAAAATCACTGTGTCAAGGATGTGGGTTGTTAAGGATGTGGTCGGAGGGCAGAAGGGAGGAGAGAGAAAAAGAGAGGCAACTTGCAGGAGGAAATAGGCATGTCCGCCACAAAAAGGAAGGGCCTGATTCCACAAGTGCCTTTTTAAGCAATGTTTTCATTCGCACCACCTAGGTACATCCTTATATGGCTGCAGTTCTTTATTTATAACTCCTGCAGCTCTCTGACAGGTAGTGTAACATGTTGCAGTCCTGAGTACCAAATGCCTTTTGGTAACAGTTTGGAGAATGACAAGTTCCTTTGACACTAATTGCCATAACTCGGTTTTAAGAAAAATGACCAGCAATGGGGCCGAGCATTCTGAATACAGCAGCGTTCCCCCTGGGGGGTGCAATCCAGACTCAATGAAATGGGTGCAGGAGACACAGGGAACTGCAGCTTTCTGAAAGAACAGAAATTATTTTGACTTGCTTTTCTCCTTCTTTTGTGGGCAAATAGAACAAATGATGCTTCAAGCTGAAGCTGCCAGGTTACATTAAAGCCCTTCTAGTAAAGGGTGTGATCTCAGAGGCCATACATGTTATTTTAAAGTGGAGTTGAGATTAAAGTGATGAATGTGGATCTGGTGTATATTTAAATGCCATTTAAAAAGAAACCTATGATGGGGCTTTCCTGCCCTACGTGCCTCTGCGGATTCCACAGTCGGGGAGACACTGCCCCTTGACTAGCAGCTGCAGTCTCCATGGCAGGACGACACTGCAGTTAATTAAATGTCCACTCTAACAGTAAAGTTCATTATCTAACACTGGGAGTGCAGTTATCAGAATATACTTGATGGGCCAGAGCTGTCAGAAGGTCCTATCAAACATATAACAGACGAAAGATAAGATGGATTTGCCTTTAATACAAGATTTTTTTTAAAGCAGAAGCTCAAAACGCCAACCTCAGGTTTGCAAATATTCTCGTTTCCTCTGAAAGTTAATAATGTTAATAAGACACCTTCAAGGATTTTTTCACCTTTCAACTTTTTTCTTTTTTTTACTTTTTAATGCATATGTTACCTTCAAAACTAGTTTACACTGACCTCCATGTTGACTTCCTAGTCCTACCTAAGGACAAAGTGATTTTTTAATATTTTCGATCTCATTTAACTCTTTACAGCAGGTCCAGGTTGACAATACACTTAACCCCAGGATGAATGCAAAGTTTAGAAGAAATAAATAAAGTAAGTAACTGTCTAAGGTTACAGAGTTAGAAAGTGGAAGAACCAAGATACAGAAATGGACCTTTTAATTCCAAGTCTTAAATAAACCTAGACCAGTCTGATCCATAACACTCCACCCACCCTCCAGCTGCATCCAGGGGTGCCAATGGCCCTCTGAGTCCCACAATTGAGTTCCCACCAGCTGATCTTGCTTGTTTGACATTGTCATAGAGTGACAGAGGTCGCCACTGTTTAAGTTCCTAAAGTAAGTAGAATGGACATGGGCCCAACCAAAGGGATCACTATTCTGAATGAGAAAGGGCAAAACTAGCATTTCTGCAAGTGTGCTACAACTTTCAAATGAAGAATACCATTTTTGTGCCCTCTGTCATAACCAGGCAAGGGTCCTTCAATCTACTCTCATATAAATTTGCCCCTAGCCCTGGAAGCAAGCAAGGGTGGCCTGAACTTCCCTCTTGAACAAACGACAAGCCTGAGCCAAACGAAGGAGTGCACCGGCCAGAGCACAACAACCAGAAAAGCCAAGAATCTGGTTTGAGTTTTGACTTGCATGGAGTATTCATTCCTTTAGACTTTTATTAGGGAAAAGGACCTTGTCAATCAATGAGTCCTGTGCCTACATTTCTATGGAACAAAACAAGAAAACCAAAAAGAACTCTGGAAGGGAGCAATTTTTTAAATCACAAAAAGGCCACACTCGTGTGTGTGTGTGTGTGTGTGTGTGTGTGTGTGTGTGTGTGTGGTGTGTTTTTACCCCTCAACCTGGTTTTGAAGTCAAAATTTCTGAGGGGTGAATAGAGCTATAGTTTCTTCTCACAAAAGCAGAACTCAGCCTCCCCAAACCACACTTTGTGGCATCCTTGATTGCACTGCTGTGCTAAGGATACAAGGCTGTCAAATTCAGGCCAGAATGTGGTCACCAGGTCTATAGTAAAATTAATTTCCTTCTTAAACCAGCAGAGAGGCTTTGGGGGTTTCCAGCATGGGTATGAAGGATTAGGAGGAGTCATTTGCATTTTTGCGGGGTCCCTTCCCTGCATTAAAACAAGTAAATGATATTGAAAATAATACCACTTCCAATAGCTCAGATTCCCCAACAAAAAACACAGTCATTTCTCAAAAAACTTCATAAGGGTGGTGGTTTGGCACAAGCACCTCTTACAATCATCAGAAATCTACTAAATCCCTCCTGCAAAGGCCCAACCTACACAATGTTCCATAGCGACACAGAGGCCTGACTTTGATATCTGAATAATTTGACTAGGAGCAAGAAAAGTCACAACAACATTAAGTGCAATAACTTTATACCCCCTTTTTGGTTCCCAAAATGAAATTTGCTGAAATAAAACTTGACAGCCCAAAGCTCCCCGGGATGTATTCCAGATGAATTGAGTCATCCACACACACTCGCAGATGCAGGAACACACTCACAGACATACACACACACACACACACACACACACACACACACACTGAACCCCTGCACGGACAGAAGGAGTTCTTTCCATCTGTATTTGACAACTCAGGGCCGTAGGCCTCCAAGCCAAGGGCTGCTGATGAATGCAACTTTAAATTTAATTTGGTGGGATGCTAATTGTGCAGCGGTGGGAAAATGCTGGCGACATTTTGACTTTCGCAGCCCCACTGCCCTGATGAAAAAAAAAATCAGCTTTCCATCTGCAAGACATTTCTAAGGTGGACTCCTTACAAATTGTTAAGGTGCAATTTGTGCACAGTTAGTTCTTTGTTTAATGGAGAAATCTGCCTGAACTCTGATTGGGCTGATTTCCCTAAGGCCGGGAGTGAAGGTTATTTCCTTATGTCTTTTGGGAGCAGCAATCTCTCTAATACGTTTCTGAATTATTCCAGTCTCTGCTGAGGCTGAACATGAGAACAAAGCCCTGGTTCCACAGCAGAAAGACTAACTGAACTCCCAGCTGGGAAGGTTTAGGCAGAGATTTATAAGTACAAACACCGAAGAAATTTGCAAGTAATTGCATGTATTTGCTTTCTGTTGCGGGATGCAGTAAACCAGTATTTATTAAAATACATCAGCAAGGTACTGTTTATTACCCCCTCTCCTTGATGCCTTGTAGAAGGGAATAAAGTCTTTGGCTCTTCTCACTTCTTTAAATTAAGGGGCCAAAACAGTATTTGTAAAGAATTTAAGGAAGAAGCTGAAATTGGACACACTGTGAAGGGCTATTGCCTCTTACTTGAAATTGAATCACGAACATGGCTTTAGATCTGTTGTTCTTATTTAATCTTATATAGCTTAACTTTTTTAAAAAAAATTCATGTTTCCATGAATCCATTATTTGCGGGATCAACAATTACAATTTTTCCCTATGCAATTTCTGTTATTGCTCTTGCATCGCAGTGTGGAAATCTGAGTTCAGAATGGGCACATATTCAAAGGATATATAATGACAGGCTCAGAACGTTATTGATTAAAAAGGGAGTAACTTAACAACAATAACAACAAAAAGAAAGCTATTACATTCAGTGGCTCCTGTGTTTGAATTCCTAGGCCAGCAGTTGCTTTGGGTTTTAATCCAGCAGTAGAGGTCAGAAGAAGCCACAGTCAGGTGACACTCCTCCCCTCTCCTGACTTTGATAACAGCTCTTCATCTGCTCCAGTCTCATTTTAATGACAGACCCAATCCTTCTACAGTATAATCCAACTAGAGCTGCATCAGCCTCACCTAAAGAGCTCCTTAACACAGACTGCTGGGCCTCTGGCCTAGTGTACCTGATTAGTAGGTCTGAGGCAGGCCCCACCACTTGCATTTCTATCAAATTTACTGGGATGCAGCTGCCACTGATCCTGGGACCATACGTTTTTGTTTTTTTTTAATCATAAAGTATATGTATAATGCACCTTTCTAAAAATATTTTTACTGATTTTTTAAATAAATGACAGCAGAATTCATCACAATTCTTATTACACATATAGAGCACAATCTTTCATATCTCTGGTTGTATATAAAGTATGTTCACACCAATTTGTGTCTTCATACATGTACTTTGGATAATGATGTCCATCACATTCCATCATCATTACTAGTCCCCTGCCCCTTCCCTTCCTTTTCCACCCCTCTGCCCTATCTAGAGTTAACCTGGGACCATACTTTGAGAACTGCTGGTCTACCAGGTAAGTAAGCAAGAGTTTGGTGCAATGAAAGCTGGAGGCACACACACACATATAAAACCCACATATACACATACAAACACATATATATGTATATATATATTTTATATATGTGTATATATTTTTTATATATGTGTATGTGTATGTGTATGTATTTTAATGGAAAATAATGATAGCCAGATTGCATTTCATCCTCTTTCCTCATACAGAAATGAAATACCAATGTCTGTTATTGTAGCCAACAAATGTCTATTGCCACCCACTTAATCATGTGATTGATGATACTACTTCCACCTCTTCCATGTTGGTCCTTGTACCTCTTTTCCTTCCATCTGACTCCACTAACAAGCTGGAAAGTGAAGCTTCTAGTTTTTATATCTACTTTTCTGAGAAATAAAAACATCCCCACTTCCTGCTTCTTCACCAACAGGACACCCATGACCTGGGGTGTATAAGACTACACACAGGGCACCAAGCACCATACCTGGGAAGCCTTAGGCTCACATTGAAAACTAGCTACGATTGTTTTAATATGATCATCATTTGGTCGAAATCAGAGCACAATAACAAGCCTGAAGTTGTTTTTTTATAAGCTGGAGGCTGAAAACTCAGCATGGAAATTCTGATTATTTTAATTTTAGCATTTGCAATTACTAAATCCCAGATCTTAAAAAAGTCCCAAGTTGTCTCATCAATTAGAAGGTTTCTACAATGAGTAATAGAGACAGACGGCAGCCCATCTCCTTTCCCCTTGGCTCAGGCTCATATTTCTCCAGCATCAGCACCTGTATCTTTAAAACAGACTTATCTCCTAATGTCTGTGACATGAAGACAAATGAATTAGTGACCATGGAGGAATATTGAAATGAAAAATGCTATTTGATAAAAATAAGCCAGGCAAGAAAATCAGATAGAGCATGCATTTGTTTTGTTTCTTTTTCTTTTTTCTTTTTTTTTTTTTTAAGTATTCTGTAGAAGAAGTCCAGGCTTTTACATAGTTTTCCCAATTATAAGATCATCATCTCCTGCTCATGTAAAATCACCGAGTTTCTATTATTTTTATTAGAGAAGAACTACAAGTCCTGTGCACAAAATCCCAAATTGCCTGAAAGTGATACTTCTGAAAGAGGAAACTGGACTGTTCTGTGCCTCAAGTATCTCATTTAAGTAGCTTAAGAGAGGTAAGTGCTTTATACTGATAAGGATGCTCATGACCAAGAGCCCAGCATGTGCCAACTTTTGGTGCCAGATGTTCACAGACTTATGCCACCTTTACACCAAGCTTCAGAAGCAGGCACTGGGGGTCAGTCAGGAAACTGAGTTGTTGAGTGATTTACATAAGGTAAATCAGCCAGCCAACGGGTGAAAGTAGAATCCCATACTTTCAGATTCCAAAATCACATCTGTTTTTCCTCCAAAGAACCCACTCATGGGCACCCACCTTTTCTTTATTGGAAGCATGAAGAAAAGACCATTTTAGAAGATAATCAGCTATTAAAATGGACAGAGGAAAAACAGCCTTCCTAATCCCCAATGGACCTAATGATGATGAATCAGAAAAGACACCTTGTTTTTTTTTTTTTTATAATCATATTTTCCTAGAACCTGCAGCAGAGTGAAAAATAATTGAATGTGGAATATTTTTATTAGAACATCCGAGAGTGTCTTTTATCTGCCTATATCTGAAGTATGTGTGACTCATCTCTTAAGTTAACAGCTCTTGTTTTGATGGGGCCTTTGGACAGGCCAGGCCAAAACATTTTTTACTAGCCATGTTTATAATTTCACTTTTCTTGAATCAACCTTAGTCAACATTTTTACATCCTTATTGTGCTAATCTCAAGAACTTCCTTTGAAACAAATGTAAAGTCTTGATCAAAAAAACTAAAACGAGAAAAATAACTAATAACTTTGGTGAATATTTTAGCAAATGACACCCTTGTCATATTTAGTGTGATCTGTTTTTAGTGGCAACACCTATCAAAATGCAACTTCATTAAGAAGCATACAAGGGGTTATATGGTTGTCCCCCCTCATCCATGGTTTTATTTTCTATAGTTTCAATTATCCAAAGTCAACTACAATCCAAAAATATTACATGGAAAATCCCATAAATAAACAATTTGTAGTTTTTAAGTTTCACACCATTCTGAGAAGTATGATAAAGTCTCACATGGTCCCACAGATGTGAATCATCCATTTGTCCAAAGTATCCATGCTGTATAGGCTACCCACACACTCAATTATGAGAACAACTATTCTAATATCACAGTGTTTGTTTATGTTCAAGTAACTCTTATTTTACTTAATAATGGTTCCAAAGCACAAGAATAATAATGCTGGCAATTCAGAAATTCCAAAGGGATGCCAATGTGTTCCCTTTAAGTGAAGAGGTAAAAGTATAATGAAATAGTATTATAAAGAAAGAAAGCAAGTGTTCTTATTCACATTACTTTTATTAGGTTATCATGTTTCTGTCTTATTTATTATTATCATTGAACTCTTGTGCTTAATTTATATAATAAATTTTATCATAGGTATGTATGCTTATGAAAAAATCAAATATGTCTAGAGTTCAGTTCTATCTAGGACTTCTGGCTTTCACTGGGGATCTCAGAACATATCCACTCCTAATAAAAGAGACTACTGTATCCAATTCCCAAATAGAAATTCAGATATACAAAAACAAAATTGTACAAATTATCCTATTACTTGTTGATAATTCAGTTTAGGCCTAATATTTGGGATGAAATAAACAAAAATTCCACACAGCTTCAAATAATTTGGCATCCAACCTTCCATACCTTTTAGAGAAAGTAAACTGATTTTCTCATAAATAGCCAAATTTTTGTTTAAGTTACTTTTGACTAAAGTGCAATTTGGACAGGAATCTGCAAGCGACATTTAGGTGAGCAAATTTACAGGGTCTTTTTTAAGACAGAAAATCTAAGTGCTGGTCAATTGGGAATTTAAAGAAATTGAGACTGACATCTGACCTTTAAAAGCAGTGGTTCTCACACTCTATTGTTTTAAACACAGAGAATCACTATTTCCCAGAAATTCTGATGCAGGAGATCTCAGGTGGATCCCAGAATATGGTTACACAGGGCCCCAAGGTTGGTTTTGATACCACAGTTAGAAAAGTCACAGAGGCCTCAGAGGCAAGGACCTCCCAAAACACCAAAAGTTGTCATTCTGTTCTGTCTAACCCCCTCCACCTCCCTAATGCCTCTCCCCCTGTCTTGCCTTCCATTAAACACACTCAGGCATGGTGAAGGGGCAGTCACCCCAGGAAAACACCCTCTGACTTACTCTGAAGGGGTAATTTTCCTTTTGATAACTATGCTAAGTTTCAATCAAAGCAAACACCTGGCAAACCAATCCCTTGCAGAAGTTTAAAAGTGAAGCACATGTTTATCTCTAGGAGGTCAGGTGGCCCATATGACAAACAGTTTGTTTTCCCTATGTAAATTGACTGCAAGAGTTTAACTTGCTTCTGTTGTTATTTTATAGAGTATTTAAATTTAGAAAAACTCTAGGCTGAATTAACATGAAGACAGTACTTACCATGGAATTGATAACCAGCTACTTTTCCCTATTTCAATTCTCAGTGTTCTTCTTCCTGAGGATCCAGACAAACACACTAGAGAGGCTGAGTAAAGGCAGTCAGCTGGATGTTAATTACCTTTTGGTCCCTGACGATGAATTTCACCCTATACCACTGAACTGAGGGACAAAAATCCTCCAGATCCCACCAGTAATTCCAAGAATTATCTCCATCCCCAAGACGAGCAAGCTGAATGTGGTATCATGGGGCCAAACTCAAATGCAGGTCTCAAAAGTCCCTACTTGACCAGCTTCCAGTGCCACTTGAGGGTATTCAGTCATTCATTTATTTGGTACTGGTGATTAACCACTGAGCCACATCCCTGGCCCTTTCCTTTTTTTTTTAATTTTTTTTTATTTTGAGACAGGGTCTCACTAGGTTCCTTTGGGCCTCGCTAAGTTGCTGAGGCTGGCTTGGAACTTGCCATCCTCCTTACTCAGCCTTCCAAGTGGCTGGGATTACAGGTGTGCGCCAAGACACCTGGTGAGGGTTTTTAAATAATAGTGAAATGCCTTATTTACCCCCCAAATTCAAAGTGTCAGGACAAAGTTTATTTCTGAAATTCAGGAGACGGTTTTGTTTTGGTTGTTGCAGTTGCTCTTCTGGATACTGATACTTCTGTTGCCTGTGTGTCAAGTTGCAACTCAAAACTGCAGCTTTCCTTCCCCTAATTAATTATTTTCCTTCCCCAAATTAATATTATTTAAAATAGCAAACCTGGAGCTGGGGGTTTAGCTCAGTGATAGAGCACTTACCTAAGAATCCCTAACCACCAGGGAAAAGAAAAAAAGTGGCAGGTTGATTTCATTAAAAGAATACATCTTTTAAATTAAGTGTTCCAAATGGATGCAACTTATGCAAATATAGGTGTTTTCCTTGATGTACTTATTGAGTCTTTCTTTGCAAACAGTTTGCAAGAGCAATGGGCCAAAAGGACTCAACAACCCATTGGAGAGCCAAGCAACATCAGACTTTCTTTCTAAAAGGGGATGCAGTAGACAGGGATTAGAGTGGAAGGGAGTATGAAGAAATCCCGGGGAGCATGAGAGATGCTGACAATTTTGTGATAATGGCACTGTTCTCTATGCAGCAACAACCTCCACAGAAACTGCTCAGGCCAAAGGAAAAACACAGCAATGCCCAGAAAGGCAAGCAAAGAGAGCTGCATGCTTCCAGTTCTCATTTTAACAGATACTTTTCAATATCAGCAACTTGTACAGGGGAGACAGAAAGAAAAGTCAGCTATGGTGCCTTGTACAGGTGACGCCAAAGTCCCTGCCTGGGCCCCTGGACAAAACCGTCCCATGTAAACCTTAAAGAGGATTAATCCTCAAGGAGCACTGTAATGAGACCTTAAAAGGCTGAACAACAGCAGCCGACCGCGGAGGAAGGCAGTCGCCTGCTCCCCAAAGTCTTGCTAGCAGAGTTACATCAAAGCCAGCGGGCACCAGATAGCAGGCTTCTGCTGCAATCCCTTATCTCAGCTCCAGCGGACGCCTAGGCTGTGATTGTCTTGAACTGCCACCTGTCCCAGGCATCTTTGAAGGCAACGCTAAGCCTCTGATGGATCTGACCTCCTTGAGCTGAGATCCTTTTATGTCTTTCTTCGTTTTCTGCCCTGCGACATTCTTCCCCTGCCATGCACACGACATGAAACAAAGGGAGTTCTCACTTCTGACTCACTGTCCCCAGCCATTTGAGAGCAAAGAAAAACAATGTTCAGGATTATACTCTGCCTGTAATATGGAGCTGTCCTCGGGAGACAAGCCTCTTATTTTTGAGAGTGTAACTAGACAGCATTGAAGTGAAGGCGCTATACAATGAGGTTCCACGGAGCTGGAAGCCAAGATATGAAAGCTGTATATCTGAGATAACTTGAAAACATAAGGAATGATCATAGGCAACTCGATTAATAATCACATTTTTTAACAGGAGGAATACAAATACTGAAATATTAAAACAGGCTTACCAATTCACAGCACATTGGGACTTGGGAAAAGGAGGCAAAAAGCAAATGTTCCCCAACCTGATTCAACTTAAAAGGATTTTTTTTTTTTCGAGTGATGGGAAAGAGAAGCATTCATACACACATGTACTGTAGGTGAGAAAAGTTTAAAAACCTGGAAGAGTGAAACACTTCTCTCTGAGGCTAGAGGTATCTGGCATTTCCAAATCACACTGGGAAGATGGGAAATGTATATAATTCTCTGGAAAGGTTTGCCATTTAAGGGGAGGGAACACTGTTGTATTCAAATTCATTCAACATAAGATTTCTCAACAACCTTATTATGCGGTCACACAAGTCTGTCTCCACATATTGCTTTAATAACACTCACTTTTGCGACCATTTCTCACACCTTGTGAAATCCTAACACTCTTCACTGACTGAATAAGCATGGTATTATTTTAATACATTGCCTCGTTTCACTAAAAATTGCAGGAAGCATACCAGAAATCATAAGGTAGAAAACGCTAACAAAATGAAAACCTGATCAGAGAACATTCTAGAGGGTCAAGGCCAGGAAAAAGTTAAATAGTTAAAAAGTTAATAGGCAGGCCACACATCCAATAGACTTGGAATCACTGAACAGCCAATTAAATCCAACTGTCCTTGTAGCCAAAGAGAAAAGGGAAATAAAATCAGCTACATGCTATATCTGGCAGGAAGTCATATGAACTATGTTGTCTTGTGTCATAGTCTTGTGCTCTTTGTATTCAATATTTTAAAACTTCAAATATGTACCCCTCCTTGCTTCCCAGAAATAAATGAGCAAGTCTGTTGCTGTGATCTGAGTCCCAAAATCCCCTTATTCAGGAGCCAGTAGGACTAGGCAGCTATGGCTTCATGGTTCTGGCTCACAGGGTTACCTCCAGCACAGAAGAGTAAAAGATCCCACAGAAACACCCAACTATAGATGAAGACGATTCTGGAGTCAGCTCTTGAAACATCTGGCCCCTTGACATACCCACTTCCAGGGTAGCCTCACCAGCTCTGGGTCTACTCCAGTTCTTTCAGTTTGGACTTAGCTTTCAGTTTTTCACCAGCTTCAAACACTTGGTCTTGTTCTCTGATGGAGAGCCTATCTTCCCAGTTCTGACATGGCTCTGGATTGCAGGCAGCCCTTTTCATAACAAGCCTCTGCCACTCAGGACAGAGGGGCCCTGCAATAGGTAGGACCACTGCTCCCAGGCTCTGAGCAGACACACCACTTCATGCTTGTCTGCCAAAACTGGGGCAAAGATATTTTCCCTGATACCACAGTCCATCACACATTTTCCAGGGATGCATGATTTACAAGAGGAACACACTGACAGGTACTTCAGGCAAGGTGGGCAGCATGTAGTTAAAGCTCATAAATCTACCAGCCTCCTTCTCTTCAATAAGATCTGACTTGTAAAACTGTTTGCAGACCGCAGAACCTTCTATACAATCACATACATCCCCGTTTTTCACTGTGCTCATCTCTTAAACATGCCCAGTCTCCGCGATGGAACAGCTTATTATAATACAGACCCCACTTAAAATCTTTAAACCTTAATAATATTTAGGAGAGGCAGAAAATAATTTTTTCCAATTTGAAAACAAGGTAAGTTTTGATGGTATTGTTAATTTCTCCAAGTTCATGATCTTTTTGATAACATGGTGACCATTAAAATAAACTATGATAAAAATAAATCAATTTAATACAGGGTGTATTAGCCAATTATCTTAAAACACAATATGCAACAAAGAAATATAATCAAAAGAAACAGACACATAAATAGGAATTCATATATAGAGGTCAGGAGAAAAGCTCTCCTGCATAGCAAGTCGGTAGTAAATGGGCAGCAATGTAAGATGTAAGTAATTCAAGGATTTCACCCATGTTAATTGTTGCTGTGTTAGCCAGAGTCAAACTATTTCATTTAAATTTCTATCAAACCACTGTATATTTCTGTTGAAAACCACTATTTATTTATTGCTATTTTTAAAATCTGCTTTGGGTAAAAAAATAAATAAGGGGTCACTTTCCTTAGAAAATGAATGTCTATCCCTTCCAGGAGAAAGGAACAAGACTTTTAAAAGACTTTTTGGCTGGAAGGGGGGTCAGCTTTGAGCAGCTGTGCTGTTTCATCTTTATAGGTTATTCTGTAAACTATGACACAATTACCATGCCTAATTTTTATCTAGGTAGGGCTTTAAGATTAATTTCCTTTACTTTCAGATGTTTCAAATTTGAAAAACTATAAAGATAATAAAATGCACTCTAAAACTAGAAGTACAAGAAATTCTCTAGGAGGGTTTAATATCATCAAAAGAGAAACTCCATGTACAGAGGAAAGAACCCTCAGTGGCAGAGCCATGAACCATCCACTCCTGGTGTCAGAGTCTTTCCTTAGGGAAAAAACCAAGACATGAAGGAGTGAGAGAAGGTGGAAGCCAATGTATTCAGTGACTTGAACATTCTCTCATTTCATTGCTGCTATCAACCTTGGTGCTACCTACTATGGTGTGAATATGATTTGAGTGCATCCCCAAAAAGTTCATATCTGGGAAGCTTAGTCTCCAGTGGGGCGGTGCTGAGGTGGCAGAACCTTTAAGAGGTAGAGCCTTGTGCAAAATAATTAGGTCACGTGGAGCTCTGTGCTCTGAAGAGGTTAAGGTTGGTCTCCAGGAATAAGTCAGTTCTCATCAGAGTGGATTGTTAGCAAGCAAGGTGCTGGGCATCTTCTGCACACAGTTGGTTCCCTTCCTGTTTTTCCCTCATGTTGTGATGCAGCCCAGGCCCCTTGCTAGGACCTGGGCACCATACTCTTGAACCTCCAGAACTGTGAGGTAAACAAACCTCTTTTATTCAAAGTACCCAATGTCATGTATTTTGCTACACACAAAAAAGAGAAACCAATATTTCAGAACTTGCTTAAGATTACTTTTCCAGAAGGTAGTACAGCTGGGACTGGATCCAAAGTTTAATTGGTTCTAAATCTCTTACAGTGTACCAAAAATGCAGCAAATTTATTCTATCATTCCAGTTCAAACTGGCAGGCTGGGCAAATACTATTCTCACCTGTACCTCTGGAGACCTTTCTCAAATTAAAAAAAAAAAAATGAGAAGTAGGTGTCACAGTAATGATAAAAAGAAAAAGTAAATGTTAATAAATTTGCTAAGCACTTACTTTATAGCTTTCATTATATTAAATAACTAAATATTCAAAAATTAGCCTATGAAGTAGGTGTTTCCAGTAGTACCACTGTGGAGAAGACAGTGCCCAGAAAGATTAACTAAGTTGCTCAAGATCCCATCAGTAGAATCAGCATTTAAATAAAATGAAAAAAAAAATAAAATCAAGATGGAAATTTAGATTCGTTCCTACAAGACACAAAATGAATAAGACTAGAATTATAAATGGATAAAGCATGCAGAAAAGCAGCAGTCTAGAGTGTTCTCTAAGAAGGCAAAGAAAGATTGACAGTCGCTCTCTGCCCAAGAAGCCTTATTCTTCACAGACCTTTGCATGGGACACCTGTGCCAGTCATGTGACCTGTCTAGTGCACCATGCAAGCAGAATGAGCTAGCATTTTCCCAAGCAACATCTATATGCCTCCTCTCCAAAAAATGGAATGAACTCCTCTCCTGGGACTGTGCATTCTCTAGTGTGGATATTAGTGCTTTTTTTTCCCCTCCCAGGTCCTTCACTATGAACACCACACCAGCTGACTTCTGGCATTGGTCCTAGCAGGTTAGTATGTTCTCCACAAATAAGTTCTTCCAGCTCCCCAGAAGCAAGCCCCTCGTTCTAGCACATGAAAGTCCCTGCTTCATTTTCCTGAAGGAAATCCCACTAACTGACACATGAGATTCAAATGCTGCCTGTTAGGGTTTGGATGTGAGGTGTCCCCCAAAAGCTCATGTGTGATACAATGCAAGAAGGTTTGCAGGAGAAATGACTGGGTGATAGCCTTAACCCAATCAGTGAATTAATCCCCTGATAGGAGTGGTAACTGGAGGCAGGTGGGGTGTGGCTGAAGGAAGTCTTTATTGGGGGCGTGGCTTTGGGATATATATTAGTACCTTGCAAGTGGTGACCTCTCTCTCTGTGTTCTGATCACCATGTGAGCTGTTCCTCTTTGCCATGCTCTCCACCATGATGTCCTGCCTCATTTGAGCCCTGAGAAATGAAGCCGGCCTTCTATGGACTGAGACTTCTGAAACCGTGAGCCCCTAAATAAACCTTTCCTCCTTGACAATTGTTCTGGTTACATCCTTCAGTCACAGCAGTGAAGAAACTGACTAAAACACTGGCTCTCCCTGTGCCTGAGCAGAAGGACACAGGACAGCTATCCTTTCCCATATTTCAACATGAATAACACTCAGAGATCTCCAGGCTTATGAGATGAAGGACATAAACAAGAACAGGATAAACAAAATGAACAGGAAAAACTGTTTCAGTCAGCTTTTATACCACTATGACCAAAATAAGCAACACGAGCAATGCAACCCAGAAGAGGAAAAGTTTATTTGGGACTCCTGGTTTCAGAAGTCTCAGTTCAAAGACAGGCAATTTCATTGCTCTGAGCCCAAGGTAAGGCAGCACATCATGGGGGAAGAGCACAGTGCAAGATAATTGCTCAGCTCCTGCAGGTCCAGAAGCAAAGAGAGAGGAAGGAAAGGAGCTACAGGGAAAATGCACCCCCCATCCAGGGCATTCATCCTACCTCCTCCAGTCAGGTGCCCCCTGCCTTTAGTTTCCACCCAGTCTATTCAAACTAGGATGCACAAATTAGGATATAGCTCCCAAAGTCTGACCATCTCACCTCCACATTTCTGCATGAATACAGGATAGGAACGGTGACTGGAGGTGGTACACCTCATATCCAAACCATAATGCTAACCCTGAAGGAAATGTTTGAAGGGTTTTGAGGAATTATTACATGTAAAAGGCAAGAGCAAGATATTAAGAAATAAAAATTTTAAAGCTTATTAAAATATAAATCCTGAAATTAAAATGTTAAAAGCATTTAAAAATAAAGTTAGTTTTCTAGAACACAGACCCGAAAACAGAGAAAAGGAGGATATGAAAGAAAAGATAAGAGACCCAGAGAAGTAACCCAGGAGGTTTAACATTCAACTAGGACCATAACACTTCCAGAAAGGAGAAAACAAACCATCTGTAAAGTCATACAAATCGAACAGGCATCAGACTTCTCATCTCCGTCTTTGGATGTAACAGAAAAAAAAAATGTAGCAAGATCTCAGGAAGGAAAACTTTTTCAGTTAGAACTTTAGCTAAACTATCTGGCAGAAGCAGGAGCAGAATAAAGATGTTTTCACACAGGCAAAGCCTCAGAAAACATATCTCCTCTATTGTTGGGAAGTTACATGATGTACTCCAGTAAAGTTGAAAAATAAATAAATAAATAAACCAAGAATGGCAAAGTCATAATACCCAAGAAACACTGGTTTCATGCCAGAAGATCATGAAGGGATGTCTGGAGTCACCTGGTACCGACTGTAAGGACAATGTACTCCCTTAAGTGCAAAAGAGTTGGGAATTGGAGGAAACTACAGAGGCAAATAAGAAAGAAACAGCTGAAGCAACTACCACAAAGTAACATAACAGGTATGTAAGCAATTCAGAAAGAGTAATAAAGCACTTCTAAGGTTAGCTGCAACACTGCTGGGTGATGCAGGGATTCAGGACACTGGGTCCTCAAAGAAAGTAAGTGTGATTCAAACATTCTGCTGGTCCAACACAGAGGACAATGTCCACAGTTACAATGCTGTAGGTGCTTTCTTGACTTTAAACATTTTAAACCAACCTATGGACAAAACATAGTAGATGTGGTTACAATTATAAGACACCATGAACACACTAACAACCTTGATGCTACTATATAAAAGCCAAGCTCCAGAAGATGGAGGAGGAAGGTCTAATATCCTCATCTATTGAACTGGAAAACCAAGTTACTGTAGAAAGTTGATGAAGAAAAGAAATAGAGGTTTAAGATATTCCTTTTGAAGCTATAAAAATAGTCAATAAACAAATGACATAAAACCACAATAGAGGTTTTATGTTATTTGTTTTATGTTATTTGAGAGAGGGCAGAGAGTGTTAAGATAATTAAAGGTGAACTTTCATGTTAAAGAGCCAATAAATAGCACTGAGTAAAAAAAAAATGTCTGGATCTAATATGTTAGGAAGTAAAGGTACTGGCACATTCTGGAGCTGTCACAATGGTCTACCAAAGAGCTAAAACAGAAAACAGCACCAAGTATTCTTGGGACGAGGGATGAAGAAGGAAAAAGGAGGCTGCTGTAGCTTTCCATCCTAAGGTCTTCAGTACTTTGTGAGTGGTTAAAAGGAAGCATGCCTTCTTTGTCAATATAAATTGTAATAGAAATATAATAATATGCTAAAAGATAAAGAAGAGAGCTTCAAGGTTTCCTTCATTTTGGATTTTTCCTACAAAAAAATAGCAAACATATCACAGTAATCAAATCATCATTATACATGAAAAAACAAAAGAAAGAACTCAGCTTCCACAAATTGGTTTCAAGGAGAGAACTTCCTATCTACTTGACACAGCTTTCCCATTTTGGAAAATCACTCTGGACCACAAACCTGGTAAATTCTCCTGACAATCTATACGTGGATCCCGTGGCCTCATGAGTTCCGTGCCATTCTGGTATCCTCAGAAAAATCAGCTCTCATTTTCTGCTAAATCTGACATCACTGGACAGAGATGAGCCAACATCAACAGGTTGATTTTGTGAAGTATTTAGCAGAGTATCATGTCATGAAACACTGAGACCAAAAAGAGAGCCTACGAGGCATTTGAACAAAAAAGAGGCCCTAGGGGCCGGGGTTGTGGCTCAGGGGTAGAGCACTTGAAGAGCATGTGTGAAGCACTGGATTTGATCCTGGCACCACATAAAAATTAAACATAAATAAATAAATAAAGGTATTGTGTCCATCTACAACAACAACAAAAAAAAAAAAAACACATAAAAAAATAGGCCCTAAAGAACACAATAACCTTCACCTACCACTTTACCAAGAATCCTTTGTTCAAACACTGCACATCACCATATCCCACGGTTACTAACGCCATCATTCCCTGTGCCAAAAAAGCTCTCTTCCAATTTCAGAATACCAGAAGGCCACCTCCAATATTAATTTCCAAGAGAAATACTCTTTTATAAGAGAATGCTTAAAGAATGAATCTTTTGAAATACAGACAAAACTTAAACATGAAAATGTATTTCCTTCATGCTATCCACCTACTTGAGGGAAAAGAAAACAAAATTTCAAGTCCTCAGAATGTTCGGTTTCTCCCTTGGCTCTTGGCAAAACTAGCTTGGCAGCCAAAGAAAGCCAGGGACTATGAAATAAATATTCTACCTTGGTCTCCGGTTCGTTAGCTAAACAAGGTGAGGAAAGTGAGGACACAGTCGTACACTAGTGTTGCCTGAGCCTCCAAGTTCAGGCAAAACTCGACGGGACAATGCAGCTGTAGAGCTTCTCAGCCACCTGCATGTGAGTTTCCCTCCTAACCGCAGTTGAGTTCCCTCCTTATACAGGGTCAGGGACAACAGAGCTGGCTCATGCTAGGCACTACATGGTCATCCAGTAGGATCTCGGCTCTTCTTAGAAGAAGGGCCAGTCACAGGTGTAACATCAAGCTCTGTGCAACAGCGCATCTAATTGGAACCTTAATACTCTGGACACAAAGTGGTAGAAAAGAATTTGTGCCTTAGAGTCACGCTCACTTGGTGGCTCATTATCAGAGAAACACTTTAGAAAATCTGAAAAGAGCAAGCCTGCACTGTTACCAAAGGAGTTAAAAAAATTTTTTTTTTAAAAAAGAATATCCTCTTGGAGGAAATTTCCAAAAAGGGGCTATAGGGTGGGTCTCTAATCTCTCTTTTTCTGGGGATGGGGTAGGCAGTCCCCAAGGACGAACTTCTCCATTCTGACTGGGCAATTCTGCAGTCCTGCAGTCTGATGGCTGTGCTCCCAGACATAAGAACACGTGGTTGCCTGTATGAAATATTAACTTCAAAAACCAAGTATGTGAAGAAAAATCTAGTATTAATGATACAAACTGAGCATTTCATGCCCAAGAATCAGTTCCTTGTTTCTGTGAACCATCTGAGGGTGTACAGGACCCTACCCCCTGAAAAAAAAAAAAGTGCTTTTCACCAGGCTGGATGGGTAAACAAAACATGTCGAATGAAACTTTTAACTTGAATGAAACTTTTAACTCTCAGAGATCAGAGAGCATACCTAAAAACCACCCAGACAGCCTGTTGCATAAGAGCTTCTTGGGTTTTAGGGGCAGGTGCCATGTGGCAAAGGCGACGTGTTGAGGACCTGCAGGTTTGATTAATCAGGTATGAGGTAGGGAGACAAAGACAACTTGCACTGAGGACACACAGCACGCACCAACCCCACTGCTGAAAGGCCACGGAAGGTTCCCGAAGAGCAATAAACCAACATGCACCACTGAAAGATTAGCAAGGGTCAGGGTGAACTCATGTGAAATCTGCCCCCCACCCCAAAAGTAAAATTCAGGGGAACATTTCAGATTGCAGTTCAGAACGCCTCATAAATTAATGAAAGTCCGACATTAAAGTTAATAACAGCTGGAACGGATCAAGCAGAAAGAAAACGCAGCATCGGCATATGTGTTATGTGAATTTCTTTAGAGTCCATAAATTTGATATTTGGAAGGAAGAAGGGAAATGTTAATTAGGAGAAATTTCATACTGGATTTAAATTTGCCATGGAGTCAAAGCTCTATTGTAAAAGCCCCCTTGGAATCAGAAATCACCCTCGCCAGACCTGGGTTCTGACTTTCATCTTGCTAGTTTATACTTGTCGATATGTGACTTAATTGTTTTCATGTGTTGCTTTGTGCTTTCTCTCTGTGAAATACAGAATCAAGAGCCAGGGTCATACCTTTTATTCTACTGTTTGTGAAGATCAATTAATGTCGGGGGAACCAATGAAAATACCTAAGAAGTCATCCCTCTGCCTTCTCTAAAATCCTTGTAACAATTTTCCATAATTTTTAGACTATTCTAGTTACAGGTTTCTCAGGGGATCATAGTCACTCTTCAAAGTCTCGACATTAACTTTTCTTATTTTCCCGATACAGAGGGAGCATTGTTACGACATGTAGCTTTATCACACGGATCCAGATATATCTCGGGTCAAATCAAATCCCCTGAAACATAACTTCATACAGATAGGGGCTGATATCTCACATTTGTCTTTTAAAAAAAGCAACCCTCAGTGCTACCTGCAGTTCTCTGCATCAGAAAGGGATTCCCCTGGTCTCCTTGATCATTTGCATAGATCTTCTATGCAGGGCCCTTTGGTGTCAGTCTCGGCTCTCCTTAGTCTTATTGGTTGAGAGTTGCTGGGTCTGTAGTTAGCCTGCACTGGCCCTGTTAGCAATATGCGGTCCTTTTCATCTTTTCTCATAAATCATTCCTCTAGTCCCTTAATCATGCTTAAGATTCTTTCAATTTATCAGAGACGCCAAAGTCATGAAACGATGAACTGTCCATATTAGTGGGGCTGTTGGACACTAGGATGCCTTTGTAGGAAGGTTTGTGTTCTTTCTCTCCGACTCTGTCTCTTCCTCTGATGTAAACATTTCAAATATATTTACAAATAATGAGGTCAATCCCTCCCCCTGGGTGGGGCAGAGTGGTTAATACCCTTGCAGAGTCACCCAGAGGGACAAGTGACAGATCTTGCAGTGTCTTCTGTGCAGATGGTGGTACTAGCCCCAGAAAAGCACAGGGAGGGCCAGATACCGTATAACCTGTTGACATGGGAAAGCCCTAGGTCCTTCCACTGGCTGTTGTTTAGAATTCAGACTTCACATACATTATAAATGGAGACTTTTTAAAAACATTCAAACAGCCTTCAGTCTGAAAATTACTGTACCATCCAAAGAAGCCGGGGTGGAGGCAACAGGAACACAGTAGGGAAGACAAAGTTGAACAAGCCAGGCTAAAAAGCAAGGCACCCACAACCTCCCTCCCTCATCCCAAACCTGAGATCTGGAGTCTAGACTCAAATTAACACCATGCTCAGGTCATATGATCTCTCTAAATCTCAGGTCATTCAAGTGCTACACTGGTGTTAGGGTTTGGATAAGAGGTATCCCCCAGAAGCTCATATGGGAGAAGATGCAGAAATAACCAGAGATGAAATGATTAGATCACCAGAGCTGTAATCCAATCAATGGACTAATTTATTGTTGGGCTAATGATTTGAAAGGATTACTGTTCTGGGTGGTACCTGTAAGCAGGTAGGGTATGGCTGGAGGAAGCAGGTCTCTGGGAAGTGACCTGTGGGGTTTATATTTTGTCTGGTGCTCTGCTTCCTGGCTGCCTTGAACTGAACAACTTTCCTCCACCTTAATGTTCTGCCTCACTCAGGCCCAGAGCAGTGGAGTTAGTCAACCATTTACTGAACCAAATAAACTTTGATTCTTTAAGTTGTTCTTGCCAGGTATTTTGGTCACAGCTTTTGGAAAAGCTGACTAACAGTCTCTCTGAAAATTAATGGAGACTATGTCACAAGGCCCTCAGCCCAGTGCCTGGCACACAGGAAGTGCCCCACATGTGGGCCTAATTATTGTGACTGCTACTGCTTCCCCACATTTATATTCCCCAATGGGGGCACAGAGAGGACCCAAAAGACTCCCAACAATTAAGATATAGGTTATTTCAAATTCTTTTAGGAAGGTATCAATGAACCAGAAAATTTTCAACAGTAACAGCAACACACAAAGCAGAGATGACTGTTGCCTCTCCCCAGGGCTGGGATACCACTGAACAACACCCAGAGCCTGGAGTGGGGGTCAGCCTGCCCTCCTTCTCCACATACCTACACTCCAAAGCCTTACCAATGGCCCACTGGCAACACCACCATCTGGGCCCTGGACAGAGTTCTGAAGCTCTTCTCCACAGGCCTGAGCACAAACCACTGCCCACCAACCCTGGCCCTTGCATGGGGTCTGGGCTATCATTCTGGAATCTTATCAGTTATGAAGCATGAGTGAAGAGTCTGAGCTCGAAAGCCAAAATGCCTGGTTCAGTCACTTCTAAACCTTGTAAAAACGGGCAGCTTCTTTAGCCAACTTGGGCCTCAGTTTGTTCTGTGTCAAAGAAGAAAATCAGGACAACCTCTCCTAAGATTGCTGTGAGGAGTTAAGGAGCTCGAGAGCAAAGCCCATGGCATCAAATGTAGTGCAGAGAGAGGATGCAATGTCTTCTGGCTACAGTCCAGTGACAGCCAGGCCACTGTGACAGTTTGCCAAGTCCCCTGTATTCTACATTCAACCCCTCCATGAGAGTCACCTCACACAAGCCTGAGTGATAGTCCTCAAACAAAACTCAAATCACCCCACTTCCTCCCTTGGCTCCCCATAGGTCCACAGGGTCCCCCATTCATCTGCCCTACTATTCTACTTCCTGCCCAGGTCTACACTGTCCCTTTCTCTGCTCCCATCCCTATCCCCTCAATCTTCCCATGCTGGCTTCAGGGTGGCTGAAAAGACACTCCCTGAGCAAGGTTCTTCCTGTCCCTCCCACACAATCTAAGGTCCATCCCTCCACCTGGGTCTCTCCTAAGCACATCACCTGCTACATCCTCCTCAGGACACAAGCCGCTATCTTCTTGCTGCAGTGTCTGCCTAGGTGTTGTGTCTCCTCTAGCCAGAATGTCCATTTTGAGAACAAGGAACTGATTTGTCTTGGCAAACACTGGCCACCTCCAGACCTAGAATAGCATCTGAGTCACAGCAAGGCTTTCCGAAAATGCAGGGAGTTTTTAAAATGAGAATCAATATCAGGCGCCCTGTACCCAAGGGGATGAGACTTGCAGCAGGTCAAAGTGATGATGCACTCAGGTGCCTCCAAGTGTTCACTAACAGTCCCTCCACAATCAATTTGTGGCAATGTGATGCACATACACCATATTTAACATATTATTTGTGATAAGAAGACAGAAGCTGTATGAAAATGTATCCCCAGACACACACATACATATATACATTAAAAATAGAAGTAAAATGAGACACTGGATTCAAAAAAGGTCAACCCACTTGGGTGGTTCAGAAGGCTTCCTGATAGAGGAAGTGAGAAAGGAAGGATCTAGGTAAGAACACTTGCAAAGGCCTGAAGACCAAAGGAGGAGCTGACAACCTCTAAGGATCCCAGAGGAAATTTTGTGGGCAAAGGGGAGATTTCTGGAGGGGAGTGGGCTAAAGAGGTACAAGCTGGGATCCTGGAAGCGAAGTGAGAGGACAGCAGGTCTCCTGGCAGGGAGCCAGGCCACAAGAAACCCCCATACTGTGTTATCTTCTCTAATCCCTGGGGAGTGGTAGGAGGGGGTTGCCATTTATTACAGAGGGCACAAACAGGGGCAAGAAGAAGTGGAATATTGAAATTCTGCCCAATTTGAGAGCAGTCTTGTTCCCTGAAGGCAAACCAAAAGAAGAGGCGATGTTTGTTTCTCAGCACCTCCTGCATGTACTTCCCTGCTCCTCTCTATAAATTGCCTAGGAAACAGGCACCTCCTTTGATTCCACTCTCAAGTCAGAAGCACAATCAGGATGCAGATTTGGGTCCCCCCAGTGGATGAGGTAAACACCCAGCTTCCTTGAGTGGGCTCCCTCTGACCTGCACAATGTCCCCTGATTAGGCCTGCAGCCCCCCACAGAGAGAGCCAATGTCTCTCCCTCCAGGGTCCCAGCATCTCCCTCAAGACTCTCTCAGGCCAGGGGGATTGAAGGCTTCTTCCAGTAATGCAAGCCTTTGTTCTCATTTCCCCCTGGAGGTTTTATCTACTGGATTTCCCAGCTGAATGCCCCTACTATTTCTGGCCCCCATCTCCAGCTTCACCATAGGCCCCTTACACAATTTCTCTGGTTTGACAGATGTGAGGGGATGTGGGAGTTTTCTAATAAAATAAAACTCAAGGGTCTGAGTTTTTTTCATGGTGAACATTCTATTCTGAAGTTAGCACATGTCTTGGTACAGAACACTCTTAAGACCCCTTTACTTCTTGTATTTAGGATTTGTAGTTTGTGATGAAGAAGTTGTGGCTCCTGGGATTACCTAGTACAGAACAACTTGGCAATTGGAGAACCAGCACGAATGGATTTTGTTGTCTTCGAGTTAAATATGGCGTGCTACACAAAGGATGCAAGAGCACACAGTTGAGGGCCAAAGAAATAGCAGGCAGCCAGGGATATCCAGCAGGGGAGCCCTGCAATAGGAATCACACACTGGCAAATCTAGAGATGGAGATGAATTAAACTCTGCAACAGAGAGACTCTGGATGAAGGATGGAAAACTGAGTTACTTAAATGTCTCCTTAAACATTCCAAAAACCCTGGTACTATTCTTGGGAATCACCCTGTTGAAAAGGAACAAGCTGCTTGCCATGGATACCTGCTGGGGCATCTCTTTAGCCCAATCTCCTGCCACTCCCCTCCTAAAGCTTCATCAAAGGTCCTTACACGTGTCATATTTTCTTCTGGCCTACTCACAAATATTCCTGTCTACCTCAATTCCTATGTCCTCTTTGCCACAGGACTTAGTTCAAATGTCACCCCCTCCAGGAAGCCTTCTGGACTATCTGGTATGGGTCACCTATGTCTCCAACTTACTGCCAAAGGACAGCGCGTTCCATCTCTTCTAACATGTTTTCTGTTGGCTTTTGAGCTTTTCTGCTTGTCTCCACATCCTACAAGGATGCAGAAGCCAGGACTTGTCCATTTTGTTCAGAACTGTTGGACACTTAGGCAACTTACAAGCACATGCTCACTTAACAGACAAATGAATGACAGAAAGAACTGCCTCCCTTGAAAAAAGAGAGAAAGAAAAAGAAAAGAAAGAAAGGTGAATCAAATCAAATGGTTCTTTCACTGTATTCTAAGAAGAAGAAACTCATTGAAAATGGAGGCTAATTAGAAACCTGGAGTTCCCAAAATAAATGGGCCATATTAGGACAATATAAACAATTATTTTAGGACAGATCAAGGCAGAGACCCCAATTTACAAGTTTAAATAATTGCGGGATTTGGATACTTTTCAAAGAGCACTATGAGAATTCAAACTACATCAGAACATAGGAACAGAAGAGCAATAAAATGCCAGATTGGTTACTCTGTATTAATCCAAACTGTGAAAGGCACAAAGAGAGAAAAATCAAGCCCTTTCACTAAGAAGTATGAAGACACGGCACAAATTTATAGATACAAGATCAAGAAAGCTAAAGCAGGATGGGAGATGCAGCTTTCAAGAGACATCAAAGGTAACATTCTTTAATTATACAAGAAAAAGGAGGAGGGCCAAGGATAATGTTGCCTCTATTAGGAAACGGGGAGGGGAAGCTGTTAGCAGATGGCTATGAAATGGCAAGAGATGCTGTGTTTAGCATGCTTTACTCTAGGAAGGAGTAAAAAAAGGAAGGAGAAAAGGGAGGGAGGACAAGAAACCATGAACAGCTCTTTAAAATGTGACATTTGAATGGGTGCCAAATAAGAAAAAAAAATAATAATAATTACATGGAACCTTTAAACCACTGGATGCATGATTCTAAATTCAGTTGAAGACTGGGACTCCCATTAACATGGACTACAGACACATTGGGACATTAACAAGTTGGGGAAGATGTTACCAAAATCATGAACTGCCTAGAGGTCATTGAAGATAAGGCAAATCACTGAAATTTGGTAAAAGGTAAGCAAACATCAGGCTCACCTCAACTACAGGAAAAATACCCATCTGTCCCACTTGAGACGGGTGTTGAGTCATATATAAGAGGCCATTCTCCTGTGTTAATCCCACAGTATTTAAAAGGAGGATTGTTTGTTCAATTCTATGAATAATCTGACATTTATTCCAAAGGGCCACAATACATCTCTCATGAGCATTCTAGCAACTTTAAAGGTGTCATACATATGTAGAAGCAAATACTTTTACTGATTCAAAAATGTACATTTCAAAGTGTTTTGAACGAACCAACGGCCTAATCTCAGAAAAGACTGGATAACTGGGTTTAGATCAGAAGTTACAACCAATGACTACTAAATGTCAGCAGAAGCATCTACATCTCTTCTGATTGCTGAGGAGCCACCTCCGGTGGGGAAGCTGTGGACAAAGAATGTCTGGACCTTCATCTCCACCGGGCAGATGATCGAGCCACCCGACATCTCCTAACTTCTCTGCCCTATGGGAGCATGCATGAGTCCTCCCAGGCCTGCTCTGGAAATTCTGATAGAAATAAAAATCAAGTACACCCCTTGGACTAATCAGGTTATTGTAAAGATCTGTCATAAGGACAACACCGGGAAGTAGCAGTGATACATTTACGTGAGAACAGCGCAACTCCTAGTGTCCAGTGTAGAAGCACATCCTGGTAAGATGGTACCTGAAGGAGATTTTCAAAGGAGCAAGGTCTTTAGATAGGCAGAGCAGGTCTTCAGAATAGGGAGAACTTGCAGGCAAGAATAAAAGTAAAAAAAAAAAAAAAAAAAAAACTGGTCCAGGAGAAGCAACCTGTGAGCAGAGCAACAGGGGCAGGCCAGCACCAGAGCAGTGGGCCAGAGGGAGGGACCCACCTGAAGAGAGGGCAGAGCTGTGAGGCCAAGGCCATGGAAGAGGGCTGGGCCAGCCTTCCAACAGGCTCAGTGACTCTCCCTAGAAAACAGGGTCTCCTTTGGCTTTCTTTCTTTTCCTGAGAGGTCTTCACACTTCTCCCAGTCCCTTCTAATAAACTTATCTCCAAAATTAATAGATAAAATCGATAACTAATTTTTCAAATGCTACTATGGTTCTTTCCCCCAACCCTCAGTAATTTCATTCCCACTTTCCATCACTATCTCCTTAGACTGAAATAAAACAGAAATTACAGTCATGTCAGGTTCAAGCAAAGTCACGATTCATAAGCAAGAGTTCAAATCTGAGCTTCTAAGCCTTATCCCTCCATTTCTACTGCTTTATTCAAAGTTATCTTGCAATGTGGCTCTTTAAAAGTCTGTAGAAGTAGCTTACTGTTTCTAGTCTTAAAACATGAACTCTGGGCTTTTGAAGGAAAGCCAGGTCATCATATTGAACTTCTAACAGAAAGACAAGAATAAACAGGGAACTATTCTGAAGGTCACAAATAACAGTTATGTATAGGCTCTGAGACTAGATCTCCTCTCTCTAGCAATCCCTTTCAATTCAGGAATAGCAGCTCAGAAGCAAGTTGCTCAGCAGAGCCCGCAGAGTACAACCCAGTGTCAGTCTTTCTAGTTTAACAATATAATATTAAAAAAAAAAAAATCCTGATTGGCTCATCAGCTGTTCTTGAAAGAGATAAAAAAACAATCTAGATGAAAATGGAACTATGTGCTCGGGGAACTGTCACTTCCTTTACAGTCTGGTCAACACCCAACCATTCATTTATGCCTTGTAGGCATTTTTTGTCTCTCATAGTCTCAAGACAACACTCAGATCATAAGAGAAATGTGAGCAGGTGCACCTATTAAATATGTAAACTACACATCCTCTTCCACTTACTCAGAAGATGTATTTCTAAGGGGTGTGGAAAGTCAACTAATAGAAAGAAAGACAGGTAGGGGAAAAAATAATCTTACGTGCATTTTTTTTAAGCACACAAGAATCTCAGCACGACAGCTCTCTGCCGAAAATAAATGCAAGCCAATTAAAAATTCAGTTTCTTTTCTTTAAGCTAATTCCTCAGGTTTTGCTAATTAGCAACTAATAGTTCTGTCATTTGAGCTGAGGAACATAAGGAAGAATACCAGTGGTGTGTTTTCAATCAAAGCATTTGCATGGAGGAATGAATCATATTTTCCATGAGGAATTACTGCTTGGGAGCAGTTGGGGGCAGAAGAAAAGCAATCTTCACACAACTATAAAACTGTAAACGAGACCTGAACTTTTGGAAAAGGAGGCATTTTCCTGCCCTGCCCCCTTTAGCAAAACCAGCAGAGGACCTCTAAGATGCGGTTAATGAATCCAAAGGCACTTTGCACACAGATCCCTGCAAGAACAGCTCAAGAACTAGACTTCACAGTAAGAGGGAAGACAATGAAACACATGTTTTCTGTAAAAGGAAAGAGAATAAAAGTTAAGTGTTGGTCAGGGTAGAGGAATGCTTGAACTTTTATGTCACCTGCCTATGCAAGTTTATAAAACAATAAATGCACAGCAGTAAATGAAAGCAGGGATGAGGGAAGTTTGGAATATCTGGCTACAGATGGAGCAGGGGCAGAAAACATTGCTGAGAAATCTCCGGGCAGGAGATGGGGACTTTCATCCTGACTTCAGTAGAAGCAAATCGGGGACCCCCACTCAGCCTCTCTCATAGTCTCCCAACTTATAAAGCACTAGTGAGCCTAGAGCTGAGGGCCTGTCAGCATCACACCAGGTCTGAGTCATGCAACTTGCATGTCTACTTTCTTGCATTGATATACAGCCCTGCCACAGCTTCCCTTCATGGAAAAAAAAAAAATCCCCATACCCCCCAGGAGGATTTTATTCCGAACATATGTTGTGAATGTTTGAAGTGCCCGCGCTTATCCCTGGGTTTTCTTTTGTTGGTGTTGTTTTTTTCTTTTCTTAAGTCAAACTCACAAAACCTAAAATGCTTTGAATTCTGCCTCAGTGCAATTTGTGAAGATGCGGCACTACATACCCAAGTATAATACAATCTTGTGCAATAAAAATTTTTCAGATGTCCTTTTGAAGGGGAGGGGAGAAAAAAGACTTTTTCCCCCCTTTTCCGGTCTTACAGGAAACCTACCCACACTTTAGAAATACAAAGTTAGTATATATAGAAGCACAAATTAGGCATCTTGAGACGTCTACATTTTCCAACCACAGAGAAATGAAGGAATTACTGTGCGTGTTCACACAGCCAGCTGCACTGGACTGGGAGTCTTTTCTCTCCAACTGCCCCCATAAAGCTGGCAAATAACTCCAGGGGAAGGGGAATGGCCTACAAAGATGTTTCCAGGCCTTGAGCTACTGAAGATCTGCAATGCACTTGTATGACGGACAGTACAGTACTGCAAGACAGAGACACAAGATATATTAAGATGATCAAAACTGTATGTCTTGTCTTCAAAAGAGGATAGTTTTACAGATGCAATCGGAAACTAAAGTAAAATTCTTAGAAAATTTATCACCTTACTTCACATCAGTCATTAGCTTTGCCTGGATAATTAAATCCATGTGAGATAAATAGATTTTATTATAAAGTGCCCCCAAAATTCTCATGAAACTGGTAGAAGATTCAATAACTCAACAGGGTTCTAGGAAATCGAGTCATATACTGTCTTAGTTTAGGATGTCTTTCAATGATTTAAGATAAATAAAAAATACTGTATCTTTTTGTTTTTCTGTATGATGTTTGTGTTTGTGGCATAAAATACTTTCTCCCAAGAATTTAAGATGGTAAGGCTTCTCAAACAAATAAAGCTTTATAATGTCTTCGCTTATAAAAAAAACTTACAGCCAATCTAGGGGGTCAGCTTGGAAGGACTACTTTTAGGGGAGTCACAACACAGAGTTCTAAGCAGGCCAGCAGTTTTTCTGAGACTTACAATCTGTTAATTTTCTAATCAGTGTTTCTAGGTGACTGGGTCTGGCAGAAATGAAGCCATCTACGCCGAGCTTCACTGGAACGCTCGAAAAAACCACTTGGTTTGGTTTAGAGAGTAAACAAATGACATGATGATGGTGATGTTGGTGGAGAGAAAGAGAAAAAAAAATGAAGAAGAGGAATAGGATAAGAAAGAAGAAAACATAATAATTTTGAGGAACCTACTATGTGCCAGAGATTTTACTGAATGCTTAGTAAAGAACACCATGGTGCAGGCAATCATATTATTCCCCTTATTCAAGAGCAAGAAAATGATTCTTAAGTCAATGCACTTGGTCAAGGTCTCACAGCAGCAAATGGATAGCTGGGACTTGAACCCATATTCCCTGAGCCCTGGGACAATCTGTGCAAGCTCTAGGACTCCCTGTTTGTTTTATCTAGGTAATGATGTAATTTATTTATGACCAATTTAGGGGACGTATTGGGATAGTAGTCACAACTGCATTTGCCATTTAGTTACAGAAAATGTATATAGCTTATATGTTATTATACAATATTAATTCTGCTTTGAAAATAAAGGGGGGGACTGAAGAATAAGCACAGTATGGGTGCTGTGTCCTCAAAACAGAGGGACAGTGAATGATTCAAATTCCACTACAAGCTCACCAGTGCCCAGGGTTAGCTACTATCACATTGCATGGAGAGAACCAACCCCTCCGATGACTGGTAGAGGGTTGAATGGGGCAACCGTTGAAACAAACCAACCAAGAACAAGCTGCAAGTTGAACGGCACAGAGAAAGCTAACGGTCCTCTGCCCACTACCATCAGCCAAAAGAGAAGTACTCATCAGCTGTCCTGACTAATTAAATACCTCACTAATTAGTGGGCATCTGGAAAAGAAAACAAAACCTCGCTATGAGAAAAGTTTGTGTTCACACATAAGAACAGAAACAACGAGAGGGGCTTGTGGGCAAACATCTAGACTTGATTCAGGGAGCAAAAAAAAAAAAAAAAAAAAAACCTTAGTAGCAGAGTAGGGTATACAAATACAGGTAGGGCATATGTAAAAAGCCTGGATGTTTTCTTTATGCATAGTATATAACAGAGATTCACAAGAGTATGTGCTCAGAGAAAAATCCTACCCACATTGTTTTTAAAATCTTCATGGCTAAAAAAAATGAGAACAAAATAAACCTTGAATTAGGGAAGGAAAGGCACTTGCCCAATATGTCTCCTCCTTATTTCTGAATCTCTAGAAGGAACCTCTGCAGCAGCAGGACTGAGAAACACTTTTTAAACACAGAAGCAGGAGCCTTTACAAAAAAAAAGCTTAAAGAATGTATAAGACTTTTCCCTCCATGCTTCTGAACAATTCTTTAAAAATGCCCTTTCCATTTAAAAAATAATGCATCTTCCATCTTTCCCAACAATATAATCTGGTGGGGGGTGGAAGGCAGTGCCTGAGACTTCAGGTTGTTTCGAAGCCCTTTGATCTGAGGAGTGAGCATTCCCCTTCGCTGCAAGCCAACTAATGAAGGGATGAAATTAGCTTTTATCCTGGGCATTTTCTTGAGCAAAAAAACATGCACTAATCAGCTGTCCTCACTAATCAGTCATCTGGCTAATGACCTTTTGCCTTAAAACACTAAAATTTCTGAATGATGTGGAAAAAGGGAAACGCAAACCAGTCCCCTTCTCTGGAGCTCAATGGATCATCTGGAACTGGAGCCGAGAAGGCTAAAAGGCAAGTCTGTATCCCGGCAAGGTGATAAATCTGTAATCAAGAGCTGTGAGCTTTGGCACCTCAATATGAACTTCATTACTCCACAACCAAGTTGTACTTTTTTAACTAGAAACAGGCCAGAAATAAATTCAACCTTTCTATATTTTTCTTTATATTTTACCTTTGGAGAAAGTCATCATATACTTGTGTTCAGAATCCTACTCAATTTCTTAAACTTTCTTAGTGCTAGAAAAAGAGCTCCCAATGTCTCTGGCATGCTGGTTAGAGAGAAGGACTCATGAAAAAAATCTTCCATTAATGAATTTGGCACTGATTTGTTAAAAGTGGTTTGTTTTAACAAACCATTAAACATGGGAACAGCCAAAATCATTAAATCAAAAATCATTAAAAATGGGAACAGCTGCTATTAAAGACATCTCCGAATGCAGCCTGCTTTAATAATTGCCTACCAACAACCAATTTTTTCTCCTGCAGAGTCTCCTTGCATGGAGCAAATCTGGTTCTAGTTCCCAGAAAAGGCCCATGTGGATTCGTCACTAATGGACCATCTTCCTGAAGGCCACCTCAAAAGGCCTAAAATTGTTTAGACATGAAGAAAAATGCCTTTAAGAAGAGTGGACAGGAAGAAGTGGAGGGAGAAAAGTGAAAAAAAATTAAACATTTTTATAGCTTATATAAGACCAATAATTCATACAGTGCGTGTGCATGCTTGTGCATGCACATGCAGGCGCACACACACATACACACACACACACACACACACACAGCCCCCCACCCCCATGGCTCCTGGAACAAGTGTCAACCAGAAGGAACTACTTACGATAGTGGGGCTCCATATAACCATTCCTGGGGTCCATGGCAAACACCGTCCCACGGTAAGGTACCGAGGGCTCCGCCAAGTGTGGTAGGGATCCATGGATCTCCTTCTTGATCAGTGAGGCCCTCTCGTCACTAGACGTTGAAGGCTCCTCACTGATTTTGCTGAGCCCCTGCACACTCTGTGGCTGCATAGCGATGGCGTTTCTTCTCTCTCGGTGATAGATCTGTCCAGGACTTTCATCCTCTAAAGAAAGAAGAAAAATGAAAAGACTCTAGAAACTACTTTAAGGAGGATTAAAAAAAGTCATCAATTAGGTCTCCCTGCCCCAAAGAGAAACCTTTTTCTCCTTCATGGCAACTCTGCAAGCTACACACCTGTGATGGGATATTTGCAAGACAAAATTGCCTATGAATAAGGGTCCAAATTACACATGGAAGGATGAAGCAGCAAATGAGCCTGTTAAAGGGAGATGCAGGGGGTCGGCAAAGTATCAGCAGCAGCTTATGACTGATTCTGCCAGTGAGGCTTTCCTGGCAGACATGCCTACATCCTGCAGGTCCAATGTGGGACTGAAACCTTTGCCAGCCTCAGACTCTGAGTGTCCAGCTTCCCTTTGCCTCTTTAGGAAGCAGTGCCTCTGGGGTGATGAGAAGTCCAGCTGCCCAGGAGGGTTCTAGGTGGCTGCAAGGGGTGTTAGGGCTCTGCTCTTCAGAGGATGACCTGTTAGAAAGGGATCCAAGAATTCTTGTGTGGGTTTTTGTTGTTGTTGTTGTTGTTGTTAAGTCAGACCTGTAACCCACTGAGAGATTTAACAGAGCCAGAAATGAAACTGAACACCCGTTGGTGACAAGGAAGAAAGGTACCAATCAGGAAAACATGCAGAACCTCCTGAGAGACCTTCCTGCTTCTGCTCATAAAGCAAAGTTGGGAACCAAGAAGAAAACTGAGTGAAAAATCAAGTGTGAGGTAGCTGTGCGGGGAAGGAGGGCAAGTGTCAGTGATGGTGGCACCCATCCGTGCTCTGCAGAGGGAGCAGGGCATATGGTCCTTCAAACAAGTAAGAATCAGTTTGAGGAAATTCCACAGTTAGTATTCCAGCCCCCTGATACTTCATCTCCTTTCAATCTGTAAGAACCTCCTGCAAATATAATCGGATGACCATTCTGTAATAGTGGATCCAAGAACCAAGGCACACAATGAAACCAAATTGGCCAGCTGAACCCACAACAAGTGGACCAACCTGTCAGAATCACACACACACACACACACACACACACACACACACACACACACATTCGAAACTAGTGTACTCCCAAAGCAGCTCTGGATATAATCAGCAGCCTGCACTCTGGCAGGTGCTGATGGAAGCAAAGCTGTCCAGGTACCGCTTAGGCATCTCATTCAAAACATATTTCATATTCCTTTTTTAAAAAAAAAACACAATATTTTGATATAACTAACAACATTATTATACATGTTGAATGGACAAATTTCAAACACATTTTATTTCAACATATAAACTTATCTTCCAAGTCATCCACAATGTAGATATGACTGGATAAGAGACCCCCAAACAGAAAAACTATGCTCTAGCATTTTCATAGCTCTTTGTTCCAATTCAGAAGAAAGCAGAGCAGTACACAAAGACAACCCATAAAAATACAAGCTAAAATAACAACTATTTTGTGTTGACTAAGGACTTGAACTACTTAAAGTCAGTAGCAAGTTCAGTCTTTGTGCTATGTGGAGAAGTTGAAAAATGAACAATGGATTGTTTTAGCCTAGCAAATGACTTGCAAAATAGAATGGACCATGAGGTCTGTTTTAGTCTTTATAGTGAATTTGCTGACGACTACAAGGTAACTTTGAAAAATTATTTTAGTATTGTTCTGTGCAGACCCTCAACCAAAACCTTACATTAAAAGAGGAGTAAATTATGGGTTTAATCTATCAAATTTTATAAAAAACACAAAAATTGCTGTAATCCCACATGTTCACACTGACCTTTCCAAAACCAATTCAAATAATGCTTTTGCTAATTTTAAAATAAACAACCAAAAAGAAATGAAAAAAAAAAGAACTTTTTTATTTTCCCTTCTGACTAACTCTTTTAGGCATTGGTCCACCCCTGCACTTTATTAGCACTGAAGCTGCAGGCTATAGAAACAGGGTTTTTGCAGTTATGTAAGAGCAACTGGGTGTCAAAAACACTAAAACCTATGTAGGTTTTATAAAAATTCCTCTAGCCTACAAATGGCCCAAGTCATATTTTCCATTAATTTAGGCTCTGTATAAAACCTTTATTTTAAATTTCAACCTGAAGTGAACTTGTAGCAGTGAGGCACACATTCTGTAGAATGGGACCTTCTTTTGGAAGTCAGAAAGCCCTTCCTGACAGGGGCTCTGACACGTAATTAGCATTCTCTAAGATGAATACCCAAGCTCTACTAATCTGTTCCAGGTTTAAAACGGGATTTCCTTGACTTAATCTTCCTAAGAAGAAATTAACTTTTCTTCTCTTGAAACTGCATCCCTATAATAAACTCAAGTTTCTTTGAAATGATGTCTTTCTATGATGAGAATTGGAATCAACTTCACCAATAATTGAATAATTGGTGTGGTCTGATCAGAGAGTTCTCCCACCCCCCTCAGATCCCAATCTCCTGGGAAAAGGAAGTTAGGGGAGAAGAAAAGGGGGATGAATGGAAATGGGGGATACCTGCTAGCTAAATGATTTTTTCTTAATGAGTTACCCCAGCATGTATGAATATTAAAATAAAACAAGGAGTAACCAAAGTTCAAATATTTAATACAAGAAGAAATTAAGTAATTCCTCTAAATGCAGGCAAGAAGGTTTGTAATGTAGAAACTTTTTTCAGGAGACTTTTAACTTTTATAGTAGTTGATGCTATAACATTTTAACCCAACACCCATTCCCCCCCCAAAAAAAAAAAAATTCTAGCAGACAAATATTTCTTGAAGTTTACCTCCTGCACTGAGCTGCTTTTGATGCACATTCAGATGAAAACCTGACAGTACACACACTCCGGAATACAAACAGCTACAAGGCTTGAAAGCACTCAGTATACAGTGAAAGAGATACTTTCCGAGGAATATTCCTGCCTGCTCTTATAAATTCAGCAACCACTTCAGCAAGCCAAAAGACGAGAGCTGTCTAATCTTGTTCATTTGAGCTGAGCTGTTCAATAAAGTTTGAGAGTCAGTGCAGACAGGCTACGCCAGGCCAAATTATTGACAGAAACATACTGTCCACCATGGCAACAAGCAGAAGTCTGCTACAAAAATGTAAGCAAACAGCCCACTGCTCCAAGAGCATCTGCCAATGGACTTTAACAGCCAAACACAAGGCAACTGTTCGAGCTTCTCTAGGTTTAACAGCTGCAAGCTCGGGGGTCAAACTGAAACATGCAATTCACTCAAAACTTTCAGGAAAAAAAAAATCACTTTAAATACTGTCATCATAATCCTACTTGGTACCTCCTTCTTTCTGTATATCCATGTTCAAGATGAAGTGAATGAATTCCTGCCCTCAAATGAAGAGCTGCCCAAAGCATTGTGTTTGAAAAACTGTCCAAGATTTGCCAAACTCATCCAAAAGCAACCTACTTGGGGTGCCACACTCTTGATGCCAGAAACTTGGAAATATCCAAAGCTGCTTCACCACATACAGTGCTTAGGACATTGATATTAAAAAGGTCTGGAGAAAGTCACCCTGTTGCATGAAGCAGGATTCAAATACACACTCCTATGCCACCAACTCCTGTAAGGTTTCTTGTAATGGAAGAGGTAAGCATCTTTTTCGGAGAGAAAAGTTTCAGACAATTCTTTCAGTGCAAAAACAAAACTCGTGTCAGGCATCACTAAGTAAGGACACCCTCCTGTCACCCAATGAACTGGCAGATGAGGAGCTCACAATGCTATGTGCTTACTTTCTTTCCCTGAACACCGATTTTTCAACTACCCCCCCCAACCCCATTTGAATACCATTTCTCCTGTCTTGCCCCAAGACCTAGAAGCCACCAAGGGTAAAAAAAGCAGACAATACTTACAACTCAGTCCCCAAGCTCTGGCTAGCTACTTCCTGCAAACTTCTCTTGGTGAGCTCTTTCTAGCTGTGCGCACGCACCCTCTAGAAACATTCTCGGTGTCTCTCGGCCTCTCTCTGGCTCTCTCTCTCCCTCTCCCAGGCAGTGCGGCTCCCATTAGAGGAATTAAAAGTGGTTGGAGCCATGCTAAATTTAACAAGCTCATTAGTATTCTTCCCGAGTGCTTTGGAGTGAACTCTCCCTATTCAAGCCGCTCTCTCCAGCAGAAGGGTCAGGCGGCTAATCATTAAATCAAACTAATGTCACCCTATCACAATCAGCCCCAGAGAAGGAGGGTTTATTATTTCAGTTTATGCTAAATAAACGGTTTTACAAATGGTCCCCAAGCAAGGTCAACAGCAGCTTCAATTACAAGACAAACTTAACAAGAGTTGCTATAAACCAAGTACTCCGTATTGACTTAGGGACAGGCTCAGCTCCACATATTGCCACTAGCAGGATTGTACAGGAATGCATATTGTAAAATAAAGGAAGGGGTGAGCTTTTTTCTTTGCCAGAATTTGCGACTTGCACAGCGACTCTTCATTCACCTCTCTCCAACCAGCTAGCCGCTCAGCTCAATTCACCCCACACAAAGGCTGGAGCCCAGACCTCAATGGACCGAGTGAAACATGTTCAAAACTAGGCTCTCTATTGTGACTGAATTTCTTAACATCTTTTCAAAAAGCGGAGAATGCCTTGAGGCTAAAGGAAGAAACAGGCTAATGGTGAATTGGGAATTCTGAGCAAATTTCAGAGCCCTTTCCTCCTAGCTTTTGAGGTTGAAAGCAAGCTCTTTCCTTTCAAGTTTCAAAGTCCTTTTTCCTCCCGCAGTGTCACAGAAGGATTTGAAAAGAAGGTAATTGTGCTCGCAGTCTCCCTGATCAGAGCTTACGTCCTATTTCTGGTATTTCGGAATACTTCTTGCAATAATAGTGCATATAGCTCAATCCCTTAACCGGCCTGCACTCTGCAATTGCTCATTAAATGAACAATTGCGGGTATAAAATGCCTTTTATGTTCAAGGTCTGGATATAAGATAAGCATTCTAGGACTCTAAATTTGGTTTACTAAGGAAACTCTCCATCATTAAATTACAAAACTGAAGTCAGAATATCAGGCTTTCCCAGAAAAGTGGCACTCAGGTTGCAGTGAACCAAAAAGAAGGGCGGGTGGGGGGTGGGGAGGAGGCAAGAAAATGTTAAGGGGGGAGGAAGAAAAAGACTGGATACTCAAATTTCTAGCTGAATGGGATTTTTACAAGAAAACCATATTCCCGGGTTTAAGGTCTGAGTTTGTGAAAGCTCATAATTTTGATATGGAAAGATAAGGTCATCTTCGAGTAAATTAAAACACAGGGCCGAGGCTCAATAAATATGCAGGTGACTAGTTCTGACCTCTCGTCAGCAAACATCTCTCCCTTCTTGAAGACCATAAATAATCCAACATCATTCACATCATCTCATTTGATCCTCTCAGCCACCCAATGGTGGTGTTAGGAGAGGGCATTAGGCTTGGTTCCCGAACTGAAATCCCAGGGAAGTGATGCACAGAGAATTCCAGCCACTCCTTACTGAATCCACACAGCCATGTGAAGGAGGCATGTGTTCCTATAGAGGTCTTTGGAAAACATAAACCCAGTCTTGGAAAACACCAAGTGGGACCCTCACAACAAATCTATGGTGAGACTTTGAGCCAGCGGAGCACATGGACAGGAGCACCATTCTATCCCTCCCAGGCCCAAGACACCAGCAGGCCTCACTCAGTGCTGTCATCCACTCCAGGACACTTGAGGCTCAGCCAGTGGCTTTTGTGTATTCCTGGACTTTTTAATGTGCTTCCAGCCCCACCCTCCTGTCCTGCTCAAGACACAGGGCATCATTTTCTGCTCCCTCCCAGGCAGCTGCCTTGCGGTGTTTGAAGAGGGCATTCTTTCATTTCTTTCCTCTTCTGCATTTGTTGCATCTTGTCAGCTTTTATGCCTTTGGTTATTTACATTTTGATGCTCTCTGAATAAAAACCAATGGAAACCCAGTCCTCTCCCTTCCCAGTTTCAGAATCCTCCCTATGACTTTGACCAAAGAGAGATCAGAAATGAAAAAGAGAGGAGCCTAAGTGTATTCACGAGCAGGGCAGAATTATGTCAGGCAGGGGGAATAAAGTTCCTCTAGTTTATAACAGCAGAATAGCACCCCCTTTCCACCTAGACTGCAGTTGCGCCTGAACCAGGGGCTGTTCCCTAGAATGCCTAGAGCTTGGCTTCCAAAGAGCCTGAACAAACAATGCCTTCTCTAAGAACATCGCCAATACCCTTGGGGTCAGACATTGCCCTTGTGTGGCTACACATACATCTCCCATTGACAATGACGGATGACAGAAGGAGGGGCCCAGATGGATCAAGAGGGAGCGCTGGGCTTTGTTTGCAACCTTTAAAACCCCACTGCCAGGCCTGCAATTTGAGAGGGCTGCAGCAGGATTTGAAGCTTTAGACAAATTCAAGTGACAACCCTCCCTCAAAGATGACGGGGCAGCTCCCTCTCCCTACTTTCATCAACCAGGAGGTCCCGGGGTCAGAAGAGAGAAAGTAAAAACTGTCCCCACCATCAGAGACACATGAGCATCTTCATTATTTGAACATTTCTAAGGCTTTTTTTTTTTTTTTTTGGCCAAAGAATAAAACCTAGTCCAAATTGACCAAAAATGTACTAGCCCTTGGCTAAAGCTATGTTCTCCTAAGAGCAGCAGGTGGGTGCTCAAGCCAAGGCTAAACTTTCACCTCACCACTTAGCTTACAGAGCTCCCTATAACTTCAGAAGTGGTCCCTGGGATAGAAAGGATCAGGCAGACAACAAGATAAGGTTTTAGGTAAACTTACAATGCAAAACCTCAAGTGGCTGCTACCTTCACTGCAGCACAGCTTTGACCAACATGCAGGCCAACAGTCTCTTACCTCTAGGAAAACATAATGACAATGATAAGCTGATAACACAGGCTTCTCTGTTGCCTCATCAAGTAGGCCTTGTGGCCTCCAGAGTTTCCATTCATTTTCATTATACTCCTGAAACCCTCCCAAATAAGAGATCTACAACCCCAATCTTTCCCTTGGGAGGATGTTCCTGAAGGTTGATGACAAGATCTCTGTGACTTGGCTGAACACTGCCCTGAGCACATATTTTCAGTCCAAGTTCAAATGCAATGGTACTAACCAACTTTCAAAGTTCCCCACAGATAAAACTAGCCAAACCCCACAAACATCAGAGAAAGGAAAATACAAACAACACTGTACCCTGGAGGGGGCCCTTGGGCTCTCCTTAAAAGGGGTAAAGGGCATTCTTTCTTATTTTCTATGAGCTTCCAAAGACCCTTCCTTGAATGAAGAATCCTAAGACTCTTACTGGAATTAAGAATTCTCAAACGACATGAAGCTTATTCCATTAGCCCGCTATTAGTTGCTAGTCTCTGCTTACACATTGTGAGTTAATGAGTGACATCAAAAGCCGTAAAATAAATTCCCAGGAGGGTCAAAATTTTTCCTTCTGCTTAATAGCACGTTTATGCCTATCTGCAAGTAACAGTCTCCTAAACATTTAGGTATTAGAGATTTCTTTGAGAACTCAGTTTTAGTCTTTTTAAGCTAAGATTTGCAGAGTCTCCCCTGCACCTCCTCTCGTCTTTGCACATACAGGGCTGAGCTATTAAAATTCCATAATGAGATCCACAGTCAACAGTTTGACAGAAACAATGAAAGTCCTGCTCACAGGCCAGGGTGTGCAGGTTGCAGTCTCCTGCCTGCATCCTCTGATGGAACAATCCTATCACTCCAGAGATCAAGCTCAGCCCTGGTGGTACAGGACTTAGAGCCTGGTTTTCCTTTAAGGCAGAGGGAATAAATCAATGCACCTCGCAGTTCCTTCCTGCAGCACTTTGAAATGATGGTTCCCAGGTTTCCATCTTTCCCTCTTGACAGCAAAGTCCCACTGCTGAACATTGCTACCATTTTCTTAATGACAGAAATGAACACAAACTTAACTGGGTTCATCTGGTGTGTTTATGTTGCATGTTTTTGTCTTTAGAGGATCATGTAATGAGAAAGCCGAAGCATATGGTGGTATTATATTTTTAATACAATTTTACAGACCATGCCGACTCCTATGCAGAAATCACACCCTCCTGGAGAGTACATTCAAACATCAAGATAATACCATTATTGTACCCAAATGAACTGGAGGTCACCATGACACCCTGAGGGACAGTGAGCAGAACTCACCAATCAATGCTGAATCTGCCTCTGGACAAAGGCCAGGTGCTGCCCGTCTCAAATTTCTGTGACAAGAAAAAAAAAAAAACCCTCAAGCTATGATCCGCTGTGACCTCAGTTATTAAATGTGCATTTGAGAAACCCAAATTAAAATACCACATTTTGATTCTTCCCAATTTTAACTACGCAGTCAGTCCAGTTAGCCATGAGAAGTCTGCAACTTTAGAAAACTCTCAGATAATGGCTCAGCTACTATTTAAGAAAGAAGAGCTGAGGGCCACAAAACCTAAGCTCTCCCAAAGCACATCTTCATGATCACAGCCAAGACAGGATGCTCTGCCACCTCAGCAGCTGTCCTCTTCTTGGGCCAGAGGCCAGAGGAGATGAGCAAGGCAGACACTGACAGAGGCAGCAACAACCCCATCACCCCTGCAGGGAGACTGGGTAGCCAGACACAAGGGCAGGCTTTCTTCTTAGCCTTGCTCCAGTCTTCCAGGCACATTCAGGAGAACACAATGTCCCGAAGCCAAGGGAAACACATTTTTACTTAAAATGAGTAACAACAAAAGCAATTAATAACACAAACAGAAGATCAAATGTATCTATCCTTCTAAAATACAAATAATGTTAGTCCATTCACACTTCCTACCAGTCTTTCTCAAGCTTGCCAACTAAAATCTATTAACCATGCACCAATTAATGACAGCTGCTCACCCAGAGGTAGGAAGTGCCTCACCTGTCTCGTTCCCACAGTCTTCAGTATACCCTCATGTGAAGGTACTGTCTTTATCCTCATTAACCAGAAGAGAAAATGATGGCATCAGGAAGGGAAGTGACTTACCCAAGTCACAAGTTGGTTCATGGGTGGAAACTGGAACCCTAAGCAGTCATACTCGAAAGCCAACACTTATATATTTGGCTATCGGACCTCCCTTCCCAGTGCCAAGAAACACAAAATAAATTTGACTTGAATTTTGGTCAATACCCAAAGCATGGGGCTGCAAACCACACAAAACTCACTCATTCTGCTGGTGTTGGGTGAAAGCAACCTTAGACAATATGGAAACCAATGTGTATGGCTGTGTTCCAGTAAAATTTGATGGACACTGAAATCTGAATGCAATGTAATTTTCACATGTCACACTTAAAAACATGTAAAAACCATTCTTAGCTCACAGATTGTACACAAGGGGTAGAAAATACAAAGTGGCAGATATGCAGGATGCATAAATCTAGAAATCTAATGGACAACATGAGGACCCCCCAGGGAATAAAAATGTACCATGCCTGGAAATCACAGTAAATGAGTACATTCTAGTTGCTCTTGCCACAAAAACAAAAATTAATTGATAACTATGTGAGATGATGGATACGTTCATTTGCTTCACTGCAATAAACTTTTTACTGTCTACATGAATCTCATAACATTGTGCTAGATATCTTAAATATGCATAACAACAGTTCTTTTAATAATAATAACAATAATAATAAATGGGTAGCAGGCTGGATTGAGCCCAACAGGCAGCTAGCTGCAGTTTGTCAGCCCTCCCCTCAAGAACACACACATTTCAGATAAAAAGCCTGCACTCAGAAAACAATTAGCAACATTACAACAATAACAACAACAACAACAACAAAAGCAATACTATTGAGTATTAAGGAGAATATAGAGGATGGTAACTTTCATACACTATCAAAAGAATAAATATTTCTGCCAGACAGGCACACATCTATAATCCAGTGGTTCAGGAAGCTGAGGCAGGAGGATCTCAAGTTCAAAACCAACCTCAGCAACTTAGCGAGGCCCTAAGCAACTTGGCAAGACCTTGTCTCAAATTAAAAAGTAAAAAAAGATTGGGGACTTGGCTCAGTGGTTAAGTGTCCATGGATCCAATCCCCAATACAAAAAAAAAAAAAAAGAATAAATATTTCCCAAACTGGCCAGATGTGTCAAGGGATTGCCTTCTAGGATGTACCATAAGGAAAAAATAGGAAAGATGATGATTCATGTTCAAAGATGTTCATCATAGTATTATTTAAAATAAGAAAAATAAATTAAAATAAATGTCCCCTATGATATGATGGAACATTATAGTGTTTTGTGAATCTTAATAAACATAGGAAGGTAAGAAACTTTACTTAGTGTCAGGTACTACTGTGTACACCTCACAAGAGAACCCACCAGAGTCGATATGATTATGATCCTAATTCTATAGATACAAAAGCTGAGGCATAATTGTCTAGGAATTCACAGCCAGAAAGTGGCAGACCTTGGATTAGAATCCAGAGAACACTCTTTATCCTAATTTATCTCTAATTTTTTAATGTTTCTAGAGGAAAACAAATATATAGTGGTTTCCAGTCTAAATTCCTAAATTTCAAAAAAAAATGAAATGTACCAAAGGAACATAAAAATATTTCTATGGATTATTTCTTTCTTTATGTTTCTATAATTCTCAATCATTTTGGATTATGGAAAAGACTGATCTGTTTGACTTGTATTTTAAATTCTATTTTAAGTGTGAGCTTTGCTATAATTATTAAAGAAAACTTAAACAAAACTTCCCCCATAAGTTTATCTATTGAAGGCTTGCTTTAAACTATTTATTCCACCTCTTAAATTTATAAGATACAGTTAAGATACAAAGACTACTTTTATGCATATTAATAATACCTGTCACTGACATAAGGCTTTATGGAGATTTCAATAAATTAGTACATTTAAGATTATATGATGCCAAATGCCTTCCAAATAAATATCAAAGATTTTTTAATATCTTTCCCAGCAGCTTCTTAACTTGCTTTCACCACATCACTCTTGAAAAGCATAAAAGAGGAAAATGTGTTAGCAATACTAATTACTACCCTGGAAGCCACTCTCATTTACTAAGCACTTACTACATGTCAGACAAGCACTAAGCGTTTCATATGCATTAATCCCACTCCGTCCTCACAGGTCTGTCAGGCATGGAGTACCATCACATAGCTATTCAGGTCAAAATCCTGAGGCTTAACCAGGGTTAAACAATGTGCTTAAAGTCATGTGCTATGGTTTGACTATGTTCCTCAAAGTTCATAAGTTGGAAACTGGGTTCCCAATGCAGCAGAAGTAGTATCAGAGGTAGTATCTTTGGGAAGTTATTGGGTCATGAAGACTCTGCCAGAGATGAATGGATTAATCCAGGAATTAACGGATGAACGGGTTATTGCGGTGGAAGCTTTATAATAAAAAGTGAACTCCCTCTCTGGCTAGGTCACCCAGTCTTACTGTCCAGTGCCCTTCCCCATAGTATGATGCAGCAAGAAGGCTCTTACCAAAGGCTGAGCAGGTGCAGGTGCCATGTTCTTGGACTTCCTAGCCTCCAGAACTGTAAGCCAAATAAACCTCTATTGTTCATAAATTACCCAGTCTCAGGAATCCTGTTATAGCAACAGAAAACAGACTGACATCCTCCTTCAAGTAAGTGACCAACTAATCATGAGTTTCTCAGAGATTGCAAAATAAAATTAACTCCTGTAGTCGCTGGGGAGTATCTTCAAACAAAATCTGAAAACCACACTTATTTTCTTTCCATTTTTCTGAAAGTATACATGAAGATTATTGTCATTGCTAATACTAGTCTACCTCTTCTTTAAAAGGCTGTCAGGAAAGTATGCCTCAGGCTTTTTCTTTTTTTTTTTTTTATTGGTTGTTCATAACAATACAAAGCTCATGACATATCATCTTCCATACATTTGATTCAAGTGGGTTATGAACTCCTATTTTTTACCCCAAATACAAGTTGCAGAATCACATCGGTTACACATCCACATTTTTGCATAATACCATATTAATGACTGTTGTATTTTGCTACCTTTCCTATCCCCTACTATCCCCCCTCCCCTTCCCTCTCAGTTTCCCTCTCTACCCCATCTGCTGTTGTTTAATTCTCTCCCTTGTTTTTTTTCCCCTTTCCCCTCACAAACTCTTATATGTAATTTTTTTTTAAAGAGAGAGTGAGAGAGGAGAGAGAGAGAGAGAGAGAGAGAGAGAGAGAGAGAGAGAGAGAGAATTTTCAATATTTATTTCTAGTTCTCGGCGGACACAACATCTTTGTTGGTATGTGGTGCTGAGGATCGAACCCGGGCCGCACGCATGCCAGGCAAGCGCGCTACTGCTTGAGCCACATCCCCAGCCCTCTTATATGTAATTTTGTGTAACAATGAGGGTCTCCTTCCATTTCCATACAGTTTCCCTTCTCTCTCCCTTTCTCCCACCCCACTCGTCTCTGTTTAATGTTAGTCTTTTCCTCATGCTCTTCTTCCGTGTTCTGATCTTAGTTGCTCTCTTTATATCAAAGAAGACATTTGGCATTTGTTTTTTAAGGATTGACTAGCTTCACTTAGCATTATCTGTTCTAATGCCATCCATTTCCCTGCAAAATCCATGATTTTGTCATTTTTTAGTGCTGCGTAATACTCCATTGTGTATAAATGCCACAGTTTTTAATCCATTCATCTATTGAAGGGCATCTAGGTTGATTCCAAAGTCTAGCTATTGTGAATTGTGCTGCTATGATCATTGATGTGGCAGTATCCCTATAGTATGCTCTTTTAAGGTCCTCAGGGAATAGGCCGAGAAGGGCGATAGCAGGGTCAAATGGTGGTTCCATTCCCAGCTTTCCCAGGAATCTCCAAACTGCTTTCCATATTGGCGCACCAATTTGCAGTCCCACCAGCAATGTACAAGTATACCCTTTTCCCCACATCCTCGCCAGCACTTATTGTTGTTGGACTTCCTAATGGCTGCCAATCTTACTGGAGTGAGATGGTATCTTAGGGTGGTTTTGATTTGCATTTCTCTGACTGCTAGAGATGGTGAGCATTTAGGTGTGCCCACCAAAGGGGTCCGGAAAAATTAAACAATTGACTCCCTCAGGCTTTTTCCACATTAACTTAATTGTGAAGTTTGCACTAAAGTCACAAAATGCAGTTCAGAAACTTCTCTGAATTGCTTCCTCCACTTCTGTTGCTGTTATTGCCAGATTTGGGCAGGTTTAGCCTCTTGCAGAGCAAATGACACTTCTCATGCTCAAGTTGAATGATTTTTCCCTTGTGCCTGTGTTTCTTTCCCATCCCTCCTCCATATCCTTCCTCATCACAACCTGCTGTTCTGCCACAGTGTTCCCAGGTTCTGAACAGCTATTCTGCAAAGGAATATTTAACCCTGTCTTCTGGGAGACTGTGCTGCAGGCTTCGATGTTAAGAAGCACTCTGAGTAGTGGGTCTGTGTTTAACAATAGCTCCAGCAGTTCAAGAAAGCCTCACATAGTTTACTGAAAAGGGGGCATATGTCCAATGTTAAAGAAGCATATGGTTTTCAGAGAAAGGGGAAAGACTTGCAGTTGGAAGCAGCTTTGCCTGGATTATATACCAACAAATGAAAGGCCCTTCATGCTGCCCAAGAGTATAATCCCCTCCCACAGGCTGGAAAAGAATGTGCAATGAGTCAATAAAGTGAGAGTCACACTCCACTGAGACATTCACCCTCCCCAACTAAAGATGATTACCAAATTAAAGCAACTTTAACCAAGTTTACCTTTCTTTCTTTTTTCTTTCTTTTCTTTTTTTTAAAATCAAGAACAAAACCAGACTACTTCTTAAAATGCACCATTAGGAATTGTAACGGTTCCTAAAAAGTGCCAGATCTATTTCCATCCATGCAATATTAAAACTAACAAGCCTCTTTTCAATTTCTTTTAATGATGGCATAGGCAATAAAAATACAGCAGTGCTCCATTGAGCCAAAGGAACTGGAGAAAGAAAAAAAAAAAAACAGGATCAAAATAAATAAATAATAAACTTACACGGGCCACTCACCAAAAATAAAATCATTTCATTCAACCTTTTACAGGAGGCACATGCAACATTTTGAAAGCAAAAATTCTCATAACACAAACCCCCACTTAAAACTTACTGCCAAGCGCTGGGACCATGGCAGGATGTTATTTCTTTTTCAATTTATTTTTTAATGTTTGGGTATTAATGACATCAACGGCCATGTAGTGTAATAAGGCAGCACGGGGTAATAAAAGTTAGAAAACCTCACTCCTAGACTTGCCTCTAGCCCTTAATCAGGTGTGACCTGGGGTACCTTAAAATATATCAGATTGTCATTTGCCTCCCCTATAAGAGGAAAAGGATAAAACTTGCCTCTCTATCTTCATAGGGTTTTCTGAGGGTTAAATATATAATAGCAGGAGTAACTATGGACTGTGGCATTTGTGAATGCTAGGTACAGTCACTAATCCCCATTATCTGTAGGATAAGAATGCAAAACAAGGTGGTAAAATGTAATGCTCTGGGCCAGATTTGGAGACAATTTCCAAGCTGATGCTCCTATGAAAAAAGGGTTTAGCCTTAGACAAGTCACAGAATTTATCTAAGTTGCTGCTTCACTTCATACAAAATGGGTCACCATCCCTCTACTCCTCAATCCTTCTCTCAGATGTTCCTCTAAGGGACAAGCCAGTGAACATTTTCACCAAGCACTAAAGATAGGGCAGTCCCTGTTTCACAGCCAGAGAAAAGATTCAACTTAATACTCTGGCATTAATCCTTAATACTCACTCCTCTGACCTATCTTGAGTCAAATTCAACATTTACCACAAGAGTATGCTTAGGTCTTCAAATTTCTGTTAATATCAATCTTCTCTGCTTAGTTTTCTACAATAGCTTCAGAAATTTAAACTTTCCTAAGGAATCTATTTTGTTTCTCCTTAAGTGACATTTGCTAAAAATGATCAAGCAAATTATCTTAGGATGGTTATTGGTAACCTGTACCCAGGGCCTGTTTTCGTATAGCTTGTGAGTTAAATATGGATTTTACCATTTTTAATGACTGAAATATAATCAAAAAATATTTCATGACCATAAAAATATGGGAAATTCAAATTTCAGTGTTCATAAATAAAGTTTTATTGGAACACAACCAGGCTTACTCATTTTCATGTTGCCAACAGCTAGCTGCCTTTGAGCTACAAGAGTAAAATTATTAGTGACAGAGACCAAATGGCCTATACAAATTAAAAAATATTCACTAGCTGGCTATGGTAGTCAGCTTTCTGACACTATAACAAAACACCTGAGATAATCAATTTATAAAGAAAAACAGTTTATTCTGGTTCTTAGTTTTAGAGGTGGCAGTCCACGTGGCAAGAAAAGCACAGCATGGTAGGATCGCATAGTGTAGCAAAACTGCTTACTCCATAGCCAAGAAATGATGGGGGAAGATGGGATGGGGAGGCCAGAGTCCCATAATCTCATTTGGGGATGCACCTCCAGTGACTTAAAAACTTCTCAGTAGGCCCACCACATCCTAATAATGCAACCCTGGGGACAAAGCCCTTAACATACCAGACCTGGGGGAACATTTAAGATCCAAACTATAGCAACAGTCTTTCGCAGAAAAAGTATGCTGTCCCCTGATGTACCTATCTTAGGACATGTTAAGTCCATTAGTAAGCTTACGAAATATACTCAGGAAATAATATACAAAAGAATAAAGCAACTACCATTTCCAAAGTACTTTGCATTAATGACCCCAAACTTTAAAGTCTGTGAAATGGATAATCACATGGTCCCACTTTACAGATGAAGGAAACAGACATAGAGAAATTAACTCCCCCAAAATCACAAAGTGGGTAAGTCAGGGATTGAATCTGTTCCCTATGATTCTACACCAGACAATCATATGCCCTAGACTGGCAGATCCTTTTGTTCACAGGGAAGGGGGAGGCACATCCAAGAGCAAAATTTTGAGACTTCCTTTTCCCAATGAATTGGGAATCTCCTGACCAGATGCAGAAGCAAGTGCTGTCAAAAAAGGATTCTATATTGTTATGGTTTGGGTGTGAGGTGTCCCCCCAAAATTCACATAAGACAATGCAAGAGGATTCAGAGGAGAAATGATTGGATGGATTATGAAGAGTCTTCACCCAATCAGTGAATTAAACCCTGATGGAATTAACTGTTAACTGGAGGCAGGTGGAGTGTGGCTGGAGGAAGTGGCTCATGGGGGGTGTGACTATGGGGTATGTATTTGGTATCTGGAGCTGGAGTCTCTCTCTCTCTTCTTCATGACCACCATGATGTGAGCTGCTTCTCTTTGCCACACACTCTGCCATGATGTTCTGCCTCACCTTGAGCTCTAAGGAATGGAGCAGGTCATCTCTGGACTAAGACCTCTGAAACCATGAGCCCTCAAGTAAACTTTTCCTCCACTACAGTTGTGCTGGTCTGATCCGTTAGTCACAGCACCAGAAAAGTTGACTAAGAAATGTATCCTGTCCCTGGGGTTCAGAGTAGAGCAGGCTGAGTTAACATCAACAAGATAAACTGGCCCAGATGAGTCCTTCTCCACACTCAGTTCATACAGGCACATCCATATCAAGGACGCAGTGAGTGCTAGCACAAAACCTGACCTTACAAGAAGAGTCAAAACAGAATGGCTTGGTCAGGCTCGATGGCACACCGCTGCATTCCCAGAGGCTTGGGAAGGCTGAGGCAGGAAGAGTGTGAGTTCAAAGCCAGCCTCAGCAAAAGCGAGATGCTAAGCAACTCAGTGAGATCGTGTGTTATGGTTTAGCTGTGGTGTCCCCCCAAAATTCCGGTGTGAGACAATGCAAGAAGGTTCAGAGGAGAAATGATTGGGTTGTAAGAGTCTTAACCCAATCAGTGAATTAATCCCCTGATAGGGATTGAGTGGTAACTGAAGTGCTAGGTAGGGTGTGGCTGGAGGAGGTGGGAATCGGGGCGTGGCTTTGGGTATATATATTTTTATCTGGCCTGTGGAGTCTCTCTGCTTCTTGATCACCAAGATATGAGCTGCTTTCCTCTGCTACCATGATGTTCACTCTCATCTCAAACTCTGAGAAATGGAGCTGACCTTCTCTGGACTGAGACCTCTGAAACCATGAACCCTCAAACCAACTTTTCCTCCTCTACAGTTGCTCTGGTCAGATATTCTAGTCACAGCAGTGAAAAAGCTGACTAAAACATCCTGTCCCTAAATAAAACACAAAATAGGGCTGGGAATGTGGCTCAGTGGTCGAGTGCCCCCAAGTTCAATTCTGGGTACCCCCCACCACAAAAAAAAAAAAAAAATTTAAATAACCAGAATAGTTGCTGTCCTCAGGAACCTCAGGGTACACCAGGTTAGGGGTTAGCACAGAGTAAGCAATGGAGTCAATGTCAGGGAAGGCTTGGGAGAGGAAAGGACTCTCTCCTCAGGTATTAGATGTTGGGGTGGAGATCAGAAGGACATTCTCAGAGGTTTGGACAAGACTTGATTGGAGAAAGTCTCAAATTCAAATTGTGAATGAGGCTGGCCAATGTCAACCTAACACCCTACCCCAGGTATACTTTCAACGGAATAGCATAGTCTTAATAATTACTCTAATACTCAAAAATATTGCATCTTTGGTTTTAAGTTGAGGACATCTGGATTTTTTTTTTCACTTTTCTTTATTCTTCAGTTCACATCTTGTTGACAAAAGTGGAAATTTACATTTCTTGGCAGAAAAGCTTTATGTTTAGAGGAATCATAATAGATAGATTTCACATCACGCTGCTGCCAAGTCATTCAAATAAGAATCCTTCCATCCTAATCTCCCTGTCTGGCCCAGTTCTACTAACGTCTTCAAGAAGAGTTGGCAAAGACAGCAACTAAAACACATAATCCACACTATTTTATTGTGCTTGACAATTTTATTAATTCTATTGGGTCCCATTAATCTACTCTGTGATTTTCAGGGCTCCCCGCTGCCAAAAAACTGGGGGGGTGAGAATCCTAGTCGGGCCCACCTAGCAAGTGTGACAGCCCCTCCCTATAAAATGAACGCATCTCACAGTTCACCCAGCAGGACATCAGGGATTGTTCAAACCTCAATCTCTACTGGGTCAAAGAGAAGCTGCCTCCACTTGGCTCTGGAGCAACTCAGCCTCATAAGATTCTCCTGCCTCTGAGAAGCTGTTTTTTGTTCCCCCTCCTAAGCATCACTGGCTCTGGAGTCCTGGGAAGAGTGTTCCAGAAGGATGAGAAAATCTACACCATACACCTGTGTTTTCTTGTCAAGTTACAATCACAGTCACAAACTGTGGGTCTTCCATTCACAGATTTGGTGCCACGCTGACCTTTTTTTTCTATAATATTCAAGCCACTGTCTTGTCAGGGGCCTCAGCAGTTACTAGGGATAAAAGTCATGACAACCATTTATTTTTGTATACCTGCCTTCCTCTCATTGCCCTCATGCAAGAGGGCTCTTCTGTGGCACTCCTCCTGTCACACTGTCAAAAAGCATGGTCCCTCCATCAGTCAACTCACTCTGAGCTCTCTGATAGTCCCCAATTGCACTTGTCTCTATGTTGTCACTCTTGCCCACTGTTGGACCCATCATTGCCTCCGTCTGACATACCATCTCTCATCTTTAGACATCAGAATCCCTGCGCAAACACGGATGCCATGACCCCCGTGCCTCCTCTTCTTGACCTTCTTGGTTTGCACTTCAGCCATAAAGTCTCCTATGGTGTTTCCAAGGACTGTTCTTGGACCAATCCAATGGTTTCCTCTGTATGTTGATGTTTTCCTCCACTCTTCAAATCATCTTTGCTTATCTATCTTTTTCTATCACCTACATTGGAATGGCTTCGAAATTCATTTCTGGTTTTTGTTTTTTGCATTTTTTTCCCTTTTTTATTGGGTCTACCTTGGTAGACCAGAAATTGATTGTTGGGGAAAATATATCGGAGTGTGTGCAAAAATATAAGTTCTAATTTAATTAGAATAAGCACAAAATCAACCACTAAAAAATTCTGTGAATACTCTCGTCCTGTACAGATGAGTTCTGAAGGCTACTGTTGTAACTTATGTTGCTGTACACTCCTGCATTTTAATCCCTTTGAACAACCTCAAAAGAAGTTTTGCAGGGCACAGTGGTGCACTCTCCTGTAATCCCAGCAGCTTGGGAGGCTGAGGAAGGAGGATTGCAAGTTCAAAGCCAGCCTCAGCAACTTAGCACAGCCATGAACAACTAGCAAAACCTTGTCTCTAAATAAAAAATAGAAAGCATTGGGGATGTGGCTCAGTGGTTAAGAAACTCTGGGTTCAATCCCCAGTACCACAAAAAATAAAAAGAGTTTTTGCTTTTATGTAATGAATTTTTTAAAGAGTTCTCTTATGTTTGCTAGAGAATGCAATAATGAAATAATGATGAAGGAATGAGACTTTCAAATCCTATTCAAAATGTTGGGCTCCTTGGAAAGTATTGCAACTCTGTTGAAAACTCTTGGTTTTAAATTATCTTGCCAATAGAAACTAAAGAAAACTCCAAAGGTTTTAGTAAAATACTTGCTTAGCCGCTGTAAACTGTCTCACTATACTTCTATTTGAAGGCTAAAAGGACGTTTCTCAAAAGAAGTATGAATAGTCAACAAACAAATGAAAAAGTGTTCAACATCTCTAACAATTAAAGAAATGCAAATTAAAACTACACTGAGATTCCATCTCACTCCAATCAGAATGGCAATCATCAAGAATATAAAGCAGCAATAAATGTTGGCAAGGATGTGGTGAAAAGGGTACATTCATACATTGCTAGTGGGACTGCAAATTGGTGCAACCACTCTGGAAAACAGTATGAACATTCCTCAAAAAATCCTGGAATGGAACCACCATTTGACCCAGTTATCCCACTCCTCAGTATATATCTAAAGGATTTTAAATACTACAGCATACTACAGTGATGAAGTCACATCAAAGTTTATAGCAGCACAATTCTCCGTAGCTAAACTATGGAGCCAACCTAAGTGCCCTTCAACAGATGAATGGATGAAGAAAATGTGGTATATATACACAATGGACTATTACTTGACCATAAAGAAAAATAACTTTATAACATTTGCTGGTAAATGGATGAACCTGGATACTATCATGCTAAGTGAAATAAGCCAATCCCCAAAAAACCAAAGATCGAGTGTTTTCTCTGATATGTGGAAACTAACCCACAATAAATGACAGGGGCAGAGGGGAACAGAATTTAGTGGAGTAGACTAAGAGAAATGAAGGGAAGGGAGGGGGAGAAGAAAAGGAAAGAAGGAATCTGATATAGCTTTCCTATGTATATAGATAAATACACCACAGTGATTCTCAACATTGTGTACATCTACAAGAACTTAATCTTAAAAAAATAAATAAATAACTGTGGGTAGATGACAGAAAAATCAATAAGAGAGGGAAGGGAGTAGGGAGAGGGAAGGAGAAGGAGAGGTACTAGGGTCTGAATCAGAATAAGATATATTCCCTGTTTGTATAATTATGTCAGAATGGATTCTACTGTCATGTATAACTCAAAAGAACCAATAAAAAATATTTTTTTTAAAAAAACAGTCACGCAAATGAGCAAATGCATCAGGATTTTCATGGGTTCTTGAGGCATTTTTATTTAATTACTTTTTAAACTTAGCATATTAACATTCTGAAAATTTCAATCGAAAATATGAAACTGAATTGTGCTAAGAAAGTTCAAACTAGAGAAGAAAATCCAAAACACAGTGACACAGATGCTTTGAGAATCCAAAAAAAAAAAAAAAAAACCCACATATATTTGATCTGCATTTAAAGAGTGCCAAAGCAAACTCTTGGTGAAAACAGAAGCAATGGTCTTCTTCACACTCACCCACTTAAAAGTCTTCTAGAAGCACAGGCCACTCATTTCTCTGGGCACAAATCTCCTAGGAAGCCCAGGTGTCCACAAGACCAATTCCAAATGGCTTCTCCTGAATCAGGGCTCTGGGTGAGAGGAACCGTGTTCAGCCTCTCCCGCCCACCGTCTCTGAGCCTGCCCAACTCCCCACCCATGGCCTGCTAGGGAATCTCTCAGCTGTTTACTTGAACATCTCCACCAGAGGAACCTAAGGTCCCTTGGGGCAGCGGCTACATCTCTTACACATTGCAAACTGCAGATACTAGAGGAGGATTCTAGGGAGGAAGGAGAACAGAATGGGTGGGGTGAGGCTTCCAGGGACTATCTGATAGCAATGGGCTGAGTTGTCTGCTGTCACTACTTCCCAGGGGTAACAGCAACAGCAGCTGAAAGCACCCTTCTGATCAAGATCAGGCCCCATGAACCCTGGCAATGGGACCCCAAAGAAACCAGATTCTAAAAGTGAAGAATACAGCTCCAAACACCAAGGGACCGCAACAGATGGAGTCTCCTAGGAGCCATAGTTAGCCAGGCTTGGGCTCTGATTTTTTATGCCCTTGTTAACTGTTGCCAGATTATCATTTGAGAACATTCAATTGTTACTCGTTGACTTAAGACTAGTATGCTTTAATGGCAGCTAAAATGTTAAGGGACATCAAAGCAATGCAAAGGAAAATAAACAGATAAAGCCATGAAAAAATAGACACAAACTTCTGTACCACAGGCTTCTTCTCTCTCAGCATCAATTTTTCATCTGTTCAGTTCTCATGGGAGTTACTGGGGAGATTAATATTTAGCCCATGTATATGAGTGAAGTACAAAGTGATTCATAGTTTGCAGAGATACCCATAAAATTGGAAAAGAACCAGCAAATACTTGGCCCTCCTCTAGTCATCAAATTGTCATTGTAGATGCGTTTGGGGAAGTATTGATAACTTTTTAATAGATGTACGCATACTTGCAGGATTAAAGAATGCAAATTTCAGAATTTAGCTTTTCCATTGCACATATGGGGGTGGGGGCGGAATAAAGGTAACCCTTGCAATTCCTGTAAAAGGTAGGGCATTTTTATGTAGCACATGATTTTTTTTTTTTTAACTATCAGGCTTTCATCTTAACTCTGGTGAGGACTGCATTTGCCACAGGCTGATAAGTGAATATGGCAGAACTTCAAAACTCATGTCAGCCAAAGAATCTAGAGAGAGAGGAAAAAAAAAATCAGACATAAAGCTGGTAAAAGGCAGCTATAAATTTTTTTAATGCCTTTTATTTAATTCTACCAGAAGATCACACGGCAGTACGATCTAGATTTGGTACATCTCTCCACCTCAACTCATGCACGCAGATGGCCTCAATCCAAATTTTGAACTCCAGTGTGTGTTTTTCATTAAACTAGTAAACCTAAGAAGATTGCTTGTGGAACCAATAAGTTAATCAGGTCCTTCCTCCTAAGACAATTTTGGACCTTCAATTTACTACAGTGACTCATGAAGAACTGATAAAGAAAAAAAAATAATAAGATAAAAGAAGTAATTCTTCACTTAGAAATGAGAGCCCAGCCCAAGGCCAACATTCATTATCTACAATTTAAATCAGAACCAAGCACCTAGTTAAGAGAACTTCATTACTCTCATTCATAGCAGAAGTAATGCAAAGGAAAAAGAAAACAAAAATGCTATATACTGCAAGTCTGAGCTCTTCTTGACTTTGCTCGAGAGATGTAGGTGCAGAGGACAGAGAAAGATGCCTAAAAATTTGTCCATGTCAGCTCTGCTCTATTACGAGAGGTGACAAAAAAAAAAAAAAAACATACTAGCATATTCATAGCAACACTCTTCATGACTGAAAATCTGAGACAACCAAATGCCCATCAGCAGCAGGATGAATATTTAAATGTGGTATAGTCACACAACCGAATATTATATAGCTAGGAAAATGAACATCTACAATGACACATAATGTGGATGGATCTTATAAAGCAGATCCAAGAAGCCAGACACACACACACACACACACACACACACACACACACACAAACAAATTTATAAAGAACAAAACAGCTATAGCAAATTTATGCTAGTAGAAGTCAAGGATCCAGAGAAACTAAAAGGTGCCAATGGCAGGCTATTTCTTTACCTTGGTTCTATTTCATAAGGATGTTTGTGACATCTGCACAATTTATGATAGGTGCATTAATCCACAGGCATGTTTTCTTCCATAAAAAGTGGGTTCGTGTCAAGTCTAAAAACTTCTAGACAGTTCCTAAATGTCTGCTTCAGATTTGTCTTATTTTCAAGAATGTTGTTATCTTTCTTACTGAGGAAACTTCTAGCTGTGTAATCCAAATACTCCAATAGAAGGGTATTCAAACATTTATAGGATATGACATAAAAGAACCTGCAAAATGGGCTGAATGGGGTAGAGGGAGAGCCAGATCATTGAAGAAGAAATTTATTTCAATGTCCAATAAGAAAATGAAACCTAGTTTTATTTCATTATATTATGAAAAATAAAATAAAGTTGAAACAAGGTACTATCTTTTGTTTTGGTGTCACACACACTAGGAAGTGCTGAGGTTGATTACAAGAGCACATGGGAAAACCTGCTCCATTCTGTGTATTCACATGTCTGTTCTCCATTCTGGTGATGTGGATAACAAGTCTGCCTGTCATGTATGTACCAACTGACCTAATCCTTCCCTTGCTGAGTATTTACCGAAAGGAGTAATTTAGGTTATCTGCAAAGACTTAGCTAAAAGGGTGTTCACGGAAACATGATTGAAAATAGGGGGGGGGGGGGGGGGTTGGGGGAGTGGCGAGGAGGGCAGGAGGGGGCGGGGGGGGGCTCCTAAATGGTAACAAGAGGGATTTATAGGACCCATAAAGTAGAGAAAATAAAAAACAAAAGCAAAGCATAGAAAAAAGGACAGGAAGCATATATCAAAATATTGGCAACATCTCTCAGAAGTCAATTACTGATGCTTTTTAAAATTACTGTCTATTTGTTGCATTTGCTAATATTTTGCTGAAATTGAAAAACTAAACATGATCAATTTAGGAAAAATGGTTTTTGAGCCATTCAAGCTTAGCTATCATAGTTCTTACAGAGAAATTACTTTTTTGCCATATATTACGATTTTAAATATAGCCATATTGAGTTCCAATTTTTTTGGCTTACTCATCTTCAAGATGTCATTTTAATTACTGCACATAATACATTGTTGTGATAGAAAATCTGAAAACAAAACATTAAAAAATAGAAGTCACTCAAAGTTAACCTCTGTACCTCTCTGTATATTTCCCTGCAGCCACACCAACATGTTATGCAATATTTAATAATATAATTAGCAGGGAGATATTTACTACTCTTTAAAGGAAGACAATAGCTAATACAATATGCTCAAACAATGTAACTTGAATATTTACAAGGAGTTGTGTTGATTTTAATGAAATATGAAAGAGCAAACCTAATTTTTCAAGAAATTCCTAAATAATACCTATTTATCAGCCAATGTATATGAATAAGTAATCACTGTACATTAATAGACTGAATGTATTTGAAACAGTATTTTACAGCTGCTTACTGACTTTTTTTAAGAAAGCTCTGGATAATTTTGAAATAAAAGCTATTGGGAAGCTAAAGAGATGCCAGCCTGCCAGCCCTCGCACTGCAACTGCCACAATTGAGTATTTGCTTGAGCATTTATTTTCTATCCTAAATCCCCTGTGGGGGTGAGTTGAATAAATTACCCATTCAAGAAGAGCATGCCCCCTTTTACCCTAATTCCCCAGACAAAATATAACCTGCAAGGATTCAGCAGTGGCTTCTCCCAATGGACTGAGTACACAGTTATTTATTAATTATCCTATGCACAATTACAAAGCCTATCACAATTGTGCAGTGTCTTCCACAGTACACACACCACTTCCCAGCTCTTCCCACGCCGTGCAGCTCTAGGAATTGCATTATCAGATCTCTCTGTCCCACTTCTCACCTTAGCTTCTAATAAGCATGAGATTCAAAAGCCGTCTTGATTGCAAAATTTTCAAGATTGTTCAGAAGTCTGGGGTGGAATATGATTTCACTGGCTGTTCTATTCTATAAGTAAATGTGTGGCAGGTTTCACTAAATGGACATTCTGCCTTCTGGGAGAGGAAGAACCTTTGTCTTAAGTGAAAACTTCAAGGGGAAAAAAAAAAAAGCTTTTCCTATGAAGAGAGCTAAGCAGGAGATAATGAATCTAAGTATGAAATGAGCAAATTGAAAAGGAAAATTGCCAACTCTTATGTCACTACATATAAGCAATGTGTGTATATACATATGTAGAAAAAAGATTAGAAGGGAATGCACAACAATTAAATTTTTTTCATCTATAAAAAAGTAGTCATTTGCAATGTTTTTCAACATATTTCAAATATTCCTTATTAATGGAGGGTTGCTTTTGTTTTTAGCAAACCATAATCAAATTCTACCAGACCCAGAGAATGTGGTGAGGGAAGTATACCAAAGGCCTTGGGACTTGAGACTACTCACAATTCCCAGCTTCCAAAGCTTTGTTCCAAAGGTGTGTCAAAGCTAAACTATGTCCTCTGAAAAGCCAGTCTATCACTGCAGAAAACTATTTGGTATCTATTATCCATGATGGAGGTTGAAGATACAGGGGAGAAAAGAGAAAAGACCTATTACTAGAATACAGTATAGATAGATAAAATACTATCTATTTTCCTTGTGCATTTCAATGGTGGTTTGTCGGGGAGGGGTATCAACCCTAAGAAAATTGAACAGTGGGCCCTCACCCCACCTGTAAAGGTAAAACAACATTAACTTAAGCTCCAAAGGCAGGAGTATAGAGCGACTTCAGGATTCACATACGTGTTGCTCAAGTTCAAATAGCTCCTCTTTCAGCTAAATCCCAACTTCGGGTTTCAGCAGAAAAGGGGGATTTTCCTGTGTGTCCTGCCTAATCCAAGGCAGCCCCTATGATGAAGGAGATGGATGTCAATCATGGTTGGTCACCATGGAGCTACCCCAGAGGTGGAGGGTGTGGGCCACAGGCATTTCTACCAACCAAGCGAATTGGATGGACATGAAAAAGTAGAAATATTAAATAGGTTCATGGATAAAATGGTCTTGAAATCATCCCTCCCCCACATAAATGTATAGGTTTTCATACACTTTCCTTGGTGTTCTTCTCCCTCCGTCATAGCCCAACCAACAGGCTCCTCTTCTAAGTAGCTGATACAGCCTGAGATGAACAAGGCTGATATCCCTCAGCCTCCTGGCCCCTCCTCTGACCTGGGCCTCCAACACAGTTATCCAGGAGTGGGAATTTTCGGCCATAGAAATGAAATTTTTCCTTGAGTCAAGTTAACACAGTTCATCATTTACTATTATCCCCTGGTATTTAACAGGGCACTTCAGAAGTCATAGAGGACTCCTAAAGAGACTTACATTCCCCTTATAGCTGATGTCACTGTCACAGCCATCTTGTGAACACTGAGGACGATGCCACATTTTGCAGTTATGGAAATTGAGGCTCTGAGAGATGAAGCATCTTACTCAAAGTCCCCATCTGGAGGAGAGAAACTAGGAGTCCAGACCACTGACATCTGACAGGGAGAGCAGCCTTCTTGCCCAGGCAGCACCTCGCCCTCTGGAGGGCAGAAGGAGAGCTGTCAGGCCTGGTTGGTCCTACTCTCTTCCCTACAAGTCAAACTGTCATGAAAACAGTTATACATTTCTTTTGCATCCTCCCAAGGGCAGATGCACAACAGGTGCTCATAAAGTATCTCAGGTCTGGCTGTTTGAGAGAGATGGAGCCTTCATGAGCACCAGGAGCTGTCAAATTGACAGATACATGCACAAGAACTATTCTAAAAGAATCAACTGAAATGCCTCTCTCTTCTCTTCTCTTCTCTTCTCTTCTCTTCTCTTCTCTTCTCTTCTCTTCTCTTCTCTTCTCTTTATCTTACCTCACACCCCAAGCAACTTTAAGGGACATACTTCTAAGGCCCAAATCTGGCCCTAATTTCTGAAAAATAATTTTGAAATTTTCATTAATATCACCTTTTTGGTCTCTGAGTGTCTTTCACAGAGCTGGGCAATTACAGGGCAGTCTACTTTGGCTTTCATGAAAAAAAAAATGTTCATGTATTCTGATTGAGAAGCAAACAAGTAGTATAATATTCTTCAATTGCTTTTATTTTCTGTATTTTCCTTTCTTTAAGGATTTTTCAGAGGCTGACTAGAATATTCCAAGTAGTTTTCTGGACCACTTATTCTCCCAAAGTAGAAAGAAATTCAGAGATTTCACTGGGAAGATGGTCCACTGAAACACAGGGACGGACTCAAGAAGGTCCCTGTTCCTGCCATAGGACAAGTGACCCAGGGAAGACAAGGAAGAAAAAAAAAATTGAAGTTGTGAGAACCAGTGAACAAAAACAGAGCTTCTTCATTTGGGTCCCTATAACTGTATATTTTTAGTCATTATATGCTGGACACACACTTAACCACTACCACCGAGCTTTCACTCCTCAGAAGTTGTTGAAGGAGCCTAGAAATCTTGCCCACTGTGTTAATTCCACAAAAATATTCTAATTTAACATTTCTTCCAAAGGACCAAAAAAGATAATAAAAAGTAGATTCCTGGTGGTATTTAACTTTAAAAAAGTCTATGGTACAAAAATCTATGGTACAAAAGATTCACAAATATGTACAAGGCAATAAAGTTAAATAGAATACAAAAAAAAACATATTCTAATTGCTCAAAATTTTCAGGTGGCCATTTTATCAAATTTAAAAATCAATTAAGGGGTTGGGGTTGTGGCTCAGCGGTAGAGCCCTCGTCTAGCACGTGCAAGGCCCTGGGTTGGATCCTCAGCACCACATAAAAATAAACAAATAAAATAAAGGCATGTTTCCAACTACAACTAAAAAATAAATATTTTTTTAAAAATCAACGAAGGATGCCTATCACTCATATATATCTGGGCAATTAATTTTTCTTTTTCATCTGACTCACTGCACCTAAACCAGGTGAGTTTTCCTGAAATAAAATTTTCTTTTGATATTTTTTTATCTATCTGAAATAGGGAATTAACCTGCAAATTCTGATTTACTGACTCTCATTTACAGGGAATTCTGGCACCAAAATGGGTCAAGAGATGTACACCCTGCATGTCCAAAACCTCTTTCAGCCAGTCCCACAGACTTGGTGGGCTCCATCCCAAGCGCCTGTTTATTCATTTCCTCCCCTGGAGACGTTAAAAGCTCTGTGTTGTTAACCAGCTGGTAGAGCTGAGCAAATCCTCATAAATCAGCCCTTTGCCAGAAGAACTGGAGTTCATGGCGGCTCTTCCTTGACACGCAGAGAAAACAACTGAAGCACATTTCGGCTCACAAAAGAACATTCACATGTTCACAGACCTCTTCTTTCATCCGTCGGATCACAGTTCATTTTTGATGAACTGTGCTCATCAACCACCCCCCAGGGCTGCACAGAGGGTGACGGCACAGGCGAGGAGTCTGGCTGCCGAGGGTTCAAGGCCTGGCTCCCGCCACTACACACAAGCTCCGGCTGGGGCAAGTCACTGAACTCCCTGAGCACCGTTTCCTCATCTGTAAAACGTGGAGAGAGCAGTGGGCTTGCGGGGAGGATTAAGTGAGGATGCAGGAGAAGAGCCTTCTGTAGATGTCAGCTCTCCACAGAACCCTTGACCCCATGCTGATAGGAAGTGTGTCTGTGAAGTGGGGGGATTTGCTGTCCTGCCTGATTTACTGTAAATTCAGGCTCTCACTTCAGAGATACACCCTGGGCAACATTTTAAGTCCACGAAGGTCCCAGAGAGACTCTGTGAGTCGACCTGATCAAAAACACAACTGCACATGTAATACCGGGTCAGCCTGTGTGTCTGTCACCAACAAAGCAACCAATGCTTTTAAAGCTGCCATTTGCTAACGATGCTAGCAAATACTTGAAGGAAGTATGCTGGGTCAACCCTTCAGTACGTCTGCATCCCACACTCCACCCCAGCCTGGGAGTTGAAGGTATAAACTTCACCTCTTGTAAAATGCAGGCAACAGCAGCTTCCCTCATAAAACTTTTGTAGAAAGAAAATGAGGTAAGCAAAACAAAATTATAGAGGTATGCCCAGATAATTTTAAAAACTCATAAGCTGTGATGTGGGAGGGAGCAGATTCCAATTTGCATAGAGTGATGTATATCACTAACAAAACCTATTGAACATCAGAGTCCAAATCCCTTTACGTCTTCAGTTTCCTTAAATCCTCGTCACAAGTTTACTATTCCCATTTAATCAATGAGAAAACCAAGACTCGGAGAAGGTAAGAAAGTTCTCATTGCCAAGGTCACATAGCCAAGTCACAAATTAAGCCTGGGTATATGGGATCCCACAGTCAGGAAGGTACAGGCTCTAGAACCACCCTCTTATTTGTATCAAGTCTGAATTTGTCATTTAGGCCCTAAGTCACAGACAGGATAATAGAGGAGGATGGTCACACAGGGAGGACAGTGACTAACAAGGGGACAGATGGCTGAGCCAGCCTGTCATGAAGTCCTATTTTAATTTGATTAAACATTTACTCAAACCCCATTACCTGAAGCCCACATATGCTGGTACCAACACAAAGATATCCTTAGAGATCCATCGAGATGCCAGAAGGCAGCTGGGTTCTCAGCAGAGGTAAGGAGGATGCCCCCCTCCCCTGTTTTGTACAGCACTTGGCCCCTAGGTCCTGGCAAATCCTACTCAGGCTCATAGGTCACATAAAAAAAATTCTTCATGGAAAGAAATACATGTGTACACAGACTCTCTCATTCTTCCTTCATCTTCCCCTGCACCCAAATCCCTGGCCCAGGGGGAGAAAAAAAGCCCTTGTTTTGGCAGAAGAAACATAAGGAGATGTGAATTCATGCAAGACCATGCCCAGAGAGGCACATGCCCAGAAAGGCACAAGCCCATCCCTTGCACAAACAGTAGGGCTCCCGCCCCTAGCCTGAACTCAGCTGGGACAGACTGCTTCCTACTTTTTATGTGTCTAAGACAATCTGCTTCTTCAGCCCCAGGCTACTGCGAAAAATAAAAGGTTCAAACTTAATCCAGTGAGTGTTTCCTCAAAGGAGCTACTTCCTGAATCTTCAACTGGCTGTGATGCTCTCCTTTGGACCCCAGTTGAAGTCAGGAAGATGATTCACTAGTTTTCCAAGTCCTGCCCTGCTCCTCAACACTGCCCGGGGTCCTGGGAATCCAGGCAAGGCAAGGACTTCAGGAAGGGCCCAGGAGCTCTCCCCCTCTCCCCTCAGGCTCTTTTAAAACCTTCCTCCTTGGGCTGGGGACTTAGCTCAGTGGTAGAGCACTTGTCTGTCATGTACAAGGCTCTGGGTTCAATCACCAGTAAGTACATAAATAAAACCTTTCCCTCAAATTTCTAGGCAGCAGCCAAGCTATTTAATAGAAAGCATACCCTAAAATAAGAAGCCAGACTCAAATAGAATGGCAAGTGAACTCCTATGGAACTGAGAAGGGACTCCATTCAATTTTTATTCATTCCTGTCTAATGGACCTGCTTCCTGAGCACCCACCTTGTTATACAAGGCACTGAAGATCACAGTGAAGGGACAGTTAGTCTTTCCCTTGGGATCTTGCAAGTCCCTGCCAGACCCTGTATTCTAATTGGGAAAGGTGGGACCCTGTATTCTAGTTGGGGCAGGTGGCGGTGTTGGAAAGAGAGAGACAGAGGTGGAGAAGGAGTATTAGAAGACCCTGTGAGTGAATAATAAGAAATATCCACTCATGCACAGCTGGGAGAAAAGACAGTGGCAGGGAGAAGAGTAAGTGCAAAAGCCCTGTGGCAAAAAGTGAGATATCAAAACAAAGAATTCCATGACTTCAAGTGGAAGATTCCATCAAGATGGCCTTTTGGAAATGAAAAGAAGTGAAATTGAAAGGTCAAATAAGTAAATTTAAAAAGGAGGTAGGGTTTGTGACTAGCACCAGTTTGCAAATAAGGAAACCAGTGCACTAAAGGAACACATCTAGTGATTGGCAACACCAAAATTCAAACCCAGTGGGTATGATCCAGAATACAATCCTTGGATCACTAAGCTCTTACATTCCTGGGGCTATAAAAAAATAGATACTTAAAATGCTAAATTTGATGTTAAGAAGATGGTTAATACACAATTTATCAAGGAGATAGGGGACAGACAAACTGCAGAGATGATCAATGTTAAAAACATAAATGGGTCAGTGGAAGAGTAAAAGTAAAATGCAGTTGTAACAGAGTGAAACTAACCCAGATAACTATGTGCTCCTCAGCAGGGCCTCCCAGCCTTCCTGATCATGACCTGTCCAGTAAGACAGTACTTGAGTGTCACATGCTGGTGGTATACCTAATGTACATGCTTTAGGCAGTGCCACTCATAACTCCACAAACATTCAATGAACCCGGCCACCAGTGAGTCGGACTGGGCCGCAGGAGGCGCACCCCCTCAGCGTTCACACAGATTTCAAGGGCTGCACACGTCAGAAACCAAGAGGCACAGTGTGATGCCCTGTCTCTGGACCCAAGTGAGGGCCCAGCTGTGTCCCAGGTGACAAGACATTGACCAAAGCCAATGCCCACCAAATGTCACAACAGAAGCTGCCCACATGATGGCTTTCCAAGGAACAGGAGGTCTCAGGAGGACGATCAGGAAAGAAATGTGCAACACCCAAGGGTTGAGAAAGTTTAAGACATTAACCGTTTCATCTCTGCAGCTTCCACCAGTACTCAGTTTACAGATGTAACTAACTACAGGCTACGAAGAAGCAGGTGCTTCATTTCACAGTCATTGTGAAAAGCCCCTTGGGCAGTGACAAGGACTGCAGAAGCCATGGTATGTGTGCCTTCAATAAGATAGCCCACCCACCACCTGCAGGAAGACCAAAGAACACTAAAGACCAGGACTTTGACCTCCAAGGGACTCACTGTCCCTTCTCAAGGAGAGATATTCCTTTGGAAGCACACAGAACTCCACCAGACTGAATCTGGGCCCTCTCGTTCATTCAACAAATACGTACTAAGCTCCTAAGTGTACTAGGGCTAATATCTGCTATATTTTTTGTGGTAATGTGTTACAACAGCCTAAATAAACCACTTACATAGAAAGATCCCTACCTTTTCATCTCCTGTATTGTGAAAGATTGATAAGAAAAACACACACATTGCTGGTGAAAGGGTAAGTTGATTTAGCCTTTCTGAGTATGTATGGATGTCTCAAAATATGAGTCTTTCTTGATTCAGTAATTCTGCTTTATGGAACTGAGATAATTAGAGATATGAACAAAAAAAAATAGCTTCAGGATGGAACTTCCTGATAAGCTAGATTGGGAATGAGTGTGTGTGTGTGTGTATGTGTGTGTGTGTGTGCGCGCAAAAAAAGAGAGAAAAAAATGGTTCCAACATTTTAACCCGCAACAACTAACTAGAACGGCCTTGACATCAACTAGCTAGAAAAAGTTAGCAAGCTCAGAAAGAGGTTGGGGAGATCAGCTCAGTTTGATAATGTCATGTTCAAAGCCAGACCTGGAGGCTAATGCCTGCAATCCCAGCTACTGGAGAGGCTGAGGCAGGAGGATCAGTTGAGCCTAGGAGTTAAAGACTAGCCCAGGCAACTTAGTGAGCTCAAAAATAAATAAATAAATAAATAAATAGAAAGATCAACAACACAAAAGATGTGTATCAGATATCAAAACAGAAATGTCTGATGCAGAGCTGAGATATGGTAGAAAAGTCTGACATTTGGAAGGAAGGGACCTAATCTGGAAAAATAAAATTGGGAGTCATGAGCACATCCGCGGTATTTCTATCTATAAAACGAGTTGATGTCACCCAAGATATGAGGAAAGAGAGAGAGAAAAGAGAACCCAGGACTGAACTCCGAGGCATTCCAGCATTAGCAGGATGGAGAACAGAAGAAATGCCAGTGGAGGAGACTGACAAGCAGTGGAGCACAAGAAGAAATCAGGCAGAGAGATGAGCAGGAGGGCCATTCAAGACGCCTATGACTCAGACTGCAGAGGAGGGAATGCAGAGCTGGGTCCAATGCACTGAAGAATAATGAGGACTGAAAACAGACCAATGGACTGAGCAACATGAACAAGACTGGAGTCCTGGAAAAAGCAGATTCCATGGAATAAGTGGCCATGGCAAAAGCCAGAGTGGGTTTGAAGAAGAAGGTGGAGGCAACGCACATAAATGACTGACTCTTTGAAGGAGATCTGCAGCAAAGATGGGAGCGGTAACTGGTGGGAGCGAACAGGGTCAAGGAGCCTTGGTTTCTTTAAAGAGGAGGATTGCGTGCTGACAGAGACCCAGCAGAAAGACAAAATAAATGGCACAGAAAGAAGAGGGTGGTTGGAATAATGGCCTGCAGAAGACAAGAGGGATGGGACCAAGGGTGCATCAGGAGGAACTGGCTTTCGACACTAGCCGGGCAGTTTACCAGCAATGAATGGTAGGACAGCAGAGCATGTGGGCAGTGACACAGGAGGTGAGATGTGGTTGTAGGAAACAGCGAAGTTCTCTTCTGTCCTCTTCCATTTACTTAGTTAAAGTAGATGGTAAGGCTCTCAGCTGAGAAATGAGGAAGAAAAAGGACTATTGGAGAGAGATGATTGCAGAAAATATAAAACATTCTTCCAGGAATAATGGGAAAACAGAAGAGTTGGGCAGAGGGTGTGTTCCCAAGAAGCCACATTCTGTCTTTGAAGCCCAAAAGAGCTCCATGTGTAACTGCGTTTTCTATTGTCTACTAAATTACACAACCTCAAAAACCTTTAGAAGCAAGGGGAGATCTCTCGCTACTCTAAAAGCCGTTAGCAAACGTGGGCCTATGCAGATGTTTCCTTACTGGAAAGAGACTCCCATCATTTGCCCATTATCTGGACCAGGGGCTGGCAAACTTTTTTCTGTCAATAGCCAGAGCGTAAATATTTTCAGTTTTGCAGGCCATTCTGTTGCAGTCCTGTCATTGTAGGGCTAAAGCAGCCACAGACAATAATAAACAAAGGATATGGGTATATTCCAATAAAACTTTATTTACACAAACAGTCAGTAGGCTGGATTCAGCCTTCAAGCTATACTTTGCCAACTCCTGCAATATAAAACACAGGCATCTTCTAAGGATTAGCGTAGAGTATCATAACTTCTCACCTATTCACAGAAAACACTACTGTCTAACAAAAGGAAGGTCCAGATACAACGCACAGCCTAAGGAGCAACAGGATTTAAACTTCAAATTGATTCAAAGCTTCCAAAGGCTAATTCATATAGTTCTTTTAGTGTAACATTACAAATGTCTTTCACCAGGATGTGAAGGTTTAATAAAAACATTCCATTACCCCACAATGCATTCCTCTGACATGATCATACCCATTTTGCAGACAATAAGGCTCAAGTTAAAGTGCATTTTAAAAGGAAAAACATTCCTATACTTCTAAACAAACACAAATCTAGCACTCCCTAGCTAGAAAATCATTCATGTAACCAACATTCTAAGAATTGACATTCTATTTCTTGACTGAGGCAGAAAAATTAAAATCTCATCTTCAGATTATAGAACTTCAGAGTAATCCTTTTAGACAGGGTAACTTTCTCACATTTAGGTCCATCTAAAATTTTCTCTACAAGGACTCTTTCCTAGGTTCCTGGGTCACCGCAATTTTCAATGTGACTCTGAGTCCAAGTTTCTCAGATTCCAAGGCTCTGAGCAGCTGTGTCCAACAGAATCTTCTGTGGCCAGTAGCCACATGTGGCTAGTGAGCACTTCAAATGTGGCTATTGTGACTGAGGACTTGAATATTTAATATTCATTTATTTAAATATTAATATGAGTGACCAAATATGAGTAGTGGCTACCATGTGGGCCAGAGCAGCTTTAAGAAAAAGAAATGAAAACCAAAGCATAATTAGGCATTACTTTCTTCTTCTTCTGCCTAAACTCTCCAAATGATCCCAAGGATCCTACTTTATAATCTTTGCTTTAAAATAATAATAATACTCCCTGCAAAGACATGCACCTTACAAAAAAAGAGAAAGAAAAAAAAAAGACTTGATCCCTAAACAGTTTCTCCAAAGGAGCTCACATTTCACCTCTCCACTAGTCAAGATTATTAACCAACTTTCCAACTTTCAGTGGAAGATAAAAACCTCAAATAGACTGAAAGACATATTCTCTGTCTGTATAGGAATTAATTTTTTTGGCAAACAGAGTTCCAAACAAATCCCTATTGAACATCAGCTTTACTATCCTTGCGGGGTATAAACACCACCATATTGGCGGTGCCAATCTCTGTAATTGCCTTTCATTGTGTGCTGGCAAGAGCACCAGGACAGGCAGCAACAGGCTGAATGCTAATTAGCTTTCATGTACAGGCTGTTCTTTGGGGAGGGGAGTGATGGGGAAGAGACCTGAGGCACCTCGTGGATATCTTATCTTATCCCAACCAGATCCACAGCAAGAGTTCAAGTCAACCCAACCTTAGGGGAGTGAATGATTTCTGGAGAGAAGTAGGAGGAAGCAGTTCCCAATCAGAAACCCATGTTCCTTCCGGTGAAGTTACTTTTAGTCTTCCTTCCAGGTTACTAAAGTATTTGTGACAACACAAAGCTTTTTCGATACCCCTGATGGCTCTCAAATAAAGAACACCTGATTTATTCTGTTATAACTATATTTATCTTATGTATTTGTTCAAGTCAAGAAATGATGAATCATCTCGGAGTCCTCTCTTCCCTTTTTCTTACCTCCCACATCCAGTCTAGCCATACCTCCATGGCAAAGCCCAAGTCCATCCACTTCTACCTATTTCCAGGGCAGAACCACCACTTTCTCTTGCATATTTCTGAATAGCCTCCTGACTCTACTCTTGCCCCACATAGTAACCCAATAACAGAGACCAGATCATGGGGTGTTAGAAGCTGAGAATCAGAGGTCTGACTTCCTCAGTTTGGGTCCTCAGCTTGGCAACTTATGATCCAGGAAAATCAGTTAACCTCTGTGCCTCAGTTTCCTCATCTGTAACACAGGGATAATGACAGTACCTAGTTATAGGATTATCAAGGTTTAGATGAATTACTCAAATGAAACACTCAGAATAGGATGAGCGTGTCCTAAGCCCTCTAGGAAAAACTCCCCACTGCTTTCAAATCTCCTGATAATTCCCATCGTACTTAGAATAAAACCCAAACTCTTGCCTTGGCCTCATCTCATTTTGCTCCTCCCTGAATCTTTTGTTTCTGTTCTGGAACACACTACATTGGTGTTTTCTCCAGGGAGCCACCTTGCAATGATCTTAGTCTACAGATCTTCCCAAGGCTATACTTTCTGGTGTTCCCAGCCTCTCATCAGTCGTTCTGCGGTGACCACTGTTCCCATCCTACCTTGTTTCCTCCCTTTTGACTACGTTATCTCTCCTACATTGCAGGAACTCTGTCTGTTGCATTCAAAGTATCTCCAGGACCTACAACAGTGCCTGGCTTTAGCAAGTGCACAAAGAACACTGCTTCCCATGAATTCATGAGTGAATAAATGAGAGAATAAATGAATAAATGGATACAGCCATTGTGATATGTATTGTGGTGAACATCATGTTGCCTGCTCCAGATCCTGCTGAATGAACAACTTTTTGCCCCAGCTGCTGAGAGCAGGCACCCTTCAGTAGTCAGCCCATGCAGGTGTTGCCCCAGCTCCAGAGAGCTGCCTTGCTCAAGGTCATGCTCCTCCAGGACAGCAGTCAAATGATAACTGATCTGTAAAGGCATACAAAGGCCTGGCCATCCCAATCGAATGTGAAACAAATCTTACAGTCCATTCTAACTACAGAGTTCCCTATGGGTTAGCAGAAGCTCTCTGTGGGTTGGCAGAAGCCAGCATGGGACCTATACTGCATTTCAACATCTCATTGCACCCATTCCTGCTCCCTCCCCTTCCTCTCCCAGGTGCAGATCTCAAGGGCACACCTAATAAACATCCTGTACATTAAACTTTTATCTCAGAGGCTACCTCCCAAGAAGTGCAACCTGTACTACATGTGATACCTGGTACAAGGAACACTGGCTCCCAGCCCACATGGGCATGTAGGAGGCAGGGTAGGTCTGCACACCTGGCACCTTTCTGCCCTATGTACTGGGTCCCCTCTTCTGCCTGAACTTGTGGGGTTTATACCTATGGTGCCCAGAGTGCACACTAAAACTCTCCTTATTGTTGGGATTCTAGAGCATGTTTCCTGAGTCCATAGGAATCCATATATATTCAAATTCAGAACTGCTAATTTAGTTAAGTGGTTTTTTTCTGACTCGTGGGAAGGAGTTTAGGGACCATCTAAAAGACTGCTTCCATCTCCCACTCCAATCACCCCCTCACCTGCTTTCTTATTCCCTATCATTCATGCATGCAATCGTGCATCTCTTCTGGCATCCATTCAGAGAGAATTCAAAAACATGCACAGAAAACCTTAAAGTGAGTATTTAAACCCCAAACTCTTAAGCCATATTTTCTTATAATTATGGCAGGATGCTTAGGGATATTTCTCATGCAAATCTCAGATTCTGCAGATGAGTTTGAGTCTGCTTCTTCCCATAGTTCTCAGAAAATATGAATATCCAAATGCTTTGTTTGTGACCTTGTGGAGCTGCTCAGATGTGCTACAGCTTCTCTTGTGCAATCCTATGCACCACAGATGTGCTCCTACAAGTGCACAGTCCACATACCAACCCACAACAGGGGCTGTCAGTATCAAGGATGAAGAAATACAACTTTAAAAAAAAAAAGTTTGTTTTAAATACAACATTCTCTGGCAGCAGTATTTGAAACTCGCTTTCTTGGATTGGCCATCTGTACAAAGGCTTGGAGTGTAGAGGCTTACCCTGACCATGGCGTCACGGTACCCTGTGCTCGGTTTCCACTCTAGGCATCTGCAGCCTTTTCAGTGACACTGGTGTAGATCAGGCCTAATCAGAGCAGTGCCTGAGAATTTAGCCTCCCTGTCACCACGCATTAAGCAAATGATCAAACAAGCCTGAGCATATCATCAGCAATCCCAGGTATGAAATTCTGCCCTTAAATGTGGTTCAGCACATCAGAACCAAATAGCACCATATAACCATGCAGAGGGAAGAGTAGTAGAATGACACCTACCTACTTGGGGGCCATACCCCTGGTCCATCCACATTAACTATCCTGGAGAGGATGGAAATAGTCTCCCCGTATCTCCTCATGTTTACCTGTTAGAAGGCCCACAACATTCATAACAAGCAAATCCAATTGACTTATTAACCCTAGATGAATATCATCTTTGAAAATAATAAATCCTAGGCCTAAACATTTGAACTTTCAGTTAGTTCAAATAGACTTCACTTCTGGTTCTACATCAGATCAGCATTTGTATATTATCATATCTCATTTTGGAATTAAAGAACTAAAGTGAACACTTGAACGTGTCTCATCTATCTAGAATCAAATAGGTAGCCAGGTGTGGTGGTGCTCACCTGTAATCCCAGTGACTCACTCGGGAGGCTCAGGCAGGTGGATTGTGAGTTCAAAGTCAGCCTCAGCAGCTTATTGAGTCACTAAGCAACTCAGGGAGATCCTATCTCTGAATACAATATAAAAAGGGGCTGAGATTCAATGCCTGGTACCAAAAAAAAAAAAAAAAAAAGACTAAGGAACACTAAAAAGTACCATTAGGAATAGCAGTGGCAATGAAATGAAAAGGAAAGCTCACTTCATATTTAACTAAAATATGCATTTTTGTAATATACATTTTCTTTTTTTAAATGTTAGAATGAATTTTAATGTCTACCATATAGCTATTTAACATGTGAATTAATAATAAAGGAGAAAATAAGAGTAAGCTTATCAAATTTAGACCTGAAAATGATGCCCATGTAAAGCAAAAGGTAGAAGTCCATTAACCAGCCATTCCTATGGCTGCTACTTGGTATTACTTTTCTAATCCATATATACTCAAAGTTTTAGTACATTTTTAAATTGAATGGTTAAAAAAAAAAGCAATTGTTCTGGACTGAATATCTCCCCCTCAAAAAAAAAAAAAAAAAAGAATCATATCCACTTAGAACTTCAGAATGTGACCTTAATTGGAAATAGGGTCTTCACAGCTATAATTAGTTAAGATGAGGTCACATGGGATGAAGATGGCCTAAATCTACTTAGTTGTGTCCTGATGAGGAGCTGGTATACACACAGACCCACAGTGAGGAATACACCATGTGGCACTGAAGTGACACATGGGCAAGTTGATGCATGTCAAAGATGGCCCCAACCACCAAAGGATGAAAAGCAAGGAAGGACACTCCCCTGGAGCCATTGGGAGGATCTTGGCCTGGGCAACACCTTGAGTTCAGACTTTTGGCTTCCAGAACTGTGAGTACTAAATCTCTGTTGTTTTAAGCCACCCAGTTTGTGGTAATCTGTTACAGCAGCCTGAATAAACTACCTAAGGAGAAAGAGCTCTACCTTTTCAGCTCCTGTATTATGAATGACTAATAATAAAAATACCCACATTGCTGGTGAAAGGGTAAGTTGACTCAGCCTTTCTGAATATGTATCAAAGCCTAAAAGCATGTTTCATGATCCAGAAATTCTACTTTAAGGAAGTGACATAAATAAACAGAGGTAGGAACAACAACAAAAAAAAGTATCTATAAGGACAACTACCACATTGTTTACATTGGTAAAAAGAAACTATAAAACAAATTGACCTCAGATGCTTATAGCAGCTTTATTCATAAATGCCAAAACAGTGAAGGAGCAGATGTCCTTCACTAGGTGAATGAATAAATAAAGTGTGGTACATCTAGACAATGGAATATTACTCAGTGCTAAAAAGAAATGAGCTATGAAACCCAGAAAGAAATACCAGGCACACAAATGCATATTAATAAGTGAAAGAAGCCAAACTAAAAAGACAACATGTCGTGTGGTTCCAGCCATATGACATCCAGGAAAAGGCAGAACTGTGGAGATCAACAGTTGCCAGAGGTTGAAAAGAACGAGCAGGCAGAGGGAGAGATGAACAGGAGGAGACTTTTAGGTCAGTGAAACTACTTTGTATTGTAGTAAATACATGCCACACACATCTGTCCAAACTTATAGAAAGTATAAGACCAAGAGTGAACATTAATGTAAACGACTCACTTTCAGTAATAATGATGTGTTTTGATGTAGTTCACCAGTGTTTTCACAAATACACCACTCTTGTGGTGCACGCTGATAATGGGGAAGGTTGTCATGAGTGGAAGAGGGTGTGCCTTGGAAATCTCAGGAACCTGAGACTGATGGAAGAAAATAAAATAAATTAAAAGAAAAAGAAATGGAACAACAATAAAATTAATGCCCTATATAAGCAACAATAAAGAACTGATAAAATATAAAGTTTGATCCAGCCAAACAATGGGGTGTTTGCAAGGAAAAACAATTGTAGAATGATGATCCAACAAGAGACTATGCAATCTATAGAAATTCTAAACGGAATTCATACAACAGACAGTGCAGAAAGGCATTCTGTGTAAGAACAAGGTAGAAATAGACATAAAACCACTATGGTGAAGAACTAATCGATAGTTAGCATTTCAGAGCTCCTTCCGGTATTGAGCACTAATCATCAAAGCTAAGGGTCTTTCAGTCTCCATTTGTAAAAGCTAGCCAGGAAAAGCTGCAATCAGCCAAAACCAAAATAAAACGATGGGTGGAAAAAAATAAAATAAAACATGGAAGGCTCAGATAATCTAACACATATTTTCAAGCACGTGACAAATTACAAAGAACACCCACTTTGTACTCCAATGGCTTTGAAGAATAAAAAAAGAGGAAATAGGCTCAAAACATAGCAAGTAAGACCTGATGACATAGACGTGAGAATATTCTTACCAAAATTTCACAGTCCTGGAGTAAATTAGCAAGGGTAACACAAGTCCCTCTTCCTCCCTGCTGATTATTAACAACAGGATGAACCATTTCCTTTCTTGCATTATAAGAAGCAAGCCTGAATCAAGTTACTGTTCAAGTCTTTTCAAAAGCTATCACAGGGCTGGAGTTGTGGCTTGCCTAGCATGTGTGAGGCACTGGGTTCAATTCTCAGGACCACACATAAATAAATGAATAAAATAAAGGTTCATCAACATCTAAAAAAATATTTTTTAAAAAAGCTATCACATATCACCTTACATCTTGACAGAGCCAAGTATATTCCCTAATGAACATTCACGTCCAAGCAACATATGCATGCATGAATGGATATCCACATGTAACTCTCTCTCTCTCTCTCTCTCTCTCTCTCTCTCTCTCACACACACACACACACACACACACACTTTTGCAAACCTAAAGGGTAATTTTTTTAAAGTATTTACATTTGCAAAATAATATTACCAATGGTCATTTTATACAGTAACAACACTGATGGCATGAAGACCATCTTAACTCTTACAAAGTGCAATATATGGACTCACACGTTACATTTCCAGAAGCTGAAAAGAAAAAGAAAAACATACATGAAAATTATGATAATGGGAAAAAAACAAATTATGAGCTGGCAAAATGAAAGCCATTAGAATTGATAAATATATCCTAAAGCAGGCTGTCTGGAGAGCAGGAAGCACAATAAGCTGCGGCACTACTGGCAAGTCTGCAAAAGACTTAAAAGGACAGAAAATACAAACACAGATAAGGAAGAGCTGTTTGCTGTTTTGTTCTTTTTCCTCTAATGAAGCTACTAAAATTCTATGTAATTAAACTTTAAATTTTTCCTAAAATATAAGGGACCAAAAACTGACAAGGAATGGAAAATATAAGCAAGCCAATAAGAATGGAAAAAACTGGAAAAGCTTTCAAACTTATTTCCAATAAAGGCTCCAGACTTTGATCTTTGTGGGTTTGTGTGAGTTTGTTCAAACTTCCAGGGGAAAGATAATTCCATGTGATGAAAACATTTCTAGATTAAGACATTTCGAAAAAATTCCAATTCATTTCAAAAAATGAATCCAATCACAATACCAAAATGTAATATTATAAGGACAAAAAAGGAAATTAAAAATTTAAACTACATATGGATGCACAGAAAAATACTAAGCTCCTAAATGAAATATCAGTGTATTGGATTGAATAAAAAAAAATCTAAAATTAAATAGATTTCATACCAGAAAACATGATTACAAATATTATAAGAAAACAGGAAGATATAATTAGTCAAAGAAAAAAAATCACATATTAAAAAAGCAAAAGATAATTAAACAGTATTTCAAAAGATATAATACTCATTCTTGATTTTTTTTTAAAAAAGCACCAACTCCGAAGTAAAAACACACTTCTTTACCTTTGTTAAAAAAATATAATAGTTACAGCTAAGATGGTTATCATCACTATTAATTGCTATTATCCAAGAAATTGAAGCCAGTTCAAGGTTATTTAAAACAGAAATCATGTATACAGCAATTGGAAGGGAAAGAACAATATTATTATTGGCAAACAGTGTTATAATTTAACCTAGAAAGCACAAAAGCTGTAACACAGAAATTATTAGGACAAATAAAACATTTAGCAAGGCCATAAACTGGAAAATAAATATCCAGAAATCAATAGCTTTCTATTTGCCAGCAATTACCAGTTTTAAAAGTAGACAATACTTTTGAACACTTGCAAAATGCCAGGAAGTGTTGAGCCCTTAACATATTTACATAGTGAATTTTCACACCAACCCTACAAAATAGATACCATTGTGATCTGCCTCTTAGGTAAGAAAAAAGCCAAGGATTAGGAGAACTAAGCATCTTGCCCAAGTCTCACTGTTAGAAAATGCCAAAACCAAGAGCAGCACCAGGCAGTCTGAAGGCAAAGTCCTACTGAGAAACCACTGCACCACAGTACCACCTTCAATGAAACCAAAAGGTGACACAAGACAAAATGTTAAGAATAAACTCAGCAAGAAAGCCGTGCAACCCCTACATAGACATTAAAAATAAAAATTAAAAAAAAAACTAGACCAACAAGCATAAAAACACCCTATTTGAATAGAGACATACCATACTTCCCCACAGGAATATTGTTCTTTATAAAAAGGTCAGTCAGACTCCATATAATAAATAGACCTAGCGCAATGCCTATCACCGCATATGGAGGTAGAATGACTTCTTGTGGATGCTGTGTTTTGCACAGGGGTGGGAGACGGAGTTTAATGATGTGATTCTGAAGTTTATCAAGTAGTAAAAAATGTGAAGGGCCAGCCAGGAAATCTCAATCATGGGAATTAAAATGTTCTTGTCATCATAAAGCTAGTCATCATAGCCTCCATGCCTAGGTCTACATAGGTAGCTCCTCTTCCTTGCAGTCAGTGTCCTTAAAGAGTTCTGTGTTCAACTTTGGTGACCCCCTTGGTACTAAGGAAGATAAAGTATGAAAGAACCAACAAAACCTAAAAACAAGAGATAGGAGAAGATTCAAACAATGCTTAAATTAAACATAGCTCATATGTTAAAGTGACAGAATTAAAATACAAAGAGATGACAATTAGCATTCCTTATTACTTGTCATCTCTTCACATAAACACACCACACTGGTCAGTCCTTGCAGTCCCACTTCAGGGCCACCTCAGCCAGGAAGCTATCCCCAGAGTCCCAGCACCCCCTCTAGTTAGCACCTTTGGAAGTCCTTCTCTATCACTTAGCACCAAATTTTCTGGCATTGTGTCCCCTAATTATGTGCTAAGAGGTCTGCAGAACCTAGTAAGAAAGGACTGAGACTTCCCTGCCTCTCCCCCAACCCCTGCCCCATGCAGAGGACAAGCCCTGGAGGTACCCCAAGTCCAGAGCCCAGCATCCAGAAAGACTTGCTGATTAAGAGACTGCAGTTCGGCTTGCATGGCCCTCAGCAAGTTTAAGGTTTCAAAAAAGGGGGGGGGAAGGCCACATCAAAAAGGTGATGATTTTTTGACTCAGCTCCAGCTTTTTAAAAATATTATGTTTCTAAATAAAGTAAATGGATACTCCAGAGAAACAGCTAAAGGAAGGTCACAAGGCAGTGCAACTACTTGAGACTTGATAAATCAAATAAACAATGAGGCCAGCAAAGGAAAGCAGAGAGCACATTACAGACCCCAGTGAGTTTTTGTTTTTCTATTAAGGAGCTGTTCTTATACACAATGAGCCCATTCAAAAGGGGTTTTTAAAAAATCCCTAGAGGAAGCTTCTATCTCCTAGGCCCAAAGTATGGCTCACCCTTTTCTCCTGCCTGTGAACACCCAGCTTCCAGAAACCATTCTGCCTACATTTGGAAGGTAAGAAGGCAAAACCTTTGATCAGTAGGTCCAAAAAAGGAAAAAAAAAAAAAAAAAAGGTCTGACTCAAATTACTCAGGAATTCTATTGGTAACAAGAGGTGAGAGAAAATTAAAGGCTTCACAAAGAACTAATTTGCTTCCAGGTGGGGCTTCCCTTCTAGGCAGAGCAAACAGCAGAGGTTTTTAGTTTTTCTAGCTTTTAGGTAGAACTACCTGAACATTCACATACACCAAAGGCTAGGTTTCTGAATATGGCCCCCTTCGGACTCAGTTTGACCTATTTGGTTCTCAGGGATTCCTGAGCTAAGCTAAGGAGGCAATCAAGCACATATAATATCCAATCTTACTTTCATTTCTTCCTAAAAACTTGATTGTGAAATATTCCCAACATATAAACATATCCTACAGACATTATAGTTATCCATGTTATCTACAACTCAAGATTTAAGAAACACTAGCAGATTCCCAAATTTGCTTCAGTTAATTTTAAGGAAATAAAACATACTGCTAAACTCACCTCCTCAAAATTTATTTCTTTCCCCCCTCCAGAAATGCAAAAATAACAAAGAATTTGAATTAATGTTTATGTATCTTACAGATTTTTTTTAGTTTTTTTGCCCATGACTGTAGTATTGATTTTTGCATTTTAATAATACATAAAGAATAGCCTTTTGCCCTATTTCCACCCAATATCAGTTTAGTGTAGCAAATAACAGAAGAAACTTTCAGTTCCTTCCCTCTGTATGTGTGAGTGTGCGTGTGCGTGTGCGCATGTGTGTGTGTGTGTGTGTGTGTGTGTGTGTGTGTGTGTGTGTGTTTGGGAGTAGCGGGATCAAACCGAGGCCTCACATACGCTAAGCAAACATTCCGCCACTGGGTCACACCTCCAGCCCTATGTGTCCCAGTATTGCTCAACCTCATCATAGCTGTGTTGATGCCTATACAATATCAAAATGAGGACAAGAAACTTAGAAAAGAATTAACTAAAGTAAAGAGACTCATCCATTTTTACCATAAGAAAGGATAGGCCCAAACTTTAAGATGATGGTCTATGAAGACCCACCAAAGTTTTCTCAGTTAACAAAGCTCTTTGGAAAGATGGCATGTCTTCTATCTGTTGTCTCAAGAGGTTCAGGCCTACACTCACCTCATCTTGCTCTACTTCCTGGACCTCATCTTTTCCCAATTACCATTAACATTTCCAACCCAGGTAGGTCTCTTTTCTAAGTTTCTGAGATTTGTAGTCGACCACTTGGATGCCATCAAACCAAGCCGGTCAGATTGATGTCATCATTGTCTCCAAACTTACTCTTCTCCTATCTCAGTCAATAGTATCACCATCCATATCCTGTAACCTGGATCTGGAAAATTCCCCAAAGGCCCATATGTTAAAGGCTTGCTCTTCCACTTGGCACTATTGGAAATGGTGGAAATCTTTAAGAGGTAGGGCCTAGTGGGAAGTAATAGGTCACTGGGGGCATGCCCTTGAAGGAGACTGTGCAACACAAATATCTTGCTTTTGTTTTTCTACCAATTATTTTTTTGATCACCAGAGGTGAATAGGCCTCTTCTACTGTCACATATGCCCACCATGGTGTACTGTGCGGCCAAAGGCCCAAAGCAATGGGGCCAATTGGTAATGGACTGAAACCTCCAAAACTGTAAACCAAAATAAACCTTTCCTCTTTTTAAGTTGATTAATATCAGATACTTCATAATAGCAACAGAAAGCTGACAAACACACTACCCTAAGAGCCTTCTAAAAGATCTTATTGCTAGGTGAGGTGGCACATGCCTATAATCCCAGAAGCTTGGGAGGCTGAGGCAGGAGGATCACCAAGTTCAAAGCCAACTTCAGCAACATACTGAGACCTTAAGCAACTTAGCAAGGCTGTGTTTCAAATAAATAAAAATTGCTGGGGATGGGGCTTAGTGGATTAGTACTGCTGGGTTCAAACCCTGATTTAAAAAAAAAAAAAAAAAAAAAAGTCTTCTTACCTTCTGTGCTGCCCCTTCCAACCTGTAGTTAGGCTGATATAACCCAAATATAATTTCATCTACCTTGAAAGAATGCTTGAATACCTTCCTAGCTGCCCTTGAGATACAAGGAAATGGGACTTCTCAGACCTTCATAAGCTAGACCCTGTTTAAACAGCTTCATGCTGATTCACTATTTTTCACCCCATTCTCTACGTCTACTAAAATGATTTTAGTTGCTTGAAATACAAGGATGCCTTTCACCTCTGGGAAGTCTCCCTGACTATCCCCTTGTCCAGAAACATAGCATCTCTCTGTAACTACCAGCTCTCCCCTGCTTTTACCTCACTTTCTCCAATTCTTTCATTTTACAGTTTTTGGCTTAATAACCACTTCCTCCAGGAAGCATCCCTCAGTGCCCAGCTCCAGTCCCAGGACCACCAGTGTCCTGATGTGGGCTCTCACATCCATAGTGCTGCTCTATCACAGCCATTATCGAAATGTATTAGGACAGTTCGCGTAAAACCAACTTCACCACCAGAGTATCAAACAATGTTTGGGTCTATCCCCTCAGTACTTAGCGCAGTGTTGAGCACAGGGGTCATTTGGGGGAAAATATTTACTGCAGAAATAATGAATAATAACTGAATGGATGGATAGATGGATGAATGGATGGAGGGATTAGAAGAAACTCAATAAATCTGGGTTGCTGTCTTCCTGCCCCAAGAGAGATGGGCCAAAGGGACAGACACAGTATGTCAACTTCTAAATACATCTTGGCTCTAACTGGAATGCTACAACTGAATGTATTTCCTTTTTTAATCATTTTTCATACATGACTTTATTGCCAGGCTGTCCAGGTGGAGCATCTCTAGTAAGCTAAACACTGTGACACAAAAATTAATGGGCTAGAAGAGTAAAAACAGCTTCCTTTATCCTCACTAATACACAACAGTTCATAAACAAGTGAGAGAGATCCCCAAGATGCTTCAAAAACATAGCTGACTCCGTTCATTTAGTCATAATTAAAGATATGTTAGTGGTCCTAGAAAAAGAAAGAAAGTATTTTTTAAAGGAATTTACTTATGAATATAGATGTACTATAAATCTCTTTAGCAAAAAATTGTAAAGAAACATAGTTGGTTTATCTATGCTAGACATTTCTGTCTAGTTTTAAAATTTGACCTGCTTTTGTTCATCTGATTTTGGTTTTTGTTATCATTATTTGCTTTTTGCAATACTGGGAATTGAACCCAGAAACTAGTGCATGTTAGGCAAGTACCCTGTCACTAAACTATACTTCTGGTTCTTTATCCCAACCCTCTTTTGACACAGGATCCTGCTAAGTTACCCAGTCTGGTCTCAAACTCGTAATCCTCCTATTTCAGCCTCTGAAGTAGCTGAGATTACACACATGCACCATATCTCCTAAGCCCTGTTACAATTTTAAATAAGAATTCTTCTCACCACTATTTAGAAAAAAAATTAAAAAGAGGGGGGAGCTTCAGAAAATAAGCGGGTGGGGAGAGGATAGACATATAGGAGACAAAATATTGTATCTTCTCAAAAAGGAATACTGATTAACATTTCATTGCAAAAGATATATCTCCTGAGAAAGACCTTTTAAAAGTCTACATTTAAATGAAACATTAAAAATATATTACATAAGCTAGGTATGGTGGGTCACGCGACTTGGGAGGCTGAGAGAGGAGGATTGCAAGTTCAAAGCCAGCTTCATTAGAGACAGGGTCTCTATGAGTTGCTTAGAGCCTCGCTCAGTTGCTAAGGCCTGCTGAAGGTCCTAAGCAGCTCACAGAGATGGTGTCTTTAATGAGGTTGGCTTTGAACTCATGATCCTCCTGCCTCAGCCTACCAAGCCTCTGGGATTACAGGTGTGCACCACCGCACCCAGTGGCCTTTTCTTAATGTGATCCTCCAAGTAACACAACCAAGGTTAAAACTACTCACTTATTGGAGAAGAGAGGTATTTGACCACTGGATCGTCTTAAAGCCATATGTTCCAATGCCTATTGAGTTATTTGTCATTATAAAACTTCAAAGCCAAAATAAATGTCCTACACTAAATCAGGGCTTTGCCTAGTACCTAGAGGAGTGGACCTTTGACCACAGCTGGAATTCACCACTTTGTAATGTTCTGGTTGGCAAGGGGAACAGTTCACTACTCACACAGCAAGCTTTGCTCTCCCAGGAGTAAGAGTAAGCAGTTGCTCATGTATTCTGGTCTGAAAGAAACTATCTGATTGGATTTGAGAGAAACTGCACAAATCCCTGAAGATGAAATCCATATTTATGGAAGACTCTTGTTCCACATAATCTTCAGGAAGATTATACTGATTTTTTTTCTTCAGAGACATTGACAAAAGTTTATTCAGGAAAACAGAAACACATTCAAGGGGCAATATGGGCTATCCCAAGTGTGAGAGAAGCTTTGGGGTAAAGCAAGGGATACACATCTCCAGAGGCAGAAACAGCCTAAACTGATATTTTAAAGGAATCTAATCAACTGTTAGGGTCCGTAAACAAGTCAAGATGGCGCCTGGCATTTTGCCAGGAGGGGTTTGTGAAGTAACGCCAGCGAGAGCCATTAAGTGTGGAGATTCCTTATTGGTTGACTGCTGTATCTAGTTTATGTTAATTAAGATGAGCTGTGTTGAATGTATATATACCCCTCCTGTCCTACAATAAACGGCTCCCACTCCTGCTGTATCAATGTACACAAGTTGCTCATCACCCCCCAGTTATTTGCTGCAGCGGACTGCGGCAATCAACAATGGTTAAGACAGACTACAGTGGGCAAGCAGAGAACAGTTTTGGCACATATGAATGTAGCCCCCCCCAAAATATACTGCAAAACATCTCCTCTGCAAATTTAGGGGGAATATCTTCACACACAACTAATCAGTGATATTTTATTATCTAAAGGGAGTAAAATTCTAGTCCCTGCAGGTGTGGTTAAGGTCCTTTTTAGAACTACTCATTCACTCAACAATTCTGTCCTGAGCCCTTGTACTGTCCCAGACTCTCTTCCATGCACTGAGGTATGACAGAGACAAGAGAGGTAACCTGGTTCTTATATCCCGAGGGGAGACATTAAACATGCAAACGCATAAAAGATAAAATAACCCGGTGTGGTGGTGCATGCTTGCAATCCTAGCAACTTGGGAGACTGAGGAAGTAGGATCACAAGTTCAAGGTCAGCCTCAGCAATTTAGCAAGGCCCTAAGCAACTTAGCAAGACCCTGTCTCAAAATAAAAAATAAAAAGGGATGTGGATGTTTTTCAGTGGTAAAGGGCCCCTGAATTCAATCTCCAGGACCAAAAAAAAGATAGAATAGCTTCCTAGAGCAATCAGTTCTTTAAATAAAAATTGAAAGGAGAAGTGCTGAGTTAGAAGCTGAGGGAAGGCTTCAGAGAGGGACTAAGTTTGGGCCACCCAGAAAAAGCCAGGAGCAAGGATTATGCCCACTGTGGTGATTTTTTCCCAGCCCCATACCTCAGCCGTGAGCCAAACCTGGGGATGCTGCATGCACTTCAGGGATGTAGGAGGATTGCATTACTGTACTCACAGGCCAGGACAAGTTTTGTTTGTTCTCCAAAGATCCTCTACTTCATCTCAAGGTGATTTGGCAAGACTGGAATTGAAGCCTTCAAGGCAAATGGCTGGGGCCTTTTTAAAGGTGTCAAGTCTACAGAACACCTCTCAAGAGACTGATACAGTATCTAAAATCCCTAAAAATCAGCACTTCCCGGGGATGTAACTTTGATACCCCATGAGACACACATTGCACACACACACACACACACACACACACACACCACATGCACAGGTTAATTCTGCAGAAAAAAAAATGTTAGATGGTGGTTGCAGTTTAGAAAGAACTAAGGGTATCAAAAATGCATAACATAAAATTCTTAATTTTTTTTTTTTTTTTTTTTTTTTTTTTTTGCTAGAGACTGGGGACATTGTCACTGCCAACTAGAGTGACAAAGCATTTCTTTTCTCCCTAAATTTACTGTGATGATAGATAACAAATGGCATTTATAAAGCAGTTGGTCAATAACCAGAAACAAAAAAAAGAATAGACTGCCACTACTAAGAACAGAGCTAGAAAAATGCCAGTCAGACATGCAAGAGGCAACAGCGCTTTGAAAATGCACCAAGTTTGATCCAAATGTTAGATGTGGTTTTAGCTACTCACCACAAAGCTGGGTTACTAACATTTCTAAAATTTATGAAAATGATTTTCAGGCCTCTAGCCTACTTGGGAGCAGATGAAAAAATTCCATTGTTGATGCACAGTCATTAGTATGCAAGGTAAATAACAGGCATCAGGCAAGATATCTATTTGTAATAAGTTTACAGAAAGCACATTAAAAGCCCATTAGAACTCGGATTTACCTCCATATGCACAGACAGAGGACAGGTAGATAAGGGCTGCTGCCTGCTTTGACTCTAGTGTGTTAACAATAAGTTCCAGCACTGACCATGGTAGGCAAGTCCATCTCAAATGCCTATCAGTTTCCTTGTTTTGATGGTCATGACAACTTAGAGTAAGGAATTTGTTGTATTTTGTTTTGTTTTGTTTTTTAAGTGAGTTTGTATATGTGATGTCTGTCCCATATGCAAGAGATGAATAGAAGGCTGTGTGTATGTGTGTGTGTGTGCGTGTGTGTGTGTGTGTGTGCGCGCGCGTGCGAATGCGTGCGTGAGTGTGTGTGCATGTGTGTGTCTTCCCTCTCCCTTAGCCTTGGATCTGGACAATGTGGTGCATTCTTTAAAGGCAGGAGCACCATCCTCTCAGTTTTATCCTGGGATGATGAGCTAAGTCTAGAAAGAAGAAATGGGATAAGAAGAAATAAAAAGACATATACCTAGTGCCAAAACATTACCACTAAGTCATTTTCAGTACCAAGTAGCAGAAAGATGACTTGGCACCAGATATGGAAAAATACCTAGGGACACTGTTTTATGTCAGGAAGTGGATCTGCTATGACACATGGATTCTCCAATCCTATTTCAATCTTCCTGCATTAATGGAAGGGTTTTGCTTAACATCCCCATGCACATAGCTTATTGTATATTTTCAAAAGGAGCTGCATACAATGATAGGAGGTAGGCCCAGGTGAACAATGAACACACAAAGCCAACCCAGATAAGGTAAAAAGAAAGAAGGATAGAAATCCTGGGGCCTTATTCTTCAAAGATCTGAACATTACCTGGGGGATGAACAATTAGCACTAACTTGCATGGATCCCAAGGGCCAGAGAAACATTCATTCTCTCCTATGATGGTTATTTTAAAGTACTTTTAAAGACAACAGGGAAAGAAGGGTGCAGACCATGCTGGAGTTATGGGGAGGCAGACTTCTGAGGTACACAAGAAAGAATATTTTAACCATCAGAACTGTCTGCAAGTGGAATGGAAGACGTTTCCAAGTACTTCTTCCCTTCTTATTAGGAGCTATAGAAGAACTTTTTAGGGCTCTTACCAATGGATTCATACATCCAAGAAGGGTTAGGCTTCAAGATCTATGAAGTCTTTCCATCTGCAGGAGGCTATGGTTCCATAAAGAATCTCTGCTCTGGGTGTGCCTGCCTGTATGCTGGTGCCCTTAACCACTAAGAAAAAAATATCCCTCTGGAAAAATATGAAGAGGACAGAGGAGAAAGGGGAAGAGAGAAGGAAGAAGAGGGAAGTGGAGAGGAGTAGAGAAGAAGAGATGAGAGGAAAGGGGAGGGAAGATTAACCCACATCATTTGATGGTAGCAACAGTAATGGCAATGAATCTAAGATATACAGATTACAAGGTATACCCATTAGAAGGGTTACTCTCCAATGATCCATTCTCACACCCAAAGCATCTTATAAATGGAGTATTTTGATGGGCATTGACTTATTACCTTACCTGACACTTGGGGGGATATACAGCGTTTCCCAATCAGGGAGACAGCAAACACGGTCACGGTCTAGTCTGGTTCACACAATACCTACCATAGAAATGCACCACCCCACACCTTCCCCAGCCCCAACATGCCCAGGTTGATTATCATTTCAGCATCCTCTGCTTCTTCAGTCAGCACACCAACTCAGAATACAGGGGAATGGAGCAGTCTGGAAAACCTCCCCTAACTCCCTCTATATCCCACCCAGCTTTGCTTCCCAAAAGATTTAACACTTTACCAACACAATTTTCATGTGAAAAATTGCATCTGAAAAAAAATGCTAGCCATTTTTTTGCAATATTAAGTTGTATTTTTAAAAATAATTTGTTCCAAAAATACATGTGGCATGTATTTAAAAATGATTATTTCTACATGTATATATATTCATATATATATGACCTATTCATATAACTCTATACATATGTATAGTGTACATAATGTGTGTGTGTGTGTGTGTATATATATATATATATATATATATATATATATATATATATATATATATAGTGTGTGGGGGCTACTGGGGATTGAACCCAAGGATACTTTACCACTGAGCTACAATCAAAGCCTTTTTTTAATTTTTATTTTTATTTTCAAGACAGTGCCCCACTATGTGACTTAGGGCCTTGCTACATTGCCCAGGCTGGCCTCAAACCTGCAATCCTCCTGCCTCAGTCTCCCAAATTACTGGATTGCAGGCATGCACCACTGCACCTGGTGAAATTATATAATTTTAAAATGGAAGTCAGAAAGAACTATTTTCATGTGTCTGAGAAAATGTTTCTCATACTAGACAAGCTGGTCTGGGCATTCAGGTTATGAGAGGAAGGTCAGGCTTCAACTCATATTCTAGCTCTCTGGGTACTGTGAGCATACAGGAGAGGGAAGAATCCCCTTTAGTTGAGACTTTTCAGGAAAAAAAAATAAAAACATTTACATCTGGATCTGTTAAAGATGAGCTTGTCTGAAAATATAAGGCCAGACTAAAACACACCAATACAGAACCATTTCCAGGAGAACAGAAAGGTCACTTGTTCAACATGTGGCTTTGAACTAGATTACATGCACTTTAGCACTTACTATTAATGAGTAAATAAGTGTCCAATAGTGTGCTGGCAATTGACAGGATTAATCCATGAGATAGAAACTGTTACTGCCACAGCTTAGAGACAATTTCATCATTCTAAGACCCAAAGCTAGTAGCTCACAACACAAAATGATCACACACATGTACACACACACTAGTGGAAATGAAGCAGAGTGACTCTGAGAATGTATTTTAGGAAAAAAATAATATTTAAAACTTACTGTAATCAGGATTCCAAAAATAGAGGCATTGGCCTACCTTTGATCAGTATTCTCCCCCAAGTCTGACCTCACCCAAAATTAACAGAATCACACACACACACACACACACACACACACACACACACACACACCCCAAAGCAGTGTAGTCAATGGTCTTGCCAGACATCCCTCCCTGTTCTAAAACCTTGTACAACAGCAATTCTTCTAAATTATGCCAGAGCAGTCATCTGTATTGATCGTATTCATTTTATGTCAATGATAAGTCAGCATCACCCATGAATGAAGGCAAATGGTATGGGTCTCATCTCCACAAGGGTACATTCAAAACTGTCACCCTGCACAAAGGAATGACTGAAGTTTGTGATCCCCTTACAGAAATGTGCATCACCAGGGTGATGGGGAGAGAAAACAAACCAGTGAACAAACGTCCTGTCCTCCACAAGTGCCCTCTAGACCCCTGGGCTGCCCACCCCTAGCCCCAGGGCAGCCTCCTATTCTCTCTGCTCTGCTGGAAGCTGCAGCAAGTGGATGGGGTTTTAGATGGTGATCTTCAAATACAGTGCCTGACCTCAGCTGGCCCCTACCCCCACCCCATGAGTGGGCAACCCTACTCAGATGAATTCAGGGAACATTCCCATTCCAAACAAAACCAGTTCAAGTACTCACCATTCCTGAACTCACCCCCACTTACTCTCAAAACCTCTCTGGGAAAATGAGAAGCGGGAGCAGAATCTCTGCTGTATGTTTTGTTTTGTTTGTGATGCGGGGCTTTCAACTCAGAGGCTCATGTGTGCTAGGCTAGTACTCTATCACTGAGCGACACCCTCAGAGCAGAGTCACTTAATTTTCCAGACCTCTACCTGATTTTTTATTTATTTATTTGTTTGAGGTACCAGGGATTCCCAGGGGCACTCTACTATCACTGAGCTACATCAGCTTCCTGAATAGCTGGGATTACAGGTGTGGGTCACAGCTCACCTCTATTTGTTTTGTTTTGTTTTGTTTGTACCAGGGATTAAATCCAGGGGTGCTTAACCACTGAGCAACATCCCCAGCCCTTTTTCTTATATTATTTTCTATTTTGATACAGAGTCTCCCTAAGTCCTCAGGCTCTTGCTAAATTGCTGAGAGTGGACTCAAATTTGCAATCCTCCTGCCTCAGCCTCCAAAGTGGCTGGGATTAGAGGTATGTACCACCATTCCCAGCTCACTTTTGAGTTTTATTTACAGATTTAGTTTCCCTGACTTTCGTCCTTCCTCAGATGACAGGTTCCCTTTTCTGGACAGCAAATTCTTTTCCATAAGTTTTTGATGCTCAACCCAAATGCACATTGGAATCACTTGAGGGGCTTTTAATTTATTTATTCTTTTTAAGAGATAGGTTCTCGGGCTGGGGTTGTAGCTCAGTGCTAGAGCCCTTGCCTAGCACATGTGAGGCACTGCATTCAATTTTCAGCACCATATAAAAAATAAATAAATAAAATAAAGGTATTATGTCTATCTAAAACTAAAAACATAAAAGAAAAAAAAAACACTAAAAAGAGAGAGAGAGACTTAGGACTTCAAAGCCAGACACAATAACACACACCTATAATCCCTACAACCCTGTGGGATCACAAGTTTGAAGCCAGATTCAATTCTGTGAGACCATGTCTCAAAATAAAAAAAAAATTAAAAAGGGAGGAGAATGTAAAAAAAAAAAGAGCAGGGGGCAGGGTCTTAATGTGTTACCAAGGCTGGCCTCCAACTCCTGGACTGAAGTGAGCCTCCTGCCTCAGCCTCCTGAGTAGCTGGGACTACAGGTATGCACCGCCATGCCAGGTTATGCTTTTTGGGAACTTTAGTGACCAGCCAGCCTTAGAAGCTTCAGGATTCCAAAGTCCCAAGGTGTGGCTGGTTGGGTAGAGAAGCAAGGTCCCCTGAGGATCTGCCAGTCTCACTGTTGATTGTCACTGTCTTTATTTTCTATTCTCTCTTCCCACTCTGCCCTCCACCTACACCCAGGCTTAATCGTCCCCAATTGAGAAGCCCTTGCCCTCACCTCAAGATACAGTTCCAGCTCCAACTCTATGACTCTCCTTTATCTCCTCTAAAGTACCACCTAATCTCTGGATGTCTCCTGCCCAGGCACCCACAAGTCTCAAGGATGTTACACCCTCAGAGCCTCCCTTGTGATTACATCTTTCTGCTAACACCTGTAATAGCTCCCCAAATCACCATAGCCAAATCCTGTACTTTCTCCCCAGCTCTCAATCTTCCCACCCTCTCTCCCACATTCAAAAACCACTGCCATCTCCCAACCCTGCCTGAGCCTGGCAAGGTTCCAGGCCCTGATCTCCATCCCTTCTCTCCAAAATGCTCCTCTTGAGTTTCATCCACCATCTTTGTCCTCCCTCCAGCCCATGTGCATGCTTCTCTCAAGGAGTCTCCTTTTGTAATAGACTGCTCTTAGTCATAAGCCATGTCACCATCCCCTGTGCCTTTACAATCTACATGCCAAGGAGCTGAATCCTGACTCATCTCCTGTCATCACCCACCTCCTGTGCTGCGGGTGTACATTCAAGTACGTGCTGAGATCACGATGCTTAAAACACAAATACTTCCTCGCACCCCTAAAGCTTCTCTTCCTCTTATGACTTTTCCCATATATAGAATGTTCTTCCAGGTCCCAATTATTTCTGCATCCACAACCCCACTTCCTGCTTCTGCCTTCCTCTGACTTGATCACCTGTGTGTGTTTGGGTTTTTGTTTTTGTTTTTGTCTATTTTGAGAAAGTTGAAGAGTTTGGAAGAACATTTATTAAAGGAACTCTTGACAAAGGTATGAGTAAGGTCTGGAGAAACCTCAAAGCATGCTGCAGTAGTTCCCTGGACCCAGTAACCTGGGGGGAGGCAAAGGCAAGGGGTATTCCCACTCCAGATCTGAGAGTAAGGGGCAGTGCCAGGAAAGGCCACCTCAGAGATGCCATGGACCTTGGAAGAGACTCTCCTTCTGTCCTCTGATTTTTATGGTCAAATTTATTTACTAATTTGTTTAAAACTGACAAAATTAAATGTATAATGTGATGTTTGAGGTCTAGGTACATTGTGGAACCGTTAAATCTAGCTAACTACAATGTGCCTTTTCTAACACAGTAGTTATTTTTGTGGTGAGTATATTTAACATCCCTCCCTTAGCATTTTTCAAGAACACAATATACTGTCATTAATTATCATCACTACATTGTATGAGGACCTCCTTAACTCATTCCCCCTACCTAATACCAATTTATTATCCTGTAACCAAAGTCTCCCCAAACTGTCCCCAACTGCCCTAGCTAGGCTCCATTCTAACTCTCTAATTCTATAAAATCAGCCTTTTTAGATGAGTGAGATTGTGAGTAATGTCTGGCTTACTTCACTTTATATGACGTCCTTCAGGGTCATCCATGTTGCCATAAATGACAGGATTACTTCTTTTAGGACTGAATAGTACTCCTCGTGCATACAGATCACAGTCCTTGCCCATACATCCACTAATGGACACTTAGGTTGGTTCCTGGCTACTGTGAACAACACAGCAATGAAGGTGTGGGTGCAGAAATCACTTTGATATACTGATCTGACATGATCTCTTGCCCTTTGGACCTCTGCAGTCGCCAAATTACCTCCATCTTCTTGCTCCAACCCATCCTTCTTACTGGGGCCAAAAGATTTTTAAGTTCTTTGGTTTGTTGGTTTTTCAAACAGATGACATCAAAACTCTCTTCTTCCCAAACTCCTTTACACTGCCTTCTCAGGGCTCTACCATCTGGCTTCCAATTCCTTTCCATTCACATTTGCAACCACAACCCTCATTTCCAACCAACCCACGCCCATCCAATCATCAACCTACATGGACTGGTATTTCCCCAAATCGCCAAGAACATTCCTACTTCCAAGTCTTCACTTCTGTGGCTCCCTCGGCCACAAATGCTTTTCTTCTTTAGCTTATTTATCTCCAGCTCCAAGTCCCCACTCTCATCTGTCCAGCCTTCACCATTGACATGTAAAGTAGTTAACCTATACAATGTCTCTTCTATGAGATTTTCCTTAACATTCTGTAGGTAACATTTATATTGCATTTAATAAGTATAATGTAACTTGGTGGCTTATTCACCCAAATATGAGCCTCTTTGAGAGCTAGTGTCATATTGTATTAACCTATACAAACAGCATCTGGTACTTTGTGCAACCTCCATAGCACAGTGGTTAAAAAGAAACTTGCATATAGAATTGAATGAAATTGGGAGTAAGGGAGTTGAGAAAACATGATGGTCTGGGGTTGGCTATATTTTCTTTCCCTGCATTCTGCCTACAATCTCTTCCTGCGCTTTGTTCCATTTGAGAATACTAAAGAAAAAAGAAAGGGTTCTTATTAGACAGAAATCCCCTGAGAAGGGTCTAGACATGAAAAGTTCTATTGTATGCACAATTTCCCTGAGACACTCCTGCGGGGAAAGAAGGAAGTCTGAATTTCTCTGTGGGCTGGCAAATCTTCTGTACTTATTGGCACAGCTCTGGTGAATTTGTATCTCCCCTTACAAAAAGCCAACCAAATGCTGGATGATCTGAAATTTGGAGAATAAACAAGAGTCATATCTCTCAGCTATTTCCAAAAGCTTTCAAGAGCAGGTTGTGGGCAAGCTTTCAAGTGTATGAAGTTGAAGCTGTAAGAAACTACTGGAATTACACTTATAAGGCAATGCTTCCTATCTTCAAAGGGATGCACATCCTACTACTTAGCATTCTTAGAGATGTTTGTGATTTATGTCTTTTCCTTAGAGTTCTGCATCATAGGAATATATTACATACATATAATGAGAGCATATCCTTCACATACCTTTTTGTTGTTGTTTGTTTTTGTTTGGTTGGTTTTGGTACCAGGAATTAAGCCCAGGATGCTTTACCATTGAGCTATATCCCCAGCCCTTTTAACCTACATTATCTGGTATTTCCCAAAATCTTATTTTGAGACAGAGTCTCACTAAGTTGCTTAGGGCCTCTCTAAGTTGCTGAGCCTGACTTTGAACTTGTCTCAGCCTCCTGAGCCACTGAGATTACAGGCACGCATCAACAGGCCCAGCATGTCTTTTTCTTGACTGATCTTAGCAAGTGCCATCTTGAATCTCGTATCCCTAAGTCACTAGTTCGGTAAGGTTACTCCAAAGTTAGGATAACTTATTAAAGTCCAAAAATAAAACCTCCAATGTCCCTTGGTTTTATCCATTGCTATGAATATAACTCCAACAATAACAAACAAATAAATAGCCTCAACATCCTCCCAGGATAGACAGATTGACAGATTTCAGAAGAAAATGTACCAAGTAGTATATCCACTATTCAAGAATTTAGAGGGCAACTGCTTTGACTTGATTAAAATGCAGCCTGATACAGAGAATCTGGAGAACTGTATTTTTCCTGAGAGGATACAAGAGGTATTTACATTAAGCAAAGTACTTATCAATGTACCTGCAACTTTCAATTCAAGACAGATGAGACCAAGTAAACCCAAATTGCTTCCAGAACATGGTAAAAGTATAAAAGGTGAAAATGCAGCAAACACCTGGTAGGTCTTGCCAACTGCTATTTCCCATGTATTTTCTTATTACTGACAGATTTAAAAAAAAAAAAAACACTTCTGAATATGAATGCAGAATGTAGATGCTTTGGCAATTGTGCATTTGTATGGCTTTGATGTTCTCCTGGGAAGAAAATAACTTGGTGAGAATGTGGCAGAAAAACAACTCAGACTGTTTTCTGCAGCCAGTATAATTATAATAAAGCCTGAGTAAGTTAGCATACTGTAATTCCTAACAAAATCCCAATGAGATACTTTTTTAATCATGACATATTTCAGAGAGCCTATGCAATATCCAGGTAACCACACCCAAGACTTAATACATGCTAATATTTTGTCAGATTTGCTTGAATCCCTTCCTCTTTAAAGAAATAAAATGGTACAGGTACAGCTGAACCCTCTCTTTATTCCCTTTCCACCAGAGGTAACCAGAATGGCTGAACTTGATTGTATCCTCCTATGTCCTTACATTTTTATTGCATATATACAAATTCGAGAACAATTCTAAAATGATGGTCCTAAAGTTCACATACAAGAATAAGAGCTATGAACCATTTGAAAAGGGAAAATAATAAACAATAACATACATTATCAGATAAAATGTATTCTATTTATAACATCTAAAAAAGTGTGATACTGGCAAAAGACAGATTGATCCACAGAATCCAATCATTCAGAAAAAGAAGCTAAAATATATTTAAAGCATTGTCATATAAAGGTATCATTTCAAGTCACTAATAGGACAACTGGTAAAGTTGTCTCCCCTGCAAAGAACCTGAACAAAAGAAATAAAAAGGCTTCCAAAGACATTTTGCAAAAGAGGCTATCCAAATGGTCAATAAATACCTAAAGAGACATTTACGGGACAAATTAAAAGCACAATCAGACACCACTTCACAGCCAGCAAAAGGCTTAAAAGGAAAAATATGAAAAATAATCTTACCAAGAATGAGGCAGAAAACTGCACAGGCACTCAGAAAAAACACTGGGCAGTATAACCAAGGATGCCCTAATTTCACTGCAAGGTACATGCCCAGCATAAATGTTTACTCAGGTCCACCGAAAGATGGGCACCCGGCAGCCAATGCTGCTAACAGCCAAACGCTGGCACCAATCCAGATGCCCACCAGCGGGAAAATGGATAAGCACAGCAAGTGTTTCTTTCTTGATCTGGGCACTGTTTACATGATATGTTCACTTCAGGAAAATTTATCAAGCTACTCACTTACGCTACATGAATTTTTTTTTTTAATTGTACTCCCACGAAAAATTTTAAAAATGAGGTGAGCTTTTCACCTATTGTACCTTCTTTTAAAATATTTCACAAATGGTGACCAGTATTTCTGAAAATAAGCATTCACATAAATAGTTGATGGAAATGTAAGTTGCTACAATTCTCCGAGCTAATTTGTAAAATCTATTCAAAGCACACAGATTTGTTTAAAAGGATTTTCATAGAAAAAAACAAAAAATGTCCAATGACAGGAAATTGGTTGAATAAATTGCAGAGTCATTAAGCCCAAGTTGGAGAAGAATGGTCCATGACATGGAAAATGCTCCCTGCCTATGGTTGCCTGACGATGGCCAATTCGAAAATTAATGTGGAACTCAAAATAATACCAGAATGCAAAATGTTAACAACAGTCTAAGCAGTGAGATTCCAGGCCACATTTATGTTGTCCTTCATGCATTTCTGAATTTATCAGTAAGCAGGGATTCCTTCAATAAAAATAAACAGAAGTAGGTTTAAGAGACAGGAAAGCAGGGAATAATGTGGATCACTTAGGGCTCAGGCTGTGGTGAGCAGGCACTGAGATACTGGTTAAGTAAAAGGGGCTGTGCATTCCTCAGACCTCTGCAAGTTCCATTTTTACTGAAAGTTTCTCTACAATGCATTACCTTAATAACTACTATCTAATAAACCACCTCATCTTCCTTAGATGATGCGGCCTCTTCTCCAAGTGTCCCTGTGAAAAGCAGACTCGGCCCCTTCCCTCTGCGGCCCTCTTCTGAACACTGCTGCCTAACTTTCCAGTAACAACGCTCCCCAGCGTCTGCCTATAAATTCCATGCTCAAAGAATAAATTACAAATATGGGTTGGTTGAGAGCTTCAGTGTTTAGGGGTCTGGTAATCAAAGTTTATTGTACTCTTGGTTTTGTTTCTTTTTTCCACTCCAAAAAGTTTAAAGCAACTAAATTAGCATCAAAGAAATTTACAAAAGCTCTCAGTGAAGCCATGATGAAATATGGCTACATAAAACCAGATGCCATAATAGAAGACTGTGCAAAGCACTCCACAAGGATGTTCAAGAGGTTTAAAAGAGGGCTACGGTCTGGCAGGCATTAGTCACACAAAAGTCCCGATGCTCCTTCTAGCAGCCACACACACAGAGACACCAGTAAGTGAGTGCAAAACACACATCTCCAATTTCAGAGGATCAACTGCACTGTGGCAACTTACCTATAATCATCAAGACTTGAGCCAAAATTGGGCAAAAATCTCCCTTGATTTGCAAATAAAACCGGCATCTACAGACTACTCTTCAAAACACCTGGAATTGTTTCTGACTCAATAATACGATGGCACCTTTAATACTAACCTAAAATCTTTGGTAGTTTTTTGGTTTTTGTTTTTGTTTTATGCCTGAGATGGACCCCAACATGGGATTTATTTATTTATTTATTTATTTACTTATTTATTTATTTATTTATTTTACCAAAAACAAAACAAAGAAATTTATTTTCCATTTAGTTCACATCTGTTTGAAGTGTTTGTGGATAACATCGGAACCAACCGTACTTCAGTTTTTATGATAGGTAGCAAGTATGCTGGATATCAATAATTTTCTTTAATAGAGAGTACCCTCTTTTTTTTAATTTTTATTGTTGGTTGTTCAAAACATTACATAGTTCTTGATATATCATATTTCACACTTTGATTCAAGTGGGTTATGAACTCCTATTTTTACCCCGTATACAGATTGCAGAATCACATCAGTTACACATCCATTGATTTACATATTGCCATACTAGTGCCTGTTGTATTCTGCTGCCTTTCCTATCCTCTACTATCCCCCCTCCCCTCCCCTCCCCTCCCCTCCCCTCTCCTCTCTCTACCCCATCTACTGTAATTCATTTCTCCCCCTTGTATTTTTTTTCCCTTTCCCCTCACTTCCTCTTGTATGTAATTTTGTATACTCCTTAGGGTCTCCTTCCATTTCCATGCAATTTCCCTTCTCTCTCCCTTTCCCTCCCACCTCTCATCCCTGTTTAATGTTAATCTTCTTCTCATGCTCTTCGTCCCTACTCTGTTCTTAGTTACTCTCCTTATATCAAAGAAGACATTTGGCATTTGTTTTTTAGGGATTGGCTAGCTTCACTTAGCATAATCTGCTCTAATGCCATCCATTTCCCTCAAAATTCTATGATTTTGTCATTTTTTAATGCAGAGTAATACTCCATTGTGTATAAATGCCACATTTTTTTTTTATCCATTCGTCTATTGAAGGGCATCTAGGTTGGTTCCACAGTCTTGCTATTGTGAATTGTGCTGCTATGAACATCGATGTAGCAGTGTCCCAACATGGGATTTAAACAGTTTAATTTAAAAAGAATTCTGAATTTCCTTTTCTAAACTAAGATCTTATTAACTCGTTCCTCTCAAGCTGCTCTTATTTACCTGACATCTTTGCTGTTCTTTTTGCATTCTTCTAAATCCCTGTAGAGCTTAAAGTGAATATCATGGAGACAGAATATTTGAAGAGGGAAAGCTCTTCAATGTGCAGTCCCTACACAGTCAGCCAGGTCACAACCATGGTCAGCACATCACACTGCATATGAGAAAAATTCAGTTTCCCGTTCCCTAATTGCTGGGAGGCTGTGTCCTATAATCATTCCTTCTTCAAAGATCAATTCTAATCACACAACTAATATTTTCCCAGAGAAAGTTAGCTCCAAAACTTACCTTTACACCACTGCTCCTGGTAAACACTGGGTCTTAAAATTCTTTAATACCCCAGGGGGGGGAAAGGGGTATAAACCCATAAAGTGTTGCAATCAATAATTCCAAAGGATTTACTCATTCTCTGAAGCCTATCCATGAACCTCAAGGGTCCCTAAGATGTTGGGGAAATCCCCACACTGTAGAAGATGGCTCATATCTCTTAGATACAATAATAGTCTTAAGGTGGCTGCCACTGAGGGATCAGAAAACAGATATTACCTTCATGAGATAGAATTTCTTTTCTTAGTTTCTTTTTTTGGTATCAGGGATTGAACTCAAGGGTGCTTTACCACTGTGCCACATCCTCAACCCTTTTTATTTCATTTATTTTTTTTTATTTTGAAACAGGGTCTTGCTAAGTTGCTTGGAGCCTTGCTAAGTTGCTGAGGCTAGCTTTGAATTCTGGGATTACAGGCACGAACCACCAGGCCCAGGGTCTCTTTGTTTCTTAAGCACATATAATGTCTCATTTATATTCAAAAATGAAGGCCCCACACACATTAAAATAAGACATTTTTATCATACTAGCATGTATGTATATGTAAGATGTGTACTTTTATCATTAGAATACTCTAATATGATGAAGTTTCTATATTTAATACGCACTGACTTTTCTACCTATCTCCAACTTGTTCTCCAACAGCTAGAATACCATAGATCTAGTCTAGAATATTGATGAAACTGTATTTTATAACCTGGCCCCAGTTAATACATGCATTTCTTTACTATGAAAAGAAAAGGCTTTTCTTTTCTACAACTTACTCCTAACCCTGACCTTAAACAAAAGAAACATATTCTATAGAAGCTTTCTCAAAAAACAAAAAAAATAGGAAAGTGTTAAAAGATTTGCAAAACACTTCTTATCCTTTTCTTTCCTTATGATCAATTGTTGATGGAATGAAAGGTGTAGATGCTGTACAGATATTCAAATGAAGACCTAGAACGGGTTTATATAGGACCATGTTCTTCTTCAGTCTAAAGAAACTAAATGAGACAAGAGAGCTACTTCATGCTAAAGCAACCACTAGCCACCAACAAGAACAAGCAACAGCAGACATTTTGCTGCTGTTAACGTTACACATCATAACTCCCATATCACCCAGATTTTTTAATCTTTGGATTTCCCCTATATTCAGCCAAAATTTTATGCTGATATGCATGTGTATGAGAGATCACATAGGTAGAATGGTAGGTAAGTAGATAGATCTACAAGTAGATTTTTCCCCAATTCACCCAGCTTTTGGGGTCAAACTAATGGATAAAAATATTCTGATTTTGTGTAAAACTGATCAAAGAAAGTGCTTTGAATTTATGTGAAAAAGTTTCCTATTAAGATGGTAGCTATTTTTTCAAACATGATTCCTTTTAATTGCGGAAAAGAGCCCAAAGGCTTTGTCAAAGGGCACATGTTTTCTATAAATCAAAACATAAATAAATGTGAGATTATTTCACTGGGCATACATATGGTTTTTGCTAAGTAAACTCTATTTATAAAACATTGTTAGCCTACACAGGAACTGCTGTCAACATTTATAGGAAAGGAACCTTTCTACTGCTCTGAATCTCTTGCCAGGATTTGAAAACAAGCCTAGGAACATTAGTTTTTTTTAAAGAGGGATCTGAGTTAAACTTAATATGAAATGGACTGCTATGTGTTTTCTAGTTTCTAAATGCTTGAAGGATTCTTCATATAACATCAGAAACTATCTACATTGCTGGGACCTCCATTATTTTTAACCATGCCATTGGTTCTGCTCTTTCTAGAAACTCTCTTTGACTACACGGAAGGGTTTCAGATTATTTCCTTTATCACTGCCAACAGACAAAAAAAAAAAAAAAAAAAAAAAAAAAATCCTTAAAGAGTCCTCAACATCCATTAAAAGGTGGCCTTCATCATGAGACTGGGGTCTTAATTAGAATAAGATTTACTCCATGTTTGTATAAATAAGTCAAATTATACTCTACAGTCATGTAAACTAAAAAGAACAAAAATGAAAAAAATTTTAAAAACAAAGTTGGTATTCAAAATTGCCACACCATCTTCTCCCAAAGGCTCATTTGTCTGATCTCTTCCCTTTATATTCTCATATAGACTATAAACACATTTTTCATGCTTACTCAGAGACTGAGACAAAGTTCTCTGTGAAAGGAATTAGCTACAAGCCAGCATGAACCAAGAGTCCTTGACAACCTACAACAGACCATACAAGGTAACAGCAATCTTAATAAAACTTTACATTCTCTATTTTCCATTCAACTTTTCTTTCTTGGACTCCAATACCTTCCAAAACAGAATTTTTTCCTATGCTTTTGCAATCAATCCCTACTCCATGTGGATCTAAGCCAATAGCTACAGCACAGTTGTGAAGAGTTCCAGAAAGAGACCTCTCACTCTCTCACTCTCTCTTGTATTTTTACTATTTCCTGTGCAGCGGTGCCTTCCCCAGTTGTAAGACTTGTCACCTCTTGGCATGAAATGCATTTGTTTTTATTTTTTAAGAAAAGCATACACACAGAAATGAGTCACTCTCTTGAGTGACAAAGGGAAAATGTTAGCTAGCTCCATAAAAATAACTCAAAAGAATTTTAAAATCTGCATATGAAACACTTAAATTTCCAAGTTAATCAAACCCTTAAATATATATAATGAAACCTTCACATGCAATTATCTGCATATGATTAAACTGCCTTGGAAGTAAAGGTCTTCTCTCCCAAATATTGTCCTAGAATTCCAAAATACTCAACCCAACTTACATAAAGAATATATCTTTGCAGGATATTGAAACAGAAAGGTTGCTTATAAAATGTGATCAAGTTTCCAAAGAGCTTAAAACTAGTAGTAGGGCCAGGGATATACCTCAGGGTAGAGCACTTGCCCTGCATGCAAGACCCTGGGCTCCATCCCCAGCAGTGCCAGAAGGGGGGGAAAATGTGAGAGATCAAGTAGAAAAACACAATATTTTCCGTATCATTCATTGTGGTAATTTTGCTGATTAAGAGCTAACTATCCTAATAGTAGACACTAATGAATTTGAAATTATAAGGAAAGGCTGAATTCTCCAGAACTTCTGTTCCTAATCAATCACCAGAGATCAGTGACATCATTAGCGCCTTTGATCACAGCTCCTCTTTCAAGCTCAGATGGGGCTGGATTGATCCTTGCTGGCACAGAGAATGGAGAAACACCTAGGAATACAATTCACCATGAAACATGAGAAGTCATCAGCAGCCCCCCCCCCCTTCAAAAGGGACAGAGAGAGCACATTCCAGGGCGACCCAACACCAAACAATAGAGCCACCTCATTAAATCCAAACCTAATTCCCTTCTGACTAGGATTCCCAAAGCACTTTAAGAGAGGAAGGGATGATAAGCTACTTTGCTTTCAAAGAATGCAGGTTATGAACCCTCCAGTTTGGTCTTCTTATCCAATATACCTACACAGGACAAGCCTCAAATCCTTTCTCCATAGGGGGAGGGAAAGTATGGATCCCCACCCACCCTTCCGCCCATTACAAAGCACTACAATGCAGAACTTCCACTTCTGAATTTTACTTCATAAAACAAGTAATATGTTTAAAATAAAGTTTAATTTCTTTTAAATTTTACTTAATGAAACTACTAGTGACTCCATCCAGATGCAAAAGAAAGTCCTTGAATATAATGATGACCTTAATATGATTTCAAAACACTTGGAGTACCGTCACTCAGAAAATCCCCATGTGCAACCGTCACTCTGGAAAGGAAAAGTTTTAATTGATTCTTATTACTTTAGTTCCATTGTTGTTTGCTGCTTTCCCGTCCTTATTTGTAATACCAGTCTAATTGAGCTTCGGGAACACTGGTGGAATGTAGTTTATTATCTCCCTCATCAGGTGATCAATGATTTCATTAATAAGACAGATAACAAAACTGTCATATCATCGACACTGTTATGAAAGATGATCCTAGCTTCCCGCTCCATTTTCCAAGGTCTGGGGTTCTCTGTGGCAGCTCTGAGTCCATTCAATATTTTCCACAGACAGAGAAAAGTGAAAATCCATTTTGAAACCAATTTCAATTAGGATCCAGAAGCTGTTATCACAGGTGTCGCAGAATGGGCCCGTAAGTGGAAATGTCGCCTATCCATTCTGAAATGAAACCTTATCAGGGGCTACAAAGATGGCTGGGGACAGCCTATCTGTAAATTACTTTTCGTCCTGTGTTAACTCAACCTTAGTTCTGTCATATGGAATTCTTTCCATCCACTAGTAATAATCTAATGACTAACTAGACACAGCACCCCAACGGCTTTCAGCCAGGCAAGGCTGTCCTCTTAAACATGGGTACAAATGCAAACACACTCAGGCCTGCAGTCCTGCAAAAGGATAGGCATGCTTTCAATGATAGAACTAAAAGTTTATTATGGGAAATAAAAGAAGCCCGTCTCCACCCATTGCATTCCTGGTGATTTTTCAATTGCAAACTCCAAGACCCCGTTATTTCATTAATGCAGCACCCAAGTAGTGAGGCTTTTCTCTCACATCTTTCAGTCTCCTTTTAGCAAATTATCCCATGACGGCGGATTTATTCAGTCAAAGACCTCAGACTTTGAGAGGCAACAAAAGAATCAAGAGACTTTCTGGTCCACCTGCCTGGCGAATGATGAGGCAGGGAAAAGTCTCCCCCAGAGAAACCAATCAAACCATTGTGTGGCACAGTCAGACCTTTTCAGCTGTCAAGCCAGAGAGCAGAGAGAGAGATGAAAGAACAGGGATGAAGCTACCATTTACGGAACCATGTGGGAATGGTCTCCTAAGATTTAATAATTGGGATGGAACTCAACTTTCTACAACTAAGGGGGAAAAAAGGGGGAGAAAAAAAGATGAAGAAAGAAAGAAAACAAGAAGGAGAAAGAGTCAAAGAAAGGAAAGAGAATGTGTAAGACGGGGAAAAAAAAAGAAAGAAAGAAAAGCACTCTGGATTGCACCAGGACTTTTATGTAAAAATTTTCCCTACCTGAGATGAAGTCCTGTCTATAAAGCCAAAAAAAAAAAAAAGGTAGGGGGGCAGCTGTGGCTCTCAACAGGGGGGAGATGGGGGGACAGAGGCTTCTGAAAAAAGAGAGAGGGAGAACCCTTAGTAAAGTCTTTCTTATTTTTCCTCTAGGTTATAGCAGCATTAAATGTTCAGATCCTCATTTTCTCATGCAATTAATTCAAAGTAAAAACAACAACAAAACACCCTTATTACTATGGTTGTAATTTTAAACATCAAATGGAAATTTAAATTAGCCTAAAATGTCCATGGTCAGGACACTGAAAAGAGACTCAGACTGGAAGAAACACTAGGGTGTAGATTTCTAAGCAGTTTTCAAGGACATTTCATTTCTACTAGGAATTCAACAGGAAATGTTTAAATAAAAGAGAAACAACAACAGCAAATATTGCTCACAGGACCTAAAAATCATGAATTCTTCTTAAAACCTGAAATAAACACAGTGCCGAGCAGCTACTGCAGTTCTCATGCTTTTCTCTTGTTGCTGGTGACTTAAATGGTATGCATTTACTACTAAGTCAAGTCTAAGGCACAAGGATTTGTTGAAATTTGGGGTGAGGGGAGGTGCTGGAACTGTCCCATGTGTTGATTATGACGATGACTACATGACCTTATGGATTTGTCAAAACTCACAGATCTGCACACAACAAAGAGTGAATTTTACTGTATGTTAATTTTTAAAATAAACATAAACTAAAGCAGATGTATCCAGAAAGGTTTCCATGTACACACAGTATCAGGAGTTTGTTCCCATTTGCCATCACCCTGTCTGCTGCAAGCTGTCTGGGAGAGCTAGCCCTCCCTAGCTGGGGTGAGGAGTGGCAGGAGCTAGAAGCCACCAGCCACTTCCCAGGGTGGGGAGATCTTCCTCCCACAATCACCCTTTGGCCCCTTGGGCTTCTACTACTTAGTAGTGGTTTTGACTCTGATCAGTTTGGTTCTGAAAATTTGGAACACCCACCCCACTTGATCACAAGTAATCCAAGGCAACCCAGAAACTTTCCACAAGCAAAACACATCAAGCTGTGGATTCTTGTCACTCCAAGCCTGTGGAGCTGCAGCATAATGGGGGTGATGTTTTCTCCGGATTATCTAAGCCTCCAGGAACTGTTCTTTTAGAGGAGGAATGTAACAGCTAGGGGGGTTGAGAGGCAGCCTTTGCCCTTAGGGAAGCAATTTGGCACAAAATTATTGACTTCATTCAATAATTTCAATATTGGACTATTTGTACTCAATGAGAAATAAACCCTAAATCTATCTGATTTTTTAAATCTAAACTGATGCCAATTTCAGGACCTGTGATTTGTGCTACTATTCTCCGATCCTAGTTCCTACCATCTACTGACCTTTCAGGTTAGGACCTGATGACCACCTCAAGATTTTCTATTAGCCAATGCTTTCTAATTCTCTCAAAGTGTAACCATTTATAAATACCCCAAAAATGATATTGTCCTGAAAGTACTAGGATGAAACATATCCATGAATTAAATCCACTACTGTTATTAATAATAGCTAGTCTCTTAGAGTATAACTGTGCCAGAGTCAGAGAGTTAAGTATTTAGTCCAAAATCACACAGTAGTCTCCCAGCAGGACTAAGGTTCAAACCTTGGCTTTCAGCCACATAACACTACTGAGTACTTTGTTACAAATACTCCCTCTCCCACTGCCCCATAGGTCTGGCAGGTTACTGTTGTACTTTGCAGGTTGATTCAGTACTGGCTGAGAGACTCTCAGATCAGCACAAAACATCAAATTGGAACAGGGCATGGTGAGGAAGGTAGATAAACTAGATTTAATGAAGTTTAATGAAAATGTAAAAAAAAATAAGTATTATAAGAGGTGGCATACAGAATTTTTAGGGCAGTTTTACTTCTCTATAGGATGTTGCAATGTTGAATATGTGTCATTATGCATTTGCAAAACCCACATAGTGTACAACTGTGAATCTAATGTAAACTAGGGACTGCTGTTTACAGTAATACATCAATATTGGTTCAATAATTCTAACGAATGGATCATACTAATGCAAGATGTTAATAAAAGAGGAAACTGAGAACTGGCAGGGGGGACATCTAGGAGCCTTGTACTTTCTGTTCAATTTTTTTCTATAAACCTAAAATTGCTCCAAAATTTAAAGCTTATTAATTAAAATAATAATTTTTAAAATTTTTTAGAAAAAATTCAATTGTCACTGGGTAGTTCCCAAAAGGATATAAGACTATATGGGAAGAGAGACCAAGGACATATATTTAAGAAAGATTTCAATACAAACTGATGTTAGCAAAACACACTACAGAAAAACACAAGAACAAAGGCAAAGAACCCTTCTGTTTAACCAAAGTATACGTTATGGGATGGCACAGTAGAAGACCCATGTATTAGACTGGAAAGTCAGGCTGGGGTCAGATTTTTGAAGATGTATAAATATCAAGTGAAAGGCTTTAAGCTTTATTCTAGAGGTAGGTGGGAGTCACCAAAGATTCTAGAGCAAGTTTGTGGACTACATAGAACTATAATACTAATTTGGCAAGATCATGTCTAATGCATGAGAAGAGGAGACACCAAAGTCAAGGTGAGTGGGCAGAAGGTCACTTTAATCATCTAGGCATGAGGTTGGGGTGATTTAAATATCACCGCGGTGTAGTAGGGTGGCCTGAAGGACATCTAACAGGTCTTCAAAACTGGCAGGACCTGGGAAGCTTGAGAGGGGGAGGGTAAAAGGTGATGGTGTGGTGTCAAGCCTGGGTGACCACAGGAAAGGTGATATAGTTCACCAAAATAAAAAGCACAGTGGTAGCCAGTATTCAGGGGGATGTAAGTTTAGAGCCCAGAAGAGAGCTCTTAATGAGAATCAGATTAGTCAGCATCAGTCAGCTGGTTTAAAAACTTGACAGCTCTTTTTAAAAAAATAAAATCAAATTCTAATACAGCCCAAAGCACCCTACCCTACAAATGGTAATAGACCCCCTAAAGGAAAAGAGTTCACCCTGGGGCTGGGGGCAAGAGGTGGGGGCAAGAAAAGGGATATGCACATGCTGATTCCAATGCAAGACAATCAGCACAAGGATGGATTTCAAGGTTCAAGAAATCAAATAAGTTCCTTAAAGTTATCTTCCCTATTTTCTGATTTAAGGAGGCATTCAGAAGAAGGATAGAGAAAATTTAGTTTCTTTCTAATCCACCCTCCCTTAAGACGAGCAAACACAGTCCCATTTGGGATTTGTGCAACATCTTGAACTATTTTTCAGACATCTGAGTCCAGCAAATTCAATGTTACATTTGCCAAACATTTTCCCCTAAATTTGAAAACCTATGTGTCTTTTCAAGGAAAAACCCAATCCTTTTATTTTAGATTCAGAGCATTTAATTCCTCAGCATTACTTTATCCTAATAGCAATGGCCGATCTTTGCTGAGTTCTTCCTATTACATGTTCCTGGCCCAGTTCAGGCATTGCCTCACTTAATCCTCCCAACATAGGTCCTGTGAAGTAGGGGTGATTATTTTCTTGCTAAACAGACAAGGAAACTGAGATGTGGAGAAGGTCATTGGCCACACTCAGAGCCAGGGCTCAGCATTGCCAAAATTCAGCCCACGCTTTCAGATGCAAAAACCTGTGTGTCCTCCAAACGAAATCCTGTAATAGGAAATCCATTTTATCTGAAAGTCCTTTCCATCCTCTAGCTGGGAGGTGACAGGGAAAAGAAGGGCTGAACATTTAAAGGGATAAGAAACCTAAAACTCCTAACCGCACTGTGAATTGCCTGCCTCCTTCTGAACAGAATCAGGCACATAGACTCCACATAAAAAAAGGTCAAGGAGACAAGAGCCCACAATGGAGAATGGGAATGAATTTCAAATTTTCAACAAAACTCCCACCCCTAGTCAGAAGACCCACAGAGATCACAATGAACACCTGGGTAATTGGAAAGCACACTGCTGAGCCAGGAAGTAACCAAAGGGAAAGTGAAAACTAAAAACAAAAACATCTCCTTAGGTATTTACAGACCACAATACTTTCCCTTTATAAAACTCAAGAGTTTTTAATCAGAGAACCAAGCTCTTCTTTTGAAAGAAGCAAAGTGACCGGGGAATTTCCTCTCCATTATTAATCTAATAACTTTGATTTCACATTGCTTGCCATTAGGATAACAATTTCTGCTTTCTATCACCTGAAGGTCCCCACCACCAAACCATTAGGTCTGATAAAAGATTCTGGAGACCACAATCATATATCATGAGTCTCTACCTTTTTTTTTTTTTTTTTTTTTTGGTGGGGAAGTACTGAGGATTGAACTCAGTGGCTCTCAACCACTGAGCCACATCCCCAGCCCTATTCTATATTTTATTTAGAGACTGGGTCTCACTGAGTTGCTTAGTGCCTCACTTTTGCTGAGGCTGGCTTTGAGTTCATGATCCTCCTGCCTCAGCCTCCCAAGCTGCTGGGATTACAGGTGTGAGCATGGATTCTTCTCATTTTAAAGCAAAATTATAGGTTAATAAGAGCTAGCAGATTACTCCTCTAAAACAAAACAAAAAGGGAGGGGGGCTGGGGTTGTGGTTCAGTGGTGAAGCACTCACCTAGCACATGTTGGGTACTGGGGTTCAATCCTCAGCACCATATAAAAATAAATAAACTAAATGGGGATATCGTGCCCATCTACAACTAAAACATATTTTTTAAAAAAATTATAGGCCAAAAATGAGGCAAAACCCTTCAAATTGAAGAGTCGATAAGTGATAGAAGAAAATTTATAGGATAATAAGAATGTGTAAAACACCGGAAGGTCTAGATTTTTAAACTCTTATTATTTGGGAAACACAACACGTAGCTTAGAAGTAGTAAAACCATACCAGAAACACAGATGATTAAAGCATTTTACTTTTTGTCTAGCACATTAGCAGACTTGGGCATTCTTAAGCTATGACACCTAATATCTGAATGTACATGTATTATATGTGAAAGCCACCATAGTAGATGATATTGGAAATGTTAGAAACATTCAGAAAACTTTCCTTTGTCATTTCCATTTCATGAACACTAAAGCTTAAAATTGAATTATGCACACATGAAACTCTGGGCATACTATGGTTCCAATGTAAAGATCATCGAAGCCTTTAGAAGTAGATAGAGGTTCTTAAGTATTACAAAAATCAAATCTAACTTGTCTTTTTTCCCATACAAAATCTAAGGCAGTTTTTCACTTTTGTTATTTTAAATTTTGATCTTCTGTATCAAATGCTGTTCAAGGTTTTTGAACCGTGCATTTTGGCTGTGAGTCTGTGTGTGTTTAAACAAAACTCTATATGAATGTTATTCTAGGGAGCAGAGACTCAGCTGAGAAAAGCAAGAAAACAGACCTGCAAGGACACGCAGTGGAATGTGCGTGGTTTGGCTGAGAGGCTCACAATCAAGAACAAATTACACCACATAATAGCTGGAAAAGTTAATTAAGTCAACTTAACCAATAATTTCACCAATAACAAAACTTTTTTGTTTGTTTGGATTTTAACTGTAACATGGAAGATGGGAGAGAAATTGCATACATTACATTCATTGGGTTCTTGGCGCTGAATTCATCTTTTGACTGTCCAGTTATAAACTGAAGCTCAGAGCTTTGTAAAGAAAGCATAAGAAACCCCTGGAAGCAGGAGCAATCAGTACTACATGTCATCGCATCCAAATAATTCTATTTTCCTTTCTGTGAATAAACCTTGGAGAAGGGATCCAGGCATTTCTGAAATGTTTGTAGAAAGACAGACAGACAGACAGATGAATGGATGAACAACAGCCATAGCAATGGCAGCCACCATCCCGCGCATGCATACACACACACACAGCACACCAATCTTTGAAAGTCTGCACACTATGAGCTCTGAACTCAAACAGGGCACAGGACCAAAGCCCACACACTGGTCTTGATGGCCAGGGCAGAGAGAGGGGGAATATGTGGCCAGAGAGGGAGCTTGCAAAACAAAGAGGCTGTGCAGTTCCAACGATCCACACCCCTTTCCATAGTCCCAAGACTGTAAAGAGACTCTAAATAGTCAGATGAAAACTATAGAGTACCCTGTAAAAACAATCATTGTAATTATTAGCATTCACCCAAACAAAGAAAAAGTTTTATTTTTTCTTTATTTTATTTATTCTTTCTGTTTTTAAATATGTTTGCTCATTTTACTGGAGTCCTCCTGTCAGGCTGAAATCAGTGTTTTAAAAACACCATTTCCATTTTTCTTTTATTTGGTTGAAACAATGTTGTCCAGTATTGAAAAGTGGTCAATCTCTTAGAAGAAACAGGAACACTGAAAAAACAGTCAGGGCTCCCAGGATTCCTAGGACAACTATCATTCAGGTATGTGCCCTGCAAACTTGACTAATGAGTGTTTGCCCTAAATGGGACAGGATTTATAGGAGGAGATGCAGGCTTCAAGGGCACAGGCTGACAGGGCAGGAGGCCAGTGGAGTGTGGTTTAGGAAACAGGTCTGTGATTATTCCAAACTATGGGACAGGCTTTTGTAAGTCATGACTGCTCCTTCTCTGACTAGTTTTCTCTGGAACCTTCTTGCCTGCCATGGGGCTATTCTGATTAATTCTGTTGCCAATAACCCTCACTGGTGTCATGAGGGGAACCTGTGGTCAAAAAGCATTTCAAGACAAATGCAGCAGCAGTAAAATATTTCCTGAGCATGTGTCTGGTATGCAAGCAGCAGAAGCAAAGCATCTTCCTAATAAGAGATTACTGAGAAGACTCTGCTGGCATTCATGAGCAGGACAGTGGCTCCTGCAGGCTGCACACAGTGCAACAGCATCTTCCATCATCTTCCTTATACACACGTGTGCTCACACATACCACATACACATGCTCCCCCATTATCTCACTCACCCCGACTCTTTCTCACTCAACCACACCCATGCATGCTTACCCATACTTACACAAACTATGAAGACAACCGGAAGATGCTGTTTCATGAAGCAGAAAGCTCTTACCCTACAAAATTGCTATTAAAATTACCAGATAACCAATACTGTGTGTATTGATTCCACTTCTGAAATAATAAATTGGCCTAATTTTTAACAATTGCAGGAAAAAGAAATAGGATCGCCTATTTTTTAAACGGGAAATATGCTTTTCATAACCACATTGGAAAAACAATGCAAATATTCTAGCTCAATTAAAATAAGCTCCAGTCCTGAATTTAAACACCACAAATAAAGGGGGCAATACAGACATCTGTTTGCATATGCATATGTAAAGTAAACTTATTATTGTAACCCAGACATAAATATATCTCCCGAAAGATCAATGCAAAACTGGACTCATTAGTTAGCAGGTTTGCCAGCCAGTTCCCTCCCTTCCCTGGCACAACCAGAAGCACCCACTCATGAAACCAGGTGAAGGAATGAGATTGGAAGCACAGACTTAGAGCAGCAGCCAGGCTTCTCAGGAATACCTATCCTCAGAGGCGAAGGTTTGGGCTGCAGTTAGTTACATTCCAGAGGAGATTCTGACTCTCCAATTGTGCATTAAAAAAAAAAAAAAAAAAAAAAACACTGTAATTCAACCTAGTAAAATCCTTCTTGGAATAAATAAATTATAAGCCCACAGGCAAGGAGGGAGCAGGTTGGCTCATGCAAATCAGTGAGCCCAGATATACAGTATCCAGGAACTTGGAGAGCAGGTCAGCTCATCCTAAGGGCACATGGAGAAGTAGAGTGAAATTCAGGGAGGTCAGGAATGGCTGTGAAATCTACAAAAAGCAAAGGCCTTAATAGTCTACAAGGGTGGAAAAGCCTGCAAAGGAAGCAAAGGTTACCACTAACCTATTCAGTCTGTTCTTACCACAGAGGACTCTGGAATTTATTTTCTGTACTCCATGCTTCAACTGAAATGCCTCTCAACACTTTGCTTAAATTTTAAAAAACACAAAACACAGCAGACAGAAACAGTGACTCTGTTATCTCTGAGAACAATTAAGTAAATTAAATTTATTTAATCCAACAAATGAAACCCATCTCAAGGTACTCATGCTACCTTGAGGTTCAACTTTTAAATTTTAAAATCCTTTAGTAGAGACTACTTAAAATTTGCTAGGGGGAGACCCTGACACAAATTTTGACAAGACAACTTTTGTGTCTTTTGTAGAAAACTAATTATTCCAACTCATATAGACTTTCTACGTGAAATGCAAATCATTTTGAACTCTTGCCAGACTAATCAAGATGATTTCCAAAATGCCAAAACAGGAACTTCCTATAATAAATAACCTATCACATTTACATCTCAAATTAGAAAATTTGGAAGAAAACGTGTAGGTTGGGTGCCAAAATAGAGATTACTAAAGCCTGCCCATTCCACACACCCCCACCCAACCCACCCATTGGCTTTCTTTTGCCTCTCATAGAACAAACACTGGTCCAGGTGCAAATGCTCAATTCCCAAGGAATGCAGAGAACATAAAAATGACTGCAGGCTTGGCCGCTGGTAATCCCTGTGGCTGCTCACCATTGGAAGTGGTGCTGGAGGCCACGGCTTTCTCGCTGACATCTGTTCGAGTGGAGCATTTCACGATGGAATTCTCGACTTTCTTCTTCTCAGTGTTCGTGGAGCTGTGGGACTGGGCCTCCATGATGTCTTCTCATTACTTCAGCTCTCTTCTAGGAGGAACGCCTACAAAAAGGCACAGTGCCATCAGAAATGATGGAAAAGAAGACCTCACTTAAAAGTGCCCATCGCATGTCGCCTGAGAAGAACCGAGAACTTTAGCAAAAATTCAACATCTGAACAGTGCTTCTCCACAGGTTTTCAGGCGATCATGCTTTCAGGTCTTAACAATCCAGTCAAATGTTGTCCACGCATGCACAAGGAGAACAGAGGGAAATAGCCAAAATGTGGAAATTTCCCCATGATCTAAATATCTCCAACTCCAATTATGTTTACAGTATGAAACCCAAGTGCCACATTCCTCTTTTAAAGCCATGTCTACAAAAGTCTCTACAGGTAGTCAACTTTACAGGAAGGGGCATCAGGACAACTTCCAAAGCAGGGAAGATATTTTTAAACTATAAATTAGATGTTTCAAAGAGTGTCCCACAATTTCTCATAAGCATACTCGACTAAAAGTTCTGAATCAGAGGGTGATTTAGCCAAACAGTGATCTTTCCTCTGTTCATGAAGATATCTGAATTGCAATGTGCTTCTTAATTCAAAATCGTTCAGGTAAACCATATTCTTTAAGCCTTCTTAAAACGTGAGAGTGTTTCAGTTCATTTGAATTACATTTTTATAACAAAGGTAATAGAACAGCATGCTCTCAGTTCCACGAGGAAGTCAAAAGATCACCGAAAGCAAAGACTGGGATCATTTAGGAAATATGAAATCTAAACTAAAGGCAAGTTCAGTTGTCTTTCACTAGCTTCATTCATGTGGTAATTGCTCTAACTCATCATTCATCAATTTTCACTCTATTTAGTTCATGTTCTCTTTTTTGCAGCAATGTTCTACACCTACAAAGAATACAAGATGAAAAGTCCCCTCTCTGGCATGTTTTTATGTTTTCTTCGAGCTATCTAGATTGCAACACCCATGGTAGGCATTTCATCTGTCTACTCATCTGCTTATTTTTCCACATTTAGCAGACGCCACAGTGTTCAATCAAAACAGTGATTACTGAAATAAAAGAAGCAACTGCTTAACTGGCTCAAAAAGTTAAAATGCCAGATGAAATATATTTAGTCACTTTTAACTCATATATGCAAGGGAACTGCAAATTCTTTAACATACAATAAATTCCCCTTGACCTGGATTTCAAGTAACCAGAAGGCTTAAGAACCAGAGGCCACATGGTACTGTGGGCAATGGCTCCTCCACTAACTTCCATTTCTTTTTTGAGATTATCCAGTGTCATTCATTGGAAAACATACAAGTTATTTAAGAACAGCTTTTGTAGAATAAAAAGAAAAAAAAAAGAAGCACTAAGTTAAATTTACATATCAATTGTAAGATCCACTCCAAATTCAGAAACATCCTTCAAAGAGCACTGACAAAGGGTAGGACAAGTGAAGGGTCTGCAGGGCCCCACAGCAGGGCTGCCACCAGGTCCAAGTCCAAAGGCCAAGGCCACCTAAATGGTGACTCTGGAGCTGTCCAGCACTCAACCTCCAGCAATCTGTTGCCAAGCTTCCACTGTCTCGTCTTTCAAATGACAGAATCAGACAGTAGCACTGGATCCTGTCTTTTCCCCTCCCCCTTTGGGGTAGAAGAAGCACATCCTCTTTCAGAACATGCTAAAAGTTAAGGATCTTCTTCCCAGAAATATCTTGAAATGCAAAAAGTGTGCATTTCATTTCCAAGGGATCACAGACCCTCTAAAACTTTTCCATGAGTCCAGATAAAGAATTCTTAAATGACAACCCTATGATGTTCCTGCTAGCTCTAACAACCCCAGAATTATTCATTACCTGGTTTTTAATGCTTCCCCAAAAAACTAATTTAAATATCTTCTTTAAAGTATGTCATGACAGGCTGGTGTGGTGGCACATGCCTGTAATCCCAGTGACTCAGGAGGCTGAGGCAGGAGGATCACAAATTCAAAATTAAAAAGTAGGGGCAGGGCTGAAAATGTAGTTCAGAGGTAAAACATCCTGGGTTCAATCCTCAGCAAAAAAAAAAAAAAAAAAAAAAAAAAAAATTAAAGAAAGAAAATTAAAGTATGTCACAAGTACAACTCAACCCTGTGAACAGTGGTACAGGAAACATTTGCACCAGTGTTGCTATAGTGCTTACCAGGTATTCTGACTCCCACATCCAATTCCAAGACAATGCATCTGTCTTGGAGGGTGGCACCTGGGAACATGTATTTTAACAAGCACTAATTATCAGGCTCACTAAAGCTTTTAAACAGTTGTTCAACATATTTAATTTTGCTCTCTGCTTTAGATGGGTAAAAGAGAGCCTCATGGAATCCTTCAAGAACTAGACAAATTCATGAACAAAGTGCATCCAGAATACTAAATTTGCACCTTACACAAACCTATCTCAGCACACAATGATAAACTTTTCACCTAGATAAATCTTTGCAGAATGTCCATCTCCCCCTCTAGGCTGTAAGCCCCACCAGGACAAGGCTTCTGTCTTCCCAGCACCTGGTACAGGGAAGATTGTTTAATTAGTGAATAAACTATCTATCTCATTGGTGTCTCTGTGACTTCAATGAGTCTGCAGTATCTTGATTTTAGTCACTACTGAGTTAGTTATGTACATTTTATTCTATAGCTGGTGTTTCCTTTAAAATTGGCAAATGTAAAAACTAAAATTTTAACAGGAATACTTCATCAAAATACTCTATTCTTAACCACTGATAAATAGGCACTTAACCATCTCTGCTTCTTCCAAAACCCAAATACAGTTTTATTAGTTGAATTTGAATATAGTCTACTGTTAAAACTGCACATGTAAACAAGCAAGTGGCCCCGAATACCCCATTAAGAGATGGAGTTTCTAGAAAAACTAAGTCTTCTTCCTTAGTAGAGGAAGCTAATTAACAGTAAGTAGTGAGATAAGTCACCAAAGTTCCTTGACAAACTTGGTTTTTGTGGAGTTGCTGGCTTTTCCCCCAAGGCAAAGGACTTCATTTTAACAAAGCAATAAAACCCTCCCAATACTCATCACTAGAGAGAGGGTCATGTGAGAAGAGGTAAGGCTCCAGGCGCTGCCTGAAATCGCACTAATTAATAGTCTAAAAGAATACTAATTCCTACCCCTGTTTGAAATGGATTTTTTAAAAAATTAGGCCCTTGGTCACTCAAGAGTCTACCCCCTTCTTCTATTTTGACAACTCATTTTTGGATCTCATTAGTTAGTAACTAATTATTTAAAAGTGTGGTTGATGCTTGAAATGGGGCTATAAAAATGGCAACTTGCCAAAGCAGACATCTGCTTCCTGTATATCCCTATAAATTATATCAGCTTATTTTACTGATAAAAACATAATTTTGTTTCTGTCTCTTATCAAGAGAAAGTCTTAACATTTTGGTAACTCACACCTCATCAAACTGTGGAGGAAAACCAATGAGCCAAAAAATGTGGCTGCTTCTAGCTGAGGTGGTGGCTTTTCACAGGACAGTAAAAGCTTTGGAAAACTCAGTCCTGAGTTGATTCATTAAAGCATTAGGAATAGAAGTGACCAGTAAAATGTTCTGATGGAATCCTAACCCACAATGGGTTCCATAGCACTACTCTTAAAGCCTAGTTTCTTAAATAATAAAGTTTAACTTATTTAGAACATTAGTATCAAGACAAAAAAAATATTAAGCTGTGGTCCACTTCAAAGACTTTTCTCTGAAGGAAACATGCCACTGTTTTTCAGATGTGGATGAAAGGAGATATTTTCCCGCCTGATATAGTTTCCTTGCTTACAACTCCATACAGTTCCCCTTTAGTCCCTTTCACCATTGAAACATTACATGAAAGATTTGCAACATGCCCCTTGACTTTTTGTGCTTAAGGGGGGAAAAAGTGTAGCTAATGTTTGAGTCTCCCAACTTAAGTACACTTGAGTACACGAAAATTAAAACAAAAAATACATAAACCTGCAACCAATAAAAACTGTTCTCCTAGTATATTACTCCTAAAATTTTAAGTTTCATAGATTTAAAGAAAAAAAAAAAAAACATGAGGGATGAGCATTCTCTCTTGGAAACAATCCAGACTTTTCCTACTTAACTATCACTGAACCTTTTGTAATTCCTGAAGCCAAAACCAAGGGCACAATTCATTCCAGACCCTATTTTAACCTGCCTGCAGGTGGGTGTTTTCTTTCTAAATGATAAATCTAAACCTACATCAGCCTCCAAGGCACATAAAGCTTCCTGCAGCCACAGCCCAGTGATGCTGTAAAGCAGGTTCCCCTTCGAAAATGAGCGGTGGGGGGCGGGAACATTTCCTAAATTCGAGAATTCTTAAGGGGGACCTACGTTTTAAACCAAACTTTCACGCAAAACACTTCAAGAGGTCTGCTTTAGAGTCGCCATTGAGTGATGCAGGCGGGGACGCAGGGGGTACCCCCAAACCGAAACTCTCATCTTTACAAAGACCTTTATCACGCCAATTATTCTGATCGGGCTGTGTGGTTATGTTCTATTTTGTTTGAACGGTCTCTCACTTCCTGTCCGGTCACCTCGGACGGTTGCAATGCACGTTTTTCACACCTTTAACCACTTTTTCCCGCGCCCGGGGTCCCCCGCGCCTGCGTCTTAATTCCTCTCTGGCTGTCCCTCTCCGCAGCAGCGGCGCGGCCAATTCATTAGCGAGCGCCGAGCCCGCGCAGCGCCGTCTGAGCGCGATGTCGCCGCATCCATCATCATTACATCAGCGCGGGGAAGTCCACGCCGAGTGCTCCCGGCCCCTGGCGCGCCCCAGCCAGTGCGCCGGCAAACAGAGCATGGTGAATTTCTCAGAAATAGCTCTGGGTATCTGGGGGCAGAGGAGGTGCTCCCAGGCCCGGCTTTGATCCACATTCCTGAAGCTGCCTTTCGGGAGACAATGCATGTCCGGCAGCCAGGCCGCGGGAAAGGGAAAAACACTGGCGGGCAGGGGCGGGGGGCGGGGGGCGGGGAGGCGGGACAAGGGGATGGGGGGGCGGTGTCTAGAGCCAGCAGAGCCCGGCAGTCCCTCTGTAGCGCACAGAAGCAGCTCTTATCAATTTGGATCACATTAGTTACCCTGCTCCTTGGGAATATCCCTGGGCATCTGCAAACTCTCTACAGTTGGCTCAGCAAACAGACGTAGGGGAGGGCCCTGGTTGCATTCATACGGAGGTTTTAACTAGCTAAATTTAGGAAGGTGTAATCCTATGGGTACTTTGCAGTGCGGTAGTGTGTGTGTGTGTGTGTGTGTGTGTGTGTGTGTGTGTGTCAGAGAGACAGAGAGAGAGACAGAGAGAGAGAGAGATTGAGAAAAAACTATAATAAAACACTGGGAAAACTTGAAAACTCTTCAGGAAACCAATGGATGTGTACTTCACTCACAAGAATTCTAATTCACTATTAACCTGCCCGCCCCCCAAACATTTTTCTTCATTAATTGCCACAAATAGATGCAGGTGCTGAATGGTTAAGGCACAGACACATGGCCTCATTGTCTCTCAGGGAAGCCCTTCATGAGGTTCCAAATCAACCTTCACCACCACAGAGGCTTTATGTAGTTGTCAATAGAGAGCATGAAAAGTCCTAATTCTGGAAAAGTGTGCAAAAATCAGCCTTTCCCCATAGAAGGTCTGCAGTGAAGCCTCCAACCCACAGACAAGCAGGATTCTTCTATTGTTTAAACGAAACTTTTTTTTTTTTTTTAAAGAAAGCATCAGTTGGTAAAGCCATCTTTGAAAGTGATGTTTGAACTGAATGAAGCAACTTTCTAATCTAAAATGAAGTGGATGTGCAGTTATAAACTGCTAGAGCATCCTTCCTGAACAGTGTACTTCATTTATTTTCCTAATGCAGTGGAATTTATTTTTAAGTTGCCTGAACTTGGCTTTGCTTCTTTTTTCTAATGCTTTTAAAGATTCAAAACGATAAAGTTAAATGTCTGACTCACGAAAACCTGATCAGTTTCGAATAGGTCAGAACAGTTACTGGTCACAAAAGATCAGAAACAGAAGACATTCCAATAGGCAATGCAATGCTCTTAATAGCACAATGATGAAGTTTGAAGTGAGAAATGACTGTATAGGTGAGGGAACCACTGCTCCAAGGGAAATAAGGTTTTCCTTCAGAGAAATCACATTTATTTACATCTCTCTGTATACTGGTAAGCTGAATGATCTCCTTACTTTGGTAAAATTCCAGGAGAAATCAGTCTGGGTAGGGATTTCTGAGACAGCCTCCCCTGTGTCACTTCTCTCACAGAGAGTGACACTTCTCTCACACTTATTACTAATAGATCAGCTGCTACTTCAGGATGCTGCTCTTGGAGCAATGTTTAGGAAAAATTCCTATCAAATATTTATACCTTCCTATAGCTATTACACAACTCATGTCCAAAAAAAAAAAAAAAAGCCATCTAGAAAGATAATTTTTACAGAAGAGAGAAACACAAGCAAATTCTGACTTTAAAAACTTTTTTGTCAATTTTGGAAGTGAAAAATAAGTCTTGAGCAAATGAGCAAAACATAGGAAATTTAAAACACATCAGTGCCTCCCATGTAATCATGCACTGGAGAAAATCTCTTCTAAGTTTGTAATGTGGTTGACGGTTCCTTGTGTTCAAAATATCTTTCTGAACTTAAAATCAATTAGGTAGGCATAACCTTTGTGACACACCAACAGTTCTCAGGATTTCTAAGGCTTCCTTTCCCTTCCTGTCTGTAATGCCTTCCTTCTTCTGCAGGAAAAGAGGCCCAACTTCATAAGTTCTTAATGAAATCTTCATGAATTTTTAACTATAGTATTTTTTAATGTACAATTATTTCTCCTTTATATAGGATTGTTTTTCCCTGTGGTCAGGAAAGCTCAAAACCTTAACTGCAAATAAGATCCGCTATCTGTCCTAGTGGTCATTAGTAGCACACAGGGCTCCCCAAATCTGCTGCCTATTGTTTTCAATTTTTCTTTCCTACATTTCTGATGCTTCTGATCACAGACAAGCAATATTCATAACAGACAAACCAAATGGAATTACTCAAAAAGGGAAATAATTGCCTGGTTATGGATTAAGGGAATTTAGTTTTGGGAAATTAACTACATCTAAACTTTTAAGAAATCTATGTTTAACTTCACCCACTGAAAAGCCTACTCAACATGAAAGTAATCAGTGCTATTTCAGTTAAAATCACAAATGGCATTTGTGAGGCGGTTTTACTCTTCTGCCTTGTGTATTTAAAAGAAAAGATCATGAGCTACTCTTTCTCAGATGCCAGAAGTACTTTATAACAAACATTCCAGGAGAGTATAAGATCTCTATTTAATATGTTACAATTTCTGAATTCTGCAAAACTATAAAACATCAGTACTCTGTGCTTTGCTTACACACTGCAGGAAGCAACCTACATAGCAGGTACCATTAAAGAATGAGCAATAATGTGGAGCAAAATGACATCCCCACTTTCTGCAGGTTAGATGAATACAGTCAATCCTCAGAAACCTAGATCTGCAGTCAGTTATCAGCTATAGATCAGTTAAGCTCATGAAAAGTGTATTCCCCTTAAACCCATATATATCACAAAAACACCATGACTGATCAAATGTGTCCCTCTCTCACTTCACTGAGGTTTAAAGGAATTAAAAGTTTCCACATATTTTGAGAAAACATTGTTTAATTATTTGTATAGAATTTATATAACTTTGAATTCCCAGAATCATGGGTCTTTACAATAAAGCTTAAGAGGATAGACAGCATGTTCTATGAATAGTAAATGACATTCAAACTATCATAAATATTAGACCAATACCTTCTGGGTTTTAAAAATCAGCTACAGATAATCCAAGAAAACTTAAGATAGTTTTTGTGAAGGACTATTCACCACACTGTATTCTCCTAATTTTTAAACTTTTGATTCTTCAATCTTGACTATAATTTTCAAAGCCACTTTTTAAAAACTTAGGAATTTTTTTTTAAATGAAGACTTATTTGTAAAAACTATCCACGGTTCACTGATCCTATAAACTATGCCTATTCACACACAACATTCTCCAGCTGTCTTATTTCTGACCCTTTGTAAGCACAGAACTGCCAATCTAACCTATACCAAACTACATACCCTCCAATGAGACTCTCTGGTATGGAATTTCATTTTAACATCCACAGTTCAAATAGCAGACATTGTCCTCGAGTGGTGTGGCCTGGTCCACACATCTGGTCACTCTATTCCAGGTTTCCATAGATGTGAGTTATTAAGGCTTCATTCTTAAGCTGCTGGATGAGGTTTCTCTACACACTGATAACTTTCTTCAGAATGAATTATTCTTTTTAAAAATATCACAAAATGAAATCAATAACAGGGCTTAACTGCCTCATTCCTTCATTACTGCAATTTGAAACTTATCTTTCATCTAAATGGTGAGTTTTCAGTCTCTTTTTGTAAAAATCGATAGTTTGAAATGTAAAGCACTCTGGAGTCTTGTTAGGCATTTTATGTAATCTTCAAAAAAAAAAAAAAGTCAAAGCAGCTAAGGTAAAAATTTCTACCTGAAAATAAGCATATATAATGTCATGCAGCATTCTGAAGTTATATCACTTTTTGAAAATTGCACTTATCTCCCATTATTGAATTAATTTAATTCTGTGGTATAAAAATTCCACAAGTACACAATCAAATGCTTGTATGTTACTTCTGTGCCACCCCCCGCCCCCAAACACACACACACTCATGGCCCCCTTTCCTCCAGAAAGAAGTAAAGAAAAGAAAAGCCCCTCTAGCTGTTTCAGGCCAGCAATCAATCCAATTTACTGCAGGTACAATTTATATGTACAGTGCATGCCACAACAAAACCACAGTGTGATGCCAACATGGCCCTTAAGAAAGTTTTCCCCTAAATCTCTGGAAAGGAGCTTTAAAAGAAAGCAAGGATTACAGTCAGCTAGAAGGTAGGGAGGGGACTTACCTCAAACCCAGCCAAGCGGAAATCAGAGCAGTAATTCTACAAGTCGACAGAGTACACTTTCAAAGCTATAATGGTGTGAAGAAGTGCTGGGCAGCATGGCCTGAAGGCAGCACTAATACACTGATGACTAATGGCTGGGCCGGGGCAGACAATGAATTTGGGGCTTGAAAACTAACAGAAACCATGCAGTACTTTGACAAATGGGCTTTCAAGATTTCATTCATTGAATAACCTTTAAGCACAAAATTGGCTCCGGTTCTCTTGGGAATGATATGACATGTTGCTGGACAATGATGTAAGTATTTTCTTTTTTAATTATGACTCTTACGCAAAACACAAGAGCACCATATACGAGGATACAGCTATAGACACCACAGACGCAGACGTGGAACTCAGCACAATATTGCCTTTCAGGAGGGGGCTGAAATGTTCCAGTGCCACCTTATTAACTATGTAATGGCTTTTTCATTCAGCTTCTTTAGAAAGCCATAGATTTTCTGAGACATTTTGTCGGGTTGAAATATACACACCCAGAACAAAAAAACACTTTCACATTAAACACACACACACACGCACACACAGGTAATGAGTAGCTAAGAAATTTGGCACTAAAACATAGTGCATTTAGATTTACAAATGGAAAGTCTAATTTTCAGGGGCCAGGCAAAGGAAAAGTGTCATAAAACAACGGAGACACCAGCGTAAAGTTTGCAATCAAATGCACTTACAAACACACTTAACATCCAATGTCTTTTCCACAGCTCTCCTCCCTCTTCCCAGCTTAATTAGCCTTTCGATTTAAAAATAATAATTTTGGCAATTTTTAAAGAGAGAACGAAATATCAAAAGTGTCTCTGAATTAACAAGTACCACTTACTCCAGACAGCATTGCCTTTAGCAGGTCCTAAAAACTTAAGAAAAGGATCTTAAAACAGGAAGCTTAGTGAGCTCATAAAACTGTTGTTGGAGCCAGGAACACATAGCATATTTAATCTGCAAACTGTGAGAGTCCACAGTGATTTCAACAAGATCTGAGGCATGCCCTCAAGGTTTGCTGGGATCTGGGATTAGGGGGTTGATAAGAACCTCTACTGCCCATGGACATGTTTTTCTTCTGCAGTTAAACACAAATGCATGGAGACGTTTGACTGCTGCTTGGCGTTACTGCTCAAGTTATATAAAAGCTTTGCAGCTCCTTTTGCTGTCAATATATCAAAGTTTAAAAAAAATCATCAAAGTGTGAAATTTCATTTAAAGTCTTCGCCAGTCTACAGCTCTATTTCACAGGCCCATCAAATAAAAGTAAAGATGAAAAATGCACTGAAAGTACTTGAGAAAGTTTGCAGCAGTACCCCTGCCCTGTTGTTGTTTATTCTGTCTCCCTTTATTTGCTTTGAAACTAGAACGGATCAATTTTCATCTAGAAAAATGACATCATGAAGTGAAAGGAAGCAGCTTCTCCCAGACTTTAATGAGAAGACAACCTGAAATCATCATTACAGTGGAATCTTTTGTTTAACAAATATATATGTATTTGTTGCCTCTGTAGTCATTTCAGCATTTTAATTGCCTCTCCTGGTATAAGTTGGCAGAAAATTTCTTGAATCTTCCAAAACAAATCAGACAGACCTTAGAATATGAATGCCAGCACAACTTAAAACTCCTTCAAAGAATTCTTTAGCTGGAGATTTACAACAATTGCATAAAGAAGAAAAGTCTGACTTTTAAGATAATCTACTATAGTCTAAAAGCATTAACATTCCATTACTAAGGTTTTTTGAGTATTTCATGACTCATTGATTCATTTTTCCAAGACTGGTTATTCTGAGTACATTACTATCTCCATATAAGTGAGTGCATGCAAGGATGATCATTAAATTGTTTCCTTTCATAAGCTCCCAAACTCTACCCTCAAAAGGGGAGGGGGGAGGTGTCTCAGTAAGCAGGATACCTTACATAGAAGGAAGGACCTCTAAATGGCTAAACTCAGAGGAAGTCTGAAACCCTTACAGCATGCAGGTAATTAAGGAAACTTCACTGGCTAAGAAACAAAGGAAAAGTCCAACTTTTAGGCTTGGGCATCAAGTTGATAAATTAACGATTCTTTCATTAAATAAGTAATGAAATAACTCAACGGAGCCATTTTTCATCAGGGCTGAATTTTCTCATTTCTATCTGGGGTCCTTTGCAAATTAGATATACAATAAAAATGTGTGTATATCAGGGTTCAATCAAGGAATACAAGCATGTTAAAAGCACGGGGAATTGGTAGGCATCTGGGCCAAACCTACTGGCCTATTAGCAATAATGCAATCTATACCTTTTAAAGTGATTCTCCTTGTGTGAAATTTCACTAGACACCTCTCCCATTGAACTCATTCACACATCTTAAACCAAAGCTTCCCTAGGCTGACTTTAAAAATTATACTCCCTGAAAGGATCTCCCCTTAGGCAGAGAGTTTCTAATTAAATAGCTTTTAGTGTAAAATAAACTCTCTGCTCTGTATAAATATGCTACTCCAACTAATTTAAATGTTATTTCATGTTTGTGTTAGGGTTGACTATAATCTAACTGGCCAAAGTGTTTGTGTACCAGGTTGTTAAGACCAATATTTCCTAACATAAACAAATTCTTTAGATACTTCGCACAGTTTACATTGTTAGAACCAATCGCCAGTGCTTTAATAAATTCCCTCCACTGAAATACTGTTCTGCTTTGGAAAAAATGAAAAGATTTTGAGGTTATTTCACTATTTTAAAACAGCATTTTCCTCCTTCAAAATAATCTTGACACATGTAATTAAGAAACTGTCAGACTATTATTAATTTTTAATTTAAAACCTAAATGAAATAATTACAGGAATCAATCAATAAGGCACCTATTCAAATTACAGAGCAATTACATAAATACTCAAAATTAATACTTTAGGCCAATTCTTGAAGATTTCAGTCTATAACATTCGAAGACATCAAACAACACAAAAAGTGAGACATGGGGAGGATGAATAGTTCTTGCCTTAAATAGGCTGAAATGAGGTCATTAGGCCCCCCACCAGCCATGCCCAATGCACTCAAGCAGCAACTCTTTTTTAAAAGTTAATTTATTTCCATCAGACCCATATTTCAGAGATCCCAAAAAAATGGCCTCATCCAAATGCTGTACAAAATCACATTTAGGAATGCAAGGCCTAATTACTTGAATTTTCAGTTTAGGTATATATTGTGCTCTGCAAAGACCAATTTGGGAGAAGAGGGAAGAGAGGGAAAGGAGTGCAGGAGATGTTTTTTAGAACTAATAATACCAGCCTGGCCAATGGCACTGCCCATGTCTTTGCACAGCGGCCGGTCCTCCATACCTCTGACTAAAGGGTTCTTTTACTTGGAGACGCGGACAGTCCATCATTTCAAACTGAAGTGGCAGCTGGAAAATGTGGAACAGCTGGCAAAGAGCTGGGAGAAAATGTTTTACATAAATATATGTACATATAAACTGGCAGAGGGCCATGAGCACTGTACCCAAGGCCAGAATCTTTCCGGCAGTCTACACTAGGGAGATGAGAAGTTGGGGGGCAGGAGGAACAGCGTCGGAGGAAACCTCCTTAATCATCTTTCCACACAGCGAGCACGGGAAGCCTGAGATCCTGCACCGGGGGGGGGGGGGGGGGGGGGGGGGGGGGGCTGCATCCTTTTGGAAAAGGTGCACTCGGGACAGGAGCACAAATTTCAGAAAAGGATAAAAAGCCGGGTGTGGAGTGGAGCGTCCGCATCTGGCAATCGGCTTAAGAGTCGCTTCACAAACTCTCCAACTTTGGGGTCAATATTTACTCCTTCTCCACCTCCTCCCGCCCATTTTCCCGTTACAACTCAAGAAAGTAACTGTCCCCTGCAGAGTGATTCATACCCAACTCTGCTCTGTGTAAACGAGGCCTCCTAAATGATTACTGCAAGGGCCACAGCTACTTTTTTCTTTTTTGAGCGTGCTGGCCCTGGAAAGGAAAAGAAATAAAAGAGAATCCCAAATCATACACAGATGGTACAACTTTCACTTTTCCTCTACCGACGGAGGCGCGCCTCTCTCCATCCGCTCACACCACACCCCCACCCTTCGAAGTGGAGCTCTAGCAGAAGAAAGCCCCGGCAGCTGTGGTCCCCGCACTACCCACCTCGCCGCCCGCCTCCTTCCGCCCATCCGGGTGGCGGTGCGCGCCTGGCGTCGGAGCCCGAGAGCGCAACAGAGCAAAGGAAGGACACGGGAGCTTTGGGGTCTAACGTAGTTCTTTTTAACCCTTTTGGGAGAGAGTGAAGAAGAGGGGCGCAGTCGCCGCAGCCGCAAACTTCGTCCCCTCTCTGGGATGTTAAATTCTGCAGTCCGTCTCCGGACCGCCAAGGGATCAGACACTGGGAAACGGACCTTCAAGAAGGAGGGAGCAAATGAAAGACTTGTTCCGACGCCTTACGGATGACTGTCTAAATCTGGGCGCCCTTTGACAGCCATTTTCATACTATTCGTTTCCCCTTGGAGGACCACCTCTGGACTCGCAGGCGGGGGCGCGGCCGCAGGAGCGGGCTGCAGGGCCCGCAAAACAAAGAACTTCGGGCGGGACGTACCTGCGGTGGCGGCGACTGTCAAGTCCCCGAACTTCCCATAGACCCGCGTCCGGGGCGCGAGCGAACGGCTCCCGGCTCCGCGCGGTCGCGGGTGGCTCGGGCTACCGCGAGCGGCTCGGCTGGGCGCGGGTGGCGCCCGCAGCGGGCATGTTGCGACGCGGGCAGCCGCGGGGCGCTCCGGGAGGGCTGGCGAGCGGCGCCGGCGAGTGGGAGCGACGAGTGTGCGCGAGTGCGAGTGTGCGAGCGCGCCGGTGGCGCTGCCCCAGCCGGCTCCCTCCCGCTCGTGCAGCTCCGGCATCAGTTTCAGGGATCGTGTAATCCGATCCCTTCTGACTCACAGGCCCTGAGTGACAGTTCTGATTTGGTTCAACCGCGGGAGGGAGGGAGGGGAAAGAGAAAGAAAGAAACCCCCCACCGTCTGCCCCTCCCGACGTCCAATCCACTTTCTGGAAAAAGGTCCCATCCCGGCCTGGACCCCTCGCAGGGTGGAGGAGCCCCCCGCCCCGACTCGGAGCTGCCAGCGCTACTCACGGGGTGGAAAAGTTGTCCCTCGGTTCCGCGCTTCCCTCCCGCGCGCTCCCTCCTTTCCTCCTCTCCTCCTCTTCCTCCTCCTCCTCCCCGCATTCCTCCTCCCCCAAGTTTTAACAGATGTTGCCGGACTCTCCACTCTTCCTCGGGCTCCCTCTTCCTCCGCCCCCGCCCCCGCCCCGTCCCTTTTCTTTCTGCCACTCTTGAGCTCAGTGGGGACGCGCCGAGCAGCAGGACGCCTGCCGCCGCAGGGGGCGAAGTTGGGAAAACTTGGAGTGCTGCTCGCCTTACTTTTGCTTTCTGGCTCCTTCCAGGCCGCGCCGGGGGCCCGCGCTTCCCCCGCCCCGGCGGGTCCCAGCAGCGAAGCGGGCGGCGGCAGCGAGGAGGCCGCGTGTCGCGGGCTGGGGTCGGCGGCTGGTCGGGGGGGAGCCCAGGCGCCCGGAGCCACGCGCGCGCTCCCTCCCCGCCCTCCGCCTCCTCCGCCCCTCCCCGGTCCTCACACCGACACATTCATGCCTGCTCCTCCTCTTCCCCCTCCTTGACCCCGCGCCCGCTCGGCGCGCCGAGGCCCCACCCACCCGACGAGGGGAAGGGGGCCGGGGCGTGATGTCACGGGCTCCCTCTTGGCCTGCGGCAGCTGCACCGCCCAGACGCCCCCCAACCGCTCGCCCAGGCTCTGGGGCCATGTCCTCCCTGCACCTCTCTCTTCTCACTCAGCCTCTGCTCTTCCCTTTCTTTCGCTCTGGGGTTGGACTGTCTTCTTTTAAGGACTCTCACTGCCCCCTCCCCGCTTCAAACACAACTCACCTTCCCCCTTTCCTATTTTAACATTTACCCAGGCAAACCCTAACACTCCTGTCTCGCGCGGGATGATGCATTTGGAAGTCCAGGATTTTCCTCTCTGCTGGACTCATCTGCCCTTGGGGCCAAATCTGGGAAGTAGGAACTCCCACCACACAGCCCCAAGTCCCCTAGCGCCACTTTATAAAGGACACAAAAAACAAAGACCCCGGGCTTAGAGCCTGGATTCGAACGTGTTGCTTTTCCTTGGATTACAAAGTCTCTCTGTCCTTGATTTGTTTTCAGAGGCCCATAGTGTAAAAACTTCCCCCCTTTCTTCAACCACCAGTCTACATTCATCTGCACCCTTTCAATGTACCCAACCTGGACCTGGACCTTTAAAAAAGGAGATCTGGTTGGAGGCAGGGCTGGGGAGAGGCGTGGATGAAAAGCAAACCCCTGTTACACTCTAGAATCTGGGGTAAGCAGAGTCTACTACTACCCACCTCCCCAGCCAGAAGTGCCTGTTAGCTCAGGAGGCTCCTAGGGAGTCTCTGGGAGTCTTAACTGAAAAAAAAAAAAAAAAAAAAAAAAGAGTGGGTGGATGAATGATTAGCTATTATGATTTGAAGAGCATTTTGAGATTCAAGTGCTTAACTGGAAAAATTTTTTTAAGAGAATCCACCTTGGTATTCACTATTTGTTTCCTGGGCCTTGTTGCTTATCACAAAAACATGACAAAAGCCGATAATGACTTAAGCTTTTATGGTAAAAGTAGTAGAAATAAAGTAGGGCCCAAGTCACTTGTTAGCCATTTGTTTTAAGAATTTTCTCTACCTCACCACTCTTAAAAAACAAAACAAAACAAAATAAATAAATAAAACACTCGTTGATCATAGAGAGCAGAAGTCTCAGAAAACAAAACCAGCTTCCTCTAGCTAACTAGTCTCAAGCCTGGCAGGATCCTCAGATCCTTAGGCCCTGAACTCATCTGTGGGTTAGGGTCAGAAATACCAGGCCACATACATGCTATCTATTATATCTGTGAAAGTATAAAAGGACACAGCATGTAAGAATTATTTTACTCTTCCAATTGCAGAGAGCTACAAGCTATTCTTTCCCTTATATATTCCTGCAGCATCAGTCTTTTTAAAAATTTTTTTATTCAGGACTGCTTCTGCCTCAATCACATGAATGCAAATAATATATCCTATCGCTTTCTCTGTTCATGCATGGTAAATAAATAAAGGACAGCCAATAAATCAACAAGTAGAATCAACTAGATATTTTGACTTTCACTTCAGTCTTCTAGCATATTTTGAGTAATAAGGATCTTGATTTTTCAGTTCTAAAAAAAAACTAGAACAAAGACAAAGCAGCTAATCTTTGCTCTATACCCATCAAAATAAATTTTAAAAGGAAGAATAATGCTGTATCCCCTGTGTATTCCAATTTCCTCACCTTACCTTCTTGGTGGAAGCAGACCTCTCTCTGCTTTCATGGTAAACATAATTTAAGTATGCACATTTGTCAGAAGTAGTGTAGGAAAACAGGAAAAAAATAAAACACACATTTTTGCCTTATTATGAGTTAAATGATGCCATAGTGCAATGGTTTTCAATCTATGTTAACTTCAAAACTATTTTCAAGTGAATCTCTCTAAAAATCCCAAAATATGAAAAAGGGGTTACTCCAGTTGAAGTTAGAGAGAACTTTCAGAATCTAGCCCCTAAGCCTTTCTCTTTTCACCCATTCCCTTTCCGCAATGGCTCCTAAGACATCTGTAAGAAACTCACCCTGAGACTCAGTATTGAAACTTCTCTTGTCATGATAAACAGGCACTTACAGACTTACTGGGCTCTGAGACTGCCCCTCCTTGATGCCTGCAATTCTACCATTAAGGATTCACTTATTGCCTCCTCTCACCAGTTCTCTTTTCAAATGCAAATGTCTTAGGAAATTGTAATACAGTAAGTCCTCAGAATAATTAAGCATTTAAAACAGATTTTTTTTTTTTTTTTTTTTTGCAACAATGAAGTAGGAGACTTGAAGATGCTCTCATTAGTTTCCTAGGGCTGCCCTAACAAAGTATCACAAACTGAGTGGCTTTAACAGCAGAAATTCATTGTCTTATGTTTTTGGAGACCAGAACTCCAAAATTAAAGGGTCATGAAAGGCCATGCTCCCTCTGAAACCCTTAGGGGAAAAATATTTCCTTGCCCTTGTCTGTCTTTTTGTTGTTTTTGTTCATTTTAGTTACACATGACAAAAGAATGTATTTTGGCAATTTATACACACAGAAAGTATGACTTATTCTATTTAGGATCCCACTCTTGTTGTACATGACGCGGAGATACCCTGGTCGTGTATTCAAAGAAGCTCTGAAAGTTCTATTTAATTAATTCTGCTCTTTCCTATTCTGGTCCTCCTTCCCTTCACTTCATTTCCCTTTGTCTCATCCAATAGATTTCTATTCTTCTCCTCCTGAACCTCCCTTATTGTGGATCAGCGTCCACAAATCAGAGAGAACAAACATTCTGCCTTTGTTTTTTGGGGATTGGTTTATTTCACTTACCATGATAGTCTCCAGTTCCATTTATCATCAAGTGCCATAATTTCATTCTTCTTTGTGGCTAAGTAATATTCCTTTGTGTATATATACACCACATTTTCTTTATCCATTCATCCCTTGAAAAACACCTAGATTGTTTCCATAGCTTAGCTTTTGTGAATTGAACTGCTGTACACATAAGAGACCATGCTTTCAGGGATTATTTCTATACTTTGTTACTAACTGGCTTCTTCAAGCAGCTGCTAATCCCTGATGTCCCTTGGCTTGCAGCTGCTTCACTCCACTCTGCCTCTGTCATTATAAGGCCTTCTCCCTTTGTCGCTCCTCTTATAATGGCAGAAGTCATGTTGGATTAGAGGCCCACCTTACTCCAGAATGACCTCATCTAAAGTAATTATATCTGCAACACTGTTTCCAAATAAGATTATTTTCTAAAATTCTTGGGATTAGAAGTACAACATTTCTTTTAGGGGGATACAATTTAACTCATAACAACACAGTTCCCTAAAGTCTGGTGATGTTGAGGTGGGCCCTAAGTAGAAGGTGATTAGGTCATTGGGGGTGCTGCCCTGGGAAGAGATTAAGGGAGTTCCGTGGGCACCCCAGTTGTGCTCAAGAAAGCTGATTATTATAAAAGAGCAAGACTGACCCCTTCCCAGTCTCTGGTTTCTTTTCTCACTGGGTGATTGCTCTCACAAGTGCTCCCACCGTGATGCCATCTTGTCATGAGGCCCTCACCACTGGACAAATTGATGAGGAATCCTGATCTTGGACTTTAAGCTTAAACTGTGAGCTAAATAAGCCTCTCTGCTTTATAAAGTGTTCAGCCTCAGGTATTTTGTGTTAGCAATGGAAAATAAACTAATAGAGACAAAGAGGTTGGAATGAAAGATCTGTAACAGAGATGACAAATGGTGAAATTGAGTCTACACTTCCCATGTTCTTCTCCATTTTTCCCCTGATATATGTGTGGTTATAAATACTCTTCTTGCCCTCAGTTACCACTGCAATTCTTCCATTTTTCTGAACAGCAGTTCTTCCCAATTGATAATTAGGAAATGGTAAGGGGGTGTTTCATGTGCACTGATAAACTTCCAGTTATAAGTCAAATTTAATTAAGTAAAATTTTTAAATGTAGGTGCTCTATTGAATAGAAAGCCCAGAAGTATGAAAAGTAGGCTGCAGGCATGGCAGGACCCAGGAACTCAAACAATGTCTGCTGGATTATATTTACCATCTTTCAGCTCTGCTTTTTTTTTCCACTTCATATAAACTTGCTTTAAGCAACCAAGCAGGGGTAGCTGGAGGCAGTTGAGTTCCACAAAACCAATCTTACAGATTGCATTCCCAGAGAATAATCACCTTTCCCAAGAGGATGAGATATTCTTGGCAAGGAATCCTTGGCCGTTCATAGGTAAACAATTAACACTTGTCCTCCATAGCTCTTGTCCTCTATAAAGCTCAACCCACGTTCTCTATAAAGGCCACTATTTTCCTCCACTTTGGGGCTGGTCCCCTTCTATATTGTGGACATGCCAGTTGTGCTTGAGGTGCCCTTCATAGAACTGCCGACTGGGAGATGACATTATCAGTCTACTGCATTCCCAGGGATCCACAGTACACCCCACGTATGTGTGGAGAGAAGGATTCTCTTGCTCTTGGGAGTTACCCTGGATCCAGAGGCTTTCTCTCTTCTCTCTTTTCTTTCTCCTTCTCTCCTCTCCTAACCTCTCCTTCTCTCTCTGCCCTCCATCCCTCTCCCAACTCTAGTTCTCTTCCTGTAACCAGAGGAGCACAAGCCTGAGCAAGATGTATTAACTGTCAGGAAGAGAAGAGAAGAAGGTTGTCTATCCTCCAAGTCTACCTGCTAGTGATCCAGGTCACACGTGGAGCAAATAGAACACCCAGGGACAAGTTTTAAGGATCAAGACCCCAGAATACTGAGGGTACCAGGGCTGATTTTAATACCTTAATAAGTGCACAGGTACCTGCACATGAAAATATCTAGAAAAATCACCCCCAAATTGGACACGGCTTGGTCTCACCGCCTCCCTCAACTCCTGGTATCCTAAAGGGATCTCTTATAAATTCACTCCCAGGGCCATGATGGCCCATTCCTAAACACCAGGCCCTCACTCCCCAGCTTACCTCTTTTTTTTTTTTTTTTTTTTTTTTTTTTTTTTTTTTTTTGAGAGAGAGAGAGAGAGAGAGAGAGAGAGAATTTTCAATATTTATTTTTTAGTTTTCGGCGGACACAACATCTTTGTTTGTATGTGGTGCTGAGGATCCAACCCGGGCCGCATGCATGCCAGGCGAGCGCGCTACCACTTGAGCCACATCCCCAGTCCCCAGCTTATCTCTTTAGGTTTGCTGCTGCCCACTCTGACTCCTGCTCACTGGGGGTTCTGCCTGTACCTTGCCTGCCATCATTTATGCTGGGAAAGTGTGGTGGAACACAGGCAGATCCTTGCCACACAAACCTCTACGGAGAAAGGTCACACTCCTCCACATAGTGCAGAATGGATGAGACTGAGCCTCCCAGTGACACTGGTCAGCTGCCAGGGAGGAAAATGCTTTCAAGTGCATCACACGTGTGGCCCTTCTGAGAGTCTCTCACTCAGCACCCACGTAAGTAGTTCCTCCATCTTCCTGGAACATTGGGATTATAAATGGAACCCAGATGTCTGCTGTGTCCTTCTTCACCTTGGAGATGTAGCTATAATTGACTTGGACCTCAGCCAATCCCACAAGTTGGGAAGATCGAAAACCCTCTCTTTGGATTTCTGCGAATTTCAGAGCTTCTGTGGATGTTGTATGACATTGACCCATACCCCACACTCGGATCCTTGCCCACTCCATAGGAAACCCACTCCCTGCAGGCACAGTGTAAGCTTGGTAGATTTTACTGATGATTTGGGCAGTCCACTGATGACTTTCTCCATCGCTCTTTTTCCAAAACATAAAATAACACTCTGCGTCTCAAAGACATTTAGTGACCAGCATCTGTTTCTTGAGGCCTTAACTTCCTTTCCTGGGAGTTGATTCATGTGAAACCTGGATTCACTGGACTCTTCTTTTAGTCCCAGTGTCTGCTCCTAATCATCTCCCCATCGGCCTAGGAGCCATGCTCAGGATTGCTCTTAGTTTCCTTAACACTGGGGCAATGAGCAGTGGCCTATGGGACAGAAGTGTCTCTCATTTACAAAACTTGCCTCACTCCTGGAAACCTTTGAGTTGGCTGTCGTTGCCCGAAATAACTCATTTACACAAATGATAGGTTTTGCTGAATTTCTTCAAAACCAGGCTACAAGAGAAAGGATGCCATATTGAACACATCCTAGCCATCAACTTCAACATTTCCTAACAGAATTTCTGTCTTTGATCCTTTTTCAGCCAGGCCTCCACTGACTCATTTTACGCACTCTTGCCCTTCTACTTAGTGCCCAGCCCCAGTGACTTTTTAAATCTCTTGGGCAGAGCAATTCACTTCTGACCCATCAAACTGAGTATTCTGAGAGACTCCAGTGTGCAGGAATAGAGAGTACCCCCCGCCCCAGGTAGCAAGATACATCCTCCTTATGAGGTGGTTTATAATGTCTTGTACAGGTTAATCTCTTTGGAATTTTACCCTCTACTCACCTTCTCTACCACACAATCAGCAGAAAATTAAATGTTCTTTCTCCAAACCAGTATAAGGAATTCCAAGGAAAATTTTTGTTGAATAAAATTTCCTCTATGTTGTTACATAAGAAATGGACAAGACAGAGGCCACACGTTTGGGAATAGAATGATGAGACGGAATATTTCAAGGCAAGACAAGAAAGAGTCATCTTGTACTTAGGAACCATGATACTTATGGGGCAGAGGTCTCCCTCCACCTAAAGAGCTGTGGAATTGAGAGGAAGAGTTCTGAGATCAGAGTGAGAGGTTATCATGAATAATAATAAAAACAATGGGTCTTACTCCACCCCCCACCCGACCCCTGCAAACTACAGCCAACTCAGCCAGGCCTAGAGGGACTGCTAGAGAAAGCAATGGATATGATGGACACGGGAGAACATTAATGAATATCAAAGAAGATGCGAGGCCCCAGACGATCCCTAGCAGAGGAAGGAAATGACATAGGACCCTATGACTCCAATAGCTGAGAGCGCAAAGCCAGTGATTTTTTTTCTTAACTGTTGTTATTGTGAAATCTCATTCATGGTCCGGCATGACTTAAGAAAGAAGCACAAGTTGTGCAGAGAAGGTAACAGGTGGGAGTCCACCTATTTATCTCTCTGTTCATCCATCTATCTGTCTATCCATAACATGTGGCATATGGTTCTATTTTTTTATGATAATGACAAATAGTCTTACTTCTTTGGGGTTTTAATATTAATCTGGAGCACATAGAAAGCAGAGCAGATCTGGATTTAAATTCTTCCTCCGTCTTTACCTAGTTTTGTAGCTTTGCCAAATCAGTTTGCTGTTTGCCACCTATAAATTGGAAATAATGATATCCATCTCACAGAATTATCATGGAAAGGAAATAAGATGGAATATATGAAAAGATGAGCCTAATATCTGAATTGGTAAATGCCAATAAAAACAAATTTCCTCTTCCCCTATTTTTTTTTTTAGGCCAACTGAACCCCACGTTGCCATTTACAGCTTTTTTGTATTTAGTAAGGAAGACACATCCTACCTCTTCTATGAAGGGGTGACTCATTTCAAATAGTTTGCAGAAATATACACTGTCACAAAGCTACATCAAGAGTCCATTACTCAAAGAGCTCTTGGATGCAGAATTTCTCCCCCAAAGACACAACTTGCTAGTTCTGGGTAATAGGCTCCTCTTCCATGCCCAATATCATTTTAGAAGTCATTGATTGATATACCATTCAGAAAAAAAAGCCAAGATAAAGGCACCTGACCCTTTTGCCACATTCTAGGTTTCTCTTTACACAAAACCATCAGCGAGTATGGGTTGCAGGATGACAGTGCACAGGCAAATTTCAGTGAAGAGATGGTGTCTCCTTCCCAAGGGACTTTAGATTGATTCTCCATTCAATTATATATTCATTCAATAAATGCCATTGTGCCCAGGATAGGTGTGACAGGCTGCACAAGCTAGTGGGGAATATGACTGTGAACCACTGATCACGTTCCCTGCCCTTACAAAGCTTAGAATCCAAGGGAAGACAAACATGAATGCACTCACACCCCCACACACGCATGATGAGCACTATAAAGGAAATGCACAGAGTGATACTTGACAGATATCAGGATTGGGAACCCGTTGCAGGTGGGGGATGATCTATAATGTCCTGTCTCCAGGCCTCAGCTGCATGGAACTAGGGGTGGTTTATGTTTGCAACTACAGTCTCCTTGAACTGATGTGGTCTAATTTGGACTGATGTGGACTAATCAGTATGAATTTCCAGGTTCTCTCTTTCTTTTCTTTTCTTTTCTTTTTTTGGTGAGAGGTACCTGGAATTGAACTCAGGGGCACTTGACCACTGAGCCACATCCCCAGCCCCATTTTATATTTTATGCAGAGATAGGGTCTCACTGAGCTGCTGAGAGCCTCATCATTGCTGAGGCTGGCTTTGAACTCACAATCCTCCTATTTTAACCTCCCGAGACACTGGGATTACAGGTGTGCACCACTGCACCTGGCTCTAAATTCTCTCTTGATGAGGAACTTATGACCTTGCCCTACACAGTCATCAAGCACTACACAAACAACCTGAGATCTCAAGGGGAACAAAGAGAACAATTATAGAAAGGGAGACTACAACGTACCCCACTTCTTTTCAGCCCACCACCAGGTTTTTGCTTAATATTCTACTTCCAGATAAGTTTATGGTCTGTGGTCCTGTACTTTCTTTTATAATTGGTTGACATGAAACCCAAGGAATTACTATTATGGATCCCATTGACAATAGGAAGTGATGACTGAAGCTGAGCTCCTGGGATGAAGCACAATGGTGAGGCTGACAGAATCCGAGGTTGTCAAATTCTAGAGACAGAAGGTCAATGTCGTTGCTAGGTTGGGGGCCCACACCTGCAGTCCCAGTGGCTGGTTGGAGGATTGTGAGTTCAAAGCCAGCCTCAGCAACTTAGAGAGGCCCTAATAACTTAGTGAGACCCTGTCTCTAAATAAAATATAAAAAGGGCTGGGCAAGTGGCTCAGTGGTTAAGTGCCTCTGGGTTCAATCCCCAGTGCCAAAAAAAAAAAAAAAAAAAGGTCAATATTAGCTTTGTTTATTCCACCTGATACATGAAATTAGGTGATCCTAATAAAAGGGATTCAAGATTTTTGTTTAAAAGACATGCTATTAGAGTGAAATATCAATATATACTTAGTTCTTAATTTTACTCTTGCATCAATTAAGAACCACTTATTGCATTTACTTTTTCTTTTTTGAAGTTTCACATAATATTCAAAAGCATTGATTCTACATGTTGCTTCAGTTCCCAAGATACCATCTAGAGAAACATGCTCCACTTATTTACCATTCAAAGTACCAAATAAAAATATTCATTCTGCTAACTACTTAAAGCCAACAAATATGAAATATGTTTTAGAGCCTAATTATTCAAGGTTACATGTGGTATCTATCTTCAAGCAAATTTCAAAGAAAGGCACACCAATGAGCACATATGTATGAAAACTCTAAGTAAAATCAGAGTTGAGCCTGAAATACAAATTTATTGCCATCTAGGTTGCTTGTTAAGTTGAATTAATAGTGCCTGAGCAACTACAGTCAGACTTCATCTACACATGAAAAATGAAGTGGAGAATTGAGTAAATTATCTTTATATGGGCCAGGCAATTAAGGCAAAAAGTAGTTGGTTATCCTGGATTATCTGGGTTCTGGTCTTATCAGAGGGCTGCATCGGAAAGTCAGAATAAAACACCTTTCTTTTTTAAAATGTTAAATAATCACAGTGTTGATTGGAAAAATGCTGGATAGATAGACATCAAGGTTAGAGTTTCCCAAAGAAGGATCCTGGCCATGAAGAATCCATTCAAGCTTGCCCAAATAAGAGAGATTTAGGCACTAATTAAATTCCTGCATATTTTCAGGAAAAAGAAAGTGTTCTGTGCAGACAGGGCACTTTTCATAATAGGTCTTGTACTAAGGATAAGGTTTTAAGAGCCTTTTTTTTTTTTTTTTAAGCACTGTCAGTTACACCATGCTCTGCTGCAGGAATGGGGACAAAGATCCATGCTTCCCGAGGGATATAACTCACCTCCCAGAATCATAAAGTCAGCCATAGCTTGCTTTCTTTGAGCATTCACAAAAGGCTTTCCTGGTTTATGATGGACCAGGTCTTCTCCTTCTTATCCAGTTTGCAGAAGCTCTACCTAGTGATGGAAGAAAAGTATTTACTCCATTCACTTGCTGTGAAGTCCAGAGGAAACCCCTTTAACCTTAAGATTCAGCTCCATGTTGGTATCAAAGACTGGGTACAAAGAACCACCATAATTTTCGTTCTGTTCCTTCTTGGTCATATATTTTGGAGCAAGTGACTCAGGCCCTCTGAGTTGCCGTTTCCTGAGAGGTGACATGGAATCCTAAGATCTACTTTATAAAATAATTGAGAGGATTCAATAAGATGATACTTCTTTCATGTTGGGTGCATAGATATTCAACTTTTTTTCTTCCCCCCTTATTTAAAGTTACTTAGAGTGTTCCAGGGTAGGATCTCAATAAACATTTTTAGAATAAATGAATGAATGAATGAATGAATAAGTGACAAAGGGGCACGAAAGCATAAGAAAATGTAGCTGGATATTATTGCTCTCAAATAGGAGCTGGAGGGTTTATTTGGCATACAGGTACCTTAAAGGTCTAGAAAGAGTGCTCTCAATTCAAGTTTGCGGGGAACTGGATTGGGCAGAAGCCACACTTCCTCTAGTATTGGGCTGGCTCCTCTTAGCTTCAGCCCCTTCTTTACCAATTTCAACCTAGTGTGGGTCTAAAAGTTGCCCATTTAAAATCAGTATACTGTGAATCTGTGTACCTGGGGTAGAGGGACTCTCTCACCCTCCCCCCACCTCCTCCTTCTCCTCCTCCTCCTCCTCCTTCTCCTCCTCCTTCTTCTTCATCTTTTTTAAAATTTTTTATTTATTTTTTTAATTTTATTTTTTATTGGTTGTTCACAACATTACAAAGCTCTTGACATATCATATTTCATACATTAGATTGAAGTGGGTTATGAACCCCCAATTTTACCCCAAATGCAGATTGCAGAATCACGTCGGTTACACATTCATCTTTTTTTTTTTTAAATACTCATTCTTCTCAATGAGGGAATGGACAGGTATGTTGCCAGGCTAGGTATCAGTCCATAGGGTTCATAGGGTTCAACCAATTCTAAATCCTGCCCCCAAACACTGCTTTTCAGCTTTCCCAATTTTAATTCTCTCTATTTTTATTCTATATGTTAGAAAGGTCTCAGGGGAATAAAATCATGTGTTAAGAAGTTTTTGTCCTCATTTGTTTATTTGCAATTGTGTGCTTTCCACTGGATAAGCTGTCTCTGAGCACTGCATATGGACTCCCAAGGAGGGAAAGATGAATGAATGAGCCTTGTCATGGACCCACATTGCTTTTAAAAGAGCAAAACTGCAAAATAGACAACTTCATTGAACCTACAACTCTTTCATCTAAGGGAATCCCAATGTTATCTTCATCTGTTTAAATATCTTTCTTTTTTTGGGGGGGATACTGGGGATTAAATTAAGAGTACTTAACTACTGAACTACATTCCCAGCTCTTTTTATATTTTATTTAGAGACAAGTTCTTGCTAAGTTCATTAGGGCCTCACTAATTTGCTAAGGCTGGCATTGAACTTGTAATCCTCCTGCCTCATCATCCTGAGTTTCTGGGATTCTAGGTGTGCACCACTGGATGTTCCATATATATTGATAAAGACCCTCAAACTCTTTGAAGCTATTATTTTCAACAATTTGTATATTTTTAATCCTTGAGAGTTAAAGGCTCATTGGATAATAGGGTCATTTTTTTTTAGGGCCAATATCCTTTCTGCCAAAACCATCTGACTGAAATTTTTTTTAACCCTTAAAACCTTTTGAGAATGGATTTGTATACATCCGGGTCTCTCACGTGCCAGCACCCCAAGTGAGCCAGTGTGTAGTCATCAGTCTTGGAACATAATGGTTCCTGCTGTAGTCTCTTAGCTGAGGTTCACAAACCTCTCTTTATTTTCAGGTCACAGAAACCCAGTGGTTTAAATGAAAAGGAGTAATTCGATGGATAAAATAAGAGCAAGTTCCAGGGAGCAAGAATGCAAATGACATAAAGGCATTTCTGTCAGCACCCTCTCTTCATCTCTACCTCTATATTTATCCAGAATATCTTGCTGAGGACTGGTTCTCTCCAATCGTGGTAGAAAACATGACCTCAGGTAGCAAGAAAGTTCACTGTTTACAGCTTCAGACTCTGGAGAGAGAAGGAATGACTCTCTGCCTCAAAGTCATTTCATAAATTCCTTGGGATGAATCTGTTACATCCAGATGTAAAAAATAGGACGTCCTGATTGCTTTGATTTGTAGGGGATAAAATGGAGAGTAATTCCCTCTTTTTTATATTGGTGAGATGTCGGTGGTACCGATCTAATATAGGGTACAGGTTGGAAGGGCAAGTGGAGTTGATGGGATTTGTGGGTGGCACAGCAGGGAAGATATGTGCCAGTTTGATATCTTGAGTGTGAAGTCTTTGTGGTAATAAGAGTTAGAAATGTTCTTAGGATACTAGATACAAAAATGATGAGTCAGGGGAGGGAAGTTTTGAGCTGGAGATGAAAACTTGGGAATCCTAAGTATATGTTCATGGAAATAAGAGGAAGGACAGACATATAGACCTGAAGGAGAAGAGGAGGTAGCACAAAGCTGGGCAGTGACAACATCCAAGTGATAGGCTAGTGATGATGATCCAGAACATAATACTGAGAAAGCAAAGCTACAGCAGTGTGAAGAAAAGCAAGAAAAGGAGTTGTCAGAGAACAAAGTCTGTACAAGCACCAAAAAAAGGTTAAATGAGTTGTGAATTAAAACAGTGTCCACCAAATTTGTTCATTTACTTTCCTGAATAAACATTTATTGAGCATCTATATGTTCTGAGCACTGTTGCAGATGCAGGAAGAGGGTGAAAGAACTAGGATTAACATGGTAACTCTCAAATTTAAATGTGCATCCCAGCCAAGAATGCTGGTACAGGGTACCATCTTTTTCAGTAGTCTGGACTGGGAACTGAGTTTCTGCATTTCTAGCAGTCTCCCAGATGATGTGAATACAGTTGATCCACTTGGAGCATTGAGATTAGACAATGTGATGTTATCCATTATTATGTGGAGCCAACTTTGATTCTCAGTAAAATAATGGAACCTACTAGTGCCTTTGGGGTGTGTCACAGGACTGTGGGATTGAAGCCAGTAGACATGGGGTAGAGTAGTGGCAGGGAGGTCAGAGGGAGGAGGTGAACCCCTGTGAAAAAGTGGAGTTTTGGTTGGTAGCAACACAACTGTAATGAAAGCCATCACAGCAAGAAGATTTTCCTGATATCATCTTCTGGCCCTCAACCAGGCCTTTCCTTCTTCTTTTTTGTTTTTCAAACACAGCATATGTCATTTTTGAAGCCCCTCCAGTCTGATCAGGCATATAGCTTAGAATTTGGTCTATCCCAGGCATATAATTACACAAATAAAAACGTTTGGACTTGAAATATTAGCAAGAAAGATGCATTTCGAAATTTGGAATGTTAATTTCTTGGACCAGTGTCTTCTATGTTGATATTTTTGGTTCATTGGGGACCAAGCCTTCAACACACCAGCTTTTGGGAGCCATTCCAGATACGGGATGACACACCATATAGTCGTCTTCTCACATATGCAGAGACTTTGTGTCTTATCCAGCTGTAAACCACCTGAGATCTGCAGGGGGCAAAAATAAAACACATTTATTTTAAAAAGAAATCCAACATATGCCATTTCTATCCAGTCCACCACAGTGCTTCTACTTCCATGTAGAAATTTGCAAGACATGGTCCAGTACTTAATTTAATGGCTGGGTGACATGAAGCCAAAGTATTAGGAGAGAATTGGAAATCACTGATACTATCTTGGACAGAGGCTACAGAAGACTCCCACTCATTCTTACAACTCAGCTCTTTCCCCAGGGAAAGTAGGCTTAGCATCTTCTGATCCGGAGCCCCAGCTCTGGGAGGCTCCTTGGATGAGGAGTTCTTGCTACCGACATGTTATGGTCATGCCAACTCCACCTGAAGTCAGCGAGTGACACAGTGGCAATGCAGAATGAAATGAACTTGCCCTGGGTAGAAAGACAATTCTGCTTTTGAGCTTCCCTATGGGATTCAACAATCAGAAGAGACCAGGAGCTCAGGTTTTCAACATGTGCCACTAAGAAACACAGTGGTTGGATGGGTAAATCAAATGGATGGAACACTTTGGAAAAGTGATTCAAAATCTTTATTGACAATTACTAGAAGTGCATTATTTAACAACAACAAAAAAAGTACTCATTTAAAACTCATACCAGAGTACATTTGAGTCCTTTCCTAAAGACCCCCAAATCTCCGTTTGGTGATAAACTAGAGAACTATAAAAGTTTATATAGTTTTTCCCCCAATGCATCCCTGGAAATCTTCTTGAGAAGCAAATCATCATAAAGTTGCTCATATTTTCCTACAGGGACAGTGCCATAATTGGGAGTCGAGATACTGACTAAGGACTGGAGTCAAATAAATCATAAATATGGCCACCAATCTACCATAAATGCAAAACCATAACGGCTATAAACCTTAGTGATCATTTAACATTTTAAAATTATGTTATAAGTCACAGAGGCCTGTAATTTTATTACTGTAAGGGACCATAGGGATTATCTTGTCCAGCCCCACAATTTAGAGATAAGAAAATTTAAATCAAAGAAGATTAAGTGATTTGCTTAATTTAGTTAGAAGCAGAGCCAGAAAAGGACTCTCTTCATTCTTCCCCTCTGCTAAGTTTTTCCTTGGCAAATACCCTGCCAATTACACAGAAAAATACTGAGAAGAAAAGGGTAAAGCTATGCATAGAGAAGACAAGTTATTTCATCATCTAGGTGAGCAAAGATTAAGATATTTAATGTGATAAAATATTAATTTGACATGAGTTAATGGGTGGCTTTTCCTTCTGAGAATTTAACAGAATATTTTAAGAAACAAAATGATTCCTTCTTTTGCTTCTTAATAAACTTCCCTAAGCAAAATTATTGCCTTAGTAAAAACGTTGGCAAACTTCTTCTGTAAAGCCCAGGCACAGACTGAGTCTCCTTTGTTTGAAATGCTTGGGACTAGAAGTGTTTTGATATTGAGTTTTTTCAGACTGGGGAATAGTTGTATATATTTAGTGAAGTATGCTGGGGAGGGAACCCAAGTATAAACATGAAATTCATTTATGTTTCATATACAATTCATACACATAGACTGAAGGTAATTTTGTAAAGTATTTTTTATAGTTTTGTGAGTGAAATGAAGTTTCATAGTGTGGAATTTTTCATTTGGGGGTGTCAATGTCAATGCTCAAAAGGTTTGGATTATGGAGCATTTTGGATCTTTGATTTTTGAATTAGGGAAATTCAATCTGTATCAAATATTTTAGACTTTTCATGCCATACAGTCTTTGCTCAGTTCTGCCATTGTAGTGCAAAGCAGCGAGACACAATACACAAAATAACTGGTATGTTCCAGTACATCTCTATTTATTGAGACTGCTTCTTGAATTTCATGTAGTTTTTCTAATGTTCATGGGTCACAAAATGTTATTCTTCATCTGATTTTTCCCAACTATTTAAAAATATAAAAACTATTCCCATCTGTACAAAAAAAAACCAAAAAACAAAAAACAGGTAGAGAGTCAAAATTGGCCTGTGGATTTGTTATTCCTTCCTAATGGAAAGAAAAGTGGTGGGAAATGGTGCTGGGAAAACTGGAAATCCATATGTGGCAAAATGAAATTAAACCCTTATCTCTCACCCTGCACAAAAATCATCTCAAAATGGATCAAGGCATTAGATCTGAGACCCTACACCTACTAGAGAAACCTAGGCCCAAATCTCTATCATGTCAGTTTAGGGACATAATTCCTCAACAAGATTCCTAAAGCACAAGAAGTAAAATAAAAAATCAATAAATGGGATGATTTCAAACTAAAAAGCTTCTTCACAGCAAAGGAAACAATCATGAACGTGAAGAGAGAGCCTACAGAATGGGAGAAATTGCTTGCCACATGCACCTCAGATAGAGCATTAATTTTCAGGATACATAAAGAACTCAAAAAATTTAACACCAAAACCCCCGAAATAATCCAATAAATGGCAAAGGAATGGAACAGGCATTTCACAGAAGAAAGACAAATGGTCAACAAATATAGGAGAAAAATGTTCAACATCTCTAGCAATTAGAGAAATACAAATGAAAACTACACTGAACTTTCATCTCACTCCAGTCAGAATGGCAATGATCAAGAATACAAGCAACAATAAATGTTGGCAAGGATGTGAGGAAAAGGCACACTCATACATTGCTGGTAAGAATGTAAATTGGTACAACCACTGTGGAAAGCAGTATGGAGATTCTTCAGACAACTTGGAATGGAACCACCATTTGACCCAGTTATCCCACTCCTCAATTTATACCCAAAGGACTTAAAATCAGTATACTATAGTAACACAGTCACATCAATGTTTATAGCAGTTCAATTTTTAAGAGCTAAGCTATGGAACCAATCTAAGTGCCTTCAACAGTTGAATGGATAAAGAAAATGTGGCATATATATACAATGGAAATTACTCAGCCATGAAGAAGAATGAAATTATGGCATTTGCCAGTAAATGGATGCAACTTGAGAGTATTATGCTAAGTGAATTAACCCAACCCCCCCCCAAAACCAAGGGCTGAATGTTCTCTCTGATATATGGATGCTAACACAGAATAAGGTGGGGGAGTGGTTAGGGAAGAATAGAAAGTCATTAGATTAGACAAAGGGGAATGAAGAGAAGGGAGGGGGAGATGGGAATAGGAAAGATGATAGAATAAATCAGACCTAACTTTCTTATGTTCATATATGAATACACAACCAGTGAAACTCCACATCATGTACAACAACAAGAATGGAAACCTATACTACACATATGTATAATATGTCAAAATATACTCTACTGTCATGTACATCTACAAAGAACAAAAATAAAATAAAATCACAAAGAAGCCAGGAATGGAAGGAAACTAGGGGGGAAAAAAGTGAGGAGACGGTCAAGTGGGAAAGATCTAGTTTCAAAATTTGTGCTTTGAGGTTGTGATTTAATTCTTATGTGTTGCAGTTTGTCCATTTGTAAATGTGGTGATACTATCTATTTCATGGGGTGGTTGTGGGCACTGGATTAACCCAGTGCAGACTGTTCCTTGCTCTGCTTTTCCCTCTTTTCATACCATATGTCCAAACAGGCATCTGGCCCATGACCCTCACAGGCAAGAGAACTGGGTTTAAAAGAGCTAGCTGCAACATCAAGCTAAGAAAGTGGAGAAAATTCACGCATCACAGACATAAGCTTTTCAAATCGAGGGCAAGACGGCTCTGCTACCTTAAGGGTCAGCTCCCACACTGGAAAGGGAATGCAAGCCCTCTTTTCCTTTATTTTATAGCTGGGACATCAGAGGAGGGGATAAGGTTTCAAGGTTGGAGTGTTGCTTCCTGATGTCTTGTGGTCAGCAGATTGATTGACATCTTGGCGAGTCACACCCATCTCAGGTGCTGTGTGGGATTTTAGCCTAGGGGGTACATCCTGCAATCTCTCCCTGACAGGGAGCCCACAGTGCCAGGCCTGTCCCCTCATTTGGCAACTATGCATAATAGTTCACACACACAGCCCATGGACGGCTCGTGACACATGCATATATAGGACACTTTTTACATTAAAAAAGGTTTCTTTCCTTCCTATTTTTGGTCATCATTTTTTTAAGTTAATCCCTGTGGGCACTGAAGTTTTTAAAGGCTTATCCAAGACTTTTGTTGTGCTAGTTAGAAAATCAGCATTCTCTGTAACGTAGCCCACTGTTTTCTCTGCTATTTTAACTTGTTAAATGAAAACAATAGCAACAAACCACTTACAAGAAAGCAACACCTTCAGCTGTACAGATGTCAGAAACAACAGAAAAGTGAACTTGGGCGATTCATTAAGGCAAGAATGAGAATGCTTGACAAACGTCTATTGCTTTGAAGTAAGTGGGCTTCAGTTTACTGACTGAATCAGATTCCAGAGCCTTCCGCAGTTGGCACTGGGAATTATCACTGTGATGATGTGTGTTCTCCAGCACTTGCTGCCCTTGCTCAGGCCTTGACTCAGGGACCAACCAGCTGAACTTCAATCAGCCAGAGCCATCTCATCATGACAAATGTTCCACACATTGCTAGCTAGCACTTGAGAAACTCCCACCAACAGACTAATATGTGGCTAGCACCAAAGTGCCCCAAGCCTTCCTCTGAGCCATCTGCAACAGGGAAAGGGACGTGAAGAAGCAAAAGAGCAGCTGGATGGATTTGTATGGAAAAAGGGGGGCTGTCGTATTCCATGATATAAAGGTCAGGGAGGAGTCAGGACAAGAAGGTGCGAATGGGGAAATATCATGGAAACTTACCTCTGAAATCATACTTCTAAATATGTGTTAGAAAAGCTGCACACCTTCTTCCTGTTTTCCCAAGCCATTGTTGCAGAAATGGGGCTCCTTCATTCAGGCAAATGTCCATTGACTAGTTAGTGAGTACCTAGGACCACAGCAGGAGCTGGGGATTTATGAGCTAATGGAACAATATTTGTTCTCAAGGAGTTTGCTCTAATGAGGGAAGGCTGGGCATCGGGCAAGAAAATAAAAATGGCATGTTCCATGGTAAGTACTAATGACAGGGTGACACTAGGTTCTGTGTTCTCCTAAGAGGGTCTCTAGTCCTTGGTGGGTAGGGAAAGAAAGAGCTGGAGGAAATATCACAGAAGGTAAGCAATAGGAAGAAAAGAAGGAGACAGAGAAACAACAACTGACATTTTAGGGGTACTTGCTATATGTCAGGCATTATATATATGTGTGTGTGTGTGTGTGTGTGTGTGTGTAATTGCTTTAGTTCTGAGCTTGTTACTATCGTGATCCCTTTTTATATGACAAAACAGAAGGGTTAGCTGCCTGCTCAGTGTCACACAACTAGTAAGTGGCAAAACTGAAATTCCAATCAGGCATTCCAGCTCCAGAGCCTCTGCTCTTAACAACTACACAGAGAAAACAGCAAGAGAACGTGCTTTGTTCAGAAGTAACTGAAAGTTGTCTAGTGTGGTTGAATGGGGCCATTTCTCTGCAGTACATAAATGCATCAAAAAATGAGCACACTTCAAATAGAGTATCGTGCAGAGAGGGAGTTGTCAGGCTTAGTCTCATTACAGTACACACAGAAAATGATCATTGGAGTAAGCTGGATAGGATTTGGGGCATCTATACGGTGCTTGGTGAAAAAAAAAAGGTTACATTTTCTTTATATTATATAGTTAGGAAAATAAAAATAAAATAAAAGGCATTCATATAAAATTTATGGGAGAGTTCTACATAATATCTTTTCAACATTTTTTTTTTTTTTTTGGTGAAGAGTTGGAGCCTGCTTTCACGAACATAACTTTTACATAACAGGTTTTATGCTTCAAATGACTACAAAGAACTTCCAATTAAGAGATTTAAAGCTCATTTCTTTAAAGCCTTTATAGTCACCATCAATGAGAAACTTTGTTCACAGACAGGTAATAAAACATTTTAAGCGTTTTATTTTACAACTATTCAAAATTTACAAAAGTCAAAATTATATTGAAGTGTCTAAAAGTTCTTCTTTTGCTTTCATTGACAAAGGTGGAAATGAGAAGGGATTTCCAAAGCAATCAGTTTTAAATAAAGAATTTCAAGATAATGATGAAGCTTGCATTAGCAGAATCCTTGTGCAGTGTTAGGGCAGATGCCTTGCTGCTAGCAGTTATACCTAGGACATGTCTGCCACAACCAGACAGCTGTACTTAATTATGTGAAGACAGAGTTTTCTGCCTGACATTCTTTACTGTCCTGCCCACCACCATTAGCATCTCAGGCTGCTCTCTGCACCTATGGAGCATCTGGGACATAACTTCTCTAGTAGCTTCAGGGACCTTCTACCTACAACACAGTAACTTGCTCTGTATCTGCTGCCAGATAGACACCCAAGTTCAGGGGACTTGGTACATCAGACCTAATCTTCCACCTTCTGAGAAGCCCTGGTTAAAGCTTTCCACAGCCTTAGGCCACCAGGCTGGCCACCCCAGGGCCAAACGAATCAATTTCTGGTGGCACATCTGTAATTCATTCATGGTTCACCAATTGGGAAATTCTGAATTAAATTGTGCTTAAGCATGAAGGCTCTGGAGACAGACTGCCTAGGTTTGAATCTCAGTTTCTCCTCTTCCCAGATTTTTGTCTTTTGGGCATGTTAATTAAAATTTCTATTTCCTAACTTTCTCATGTGTAAGCTCATAGGCTTTTATGTGTAAGTGACTTTACACATGAGGTGCCTTAAGCCTGTCCTCATTACTTAGTAAATATGAGCCATCGTTATTTTTGCCAAATCTATGAGCCACAGCATCACTTATTTAGTGACTGTCTTTAGATATGGTTTTAATTGTTGAAGTGTATAAGTTTTAAGATTTTTTTCTCTTTCATTTTCAAATAATCACTTAATATTCACTTATTTATCCACTCATTTGATAAGTATTTATTATAGCACTTATTATATGCAAGCCCTGAACTATGCTCCTGATTTCATGGAGTTTACAGTCTAATAAGAAAGAAAGACTTTAAACAGATATGCATAAACATAGAGACTAGTTCTGATAAGTGCTATGAAGAAAAATAAAGGACATTGAAAGATAATTTAACAGTAGCATTAAATTTTGTAATTCTATTTGAAAGGTGGCAGGGAATTGCATATTGAACAAGGAACATTTTAGTTGAGACATGCAGATTGAGTAGGAATTGTCAAGGGCCTGGGCAGGAGCTGAGAATTAATTCTGGGCTAAGAAAATCACGAAGTCTTTAGGCAGAATGAAAGTTGGCATATGTGAGAAATAGAGAAACCTGGTGGTTGCACATCACGAGCATGACAGTGGACAGGACTGGTCTGGAGAAGGGCTGGAGAAATAAGAAGTGGTCAGATTTTGCAAGGTCCTGATAGACCATCTCAGAGAATTTCATTTTTACCCTAAGATTTTGAAGGGTTTTGAGAGTAGAGTAGAAATATGGTCCAAACTCTGGTGCACATAAAATGGATTGGAAGGCAATGGGAGCCGAGAGCCCATTAAGTGTTATTTGCAATAACCTTGGGTTAGAGATGATGGTGGTTTAAACCAAATGGTGGGAGAGGAGATGGAGAGACAGAGATGGATGATAATATATTTCAAAAGTGATATACTTTGACAAGACCTGGCTAGAAATTGGATATGAAGGAAAGGTCAGGAAGAAGGCAGAGAGGATTATGATTCTAAGTTGTCAGTCTTGAGCAAGTAGCTAGATGGCAGTGTCATTTTACTGGGATTTGAGAAAAAAAAAGATGATTTAATTTTGAAAATGCACTGAGGTGTTTGTGAGATATTTTTGTGAAGATGTCTGGATATGCAATTGACTCTACCTGCATAATAGTGGACTAATTTTTTTTTCAAAGAAAAGAGGGGAGCCATTGACATAGTTGGTATTCAAAGCCATTGGAGGAGTGGGCCAGAATGAAAGGTGAGGGCCCAGATGGCTCAGTTCAAAAACCTCTGCTCCAGCATGTAGATGCAGGAGGCACCAGTAGAGGAGGGATTGAAAAAGAGAGAAGAAAATCCTATCCTCATAGGTCAGCCTGTGAATGACACAGGAATAGGGAAAGGAGGGTGGTAGTTCAGAGGACAGATTGGCCTACTGAGTTGAATGCTTCTGAGACATCAAGGGAGATGAGCGTTTAAATGCATGATGCATTTGGAAACAAGTTATCAGTGACCTTGGCCACACCATTTTATGAAAAGGTCAGAAAAGAGCCAGACTGGGTACAATGGGAACTAAGAAAGCTAAGAAGTGTTCCTTGGAACTTAGTTTCTTTTCTATGCACTGCTGAATATTTCTCCTTCATTTTATGGACCAAAAATCACTGAAATAATAGCTTACATCTGTTATCCTCTCTTTTCTAACTACCCATTCCCTTCTCTATCCTTAGACAAAGCCCACAAAGTTCTCACTTCCAGTAAACATCATGGGCCATCTTCAGGACAAGCCCAAGGAGCTCTAACTTCATTTGACCCCTGGAAGAAAAGAATTCCTTCTATTTTTACTAGGTATTTTCAAGTTCCAGGTGCAGAGGTAACAGTTTATACTCTTGAGGCACTCAAAGTGGGAGCAATATGCAATTATAATTAAGTTTGGCAGTTGCTACAGGTGGAACACTGATTATTGCATTACATAATCTATATCAGTGGTTCTCTGCATTTTTTCTACATTAACCCCATGGCAGATGGTTTTCACATGTATGACAAATTTCACAAACCACTCCTGTCTATCCCAGCTTAGCTTGTTGGAATAGGGGCAAAAGAGCATGTGCAATTTATAGAGAGACTTCTGAACTTGTTCCTATTAATTAAAAAGGAAAATAGTCACAAACTTCAGAATTTTATTATTAGCAAAGTATTCCTTGTGATACACCACAATCCTCAGGGACAGGATGAGTTGGACCCTAGTTGAGGAACTTTGAGATGCAGGTTCAGGTAGTTGGGCACTGAAGGTAAGGAAGAAGTGGTGTAGAAGTTAATTCAGGAGGCATAGATGAGGAATCTGCTCAAGAAGAAGAGTTCATGCTAAGGAGTTTCAGGTGTATCCAATAGAGAAGTGGAAACCATAGAAGAAGGAATTCCAGAGTCCAGATTCAAGAAAAGACCAGGAGCATGGAGGAGGGTTAAAAGGATACTGTCGAATCTACCTGATAAATGTTGGGAATCCAAACTAGGGAATAGCAATGGAGGAGAAGAGAACACATTTGAAGGAGAAACAAGTTTCACATTTGAAAACTTGATGGTTTTCAGATGCCTACATTCTCTTGCTTCACCTGGTACAGTACTTACTTGTTCTTTTTTTTTTTCACATTCTTCTTTCCCTTGCCCTCTGATTCACAGAAAGAGAGATCAGTTAGAGGGAGGAATTTAATTTGGGTCCTTTCTTTTCTCCCTTCATCCTCACTTTAAAAATTCATCAGCTCATATGGCATCAATGTATAACTTGGTGCCAGTGGTTCCCAAACAACCTATTGGGAGTCTAAATTCAACATAAACCAAGCAGAATGTAATGTCTTTTCTCCTTTGTCTTTACATTAGGGAAATTTCCTAAATTTCCCTGTTGGCTGATCCTATTAGGGGACTAATTCTCCTGGTCACTTGAGTTCACAACTTCAAATTAATTTAAAAATTTTTTCCTCTTCTAAAATCCTCTTTGCTAAGCAACTAGAAAGTTGCTTCAATATTTTTTCCCTTAACAATCCCAATTAAAATCATCTGTTTTTCTCCCCTATACTCCATCACTTTCCACAGTGCTGGGTACTCAGCATCTATTGACTGAATGAAGGATTGAAGTCTAGTACCTTATAAATTTATTTTTAGACTGTTGCTAGAGCCTCCTGAAATGGCTTTCATCTGCTTGCTCCGTTTGATGCAAAGCCTAACAGCTACCGATTGACAATAAAATAGGAACCCAACCACATTATTTGGTTCATCCACCTGTCCAAATTTGTTTGAGCCACAAGGAGTAAAAGAGAGTGGAAGGAATGTCAGGTGGCTGGGGTATGAGTGTTCTTCTTTTGACCCCTGATGTTGAAGAATTCACCTAAGGTCTACCCTAATGCTTAGATTCTATGACTGTATGTCCTTCAAATACTGTGCTCCCACATCCAAGGCCACTTCTCCACCAAGGTACTGAGATGATCACCATTTTCCCAGCTACTCATTCCAGAGAATGGGCAGTTATTCTCCACCCCTCATTATTCCTGTGTGGCTCCTCCAAACCTCTAAGAGTTGATAACAATTCTTAACGCAAGACACATCATTTTCCACTGGCTTTCTAACCTGGTTTCCATACTTGATCCAGACTTGTGCTCTAATCCCTTAGCTGCCTATAGCCTATTGTGTCCCAAGGGACAAATCCTGCTCACTCTTTGTTTCTAAGTAGTTTTTCTAGCACAGGAACCAGCTCATTTGTTTGCACATCATCTGTGGCAGCTTTTGCTCCACAAAAAGCACCAAGTAGTTACAATAAAAATCGAACAGCCTTCAGAGCCTGGAATGCTTCTGTTCAGAAATTGTTGGCTGACCCTTGATCTGCAGCAAGGAGTGCATTTCCTAAGATCCAGGTATGGTCACGTTCCTGTTTTGTTTAAAATCTTTCAATGATTTCCTATGGTTCTTGGAATAAAATCCAAAATATTTACTCTACTGAAAGGCCCATCCTGGATCCATACTGACCGTCTGCCTCCTCTCCACTGCCTGCTCACATGCTCCACCTGTTACTCTCCCGCTCACACCCAGGATCTTTGTACCTGTGATTCTTTCTGGATGAGATGCTATTAATTTCCCCATCTTTCCTTTCCATCTTTCCTTTACCCTCCCTTTCAGGTTACTCAGCAAAACATCTTTTTTTTTTTTTCCAGGTCAAAATATAAATGTCTTTTCCTTAAAAATCATTTCCCCAACCCTCTCAGTGGGATTCCGATCTCCTCTTTTGGTTACATTCTATTTTGGTAAAACATTCGATGGTGAAGCTCTCAACCTTATTATGTTTCTAAACAGACTTATTAAGGCATAATTTGCATACTATAAAATTTACCCACTGTGGGTACACAACTTAATAATGTTTAGTACATTTATAGCTGTGGAGACCTCATTACCATCTTTTTTTAGACCATTTCCATTAGATCAAAACAAATCTCTCATGCCTACTTGCTTTAATCTTTGCAGATATAGCCATGACTAATAAGCTTTCTATCTAAATTTGCCTTTTGGGACATTTCAAATACATGGAATCATATTATATGTACTCTTTACATATTGCTTAATTTAGTTAACTTAGGTTACTGAGGATCATCCATGTTGTAGCTAGTTCATTCTTTTTCATTGATGAATAGTATTCCATTATATGGTTGCCCAACATTTTATCTTGTCATCAATTGATGGGCATTTGGCTTGTTTCCAGTTTTAAGCTTAATGAATAATGCTGATGTAACATTCATGCACATGTCATTGTGTAGACATGTGTTTTAAAATTTTTTTGGATAAGTTCTTTTGGGGGGAATACCAGAGATTGAACTCAAGGGCACTCAACCACTGAGACACATCCCCAGCCCTATTTTGTATGTTTTTTTAGAGGCAGGGTCTCACTGAGTTGCTTAGCACCTTGCTTTTGCTGAGGCTGGCTTTGAACTTGTGATCTTCCTGCCTCAGCCTCCTGAGTCAGGGGGATTATAGGTATGCACGCCTGCGCCTGGCTTGGATAGACTATTCATGGTGAAATTTCAGGGTCATTTGGCGAGTCATATTACGTTTTATAAGAAAACCGATGAACTGTTTTTCAAAGTGGCCATGCCATTTTACCTTATCGCCAGTGACACGAGGGTTCCAGTTTTTCCATGCTGTCATTGACACTTAGTATTGACTATTTATTTCTACATTGCAATGGTATTTTATTGCAGTTTTTTCATTTCCCTGATGTCTAGTAGCTCAGCCGCTTTTCTTAGATGTTACTATTGAGCAAGCCACAGATTAGAGGATGAGGCTGTGCTTTGTTAAGAGGTTTGGTTCGGAAAGGTTTCCTTTGAACATAGAGTTTTGAATGAATTGAAGAGCATTGGGTTAATACCGGCATCTTCAAGTGGCAGGCTGTTTTCTAACTGGTCATTGAACAAATTTAGAATTTCTGTGGCAGAATCTTTCAGTTGTTTAGCGTGTTTAAGAGGCTGAGGTGGGAGCGTCACAAGTTCAAAGCTAGCCTCAGCATCTTAGTGAGAACTTGTCTCAAATTTTAAAAAAGAAATAAAAGGGTTAGGGATGTGGCTCAGTGGTTCAGCATTCTTGGGTTCAATCCCTGGTACAAAAAAAATAGTTATTTTATGGCACTACACATGACAGTATTTATAAATAATATCTGTACATTTAATTAATAATGTAAACAAAATCACATATGGGAAATGATCTTTATCAGCCCAAATGCCTTTGTTTTATTCATTCCAAGAATTCTTAAGCATCTTTCCTAACATGACTATTATGTATGTGATACCTTTCATATTTTATTTATCTTTATACCTAGGATGGATTTTCTCTACATTTGCCATAGACTGGTAGAAAATAGAACTCAGTGTTTTTTCAAGATGTAATAGTACCATGCAACATGTCTTAGTCCATTTTCTGTTGCTATTACAAACTATCTGAGAGAAAGTAATTTATAAAGAATAGAAGTTTATTTGGCTTATGGTTCTAGAGGCCAGGAAATTCAAGAGCGTGGTACCAGCATCTGGTGAGGTCCTTCCTGCTGCATGAAAACATGGTGAAGTGCATAACATGGTGAGATAGAACCAATGTGCTAACTTAGGTCTCTCTTCTTCTTCTTATAAAGCCACTAACACCACCAAGGGGTCCCACCTTCATGACCCCATCTAACCTTCTATCTCTCCTTATCTATCTATCTATCCACCCATCCATCTATCTATATCTGGGGATAAAGTTTCCAACACAAGAATCCCTGGGGGACACATTTAAGCCATCACATTCTGTCTTTGGCCCCCAGTTCAGGTTTTTCTTACATGTAGAATACAATCATTCCATTGCAACTGTCCTGAAGTCTTAACTTGTTCCAGCACCAACTCAAAAGCACAAAGTCCAGAGTGTCATCTGAACCTGGTACAGGTAAGACTCAAAGCACATTGGGTAAGTTTACCCTAGCAATGAACTTGTGGAATCAAACAAGTTATCTACTTCCAAAATGCATAGGAGCAACATCCTGATTCCAGAAGAGAGAGGGAAATAGAAAGTAAGTAAGTCCAAGTAAGTCTAATTCCCAACAGGGACAGCAACATCAAATCTTAAATCTCCATGATAATCTCCATGACTTCACATTCTGCTTCCTGTGAGTATTGGTACAGCGTTGGGTCGGGATGCTGTAAGGCCACAGCTTTTCCAGACCAGTCCACGCTTCAGCTCTCTTGGTTGAGGCTCATGACTCTGGCTTTCCCAGAGTGGTGCTGCTCACTAGTGGCTCTACATTCCTGGGGTCTCAGTGGTGGTAGCCCTTGCAGCTCCACTGGGGGTTGCCAAGGTGGGGACTGTGTCTCTCGGCCTTGGCCTCTGGGCGCTCAGCACCTCCTTTGCAGTCTGGTGGAGGAAAGCTACGCCTGCACAGCTCTTGTATTCTGAGCACCTGTGGAGATGGCACCACACAGACACTCAAGGTGTATCACTTGTACCTTCCCAAGTAGAGCAGTGGGTGGGGCCGCACCTGGGCCTGTTTGGAGCGGCTGAGGGGTGCTGTGCTAGAATGTGGGGAATAGAGACTTGAGGTGGCTCAAGGCAGTGAGCCTGGGCCTGCCCTCCAGGAGTTCTGGGCTGGTGATGAGATGAGCAGCCTGAAAGATCTGTGAAATGCGTTCAGGGTCTTTCTCCCAGTATGTTGAGGATCCTTCTCAGCAAGAGGTCTCCTGGCCATACCCTGAGTTTCTCCTGGAAATGCTTTTTCATTCTGTACATGCTGAGAGTTTTCTAAATCTTTTCTCACTGTTTCCCCTTCGCTTTATAAATTCTATGTTCAAGTCACTTTTTCCTCTCACAGCTTACCATGGGTGGTTAAAAGTAGCCATGCAGCAGCCTGAATGTCTTGCTGCTTAGACATTTCTTTTGACAGGTAGTCTAATTCATGGTTCTTCAGTTCTGCATTCCACAGAGCTGTCTGGCATGGACACAATCCAGCCAAGTTCTTTGCCAGTTTAGAAGCTAAAGACAAAATACAAAGGGAGAAAGGATTTTTTTTTTTTTTGTAATATTCATTTCAGAAGGCAAAGGAACATTTTCCTCAACCAGTTTGAATTTGAGGACTTGTCTTCAATTAAAATCAGGGGAAGGTGAGTTGTCTCTGTTCTCTTGTTTTCTTTTTTGGAAGTCCATTTTATGGACTAGATATTTCTCCCCCTCTCCAAATTAATATATTAAAGTCTTGAGCCCCAATGTGATGATATTTAGAAATGGGCTCTTTTGAGAGGGGCCAGTTAGAGGTAATTAGGTTTAGATGAGGTCATGATGGTGGGGTCCCTCTCATGGGGTTATTGTCCCATCCCTGCTACTTGAGGGTTCAGTGAGAAGATAACCTCCAGCCAGGAAGTGGGCCTTCACTGGAAACTGATTTGTCAGCACCTTGAGACTTTGGACTTCTCAGCTTCCAGATGTGAGAAGCAAACATCTCTGTATAAGCCACAAAGGTATAATATTTTGTTAAAGCAGCCCAACCTGACTGAGACTATCTAGATCCACACAGATTCCATTTTGCCAGGAAATAAGCTTTGGCTTTCTGCACGGCATGGATGGGTATCAGGACAATCTGCTGGCTGTGGTTGGATATGGGGCATTCTTTACCACTGGGTCTTGACAGGTACTCTGTTTTCAGCAGCCTCTCAGCCACACAGTTCCTCTCAGGGAATGTGCAGGGCAGCTGCCCCATGTTACTTAACTTCTTTGATCCACCATGTCTTTTCTTGCTCTTTTTATCCTGTGTGTTAATAGTTTTTAAAATGTTCCTTCCTCACAGGTTAGTGGGTTTTTTTGAGGAACAGAAGTTAAATGTGTATGATCAGTCTACCTTTTAAAAACAAATTGGTTTCATTTTCTCCCCTAGCATTCTCTTTGTTAAGTGCTACTATCCTGGTTAAAATAGCATCTAAAAATGAAACTATCACTCCTTTATTATTGTTAGAACAGTCTTTGTAATAAAGGGAATGTGAAGAGCCATCTTTTTCTTGAAGGTTTGATGAAAGAGGGGTCAAACCATCCAAGACCTGATAGTTTGGGGAGAAAGAAGGAAGATTTTGCTTCAGAGATTTTCTTTAATTATTTCTATTTTGGCAACTTCTCTATTTTTTCTTGATAATTGGTTTTATTTATTTATTTATTTATTTTTTAAATTTTTATTGTTGGTTGTTCAAAACATTACATAGTTCTTGATATATCATATTTCACACTTTGATTCAAGTGGGTTATGAACTCCCATTTTTACCCCGTATACAGATTGCAGAATCACATCGGTTACACATCCATTGATTTACATACTGCCATACTAGTGTCTGTTGTATTCTGCTGCCTTTCCTATCCTCTACTATCCCCCCTCCCCTCCCCTCCTCTCTTCTCTCTCTACCCCCTCTACTGTAATTCATTTCTCCCCCTTGAATTTTTTTTCCCTTTCCCCTCATTTCCTCTTGTATGTAATTTTGTATACCCCTGAGGGTCACCTTCCATTTCCATGCAATTTCCCTTCTCTCTCCCTTTCTCTCTCACCTCTCATCCCTGTTTAATGTTAATCTTCTTCTCATGCTCTTCTTCCCTACTCTGTTCTTAGTTACTCTCCTTATATGAAAGAAGACATTTGGCATTTGTTTTTTAGGGATTGGCTAGCTTCACTTAGCATAATCTGCTCTAATGCCATCCATTTCCCTGCAAATTCTATGATTTTGTCATTTTTTAATGCAGAGTAATACTCCATTGTGTATAAATGCCACATTTTTTTTTTATCCATTAGTCTATTGAAGGGCATCTAGGTTGGTTCCACAGTCTTGCTATTGTGAATTGTGCTGCTATGAACATCGATGTAGCAGTCTCCCTGTAGTATGTTCTTTTTAGGCCTTTAGGGAATAGACTGAGAAGGGGAATAGCTGGGTCAAATGGTGGTTCCATTCCCAGCTTTCCAAGAAATCTCCATACTGCTTTCCAAATTGGCTGCACCATTTTGCAGTCCCACCAGTAATGTACAAGTGTACCCTTTTCTCCACATCCTCGCCAGCACTTGTTGTTGTTTGACTTCCTAATGGCTGCCAATCTTACTGGAGTGAGATGGTATCTTAAGGTGGTTTTGATTTGCATTTCTCTGACTGCTAGAGATGGTGAGCATTTTTTCATGTACTTGTTGATTGATTGTATGTCCTCCTCTGAGAAGTGTCTGTTCAGGTCCTTGGCCCATTTGTTGATTGGGTTATTTGTTACCTTATTGTCTATTTTTTTTTTTTTTAGTTCTTTGTATACTCTGGATATTAGGGCTCTACCTGAAGTGTGAGGAGTAAAGATTTGTTCCCAGGATGTAGGCTCCCTATTTACCTCTCTTATTGTTTCTTTTGCTGGGAAAAAACTTTTTAGTTTGAGTAAGTCCCATTTGTTGATTCTAGTTATTAACTCTTGTGCTATGGGTGTCCTATTGAGGAATTTGGAGCCCGACCCCACAGTATGTAGATCGGAGACAACTTTTTCTTCTATCAGACGCTGTGTCTCTGATTTGATATCAAGCTCCTTGATCCATTTTGAGTTAACTTTTGTGCATGGCGAGAGAAAGGGATTCAGTTTCATTTTGTTGCATATGGATTTCCAGTTTTCCCAGCACCATTTGTTGAAGATGCTATCCTTCCTCCATTGCATGCTTTTAGCCCCTTTATCAAATATAAGATAATTGTAGTCTTGTGGATTGGTTTCTGTGTCCTCTATTCTGTACCATTGGTCCACCCGCCTGTTTTGGTACCAGTACCATGCTGTTTTTGTTACTATTGCTCTGTAGTATAGTTTGAAGTCTGGTATCGCTATACTGCCTGATTCACACTTCCTGGTTAGCATTGTTTTTGCTATTCTGGGTCTTTTATTTTTTCATATGAATTTCATGATTGCTTTCTCTATTTCTACAAGAAATGCCATTGGGATATTGATTGGCATTGCATTAAACCTATAGAGAACTTTTGGTAATATCGCCATTTTGATGATGTTAGTTCTGCCTATCCATGAACAGGGTATATTTTTCCATCTTCTAAGATCTTCTTCTATTTCTCTCTTTAGGGTTCTGTAGTTTTCATTGTATAAGTCTTTCACATCTTTTGTTAGGTTGATTCCCAAGTATTTTATTTTTTTTTTTTGAGGATATTGTGAATGGAGTGGTTGTCCTCATTTCCATTTTGGAGGATTTGTCGCTGATATACAGGAATGCCTTTGATTTATGTGTGTTGATTTTATATCCTGCCACTTTGCTGAATTCATTTATTAGCTCTAATAGTTTCTTTGTAGACCCTTTTGGGTCTGCTAAGTATAGAATCATGTCATCTGGAAATAGTAATAATTTAAGTTCTTCTTTTCCTATTTTTATGCCTTTAATTTCTTTCGTCTGTCTAATTGCTCTGGCCAGTGTTTCGAGAACTATGTTGAACAGAAGTGGTGAGAGAGGGCATCCCTGTCTTGTTCCAGATTTTAGAGGGAATGCCTTCAATTTTTCTCCATTCAGAATGATGCTAGTCTGAGGCTTAGCATAGATTGCTTTTACAATATTGAGGTATGTTCCTGTTATCTCTAGTTTTGCTAGAGTTTTGAACATAAAGGGATGCTGTACTTTGTCGAATGCTTTTTCTGCATCTATCAAGATAATCATATGGTTTTTATTTTTAGGTCTATTGATATGGTGAATAACATTTATTGATTTCTGTATATTGAACCAGCCTTGCATCCCAGGGATGAATCCTACTTGATCATGGTGCACAATTTTTTGGATTGTTTTTGTATCAGATTCGTCAGAATTTTATTGAGGATTTTTGCATCTAGGTTCATTAGAGATATTGGTCTGTAGTTCTCTTTCTTTGAAGTGTCTTTCTCTGGTTTAGGAATCAGGGTGATGTTGGCCTCGTAGAATGAATTTGGAAGTTCTCCCACTTTTTCTATTTCCTGAAATAGCTTGAAAAGTATTGGTATTAGTTCCTCTTTAAAGGTTTTGTAAAACTCTGTTGTATACCCATCCGGTCCTGGGCTTTTCTTAGTTGGTAGTCTTTTGATGGTTTCTTGTATTTCCTCAATTGATATTGGTCTGTTTAGGTTGTGTATATCCTCCTGACTCAATCTGGGCAGATCATATGACTTAAGAAATTTATCGATGCCTTCACTATCTTCTATTTTATTGGAGTATAAGGATTCAAAATAATTTCTGATTATATTCTGTATTTCTGAAGTGTCTGTTGTGATATTGCCTTTTTCATCCTATATGGTAGTAATTTGAGTTCTCTCTCTTCTTCTCTTCATTAGCATGGCTAAGGGTCTGTGGATTTTATTTATTTTTTCAAAGAACCAACTTTTAGTTTTGTCAATTTTTTCAATTGTTTCTTTTGTTTCAATTTCATTAATTTCAGCTCTGATTTTAATTATTTCTTGCCTTCTACTTCTTTTGCTGTTGTTTTGCTCTTCTTTTTCTAGGATTTTGAGATGAAGTATGAGATCATTTTTTGTTGTTTTTTTTCTTTTTTTAAGGAATGAACTCCAAGCAATGAATTTTCCTCTTAGAACTGCTTTCAATATGTCCCATAGATTCCGATATGTTGTGTCTGTGTTTTCATTTATCTCTAAGAATTTTTTAATTTCCTCCTTGATGTCTTCTATAACCCATTGATCATTCAATAACCCATTGTTCATTCTCCACGTGATTCATGATTTTTCCTTACTTCTTTTATCCTTGATTTTCAGTTTCATTCCATTATGATCAGATAAGATGCATGGTATCATCTCTACTCCTTTATATTGTCTAAGAGTTGCCCTGTGACATAATATATGATCTATTTTTGAGAAGGATCCATGTGCTGCTGAGAAAAGAAGTGTAACTGCTTGATGTTGGGTGGTATATTCCATATATGTCAATTAAGTCTAGGTTGTTAATTGTGTTATTGAGTTCTATAGTTTCCTTATTCAACTTTTGTTTGGAAGATCTGTCCAGTGGTGAGAGAGGTGTGTTGAAGTCTCCCATGATTATTGTATGGTGGTCTATTAGACTCTTGAACTTGAGAAGAGTTTGTTTGATGAACATAGCTTCATCATTGTTTGGGGCATATATATTTATGATTGTTATGTCTTGTTGGTGTATGGTTCCCTTGAGCAGTATGTAGTGTCCATCTTTATCCCTTTTGATTAACTTTGGCTTGAAATCTATTTTATTTGATATGAGTATGGACACTCCTGCTTGTTTCCGAAGTCCATATGAGTGATATGATTTTTCCCAACCTTTCACCTTCAGTCTATGAATGTCTTTTCCTATCAAATGCGTCTCCTGAAGGCAGCATATTGTTGGGTCTTGTTTTGTGATCCATTCTACTAGCCTGTGTCTCTTAATTGGTGAGTTTAAGCCACTAACATTTAGGGTTATTATTGAGAAATGGGTTGTTCTTCCAGCCATATTTGTTTATTTATAAACATGGTTTGTTTTCCTCTTTGATTATTTTCCCCCCTTTACTGTACTACCTCCCGCTGTTGGTTTTCATTGATATTTTCCATTTCCTCTTCCTGTAATGTTTTGCCGAGGATGTTTTGAAGAGATGGTTTTCTAGCTGCAAATTCTTTTAACTTTTGTTTATTGTGGAAGGTTTTAATTTCGTCTTCCATCCTGAAGCTTAATTTTGCTGGATACACAATTCTTGGTTGGAACCCATTTTCTTTCAGTATTTGAAATATGTTATTCCAGGATCTACTAGTTTTCAGAGTCTGTGTTGAAAGATCAGCTGTTATCCTGATTGGTTTACCCCTAAATGTAATCTGCTTCCTTTCTCTTGTAGCTTTTAAAATTCTCTCCTTATTCTGTATATTGGGCATCTTCATTATAATGTGTCTAGGTGTGGATCTCTTATGATTTTGCACATTTGGCATCCTGTAGGCTTCTAGGATTTCGGATTCTGTCCCATTCTTCAAGTCTGGGAAGTTTTCTCGTATTATTTCATTGAATAGATTGCTCACTCCTTTGGTTTGGTCCTCTATGCCTTCCTGTATCCCAATGACTCTTAAGTTTGGTCTCTTTATGTTATCCCATATTTCTTGGATGTTCTGCTCATGGTTTCTTAACAGTCTTGCTGAGCTGTCTATGTTCTTTTCAAGTTGAAATACTTTGTCTTCATTGTCTGATGTTCTATCTTCTAAGTGTTCTACTCTGCTGGTAGTATTCTCAATTGAGATTTTAAGTTGGTTTATTGCTTCCTGCCTTTCTAGGATTTCTGTTTGTTTGTTTTTTATAACCTCTATCTCCCTGTATATTTGATCTTTTGCTTCTTGGATTTGTTTATGTAATTCATTGTTGAAGTGATCTTTCATTGTCTGATTTTGCTGTCTAATGTCTTCCTTGAGACTCCAGATCATCTGAAGCATGTATATCCTAAATTCTTTATCTGACATTCCATCTGCTGCAGCTATTACCTCTTCTAAAGTTGAGTTGACCTGCATTGCTTGTGGTCCTTTCTTTCCTTGTCTTTTCATACTGCTCGTATTTCTTTCTGCTTGGTGAAACTGTTGTGTTATTGAATTTTCCCCCTACATATTTATATTGCTTTTGTATAGTTGAAAAGTCTCTCTTTCAGTGGCGGGCGGCGGCTGTGCTCCTCCTCCAATTGGGGTGATCTGTCTACCATGCTGATGGGCCGCTGGGCCCGTTTTGCCGGTTGGTCACAGGTCTGCCTACCTTGCAGGCGCGGGCAGCAGCTCTGCTCTGCCCCCACTCCAATTGGGGTGATGTGACTACCACACCGCCGGGTTGATAATTGGTTTTAGATAATCATTTCATTAAACATTTCTGTAAATTGCCTTTTAGTTTATTCATTTATATGTACTTTTTCTATTTTGTTAACTATTAATATTTAATTTTTTTCCTTTTTAACTTTTTCAAGTTTAATCTATTATTTTTCTAATTTTCTGAGTTGATCATATAGGTAATTTATTTTTCTTTTTTTCTTTTTTTCAAATACATATATGTAAATGTAGATTCTCCCCTCAATATATTAAAGTCTCAATATTGCTTTAGAACTTGGTTAAAGATTTCTTTGTTGGGGCTGGGGCTGGGGCTCAGTGGTAGAGTGCTTGTCTCACATGTGTGAGGACCTAGATTCGATCTTCAGCACCACATAAATAAAATAAAGGTATTGTGTCCACCTACAAATAAAAAAAATGTTAAAAAATCAATATATTTCTTTGTAGCACTGAGATTATAAGTATTTCTAAATATTTTTTAAATTTTCACTGATTTTTTCTTTAATTTGTGACTTATTTAATTTAAATTATTATTATTATTTTTGGTACTAGGGATTGAGTGCAGAGGTACTCTTCCACTGAGCTACATCCCCAGTCCTTCTTTAAAAAAATTTTTTTAAATATATTTATATATTTAGTTGTAGATAAACACACAGTATCTTTATGTATTTTTATGTGGTGCTGAGGATCAATCCAGTGTCTCACACATGTGAGGCAAGCACTTTACTACAGCACTCCCCGCACCAGTCCTTCTTTGGAGACATAGTCTCCTTAAGTTGCTGAGGCTGTCCTAAAATTTGTGATGCTTCTATCTCCATCTTCCAAGGTGCTGGGATTACAGGTGTGTACCACAAAACCTGGTATAATTTATGGCTTATTTTAAAATTAGTTTTTACTTTTCAAACAATTTTTACCTCTCTTTTAATTGTTGACATCTAATTTAATTAAAAAACTTTACACATGATCCCTAACTCCTTAACATTCATGAAACTTTGTTGGTGACTTAAAAATTGGTCAATTTTTGTGCATTCTCAAGAGACATGAATGTTCTCTTTTTCAGGGTCAGAATTTTTAATTGCATTTTTTCAAATTAATTATAATCTTACTAATTTTTTGTCTTGATCTATCATTCTCTAAAAGAAATATCTTCAAATCTTTTATCTTAGTTGTGGAATTGTTTATTATTTTCATAAGTCTGTATATACTTCGAGTTTCTGATTTTAGGAACATTCAGTTTTATGATTAGTGATTCTTTTTAGAAGATTGTTTTTTAAATTTTTTGACATCTGTATATATAGAGTTTCTTATTTTAATCTATTATCCAGTATGAGTTCAAATATTCCTAGACTTTTTATGGTATATATTTCTGTCTTTAAAAAAATTTTTTTTTAGTTGTAGATAGACACAATATCTTTATTTTTATTTATTTATTTTTGATTGGTGCTGAGGATCAAACTCAGTTCCTCACTCATGTGAGGCAAGAGCTCTACCAATGAGCTACAACCGTAGGCCCATGGTATGTATTTCTTAGTCTATCCTTTATAATTTTATTCATTTTGGAATTTTATTTATTTTGTATTTTAGTGTGTTCATGTAACAAAAACAAGTATCTTGATCTTGTTTTTGTTTTTCTAGTCCAACTAAAGAGTATGTGTTTGGTGGATGAGTTTAATCTGTTTATATTCATCATGATTACTGATATATTCAGATGAATTCCTGCCATCTCATTTTGTTTTGTACTTTATATTTTCCTTTTTCAGTTTCTTTCCTACTTTTTATGATTAATGAAATTTGTTCACTTTTCTCATCTTGTCAGTTGGGTTACACCTTATCTTCTTACTTTTAGGAGTGATTTTTTTAGTTTTTACCATATACAATTAACTTTGTATTCAAGTAATATATACAGTAACTTAGTCTTATTTTTCCTCCTGAGGAAAACCAAAATATTTTAGCACTATAACTATACTTCAAATACTTTTCTCTGGTTGTTAATCTTATTATTACTCCAAGTTTTAGTTCTATCTTTTTATTATACAAAAATTGGGTCATACTCATGATGTTATTTTGTATTTTTGGTGAATAATTCAATTTGCCCCTATAGTATCCTGTCAGAGTTGCCTATCACGGCTGCTAGAATCACAGTGTTTCCTTTGGTTCATTTTTCTTCTTTCTAAATTTCATCCTTTTGTACTTCTTTTTTTTTTCTTAAAAAATATTTTTAGCTGTAGTTGGACACAATAACTGTATTTATTTATTTACTTATTTTTATATGGTGCTGAGGATTGAACCAGTACCTCACGTGTGCCAGGCAAGCACTCTACCACTGAGCCCCAGCCCCAGCCCATCCTTTTTCACTTTTTTCAGTCAGGGTTCATGGGTAGTAATCTGTTGTAGTTTTTGAAAAAGTCAAGTACAGAGGAATTCTAGGTCAGTAGTTTTTGTTGCTCCTTATTCTCAGCATGTTAAAAAATATTACTTTCTAGACTTTTGGCCTCAGTTGTTGCTTGTAAGAAATCCACTGTACCCATAAGTACCATTTTTTACAAAAATGCATTTTATTTTACTCTTTGAAGCTCTGTCATTTCACCAGGATAGATTTAGTGGCAGATATTCTTGGCACACAATGCCTACTTTCTGAGAAAACTCATATCTTTCTTTAATTCTGGTAGGCGCAAAGGTAGTTTCACTGAATCCTGCCACACTGCCATTATCCTTGGTGTATCTTCTGGAATTCCTCTCAGGAGAGGGATGAAGTCTCTCCAGGCTATACTGCAGCTACTTCACGCATTTATCCCTCCTCCCCATCCTCTCAATTCCTGCTTCCTTACATCCAACAGGCTTTGCCTAGAAACAACCCCTCTGTAAAGCACTTGTATCTGAAAAGCTATGCTTTTAAGACCCACGGCTAAGGAACTTACTCCATGTCACCTGCTGGTGACTTGGTGGAGCCACCCTTTCAGTGGCCACATGTATAGTACCCGATGAAAAGGAGCTGTTCACACCAGCTATGTAGAATGGGGTCAACAACATCCCACCCATGTCCCTCCAAATGACATCTGCAGCAGGTCTCAGTGGATGACTTTTGCCTCCCTTCCACACATGCTATACTGCTGAATCATGATGGTCACTGATCTTGGCTCAGCCTGCACCTCTGGTCCCCTTCCCGGCCTGCGTTGTACTCCCCTGGTTGAGTGCTCCAGCCCCGAGTCTGGTTGAACTTCATCTGCTGTCTGTGTTGGGGGAGCGTGGGAGTCTGGTCTTTCTCCACCTTCTTTTCAACCTCTTGTCTGGCACGGCTGCTCGGCCCTCTTTCCTCTAAGGCCTTCTCTTTTTGGTTCTTAATAGCCTTTTCTTCTCTGAACAACCTTCCTCTTGCATTTCAAAAACTTTGGCTTTCAAAAGTATTGTTTCTGATCTGGGATCAAGAGCTTATTTTGGAAGTTAGAACTGAACATAGACTATTTCTTTCTCTCTGTATTCCCACTGTCCTCATTCTCCTTCAGGTTCTGTGGGAGCTGTACAAGGAAAGGAAGAAAAGAAAAGTATAGACTTTTATGTTGTAAGGTGCTTTCTCACCATGGCATTGAGACTGCATTGGCACAAAGCCTGGCATATGGTATGTATGCCATGCATGTTGCCAGTATACTTTTTGTAATTATTAAGGTATTTTGCTCAGTGGCATTTGCTGATGTAGGTCTCCTACCCACAGATTTCTTGGTCTTGGTGCACTCTCAGGCCCCAAACCTATAGCTATAGCTCTAATCTCATTCTCTGGATAGATAACCAGGATCTGAGGGGCTCTGGATCTCCCAAGGACCCTTGGGAATAATATGTACTAAAATAACATCTGGGAAACCACTATTTCTAGAATAAAATCCCTGTATCCCTGAAGATTTATCCTTCTCTCTGTGTTATTATTGAATCACATTTAAATAAGCACAAACATTCCTTTAATTTTTTGCCTATTGTCTTTACATATTTCCTTTTCTTTCTCCCCAAATCTAGAATTTAAATCTTTGAGTTTCTGTGTTCAAAACCAAACTATGAAAAGACCTAACCCAAAGGAAAAAAAAATGATTCAACTGCTTGAAGACTGATACCCTGGTCTTGTATTCATGGGCATGTGAAGACCTGCAGAAGTAAAATAAAAGAGTATGGAAAGAAGTACATATATTAAGTTGCTTCAGGTAACATTGATGAGTTTCCGCTGATTTTACTGGCACTAGACTATATACTGGTGAGTACAAAGGAAATGTCAATCACTTAGTTGGTTTCCTGTAGGAACCTTAGGAACACAGGGATTAGCCACATGAGGCAATCACCAAACAATACTCAATTATTCAGTTTTCCTGGGCCACATCCCTACCATAACTACCCTATCACCCACAGCCCTGTGTCCCATAGAGCTAACATGTAGTAAGCAGCATTTATTTTGTGCTAGCCCTTTGTACATGTTTACTCAATCACTTACTCTATGCACCAGGTAGACATTGCTGTTATGACTATTTCATGAATTAAAAAACTGAAGCCTAAAGGGGGATAGTAGGATTCTCACTTCTGCTTCTTAGCTCTGCTCTCTTCTTTCTTTTTTTGGTACCAGGGATTGAACTCAGGGGCACTCGACCACTGAGCCATATCCCCAGCCCTACTTTGTATTTTATTTAGAGACTGAGTCTCACAGAGTTGCTTATGCTGAGGCTGGCTTTGAACTCGTGATCCTCCTGCCTTGGCCTCCCAAACTGCTGGGATTACAGGCCTGCGCCACTGCGCCCAGCCCAGCTCACTTCTTAGTCTTATAGTAAAGGCCATTATGTCTTAAAGCATGTTATTATGATTCAGTGCCTACTATAGTTTGAATCTTGAATGTTCCCCAAAGACTCAGGTGTTAAAGGGCTGTTCCTCAGTGTGGCGCCACTGAGAGGTGGTGCAACTATTAAGATATGGGGCCCTGTGACAGACTCAGGTCTCTTCCACCTCGTTCTCTCTCTTTTGTTTGCCACCTCCATAAGGTGAGTAGCTTTCACTGCCATGTGTTCCCACCATGATGTGGTGCCTCACCATAGGCCCCAAAGGAACAGGTCATTTGACTATGGACTGAAGCCTCTGAAACTATGTGCCCAAATAAAATCTTTTCCTTTCTTTATTTATCTCAGGTATTTGTTTCAGTGACAGGAATCTGACAAAGGCAGGTATGTCTCACATTTTTGCAATGGCTGCTGTACTCATTTTCAGAGTTAAGTGCTTGGGAAATGATAGATGTTCACTAAACTTTGGGGGAGAGTTCTTAAGTTCTTTTGGGTTCTCCATTGATCTTACTTATTCTGACTAACACATACAATCCACACAATCCTGATTTTCAGACCTTCCACACCAATAGAGTCAGACACTGAGGGCTTGTTTTAGGCTCAGCAGTTGGTTGTCTGAGCTAGGCTCCATGTGTGAGTAGGTGGTAATGAGGAGGTATGGCTGTGGTGTTAAGGAACGGTGTGAGCAGAAGTTCTGTGGGCATGAGATGCCTGAAGCATCAAGTCCAAGGAAACACTTGGAAATCAAAAATTGGGTCCAAAGCAAATTGCCAGGAATATGAAATTTTCAGTCAGAGGGCATGGGAAATAGCCCGGCAGTACCTGCTCCTGGGCATAGACATTTTAAGGTTGCTGAGTCCCCAGCTTGGTCTGAGGCTTGGACTCATGCTCTAAGTGGAGTGGGTGGATCTGCCTAGGCTCAGCCTGTCCCCAACAGAGCCTCCTGTGCTTGCACTCAAGTCCTACCCTCCATCCTACATGGGAAGGTTTTGATGGCTGAGGAGGGGAGTCCAAGTGGGAAGGTAAGTGAGGAATGAATGGGGCCTATCCTGAGAAGTTGTCCCTAAGCCAAAATATAAATCTCTCATTCTTACAGCAACGTAATCACTTAATGGTCATGGAGTTTCACAATCAGGAATTGAGTACTTCAGTGGGGAGGGGTGAAATATGTATTTTGCAATCTGGATGTTATATAGATACCGGGGTGTTACTTTTTTAGGAAATTATTGTTCATTTTGATAGCTATTTTCATATTATCTCTCCTTTTACCCTTGGAATTATGGACAGTTTTAATAGCAGGTGATCTGAGAGACTGTCAAGGACTATTATGAATACTTGGATGTGGAAAGCTGCAGTTTCAAGTCATGGTTTTCATGCCAAAACTCCTGTGTCTTTAATCCAGTGGATTTCTTTCCTGGGACTTTTAGGGGAGGTTTTATTCAGCCGAGTGCATTGCATCTAGAACAATGCAATCTCATGGTGCACAGATTACTTTTAATGCATTAATTTTAGTCTTGCAAGATATTTTAGTTTGCATTTAGGGCTTTATGTTTTTATCCTTTTCCTTTGATTTTTTTTTAATTTTTAATAGATTCTGCTTATTTGAGTCTAAAATAGGAGGAGTAGGAAAGAGTCTAGTTAGTCATTATTTGGAAGGCAGTGCTCTATATTTAAGCAATTCTCTTAGTGACCTTCATAGTCAGCAAAGAAAATAATGCCCATTGAGTAGCATGTAGAGATTAGCACAAAAAAATTTGGTTATCTTTTTCTTCCCAGCTAATTAAATTGCTCAAAATATAACTTAAATGCCCAATTGACAGTAAAGATTTCAGGAAATAGGAACTATCAGCTTGGGTATTAGCAATGTTAATTGGTGAAGAACCAGTGTTGGAAAGTCAGGTGGCATCATGAGCTGACCCTGCAGACTGTCTGGTGAGACACAATTCCACTACCCATCAATGGTAAGACTTGGGGACGTGTCACCTTTCTCTAAGGCTGAATTTCCTTTTATGTAAAAAAGAAAATGGAATTAACATCTAATTTAGAAGAGGTATTTCTAGGATTAAATAAGAATAACAATTATTTTAGGGAATCTAAGTTAAATAACCAGCCCAAAATAATTGAAAGATTGTAGGTGCAAATGTGTTTCTTTTAACATCATTCATAATTTAAAAAATTTAAAGCCAGTTAAATGGCCATCAATAAGAGAACCATTAAGCACATTATTGAATTGTTTTTTGGTGATATGTTTTGCAGCCGTTACGGGAACACTTACAAAGCTTATGCAGAGAAATAAAATGAACAGAAATTCCTAAATAACATAAATTGAAAACATAAGGAAGAAAATTTATGTGTAGCATTATAAAAAGCATATAAAATATAAATACAAAGGAAGTAAGAAAGAGAGTTCACAAAATGGTAATAGGGTAGCTGAGTCATACATCTTTCTTATCATTAAATTTTTCTATTACATTATTATATTGCTTTTATAATTAAAACACAGTAGCATTATTCATTACTTTTATTTTTCCTATTTATGAAACAATGCTTACTTTAGAAAACACAGATAATGCAGAAAATTGTGGAGAATAAAATTAACCTTAATGCTGCCATTAATATTTTAAATTCCATTGCTTCGTACTTCTGTATACATTATATATGATCTATATGTAGATGTCAAAGTACATTTGCTTTTTCTGAATTAGCATTGCTTTACTTTCAATTTACCTCTCAGTCTGCTTCTCAGGCTGTTGTTTTTGCATCTCTTTATCTTTGATCTTTCCAAACAAGCCAATTCTCCCTTTCCTAGGAGCTTTAAATTCCTCTCTCTTACTGGGAACACCAAGCAGCCCTTTGAAATATTCTTGTGTTTCTTGTCAAAAATAATCTTCAGAGGCAAACTGTGACTCCAGTACTTCCAGATACTACTCTTTTATTGTGGTGCTGTTCTTCCCCCATTGATTCCATGTCGTTATTGTGGTTGTTTACTCATGAATTATCATTTGATAAAGTGAGACCACTCAGACTCTTTGGTCCCGTGCACCTGCCCTTGAGTCCATGAGGACTTCACCCAAGTGGAAAGCAGTCAAGGAGGCCATGCACCAAGCTCACTTCCTCAGAGGTATTCCTCAATTTTGGTTCTTCTAGGTTGTGGGAAAATTTGTGCATTCTCTTGGAATTAGGGGAGCACTTATATTTCATATAAATAGAGGTTTACTTGCTTGGATACGTGGGTAAAGCTCTCAGCCTAGGGTGTATTCATTCTGACTCCCACTTGTAGCATTTTACTTGAAAAGAACTATACATTCTTCTGCTTCTTAGTTGGGGCTAGAACTCAGCTGGATGAGTTCACTTACCGGGGAAGGATTTTATAGATGCCTGTGATTCATATACTGGTTGTAGGCAGGGTGACTCTTCAACTTGCTATTTATCAGAGCTGAATTAGAAACCAGGAAGGCAAAGGAATCTCTGTATAGAAAATAGACCTTTTTCCATTGAGATCAAACCTGTGGACAAATGCAGAAGGAAAATGCTAATAATGAGTGGAATGCTGAATGGATTTGGTGAGTATAAATCTGTGTGTCATAAATTAGTACCTTAGCACTGGTGGCTATACCAACTCTCTCTCCCTCCCTCCTTTCCTCTCTTCTTTTCTTTGCTCTCTCTCTTTCTTTCATCCATCAGCTTTAGACCATGAATATTCCAGTTAGGAGTAGATAGTGGGGAAAATGTAAACCTTCTTCCTACCTAGTTTGTGAAAGGTGATCTTAAATTTCAAAGAGTAAAGCGTGTAGAAACCTGTTCTGCTTCTCAATTCACTTCCAACTAACTATGCTTGGTAGTAATTTTTAAGAATGCATCTAAGAACTTTCTAAAAGGTTGACTGTGATCCTTGTTTTTTTTTTTTATTTGTTCTTTTTAGTTATCCATGACAGCAGAATGTACTTTGACATGTCATACACACATGGAATATAACTTCCCATTCTTGTGATTGTACATGATGTGAAGTTACACTGGTCATGTATTCATATATGAACAGAGGAAAGTTACTATAATGTAGGACAGTTATTCTACTGTCTTTCCTATTCTAAACCCCCTCCCATCCCTTTATTCCCCTCTGTCTAATCCAATGAATTTTATATTACCTTACCACCCCCCCACCTTATTGTGTGTTAGCATCTGCATAGGTGATCTTTGGTTTTCAGAGCTGCTTTAAGTTTTTTTTCTGGTAATTGTGAAAGAACTGTGGGATAAACTTTTAAATTTGGAGATCCCTACTTTCAAGTTAAATACTTTGTAAAATATACTAAAAAATGGTATTTGACTTTTCCTATGTTAACACTAACCTTTCTAAAATCATTCTGAGAAATATTTCTTTTTTGAAAATTTTCTCAAAAAAAATTTGCTGAAAAATATTTGAACAATTTTCATAAACTGTAAGGTTTGTGGATGAATTTGAGATGCGATTTAGTAGTTTACCTACCTTTACTTTGCTAAGACATAGTATTCCTGCTTAAAAAAAAATTGATGGAAGTAAAGAGGCAAGATATTTTATCTCTTCCCCTCCTCCCCATACTGTGACCTCTGACTCAGAACCAGGATTTGAATCAACTAGGAAATATGGTGATCACCTCTTTACTATAGAGGTGTTCTTCTCTACCATACATTTCTATATCACTTTCTGAGGTGTATGAGGAATAGGTGTGGGACTTGCAGTGATGCATTTTATCTGGAGAGATACTTAATTGGATAGTGTATTAGTCTGCTTTCTGTGGCTATAACAAAACACCAGGAGCTTGGACTTTCTAAAGAAAAGACATTTATTTAGCACAGAGTTTTGGAGTCTGAAAGTCCTACAATGAGTGGCCTAATCTGTTCAGCCTCTGATGAGGGTTTCATGGTGGATGGCAACACAATGGCAGGAATATGCACAGAAGAAAGCACATGGTAAGATGGGAAGGCAGAGAGCTTCAGGGGCTTGGCTTGCTCTTTTGTACAGGCTTGTTCTTTCAGGAACTAACTGGAGTTCATTGAGAACTCTATTAATCCCTTTCAAAGGAGGTGCCTCCAATGACCGAATCACCTTCCCCTAAGCCCTTTGTCTTAGAGGTTTCACCATCTCCTGATGCTGTGACACAGGAACCATGCTTCTAGCATATGAACCTTTGGGGACACACTCAAAACATATCCAAGCCATATCAGATGAGTGTGTGTATATGCCTGTGCTTCATATTATCAGAGAATCAACCAAAGGATGGGGAGGCTTTTCAGCTTAGTGTCAGAGCTTAACTAAAAGCAATGCCCCTTACAAATGAGCAGGAAGCTCTGCTCATGCAACAAACCTCCTAATAAAGTGTGAAAATGAGTGAAACTATTAAGTGAACCATCCAGGGTGAATTCTGAAGTTAGCATACCAGCTGAAGTGAAGGTTATAAATCAAACAGAAAGGAGTTTTGTTTTGTTTATATTATCAAAGATAAGAGCCAAGATGAAAGGCAAACATGAGGTGGTAGGCAGCATGCTCCAACTGAAGACAGCAAGAGAGAGCAAGAATGCCTGCAAGGATGCCCGTGACTCAGCCTGCAGTAGAGGCAAGGAATGAGAGTAGGGCTTCTGAGGCTGGGAAGTTGCTCAGCGCATCCTGTGCTGAGGATGGAACAGCACATTCTGGGGAATGAAAATTCCTATACTCCTTTGTTTAACAGAGAAGCTCAGTCTGAATAAAATTGCCCAGAAGTAAATTTTCTTCTGCTAGTCAGATGACCAGATAGAAGAGTCAAAAGATTCCATTTGCAGGGAAACAGAGCCACATGTTTGTTGACAGCTTGTTTATGAAGCTCATGGGCGAAAGTATTTTGGATGGGTCTCCATGTACAGCACTAATTCAGCTATCTGGCACCTACACAGAATGATTCATTCTGCAGGACAATATAGTTTGTGTAATTTAGAGGAATATCCCTATAAGACTCCCTATTATTTTTAAAGACTCTTGGCCCTTACACCCCAACCTCAACTCTCTGAGATAGGCAAAAGCCTCCTAGGTGCTAATTTTCATTGTCTATTTTTAGTAGAAAAAACTTGGGTATTATAAAGGATTAGAGAAGACAAAGTACACAAATAAATTTAGTAGAAGCATATATGAATTGCTTATTATTTATAATATAGAGGAAAATTATTAGCTTCTATGCAAGGTTTTATATTAAGAAATTACGCTCTGTAAATTTAAAAAATTGTTCAGTAATTTCTTTACAGTTACATTAATAGTATAAATAATGCAAATGCACAGGCATTGTACAAAACAGAATATGGAATGATTTTCTATACATATTTTAGTAATAGAGAATGAGTCATGTTTGAAACATAATACATGCATGTATTATTGCTGAGTAATTGGAAGTTTTATGTCAGAAATAGTGTTGATGTAACTATGTCTCACCACACTTTAGGATTACCCGGTCAACCCACAACACAATGAATTAATAACAGGTTAAAGAATAATTTATATTTTAAAAAAGCAAAAATAGCAGCAATTAAAATTGCAACTGATTCCAACAGCAAAATTGGGGAAGTAATGAAGTTCCTCCCTGATTGAAAATTTTGCAATCTGTGTCTACATGCACAGTAGAGTCTTTGTAAAGTCAGAGCCTTGTGTTATGCCCATATTTTTAGAAGAATACCCATTTAGAATCTTCCAGAAACTCAGTGAACTTGCTAATTTTAGTCTAAATACCCAATTTTAGCTATATTTAATCTCTTGATAGTAAGCTACAAATAATAGCTGTAAGTAGTAAGGATATAAAGAATTGAGAATCAGCCACCCATAGGAATTCACAAGTGGACTTTTAGACATTAGCAGGACCCTGAGGACAAAGCCTCAAGAACCACTGGGCTGGAATGTCCTCAGTTTAGGAAGGAAGACAACGAAGGTCTTTCTTGGAGCTAGTAGACTTATTTATTGCCAATCTTTAAGGCAGAGAAAACTGGACCCTTGGGGAATGAGATATAGAATTATGTAATATTCCTCCACCACAAGTTGAGACTTGCTCTTCAAAGTCCCAAATTTTTAAGAAACATTTTTAATGAAAATTATTCTGAAGATGTATGCTAATCATTTCTTTGCCTTTTAACCAGAGTATACTCACCAATTAAGTGGTCTTTGTCATCGCTATTAATATTAGTTGTTGCAAAACATTGTAATAAAATGATACCCACAGGGTTTTTTTTCTAAGAGTGGAATACTTGCATCTAAATTACATAATCATAATCTACTCCTTGAATCCAGAGTTTTAATAGTTTTTTTCCCAGTCCTCTTTCTTGCTATCAGCTTATCAATTTTCACCTCACGCTTCTCTAAACTAGCCCAGCCCTCGGAATTGCTGCTTCCGATCTGAACTGGAAACTACTAAGTTGTAAAGAACTGATTACCTTTTTAAAAATATTCTAATCACATATGGACTTTTTATGAATAAAAAAGTTCAAAAATTGTGATTCTTCTCTGACATAACATAGGAGATCATTACTTGAATTTTGAGACATTGTTTTGGTTGCACACAAAGGTTGTTTTTTTTCCTTACATATTTAATAAGTTTTAGATTACTATCTTTATTGATCTTAATAACACTACTGTACATTTCTAATGATATTTTTAGTTGGTAAACATTTGTACCCATATTTTCCCAAATGGCCCTTGCCAAATTCCTAATAGGTAGACAGAGCTAATAGTCATATTTCATCCATTCAGTCTATGGTTAACTAATACTCATTGATGGCCCGTGTGCCAAGAACTAAGGAAAATAAGACTTCAGCAGTTTTTCACTATGCAAAAAACAAAAGCTAGTAAATGAGAAGGCTAGATCCAATCCTAGAGCTTCCTGTTCAGGGATATTTTCCATATAATATGGTGTCCGGGTGGTTATATTTTCTAGGAGTGAGAGATAGCTTTATTATTTAACATCTGTATTTATTTATGAGTTAGATACTTCTATATAAGAAGTAACTCAGGCACAGGCAAGCTCAGAGTCTTGACCACTTATAACATCAGGGGCCAACATGTCTAGTGTACCAGGCTATTGATGGGATGTATTGATGGGCAAGCTATGGCCATCGCATAGTACTTGCCTATTACGTATACCATTTAAAAAAAATTTCTTTGTTATTTCCAGCTCAAAAATCCCCAAATATACAGAAATATTCCTTACCAGTTACTTTTCTTTATATATATTTAGAGAGACAGAGAGTTTTAATATTTATTTTTCAGTTTTCGGCGGACACAACATCTTTGTACGTGGCGCTGAGGATCGAACCCGGGCCGCACGCATGCCAGGCAAGCGGGCTACCGCTTGAGCCACATCCCCAGCCCCCCAGTCACTTTTCTTAAAGTCTTTTATCGAGTAAGGTGGGTGGGTGGCTCCCTCCTAATGTGCAAATCCCAAAGCCTTCCATGACCTTTTCATAGCAATGTGGGCTGTCTCCATCTGCATCAGCCTGCTGGGATTCCCCAGCAATAGCTATTTTTAGCAGGCCTTAGATTTCTAAGTATTGTCAATTTTTCTTCTGAAGGATGATTTTTCCCTTAAAGGAATATATGCCTGAGTCCTTACCCAAGTGTGATTAGACTAAAATTTGAATTAATAGAAGTTAAGGGCTCTGTTAAAAGGAAAAGAAGAATTAAAAAACTGACTTCAATTTGTGCAGTAATTGAGTTGGAAGGATATTTAGGAATTGATCACTTAGAAGAACCATTCTTATCCTTGGTCTCATGGCAGGATGACCTATGAAACTCAAAAGAGTTGTACCTCTCCGGGGTCTCATTTAATGGCTCCTAAACTACTCTGTTAAGGTGGGTAGGTCTGGATCAGGGAGAGATGAATCCTGACTGAAAACATGTTTTGGGATTCAGCTGAATTAAACATGGTGTGCAGTGTGTTTATAATAAGTTGGCAGAAAACTCAAAGTGATATTGGGCAAGGATATTTCTGAGAGTAGAGAAAGGAAGACCAAGAATAAACTTCATGTTTAGAAGAAAGAAATCAGATATTGAGTTGCTACCCTATTCTTTCATACATTGAATGCTGAAAGAAAAAGAAATATGAAAAAAAATGAGCTCTCTGAATTGCCAGAAAATATGGGACATGAATAATAATTTGCTTTATGTGTTGGCTGAAAATATGTGCTTCAATTGAACAATTATCAACTATTTCTTGATATTTTAACAAATATCATTCTATCTTTTTTTCTATGAACTGGGTTGTGCTATATTGAGTGTTAATAATGGGTATTAACAAATGAGAATTAACTCATTTAATTCCCCAAATAACATTGTGATACACTATTTTCCCCTGCAAATGTGAACAGCATTTAAGGAATTTGCTTGTGGTCTTTCTGTAAGTGACAGAGCAAAATTTAACTCAGTCTGCTGAATCCTAAGCCCCAATTCTTTAGCACTGTGCTAATCTGCCTTCCAATTACATAAGCTATCTTGAACACAGAATTCTTGTTACTTTGAAAATATCTTTTTTCTCCCTAGCTTTTCTGAAGAAACCTATTTTCAAAGTTATTATTATGAAACATTTACTTAAACTGGTCAAGGAAACCCCCTTTTCTGAAAATATTGCAGGTTTTTTAACTAGCCAGCATAGGGGAGAGATGAGACAGAGGTGGGAGTCCAATTCTAGCATAAGTACACTGGATGAAAGCCATCAGGTTCTGGGGCCTGGCATGAGATCTTACTTCTTCTATGTGCTCCATAGCTATAGAGTGGAGAAGGTGCTTTTCCTAATTACCAAGAAAATGCCAAGAAGGCTATTCAACTTTGCAATGTCCTGACAAACACACTCCCAGATTAATCTTATGTGGGTAATAATAATGATTGAACAAAAAATTTAACATTAAAAATACTGCAATAGGCACCACATATTAGGGCAAGAAAATTACCCTGTTTAATATTATAATGGGCAAATATACATCATTATACATTTGTTCAAACCCATAGACAAAGTCCATCACCAAGTATGAAACCTAATGAAAACTATGACTCTGGGTAATGATGATGTATCAGTGTAAATTCATTAGTTATAACAAATATACCACTGTACTGATGGATGTTGATAATAGGGGAATCTATAAATACATAAGGAGTACAGTAGTTTCCCATTATCCCTGGTTTCTCTTTCTATAGTTTCAGTTACATGTGGAAACTGCAGTCTGGAAATATTAGTTGGAAAATTGTACAAATAGACAATCCATAAGTCTTAAATTGTGAGGCATTCTGAGTAACATGATGAAATCTCCTGCACTCCTGTTCCAACTCATCTAGGAGGTGAATCATCCCTTTGTCCAACATATCCATGCTGTATACACTGCCCTCTTGCTAGTTGCTTAGTAGATATCTTGCTTATCAAATTGACTGTTGTACTATGGTAGCACTTGTATTCAAATAACACTTACTTTATATAAAAATAGCTCTAACAAACCCAAGTCATGATACTGGCAATTTTAGTGTGCCAAAGAGAAGCTATAATGTGCTTTCTTTAAGCGAAAAGATAAAAGTTTACCATGATGGGGCTGGGGTTGTAACTCAGTGTTAGAGCGCTTGCCTAGCATGTGTGAGGTTCTGGGTTCAATTATCAGTACCATATATAAATAAATAAAAATAAAGTTCTATTAACAACTAAAAATATTTTTAAAAGGTTATAATGGTTATATATATGCAGAAAAGTAGTACAGTATATGTAGAGTGCAGAACTAGGAATGATTTTAAGCACTCACTAGGGGTATTGGAACATATCTCCTAAGGTTAAGGGTGGGGCTACTACATACGAAAAATATTGGCACCTTCTGCTCAGGTTTTCTGTGAACCTAAAATTGCACTAAGAATAAAATCTATTATTTATTTAAAAGTTACTACAAAATATATTATGCTAAGAAAAAGAAGCCAAGCACAAAAGACCACTATTGTGTGAGGGCACTTACATGAAATACCCAGAATAGACAAATCTGCAGAGACAGAAAGCAGGATAGTGGCTACCAGGACAGGAGGGGAGGAATGAAAAGTAGCTCTTTAGTGGGTACAGGGGTTTTCTGGGGGGTGATGAAATATTCTGAAACTAGGCAGGGGTTCTAGTGATCATACAACATTGGAAATGTACTGAAATCATTGAATGGTATAACTAAAAAAGGTTAATATAGTGATTCTTATGTTATGTGAAATTTTCCTTAATTAAAAATATTTAAGACCCAGGTGTGGTGGTGCACGCCTGTAATCCCAGCAGCTCGGGAGGCTGAGACAGGAGGATTGCAAGTGCAAAGCCAGCCTCAGTAATGGCACTAAGTAATGGTACAAAGCAACTCAGTGAGACCCTGTCTCTAAATAAAATACAAAATAGGCTGGGGATATTGCTCAGTGGTCATGTCCCCTGAGTTTAATCCTTGGTCTCCCCCCCCCCAAAAAAAAAAAATTTAAAATCCTGCAACACAAGAGAAGGAAATGTCACTTTGATAATTCGGGAAGAACTTTGCCTTTGAAAATGAAGTACTATAAAAATTAGTTAAATAAAAGTCTTCTCAATGACTTTGAATGTGAGAAGGTATGAGATTTGATGCAGGTGCAGAGAGATGTAATGAGTAACATTTTCTGAGTTAAGACAACAGAATCATGTGAAATGGAAGTTATGTGAGATATGGAAATTTTGGAATAGTATTACAATGTCTTAGCAGAATTTAAATCCAGTTGAAGGTGGTTAAAATCTGAATTTACAACAGAAAAGTAAGCCACTAATGCAAAAGAAAAATTTATTTTCTCAGAATGTAAAAAGACAAAACGAATATAAGAAAACAATGAAAGTAAAAGTAGTCAACTGGGTGAAGGAGAATGGTAGATTCAAAACAATAAACTCAATAATCATAGCTGGGAATTTTTTTTTCTCAGCAAAAATAGAAAAAAAATCCCACCATATTTCATAAAATGTAATTGAAGAGATTTTTAAAAATAAAACTATCATTACTGTGATATTTTCAAATAAAGAAAACAAAGCATTAGTAAAGTATCAAAATGGAACAGCAGACTGGTTGTCTGTAAAGGACCAAAAAATTAGGCTAGAAAAAGATTTCTTTGTAACTTAGACTCCCAGAAGATATTGGAAGAAATTCTATAGAATTTTAAGGAAAACCTCTCATGAAACAAGGATATTTTCCCAATTTATCATGAATGTGAAAGCAACAGAGAGATATTCTAAGATAAATAAGAGCACAGAAAATATAAATTCTTGTCTTTCTTAAAATTGTTTGAGTAAAATGGTACAGTCACTCCAGAAAACAGTGTGGCAGTTTCTTATAAAACTAAATGTGCTATTGCCATATGACCTAGCAATTACATTCTTGGCATTTATCCCAGAAAAATTAAACCCCATGTTCACACAGACCCAGTCCATGAGTGTTCATAGGAGCATTGTTAGTAAGAGCCTCAAACTAGAAACAATCAGACATCCTTCAAAAGATGCACACTAATTGTGGTATGTCTAGCCCATGAAGTACTACTTAATAATACAAAGCAATCAACTAGAGTTAGGGGTGTAGCTCAGTGGTAGAGTGTGTTCTTAGTATGCTCAAGGTCCTGTGTTTGGTCCCCTGCTCTCCAAAAACAAAAAAATAAAACAAAAGATCAAACTACTGATATAAACAATTTTAGTAAATCTCTAGAGAATTATGCTGAATGAAATAGCCCATCCCTCCAGATAGCATACAATATGATTCCATCTACATAGCATTCTTGAAATGGAAAAAAAAATGGAGACTAGATTAGTCCTTTCACAGGCTACAGAATTGATAGAGGTGGGAATGTAGAGAAAGGATGTGTGGTCACAAAAGGGCAACCTGAGGGATCCATGTAGAGCTGGAATTGTGCTGTGTGGTGGTGGATATATGAACTGACATGAGATGAACCTCTATAAACACAAGCCCACGTATAAACACAAATGAATGGGTACAAGTAAATTGGGGAAATCTGAGTCAAAGCCAGAAATAGTATCAATGTCAGTGTCCTGGTAGTAATATTGTACTAGAGTTTGCAAGATGTCACCATCTTTACATTAAGTAAAAGGTACACTAGATATCTTTATTATTTCCTGCAACTTCATGTGACTCTACCATTATCTCAACTAAAAATATCAATAAAATGTTACTTGAAATATGCTCTCCTTACTGAAAATTTAATAAAATTAAGATCTCAAGAATGACTTAGCTTGATGGAAAGCATAAATATCATTGTGGAATCTAGTACTAATAGGAAAAGTTATTTCTAATAAAGGATTCTGCAAAATGAAAAAAAAGAATAATCTGGTTTGGAAACCTCATTTTATATTAACAAGGAATAGGAAATGAAGGAAATAAAGCTGGAATAAATTTCCTTTTTAAGCAATGAGGAGTCAAAAGATACTTTTTCATTTTTCATATTGATGAGGGAATAAAGTTTTTTTAACTTAAAGATAATATCATATGTAATTAAAACAGGATGTTTACCTTTTAAGTTTATCCTTCCTATCAAAGTCAAACACACATATAACAAGACAAAGAAAAGAAGTTTAAAAAATTCAAGTAAATATAAGCAACATAATGTATAAGGACAATCATTGACCATATTAAAACTCAATCAATAAATCCCCTATATAAGATAAAAAAGTTGTCAGATTCATTTTAAAAAATATTGAAACAGATGGAGGCCCACATGTCATAGCCCTCAATATTTTAAGGTTGAAAGTCAAGTCCACAAACTGTTAAGTATCTTCCCTCCACCTCCTCTCTGACACATACACCTTAAAACAACCTGGAAGCCCAGGGTTGAATACAGAATTCTTGGGCTTGTGAACTCTTTGGAGGCTGTGCAAGTGATAGCACAAAGCTGTGACTCCCACCCTGCAGAGGCCTGTCCCTTTGTTCCCAAAGAGGACTTGGAGAATATAGCTGTGACCACATAAACCTGAACATCTCCTCCCCTCCCATATCCCAAACATCTGCCTTTGTCCACTCAATGAGCCTAAGGATGGGCACTAAGGATGACCTTGGAAGATGACCTTGAAAGAGGCTGCCTAGGTTGTAATATGCTCCTTTTGCATAATAGTACACCATAGAGATTTTCCCGTAGTGTTCACTTTCATTCATCACCAGTGTTTCCACATGGCTCCCTAACCTTATATTGATCAGAGAGAGTTCCTGCAAAGGGTGCCAGGAAAGCTGTGGGAAGGAGCATAGGACCCCTCACTTTGAGTTCAGGGAGTGTAACTTTGCATTTAGTTACTTATCTTGTTGGACTTCTGCTTAATATTTTGTTTAAAGACTGAAAGTATAAGGATCCATAAGTTAAAAAAAATATGCTTGTCAATTTCAATTTGAAGAACTTAGCCAGTTTTCTATGGTTGGGTATTTAAGTTCTGATCAATTTTATTTTATTATAAATACTTTTCATATCTATCTATCTGATTAATTAGTATTCTTCTGTTACAGATTGGTTCTTAAGGGTTTCCCAAAGGCCCATGGGTCAAAGGATATTTTGCTAGGTGCAATTGAGAGGTGGTAAGATTGTGGCCTGTTGGTTCAGGTCATTGGAGATGTGCTCTCCAAGAGGACAGTGGGACAGTAACCCTCTACTTATTCTCTTTCGTGCCCTGACCATGAGGTGAGCAGTTTTGTTCTGTCATGGGCTCTTGCAATGATGTATTGACACAGGTCCAAAGCAACAGGACCAACTCATCATGCACTGAAACCTCTAAAACTGTGAGTAAAACTTTTCTCTTTATAAGTTTATTATGTCGGGCATTTGTTATGGTAATGGAAAACTGACTAATGTAGAAATCTTTCTTTAAGAGTCTTTCAGATGTCACTGTCTACCCACATGGGAAGTCTTCTTTTTTTTTTTTTTTCCTGATTTTCTTTTTTAAAACTTTGTTCAACTCAAGTCTGTATTTTCTTCCCAGGTGGTCATATCTCTATCATGCCACCCTCTGATGCATTGAAGATCTCTCCCTGTAGGCCTGTGGTGGTACATGCCTATAATCCCAACAACTGATGAGGCAAGGAAGGATTGCCAAGTTCCAGACCAGCCTGGACAATTTAGAGACCCCATCTCAAAATAAAAAATAACAAAGGCTGGGGATGTAGCTAAGTGGTAGAGTGCTACTGGGTTCAATTCCCAGTACAAAAAAAAAAAAAAAGAAAAAAAGAAAAAAAAAAGAAAAAAAAAGAAAAGAAAGAAAAAGAAAGAAAGAAAGAGAAAGAAAAGAAAAAAAAAAAACCTCTCTTCACTTTGTCTTATAGTGAAGGACTTTTCTTTTTACCTCTGTGTTCTTGCACTGGAGGGACTCACTAGCACTCATTGGATGAATGGATCCTTTGTGCAACTCTACTTGTTCAAATTCCATGTCCACTAAACCAAATTTCAACAGACATAAGGATCACTGGGAGAGTGGCTAAAGCACAGATTCCCGGGCTGTTTCTCCAGAAAACCTAACATGCTTCCCAAGCTAGTGATGTTGCCCATCTGAAGACAGGCTTCCAGGAGGCACTGTACTCACAATCTTTATCGTTTGTCTTCTGGGAGGATTTTCTTGAGAGGATACAATGTTCAGATCTCTGGTGAGAACACGTGGGTCTACTTGGATGTTCCCAAAATTCTGGTTTTACAACCTCTTTTTTATATGTCAGTTTCATTAATATGAGTTATTTTCCCTGAGTTTTATACAATGTGGAAAACTGATAAATCCACTTTCTATTCCTCATTTGCTGAGATCTCACTTTGGGAACATGTGGACCCTATTAAGGTAGTGGCGTTTTAGGAGGCTCTCTGAGCAGCTGGCTGGACTGCTTTCCTACCAGAGCTTTCTATCTTCTGTCTCATCACCACTGCAACAAATTAAGTATTTTTTTTTCTTCCTAATCATTTCCAAAGATGGCTTACAGATTTATGTCCATTAGAATGTGTACTTAGAAGCTGTCCTTTAACAATTGGCACTTGGAGCACTATTGAAAAATATAGAAAAGTAAATCACAGCTACTATCATAAGCAAAGAGATTCAGAGATGCAGAGGTCTGATAGGTAGGGTGACAGGTAGGAGCCCTGCACTTCTTAGAGGGTAAGTCGTAGCAAAGAAAGATGTGAGGTAGGGGTGATGTAAGGAGAGGAAATAACTCTGAGGAAGAAGCTAATTACCCCCAGAGTTAGCTTGTAATGAAGGGATGATTATAGCTGGGAAATTACCTTCTTTTGATTCTCATGCATTTAATGGTGCTACAGAGAAAGAGTCTTGGGTGCCCTGGCTCCTGTCCAGGACAATAGTATTTAATAATAATGGGTGCTCAGTTCTGACCTGGTAGAGTTTGCAGAGTAGGAGCTTGGATTACTAAAGCCTCTGTACGTTCTTTTATATCTTTCACCCCCAATGGCTTCCCAGCATGTTATTTATCTTTCAAACCCACTTGGGTGTGTGTTTGTAGGGGTGGGTGGGAGTCCAGAGTAGCAAGTGTTATGCCACCACTTTACACCTGGGGTAAAAGGAGCAACATGGAACATGTTATTTGTGAAAGTCCATCCTAAGGGCTGTCAGTAGCTGCTCTCTCTGGCAGCCCACAGAGGGTTAGATCCCCAGGGCTGGCAACATTTTCAGATTCTTGTCATGGGAATGATTCATTTAAATACAATATTCATACATGGTTTACATTGCCTCACAGAATTAAAAGGAATACAGATGACAAATACAAGCTAGCTTCTATTTCTAAGAATAATTACACCCTTACCAAATGCCTTCATTCAGTTATTCTCATAATTGTCATGTATATTTCCCTAAGTTCTTTTTAGAAAATATGGCCTACCAAAAAAAATTAAAATTAAAAATAAAATATTTCAAGTTTTCTACCTCCATGATAAGGAAATACTATAGAATGGAGATTGGAACTTAATAGGAACTGTAAGTTATGAAGCTAGGACTGAAGTGTTTTGATAAATATCTGCTCCAAGCAAATCTCTGTGTCCTGTGGTCACCAGACACCTCAGCTTTCCTTTTTGGTCATTTCTATAACTGGGACCTGGAATGTTTTAAAGGTTTGTTTCCTAGCTTGGTGCTATTGGGAGGTAGTGGAAAAGTTAAGAGGTGGGGCCTACTGGGAGGAAGTTAGGTTATTGGGGGTATGTCTCTAAAGGGAACTGGGGGACCTCAGACCCTTATTCTTCCTCTGTCTTGCTCCCTGGCCATGAGGTAAACAGTTTGGCTCTTCTATTTGTCTTTTTGCCATGATGTGCTGCTGCCTTACCATGAGCCAGAAACACCTTGGCCACTGACCATTGTCTGAAACCGTGAAACCATGAACTGAAATAATCTTTTTATAATTCAGTTATCTCAAGTATTTGTTCCAGTAATGTGAAACTGACTAAAACAACCATTTAACTTAGGAGTCATTTTTCCTCAGATGCTTCTGGGATAGTGTTAGCAAGAAAGAGCAGAACAGCTCTTCTCTCCATTAGGGGCTTCTAGGGGCTTCTGGAGGTTGAGTAAGGCAGAGGTTCCCTAGGCTTCCTCAAGAGATATCATCTAGAGCCCAGCTCTGCAGCGTTTCCCATTATATAAACTGGGGCCTTGCCAACTTCCTAAATCACCAGAGCTTGGGGAGATGAATAGATTCTCAGTAATAGTTTCTAGGAGGGTGCAAAGAGTTCCTCCTTCATTACAATTATTCTCTTAGATCAGACTCCAGCAGCGCTTACAATGGCATCTGCACCTCTTAAAGATAATCACTTTTGGGTGGCACATAATGTGTCTCTCTCCTCAATTGCAAAACAGTCCCTGAAACAAACAAACAACCAACCGGCAACCAACCCTGTCTTTCAGTTTCAAATGTAACATTTCTCAAAGCTAATCCCTAAAAGTCTTGAGGGACAGCTTTGCTTGAACCCTGAATCTGAATAATATGCAGTCTTTACCACATCTCTCTCAAAATCCTTTGATTGCTTTGATCGAGGTGTTGGCAATGTCTACTACTTCAAGGTCAGGACATGAGCCTTCAGGCAGACTGATCATTTGGGGGGTTTAATATGATGTTTTTAAGAGATATTGGACATCCATTTTGGGGAAAGTCTGGGAGTGGCTGTGGGGGTTGCTGAGAAGGACCTAAGGTCTTAAGTACATGCCTTTCCTAGGAAAAAAGGTAAATTGTCGGACACCCTGACCTTAGAAGGTAATATAAAGGCTCTTATCACTGTACCTTTTCGTTTTTCTAGGAATTTTAACCCCAACATACCTTTAAAGTGGCCCATTAAAGTTCTTCCAATCACATACAATTCTCTCCATGAGAAGAACTCCATGAGATAAGATTTTCTCTGCTTCTTTCTATTTCCAGCCAAGGTTGAAGTTACAGTTGTGTTTTTCTGTCCTTCATAGATGGAATGATAGCTACCTCTTGGTCTGCCCTTAGTCTTGCTCTGTCAGTGGTAATGCTAATTAAAAACCTTTGCTCAGTGCTCAGTGCTATGAATTCAGCCACATGTTTTAGATAGAGTCTTCAACTGTAAATACTGGTCCAAATATAAAACATACCACTTAAGCCTGAGGTTCAAATGTCAACCTATCTAGTTGGAAACAGTTTCATCTTGTTAAAAATAAAAAGCAAAAAATCCAAAAAGACACCTCATTATTGTTGACCCATGTACACAAACCCATTGCTGCTATCTGTTTAGCTATCTAGCTTAAGTGGTGAGAATTATTTATCAAAACTTTAACCACTTTGATAATAAAACCAACCAGCAGCCCTCTTAATTAATGTGTCACCAGGGTTAAGAACTTGGGGTCAAAGGAACAAACCACATTAGATTTTTGTGAGGAATGTTGGGCCTTTAATTTAATTACTGATAATTTATTAGGAAACAGCATGGGGGACATACAAAAGATAAACTTGCCACTAGAGTCTAACTCTTAAGTTGAAGGTTAAAAAAACAGAAACCAAAGAGTCATCTGAAGCTAAGTATTATACTAAGGGTGTTTTTATAGGAATCATAAAAACAGGCTATAATGATAAAGTTAGACTCACTGATTATTTGCTTTAGATAAACAATGAAATGTTTAGGAAATCCAATCGTCTCCTGTTTTAGAATTCTTTTAAGTATTTCTGCAGGTTATCTGGGATCTAGCCTCATGTTATCTCTCCCACTTTTGATCTGCTTGCAGAAAGTTTGGAGAGAAGGAATTTCCTTTTGTTTTTTAGGCAAAATGTTGAGACTATGAATACAAACAATTCACTCTCCAAGCTGTAGTTAACAAAATCTACCACTGGGCACCACATACAACAAGTAACTAAAATGGGATATAAATATAAATATAAAATGCAAAGCAAGAAAATATCCAAAAGAAAATGTAGGGCAACATCTCTATAACCTTGGGTTATGCAAGGATTTCTTAGATACGAGGCCAAGATAAAAGAAATGGTAGATGGAACTCCATCAAGATTAAACACTTCCTTTCTCTGAGAGGTTCTATTAAGAGAATGAAAACCAGACAAACACAGAGAGAAAATATAGTCATGCCTGCATCTTGATTGATGTTTTGGCCAACAGCAGATCTCCTATGAGACAGTAGTCCCTTAAAATTACAGCAGAGCTGAAGATGTCCTGTCACTTCCCGACATCAGAGCCACAGCAGAGCTGTCACACAATACATTGTTCACGTGTTCCTGGTGATGCTGGTGTAAACAAAACTGCTGTGCTGCCTGCCTATAAAATTCCAGTATGTGCAACTATGTAAGTACATAATAATGGTAATATACAACTGTTACTGGTTGATGTACGTAAAATACTCTATTGTTGTTTTGGATTGTGCTGTTCCCACTTATTAAAAAGAGGAGTTAGCTTTAAAACAGTATGCCTGAATGCCAGCGGCCACCTCGTTTACCTGGTCTTGCATCAAGAGGACCACGTAGGGAAGGTTGACCTACACCTTCTAGGTTGGTGTAGGCACACTCTATGATGTTCATATGGTGATGGAATCCCCTCACAATACAGTTCTCAGTATCCCTCTTGTTAAGTGATGCACAACTATACTTGTAAAGGCACATCTGACACATACCTTGTATCCAGAATTATATAAAGAACTTTGAAACTTAATAATGAGGAAACAAAGAAACTTAATTTTTTTAGTATGTATTTTTAGTTGTTTATGGACATAATACCTTTATTTTATTTTTATTTGGTGCTGAGGATTGAACCCAGTGCCTCACACATGTCATGCAAGCGCTCTACCACTGAGTCACAGCCCCAGCCCTAAGTAACCCAATTTTTAAAAAAATGAAAAGAGGCTCCAATAGATGTTTCACTCAAGAAAATACACGAATGGCAAATTAGTGCAAGAAAAGCTGCTCCACATCATTAACGTTGGGGAAATGTGAATTAAAACAAAAACAAGATGCTACCCTGCAGTATTAGAATGGCCAACAGCAACAATACCACCAAATGAAACAAGAAACAATAAAAAGGAGCATGCTAAGAAAACTGAATTCTGGAGAGAATCAGGAGCAACCAGAACCCTCATTCATTGCCGGTGGTAAAGAAAAATGTAGCAACCACTTTAGAAAAACTTTGATGGTTCCTTATAAAGCCAAACATACACGTTAGCATACCACCCAGCCAACTGCCTCCTTGGTATTTACCTAAGAGAAATGAAAACATATTTATAAGAAAACCTACACATGTATATTAATAATAGCTTTTTTTTTTTTTTTTTTGCTGCCAAGACCGGAAGTGAACTAAATTTCTTTAGACAGGTAAATGAACAAGCAAACAATCATATGTTCATACTATGTAATCTACTCAGCCAAGGATTGAACTATTTGTACATACAACAACATGAATGGATACAAAAATACATTATTATGAATGAAAGAAGCCAGATTCAACAGCTACATACCATATAATTCCATTTATATGACAGTCTGGAAGCAGCAAAACTACAGGACAGAAAACATCCATAGTGCTGGGAATGAGGAGAGGAATTGACTCCAGTAGACTTTGAAGGGAGTTCTTTAAGGTGATGGAATTCTGTGGAATATTGATTGTGGTGGTGAATGCATTTGTTGAAATTAATAGAACTGTCCACTAGAAAGGGTGTGTTTTACATGTGAGATTTATCTTAATTAAAATGGCACTGACATCAATGATTCAAAATGGATAGTCTTAATTAATTAAAAAAATGTCTCCTCTTGACATTTTATTCAGTGTTATGGTCAAAGACCTGTGCTTATAAACATAGCCCTGCTTTAGTGAATCATCTCAGAATTTTCCAATCAGCTCCATCACCTTCATCTCCACTTTGCTATCTTTGTTCTGGTTTTAATCATCTCTTTGGAAGCATCACAATCATCTCCTAACTAGTTTCTGTCTTCTATTCTAACTTCTTTGATACATAATCTATGTTGGTCTTCCTTTCATGGTAATACCACCATACGTTTCTGTCTCATCCCCATATACAGTTATTTTTTCCCTAAAGTTCTAAGTCCTGAGCAATCCCACCCTGACCACAAATTCTGCCTCCTTCACTTCCTCGAATATCTCACAAATACATCAGCTTGCCTTTGGTCACACTTAGTGTTTTCTCTGTCCACAATTCCTTTCTATTTCTATGTCTTATTTCCCTGGCTAATTCCTACTCATTCTTTAAGGTTCAGTGAAAGGTAGAGTACAGATACTTTCCATTCCTTCCATGGCATAGGCATGGAAAATTTAGTATGATTGTAACTTATGTATCTTAAGTTGTTCTGCTTCTAAAACTGTAATCAGTCATTTCTCCCTGATCTCACCCAAGGATCCATTCCATACATCACTCAATCATTCACTGTTTCCCTTCAGTGCAACACCTGTGGGAAAGGTGAACAGGGTGCCAGGTTACTAGGATAAAGTCCCTGCCCCTAAACAACTCATGGCCTAGTGGAGAGAAATAATAACAAATTAATGAGAATGCACCCCGAGAAGCATATAGAAAGAAGTAAATGCATGATTCAGATAGATCACAGGGCAGTTTTTAGTAGCTGAGTTTTATTGTTCAGAGCCTATTTTGTTCTTTGAAATGTCCTAGAATCATATGGAGAACAAGAGAGAGGATCCCTGTGCTCTTACATGACTGCTTTCTTACTAAAGAAAATGTGCATTCTTCCAATTATTTTAGCAACTTTGAAAAGTAGATAGGTTTTCAGCCTGTCATTTTTACTAATTTGGAAGCTGGTGATCAGAGAGGTTGACTTATGTAAACAGATCAATTAAATGGGGAAATGTTTGGGTTGAACTGTGATTCCCAAGTCTGCAGTCCTTCCCCTATCAGGTTCCCTGTATTTAGATCCTGGTCCTTTGGTGCTTGCTCTCACTTTGCTTTTGGCTCTATCCTGGTGTCTTTTTGGCTTCTCAACTAATTTTTCATTTTATTTCTAAACCTTTGGCTTTTCTTTGGATACTTTCCTAAGTTCAATTGATAACTTTTCCTATTCCAAGCTGGACTTGGGGTAAACAATGCCAGGATTGACATTCAAAATGCATTAAAAACCATTGCAGGGACAACAACCATTTAAAAAAGACATAGATTTATCACACTGGTGCCCACTGGCTTTGGAACTTGCCCTTTTGCACAAACTTCTGCTCAGAACTCATACTCTATAAGTGATATTTGCTCATTTGATTAGAACCCTGCCAACCTCGTCCAGGTTCCTAGTGAAGGAGACTTGGAAAAAAGTGTCTCGATTTGGTGTTGTTTTGTTTTTTTTTTTTCTTTTCAGAAATTGCAAGACAGTATGATACATGTTTCAGTGGAGACTTGCATAAGGCATGATGAGGATGCAGAAGAAAGGATGGCCAAGGCCAGTGAGAAAATTAGACAAGATTCACATGAGAATTGACCCTGGAGTAGCCTCAGGAATGAGCAGTTTCATTCCTGTTCTTAGGAGAGGTGAAGTGCTATTTATGCAGAAATGTGGGGTGGGAAGGAACACAGTGTAATGGAAAAGGATAACTAGTCACCACACTGTGCAGGACACCTGAGAACCTACGGTGGGCTGAGGGGCTGGATTTCTGGTTCAGAGGTGAAGCACATTTCTGTGTCATGCCATGAAGTTGGCAGGTTACCCGAATCCTAAAGGCCTAAAGACCACCAAGCAAAGGTTGTCCCACCAGAGCACTCTGACAGCACTGAGAAAAAACAATTGCAGGGTCTCTCTGATGGCCTTGCCAGAGTGAGATCTTTTGGAGAATGGTGTGGCCTCTCCAATGAGCTCTACAATTGTGTCTTCTCATGAGGAGTGTTATTAGTGCCTCTAAGGTGAGTAGACTGGTCTTGTATCTCAGTTCTTAGGATACAGCTTTAACAAACTGAATATCAACCAACAAAAAATATGCATTATGTAAAAAGAAAAGATTATTTGCATCCTATAACATACTTATGGGAAAAAATCAATTATCAAAGTTAAGAGGTCTAGAAACTAGATGTTATCATGCCTTTGTACATTCTCCTAATTTAAACATTTCCACATCCAATATCTCCCTGACACTTCCCATCAATTCCCTGAGGGTAAGTAGGGCAAGCCAAAGCTGCAGATAAAGGCTGAGTTTCTATCCACTTAAATACTGAAAAAAGAGCAAAAGTTTCTGTGTTATCTTGAACTGAAAATCATCGGTGCTCAGCATATCCAATTCTAGCACACACTTTTGGTAGCAAATAATGTAGATCCCCTTAAGCCATTTATGCCCCATGGGGACTTAATTATTAGCATATGGCAATGTCTCACCAATCATAAGGACTGGATACTGCTAAGTCTCAGGAATGGGATGAACCTGGCAATATTTTTAGGATTCTATTTTTCACTTTTTATTAGATTGAGATACAAACTAAATGTCATAAATCCATCCATTTGAAGTTTATAATTCAATAGTATTATTCACATTCACAGAGTTGTGCAACCATCACCAATATCTATTTGAGAACATTTTTATCATCCCCAAAAGAATCTCTATAGGCTCAATAGTGGTCATTTCTCCCCATTTACCTGCAAACTCCAACAGCTCTTGGCAATCCCTGGCCTGAGTTCTGTCTCTAAGGATTTGTCTATTCTGGAGACATATCATGCACATGGAATCATACAATCTGTGTCTGGCTTATTTCATGTGCCATAATGCTTTCGAGGTTCATCTGTGCTGTAATATCTAAAGTACTTTTTTCCTTTTTATTGTCAAATAGTGTTTCATTGCATGAATATGCTACTTGCTTATCCATTCATCAGTGGATGGATATTTGGGTCTTTCCACTTTTTGGTGATTACAAATTCTGCTGCTACGAACATTTGTGGGAGTTTTGACTTGACATACAATTTAATTTCTCTTGGATGTATAAGTAGGAGTTGAGTTGCTGAATACGGCAATCCGTATGATTCAGCAACTCCACACTTCTTAACATTTTGAAGAACTGCCAAACTGTTTTCCAGAGTAGCTGAATCATTTCTCATTTCCACCAAAAATGCACAAGGGTTCCAATTTCTCCATATCCTTGCCAATGCTCGTTATTTCTTTATTTCTTTCTATCTATCTATCTATCTATCTATCTATCTATCTATCTATCTATCTATTTATTTTGCCTTTTTGATTACAGCCATCCTAGTTAGTGTGATGCAATATCTCATTGTGGTTTTAACGACTCCTTGATAACTGACAATGTTGAGAATCTTTTCTCACCTTATTGGTCAATCATTATTAGTCTTTGGTCCTAGTTCCTGGGCTTCTTAATTTTGATAATTGATTTGTTTGCATAGGTATGTTAGAGCAGGCAAAGAATGCTTTCTATCCAGCTTCTTTAGGTATTTTTCAGTTGTTTTATCCTTTTATGGTTGAGTTATAAGAGGCCTTGATATATTCTGGATGCATTTCCCTTATCATATTCTGTGGATAGTGTTTTAACTTTCTGATGTTCTCTCAAGCACATCTTTAAGTTTGATAAAGCCCAATTTATTTATGTTTTTGTTGTTTATGCTTTGCTGTCATATCCAAGATGATATCCTTGCCTACTGTAAGGTCACAAGAATCGATACCTATGTTTTCTTCTAAGAATTTTTAATCATTTTATCATTCGCATTTAAGTCTAAGATGCGTTTTTGAGCTGATTTTTGTGTATGTTGTGAGGAAGGTATCCATTGCATTCTATTTTTTGTCGTCTGCTTCCTTATCCTGTTTTTGCAAACTAGTTTTTCTGTATCTTTCTTGTTTGTTTTCGTTTTGGTTTACATACATGAAAACAAATAGCTCCCAACTTTACATGCGTTCCAGCTACCCAGGGAGAGGCTAAATCCTATTCATGGGCTCAATGTTAAAATCTCAGGGAACTACAATTGGTCCATCTGGGTTCAGGTGTATGGCTCAGAACATATACCTGACAATACTAAGTGAGTCCATCATGGCTACCAAGAGCTTCCTGGAGCTGAAAAGATACTCACTAGGTCTCCTATGCAGAACTGTGATTCCTTCCACATCAGGAAGAAGGGGGGCATTGATGGCAAGGGTCATTTTCACCTATAATGGCCCTTACAAGACACAGGACATGGTGAATGTATAAATGAAGGATCATTAAATATACATTATTATTGAAATTGCATTGATGAGGCATTTATAGCAGCTCTGGGTCCCCAGTTAAAATATTTGAAGACAAACTGCTCTAGTGTGGGGTTAAGGGCTGGGGTGACACATGAAGTCAAGAGTCTGTCCAGGTGGAAGGCCTGACAAAGGCACTTGTGGGCCATGTGATTTCAAGTCCCTGACTAGCAAACTGTTTATCTGTTTCACAGGGCTGTTGTGAGGATAATATTACAAAACTCAGGTGAGAGCATGCCGAACACAAATGCCAGGTATTCTTATGGAAGTTTAAGGGCATGAAGCCAAGAACTTAAGAGAGGGCGTTGTGTTGTGGAAGTGGTGAAATGCTAGTGCAGGAAGTTAAAGGGCCAGAGCAGAAGACGAACCATCAGAAAAATTCGATAAGAAATAAGCTGACATAAATTATTATATTCCTTTTCTTGAATTTTAAAAGGAATATAATTTAAAAAGAAAATCATTATAAAATGGTGCCTGTAATGTGTGGTTCCTTTGTAGGTAAGATGTTTCTACTATGTGTTGCTAGCATCTTTTTTTTTTTTTAATTTAAAAGTAGTTTTATTTATAATCTTTCAGAGCAAAAAAAAAAAAAACCAAGATAATAAATTATTTTATAAGAAAGTGGCTTGGTCATGTGGCTTTTTCTATTTTCTTGTATTTAAAAAAATTTAATTAATTAATTAATTAATTTTAACTAGGTATATATGACAGCAGAATATATTCTGATTCATTGTACACAATTGCAGCACAACTTTCATTGCAAGTCCTGTTGACATTTGGACTGGATAATTCTGTTGTGGGCTGTCCTGTGCATGGTAGTTGTTCAGCAGCATCCCTGGCCTTTGCCTCCTAGATGCCTGTAGCTCCCTCCCACTTCAACGTGGTTGCCCTGTCCCACCTTGGTTGAGAAACACTGGTGTAGGGCAAGGATGAGAGAGCACTCCCTTCTTGGCAATGATGTGTAAACTATGATACTCTGGAGAACCTTATTATTGTTAGGTCTTGGTGGACAATGTGCTTGCTTCCCTGGTGGCCCTCGGGTTTCTCCTAGGTTGATTGCATTACCTACCTAGAGACCTGATTATCAGTTCCTCTCACTCATGTCCATGAGGGCTGGATGGGTATTGTGAGTTTCTCAAATGCTTTAGCTGTTTGGGCATTACTTGTTTCTTTTCTTACCTTCCCACATATGCCTTTGCCTGAGTGACAATGGATTTCTAAGTCTTCCCTGGAAATGCTATGCCCAGATATGGTTCTGCATTTATATGCACACAGTCCTCCAAGCCAGGGATGATTTTCTTCATGTCTCTGCCTAGAAAACTCCTATAAATCCCTTTTAAGACCTAACCATTTCCTCTAGGAGTCTTTTCCCGACAACTTCAGACAGATTTGGTGGCTCCTTCCCCTGTACTTATTAGGCAATCAACTAATATTTTTATGGCAGAACTTTTTGTACTGCATTTTAATGATCTGTCTTAGTTATTTATCTTTCTTCCTCATCATAGATTGGATTTCATTAGAGTAGGGACTGTGCCTCCTTCACTTGTCAGATCCTCAGTTCCTAACACTTTGCCTGGAACATAATAGAAGCTTAATGTTGACCCATGTGTGAAGAATAAATAAAATGAACTGATGCAAAGGCTGCCCCATGGAGGCATTCATTACCACAACTGGCCAGTCAGTTTGTATATTAATTTAGAGGTTTCTGTTTTCCAGCTACTAATCTAGTTCTTTGATTAGGAATATTGAAAAACAAGAAAGGCAGTTGAGTTGAGCAGAACCAAATAATCCTATGGGCAAGGTATATACAAATCTATCTCCTAATTAATTTAAACATGCACATAGCTAATTACAATATGCAGAATGCAGGTAAGATCTTGTTTAATCACTAATCCCTACTGGTTAATCACAGTGCCTAGAGGCCACGTCTCTGTTGGAATCCTGGTGTGGGACTCAGCCCCACCCTCAGTGCCTGACTCATATAGTCTGCTCTAGAATCTCATGCTGCTCTGTATTTTGTCAGCGCAGTTCCTTGTCCCCCTCCCATAGGATGGTCCCTGCTTCTTGGGCCACTGCAAGTTTGGCATTATTTTGCCTTGCACGCAGGCAGAGGACTGGCAGCTGTCTTCACATGTCAGAATTCTGCTCCTGGATTGCTGTCAGCCTGGCTGTGCTAGTTGCTAGTTACTTTCTCACCCATGTGGCTTCAGATGGACCATCCTTCATCCTGCTGCTGTCTAGTTCTCTCATGCCTGTGCTTTGCCCCTCTGGATGTGCTCAGGTCACTGCTGTACATCTGCTGTTTGCTTTTCTCAGCACTTTGGGAGGGGCTGTTTATCCAATCCTGTGGTTTCTGGTGGGAAGAAATAGCTTCAGGGCAGAGTCTTATGAAAAACATGTCTTAGAAACAACCTCTTTCTACTGGGTTTCTCCTCCTGCAATCTGCACTGAAGCCTCCCTTGCTGTATCTAGTTGGTAAAAATTATTGTGCCTATCAGTTCTCTACTTGATCAGTTGGAACTGCAGAAAGCCTCAAAAGTCTTTGAAAATTTTTGGCATGATAAAGAAGAATGTTCATGGTGAGCTACCATTTGGGGAGGAAAAAGGGAGACAAATACTTCATACACAAATTTTCATAAGGAGATGTTTACTTATGCATAGATCATTGTAGAAGAATATGTAGAACTGTTTGCTTATGAGACAGGGACATTGTTGTAGTGGAATAGGGTATGGGAGAGAAATATTACCTGTCTTATTTGAAACTTTTGACTTCTGAATCAAGAATATGCATTATCTATTCCAAATATAAATGGGCAGTGTCTATAAATAAATAATCCACAAAGAAATAGCAACATTTACAAAGATATGTAAAGATGCACAAAGTATTAACAAAAGAAGCATAAATTTAAATTAGAGGAGAAATTTTTACATATTAATTGACAAAGATCGAAATATTACTTAATAATAGAGTATTGACGAGAATGCTGAGAAATAAGTTTTCTCATACACTGTTGGAAGGAGGCAAATAAACCCATTTCTTGTGAGATCATCATTAGCTATCAATGTGCCCTATGATCTAGCAGTGTCTCTCCCAGAAACTTACTTATATAATATATTCTCATTTAACAGTGCAACTTATAAAAATTGTCATTTGCAATATTATTTGTATTGGCAAATGACTGAAAGCAACCTAAATCTCTACCTTAATGAAGAAGAAATTATGTTTGAAGAAATATGGTACACTTATACAGGTATAATACTTCCCTTAAAAAGAACATGATATATTTATATGTGCTTGTATGGAAAAGCTTCTGAGACCTTTAGTCTAATAAAAAAAAAGTCTGATACAGAACCATGTGAATACAATGTTTCTTTTTGTATAGCATGTTTCTCTTTAGAACTTCTCTCTTCCTCTTCTTATCTCCTTCTTTCCTGCCTTCCATCTTGCCTGAATTTCTCCTTTCCTTTCCCCCTCCCTCACTCCCTTGCTTTCTTCCTTCCATTCATTGTCTGTCCAACCATCCATCTATCCATTTATCAATCCATCTATCCATCATTCCACTGTCTACTATCCATCATATCTATCTGTTTCTGTGTCTATCTATCTCTGTTTATTCATGGAAAAACTTTGGGAGGATGAAAAGGAAATGTTACCTGTGGTATTCATCATGTACCCTTTTTGTACTATTTAAACTTTATTGAATCAAAAGCATATATAATTTTTATTGTAGCACTTTATTTTAAAATCAATTGCTAACCTTGTCCATTGACTTTTGTTTTCCCAGTCTCACTTGCACAAAACAGAAAAGACACAGGTCAGTGATATATTCCACAGTGTGCATGGTGGATGTATCACACAACCACCACTCTGGGGAAAGAACAGAACCTGTCTGCTCTCTGGAAACACCTCTGTGCACCTGCTCAATTGCCCTTCATTTCTCCAGAGGTAATCAGGGTCTCTTCTCCTGTGACAATCTGCTTTTCTTTCTCATCAAAGCACTGCAACTTAGTTTTACATAAATTTAGAAACTTACCTAAGTAGATTAATATTGTACCTTGTATGTGGCTTCTGTTGCTCAATCTCATGTTTGTGAACTTCATCAGTGTTGCTCCCTGTATTTGTCCTTTGTTCCCTTGCATGACTGTACAGAATGCCAGTGCATGGATGTCACATTTTTAATATCTACCATTAAAGAGTAATTAAGTCCACAGTTTGGGACCATTATAAATAATACTGCTAGAAACATTCTTGTACATTTCTTTTTGGAGCAACATTTCTGTTGAATGTTAATCAAGATTGAAATGTTTTGGTCACAGTGTAATGTATTTTTAATTTTTAGTAATGACACAGAGTTTTAACAACTGTAATGATTTTGAAGTGGGGATGAGTGTAAGGGATAAAGAGATCTGCAACACCTGTAGAATGTTATGAAGATACCTTTGATTGCTCTTGGTACCCATTGGGTGGGTCCTGCTGATAATACTATGGTTTGTTATCTATGTTCATAATGGAAGGGAATAATGCATTTTGGCTATAAGTTAATAAAAAGTAAACATAGTTCTTTTCCCATCAAATTTATGAACTTTCTGAGTTCTAAACATGAACTTTTTGGGGCCTGTAGACATTAAGCTAAACTCTCTTGTTCTGGAAGCTCCATTGTTTTAGTTTAGGCGTGCAGTTACATAATCCATTTGGAGCTGGTATTAGTTATGGTGTGAAATAGGGATTAAATTTCATTTTTTTTTCCACATAGATTTCCAAGTTCTCTTAACACTACTGACTGAAAAGAACCTTTGTCTGTTTTTAGTTTTCAGGGCTTCCTTTTCAGACAAGCAAGTATACATATAGAAGTCTGTTTATAGATGCTATTTCATTCCGTTGATCTATTTGTTTTGACCAAAATTCCATACTGTATTAATTACTACAGATTTAAAACAAGACTTGATATATGATAGAGCAAGTCTAATTTGCCCTCCAACCATCTTAGCTACGTTTTGGCTCTTAGCATTTTAACCCAAATTTTAGAACCAGATTGTGAAGTACCACCAGAATCAAACCAAATTAAACAAAAACAAAATAAAACAAAACAACCCCCAACCCAATTCTGCCAGAACAATGGCAACTCAGTTGGTATTATATTTAATCTATAATTTAGTCTTAATTCATAAGTATTTACTTAGCTCACTTTCTTTCTCCATAATTCTTTTTATTTTTCTTTCCCCTCCCCTCCCATCACTTCTCTCTACCCAATCTAATGTGACACACTTTTTTTTCTTTTTCCTCCCATCGTCATACATGTATTCTGTATAACGATGAGGGTCTCCTTCCATCTTCCGTGCAATTCCCCTTCTCCCTCCTTTTCCCTCCCACCTTTCTTCCTATTTAGTGATAATCTTCTTCTCATGCTCTTCCTCCCTACCCCATTTTGAGTCCCTTCCATCAGAGAAGACATTCGGCACTTTTTTGTAGGAATTGGCTAATTTCACTTAGCATAATCTGCTCTAATGCCATCCATTTCCCTGCAAATGCCATGATCTTGTTATTTTTTAGTGCTGAGTAATATTCTATTGTGTATATAAGCCACATTTTTTTAATCCATTCATCCATTGAAGGGCATCTAGGTTTGTTCCACAGTCTAGCTATTGTGAATTGTGCTACTATAAACATTGATGTGGCTGTGTCCCTGTAGTATGCTGTTTTTAGGTCTTTTGGGTAAAGTCTGAGAAGAGGAATAGCTGGGTCAAATGGTGGTTCCATTCCCAGATTTCCAAGGAATCTCCATACTGCTTTCCAAATTGGCTGCACCAATTTGCAGTCCAACCAGCAATGCATGAGTGTACCTTTTTCCCCCACATCCCATAATTCTTTTTAAATTAATAGATTTTATTTTTTCAATAATTTCAGATTTACAGGAAAATTGAGCAGATAGTAGAGAATTATCATGTTATTTCCCCCAAAATACAGTTGTCCAATATACCCTACCATTAACATCTTGTATTAGTGTAGTGTGTTTGTTATGATTAGTGAACCATGATTGATACATTATTATTAGCTAAAGCTCAGAGTGTCAATAAGCTTCACTATTTCTTTTTAAAAAAAATTTTGATATAGTTATAGATGGACAGAATGCCTTTATTTTATTTATTTGTCTTTTATGTGGTGCTAAGGATGGAACCCAGTGCCTCACACATGCTAGGCAAGTGCTCAGCCACTGAGCTACAGCCCTGGCCCCACTCTTTCTTTTGTTCAGTTCTATGGATTTTAAAAAAATCATAATGTCTTGCATCCACCATTCACTATTGTACAGAATAGATTCTCACCTGCTTCACCTGCTCTTCATCCTTCTCTCCTCCTATATCCAGGCAATCCTGGCATTCTTCCTTTCTCTGTAGTTTTGCCTTTTTCTGATGTCGTGCCATTGGAATCATGAATTACCCTTTCAGACTGGTTTCTTCTGCAAAGCAATATGCACTTAAGAATTTTCCAGGTCCTTTAATGGCTTGATAGTTCCTTGTTAACTCTAAATAATACTCTTTTGTCTAAGTGTCATGTAGTTTGCTTTTCTTATGCATCTATTGAAATACATCTGATTTGCTTCTAGATTTTGGTGGTTATGAATAAAACTTCAGAGAACATTCATGTCTAAGTTTATGGATGAACACAAATGTTCAACTCATTCAGGAGTACAGTTACTGAGTCATATGGTAAGACTATGGTTAACTTTGTAAGAAACTGTGTCCCAAAGTGGCTGCACCAGCAATGAATCAGTTCCTTTTATTTCCTATTCTTTTCAACATTTGGTTTGGCTTTCTGGATTTTCTGCCATTTTAATAAGTGTGTGCTGCTATCTTACTGTTGTCTTAATTTGCAATTTCATGTGTTTATTTGCCACTTTACATACTATCTTTTTTGGTGAGGTGTCTGTTCAGATCTTTTTTTTTTTTTTTTTTTTTTTTTTTTTTTTTTTTTTGGTACTGGGGAGTGAATTCAGGGATTCTTAACTGCTGAGCCACATCCCTAGTCCTTTTTTGTTTTTTATTTAGAGACAGGCACTGAGTTACTTAGGCCCTCACTAAGTTGCTGAGGCTGGCTTTGACCTCGAGATCCTCCTGCCTCAGCATCCTGAGCCACTGGGATTACAGGTATGCATCACCATGCCCAGCTGTCTGTCAGACCTTTTACCTACTGTTTAATTAGGTTGTTTGTTTTCTTATTGTTGAGCTTTTCTTATTGTATTTTGGATACATGCCCTTTGTCAGTTGCTTGCGTCACGAAGTCTCCCACCAATATGTGGTGTGTCTTTTCATTATTAAAGTTTTGATAATTTTTAATAGTTTTTTGCTTAAAATTTTGCGAATTTTTTGTTAGATATATTCTTAGTTGTTTGATCATTTTGATGTTATTTCATGATATTACAACAAATTATTTCAAAGTGAAGTCATTACAAGCAATGTTACTAGAAATTTGTTGTTGGTTGCTGACATACAGAAATGTATACATTTTAGACACTTATCTAAAGTATTATTTCTAATAATTAATCTGTAGACTTTTAGTTTATTTTACCTGTGCCCTATGTATATAATAACAATTATTTTATCTTCAAAAACTTCATCTTTTAGAAAGACTCTTTCTGGTTTTACAAAACTGGCTAGAATCTCCAGTATAGTACTAAAGTAAAAGAATGATAGTGGGTATCCTTCTCTCATTCTTAAACTCAAAGGGAAAACATTTAACATTTTACCATTGATATGTTGTATCACATTAAAACATATAGTCTCTGGTTCCTGTCATTGCTTTTCCTGTCATTGCTGCTTTGTAATGTGATTTTTTTTACTCTCTCCATCAAGGGGAGGGTCTATTGGCTCACACTTCAGAATCAGGGCTGGCCTTGTGACTTGCTTTGATTAATTAAGAGAATGTGGCATAAATGACCATGTGAGAAGACCACAGCCCAGGCCTCGAAAAGCCATAGGCCTTCTGCTCTTGCTCTTGGGAATGCTTCCATTGCTGTGTCAAGAAGCTCGGGTTAAGCTGGGTGCACGGGTGTGTGCCTGTGATCCCTCACTGGCAGGACTGTGGCCGGAAGATCGTGAGTTGGGGGTGAGGCCCTGTCTCAAAAAAAAAAAAAAAAAAAAAAAAAGAAAAGAAAAGAAAAGAAAAGAAAGAAGAGAGACAGAGAGAAACAGATCTATATCTATATAGATATATAGAAGACAGAAAGAGAGAGAGAGAGAGAGAGAGAGAGAAACAGAGATATAGATATAGCTCTATCCATATAGCTCTATCTATATAGCTATATAGAAGAGAGAGAAAGAGAGAGTCAGAGAGAGAGAGAGAAGAGAAGAGGACAGGAGAGGAGAGGAGAGGAGAGGAGAAAAGAAGGAAGAAGAAAACAGGAAGGTCTGGGAGGTTAGAGAGAGAGGGCCACCTCTCCAGCTGTCACGGTCAGCACCAACTGCCCGACCTGTCAATGAGGCTGTTTTGGACCAACTTGACCTTGTCCAGCAAAAGATAGCCATAAGCAAAAGACAGCAGATGATGACCCAATCCATGTGGTTGAACTACAGAACCTTGAGCAAATAGACCGGTTTTATTCTAAACTAGTAAGCTTTGGGGTGGTTAATTATGTAGCAAAATGGATGTGCTGTAGGTTTTGTTTATGATACTCTTAAATTTAGGCATCTTCATAATTAAATTACTTTAATTATTTGATTATTATTATTAATTACTAAATTACTTTTAATTATTAAATTAAGGAAGTCTCCTCAATTATAAGTGTGCTTAAAAAATCGAGATAGATGCTATTTCTATCCAATGTTTTTTTTTTTTCACCTATTGAAATAAGCATAATTTTTTCCTTTTCCTTTTTGTATGGGAATTATATCAATTGATGTTTTAGTATCACTGGGGTTTGGATAAGAGTCCTTTAAAGACCATGTGATAAAGGTTTGGTCACCAGCCTGTGGCACTATTAGGATATGGCAGAACCTTTAGGAGGTGGGTTTAGAGAAAGGAAGCTAGATTGCTGGGGGCATGGCCTTCAAAGGGGTATTAAAATCTTGGCCTCTGTCTGCTGCTCTCTTTGCCTTCTGGCTGTCATGAGGTCAACAGACCTCTTCTACCATGTTCTCCCATCGTGATGTACAGGGCCACCACAGGCCTAAAGCAATAGAGTCAAGTGACCATGGACTAAATCCTCAGAAACTCTGAGCCAAATGAACCTCTCATGTTTATAAGTTTATTTATCTCAACTGATTGTTACAGTAATGAAGAGTTCACTAGCATGAATATTAAATAAACTGAGCATTTCTAGATTAAACTGAAATTGGTTATGATGTATTATCCTTTCTATGTATCACTGGATTCCATATTTGATATTTTGTTGAGAATTTTTGCATCTGCATTTATAAGTGAAGTTGATACACAGTTTTGTTTTCTGTAATGTGTCAGGTTTTGATATTGATACTATGCTAGTTTCATAAAATAAACATCAGTATTCCCTATTTTTCTATTTGCTTGATGAATTTTTTTAAAAAATTGGAATTATTTATTCTTGCAATGTTTGGGAGAGTTCACCAGTGATATCATCTTAGCCAGAAACTTTTAAAAAATATTTTATTGGTGTACTATTATCATGTATAATAATGGGATTTATTTTAGTACATTCATACATGTACAGTATATAATCTGGTCTGCAGAAACTTCTGATGAGATTTGAAATCTCTAATTATAAACTCAATTTCTCTTCTTGTTTTAATAAAAACTAAACCAATTTATATTCTTGTGTCAATTTTGGTAGGATATATATAATATACTATATATTTATTTATATATAGTATATTATATATATTATAAAATAAACTTCAGTATTCCCTATTTTTCTATTTGCTTGATGAATTTTTTTTAAAGAGAGAGTGAGAGAGGAGGGAGAGAGAGAGAGAGAGAGAGAGAGAGAGAGAGAGAGAAAGAGAGAGAGAAAATTTTTAATATTTATTTTTTAGTTCTCAGCGGACACAACATCTTTGTTGGTATGTGGTGCTGAGGATCGAACCCGGGCCGCACGCATGCCAGGCGAGCTCGCTACCGCTTGAGCCACATCCCCAGCCCCATGCTTGATGAATTTTTTTTTTTAAAAATTGGAATTATTTCTTTTTGCAATGTTTGGGAGAGTTCACCAGTGATATCATCTTAGCCAGAAACCTTTTAAAAATATTTTATTGGTGTACTATTAACATATATAATAATGGAATTTATTGTTTATAGTATATTATTTATATCCTATATAATAGGATATAAATAATATACTATATATTTATTTGTATACTATATATTTATTTATTTATTTTGGTACTGGGGATTGAACCCAGGAGTGCTTAATCAGTAAGCCATCGTCATTTCTTTTTATTTTTTATTTTGAGATAGGGTCTTTCTAAGTTGCTTAGGGCCTTGCTAAATTGCTGAGGCTGGCTTTGAACTTGTGATTTTCCTGACTTAGGTTCCTGAGCTGCTGGGACTACAGGTATGTACCACCACACCCAGCATTATTTTTTTAGGAACTTAAAAAAATTTAACTAAAATTTCCAATTTATTGTAAAAAAAAAGTTCATAATATGTTTTCAATAGCTTCCCCTACTTCCCTGATTTATTGAGGTATTATTGGCAAGCAAAAATTATATATATTTCAGGTATACAACATGATGCTTTGATAGTCCTGTATATTTCTCTTATTATGCTTTTGATGTTTACAGAATTGGTAAAGATGTGCCCCTGACCCCATTTTATTTTATTCATGACATGGTTTTTTGCTTCTCTTTATTTTTCTTGAAAAGTCTTGTTAGACAGTAATAAATTTTATTACTCACTTCTATGCTTTGTTTTTAATCCTCTTTATTCTGTTTTTTTTTTTTGTTTCTATTATTAAGTCATGCTCTTATCTACTTCATTTTAGTTTAATTTGATATATTCTTTCTATTCTTTATTTCATTGACTCTCAGTTTTTGTTTTTCTGAGATATGCATTGTAGACTATAAATATTCTTCTAAGCTCAGTTACATCCTATAAGTTTAAAGTTTCCATTTTCATTGCCATACAATTCAGAGTATTTACTTACTCCATTATAATTTCTTAGGCTTTCTGTCATTTATAGGTATAGTGTTACGTTTCCAAACATGTGGTCTTTCCTTATTGATTTCTTGCTTAAGGCATTGCAATCAGAAAACGTACTCTTTATTTTTTTTAGTCTTTTGAAGTTGGTTGTAACTTGCTTTATTTCCCCAACTGTCATCAGTCTTAATAATATAGCAGCAGCAGCAGCAGTTTATTCATACATGATCTTTTTACATCCAATCTTTCTGTATTCTTCGTATTTTAGATGACTGTCTGGTAACCAGATATATCCCCTCCTAAATCCAACATGACAATCTATCTAAATTGCAACATTTTGTTAATTTACACTTATTGCAACTGGTGTTCGGATATATTTGAGTTTAAATTGCCATCTTACTATTTTCTATTTGCCTTGTTCCTCAATATTCCATTTTTTTCTTTCCTCCTTTTTTTGATATATTGAATATTTTTATAATATTTTTTCCTTCTATTAACCTAGGACTAATATGTGTTTTACTATTTTCATGATTAATTTAGAGTTGCAGTGTGCATTCTTGACTTATCATAGTTATTATGCTGTTATGGTTTGATATGTGACGTCTCCTGAAAAGTTCATGTGGCAATGTAGGAATGTTCAGAGATGAAATAATTAGATTATGAAAGCTGTGAATTTAGAAGTGGATTAAATAATTTTATAAATTAATAATTTGAATGAATTACTGGGGTACTAATAAAGCAATTGGTGGGATATATCAGGTGATCATTTGAGACCATATAAATATTCTTTTTAATAATGTGTTCACCAAATCAATTTAGCAGGCACTGATGACTTAAATCAATTTTACCATTGAGATTGTCAAAGGTTCATTTTATTCTATTGTTAACTTCTGTATTTATTAGCTAACACTGTTTCTTTTGTTATATCTATAAACTCATTGATGATACTCTTCTTATTTATCATGTTATAGATCATTGCCATTATTATTATTATTATTATTATTATTATTATTATTATTATTATTATTATTATATTCTCCAAGGATTTCCTAGTTGGCCAGGTGGAACTCCTTCAAACTTGTGTCCATTTGACATGCCATCTTCATTCTTTCACATCTTCTTTCTTTGTCTTCTGACTTAACTTAAACTGTCCCTGTCCCAGCCTGGGAATCAGACATTTCGCCAGTTAGCTATGACACCTATTGGTATATAATGGTAGATGGTATTAGCTTCCCATTGCTGCTGTAACAAATTATTATTCATTTAGTGGCTTAAGAAACTTTTTTAAAAATCTTACTGTTATAGAGGTCAGGAGTCTGAAATAGATTTCACTAGAATGATGTGAAAATATTATCAGGGCTGCATTCCCTAATGAAGGCACTACAGAAGAATCTGTTTTCTCACCTTTCCCAGTATCTACAGGCTTCCCATACTTTTGGTTTGTGGCTGCTTCTATTTTAAAGTCCTAAGACTGGCTGGTTAGTTCTTTCCCACATTGCCTCATTTTGGTACAACCTACTCTTCTGCCTGTTTCATTTTTTAAGATTCCTTATGATAATTCTATACCCAAAAGGATAATTCAAAATAAGCGGCATTGTTTCCCTCTTGACTTATAACATGTCCAACGGTTCTGGGAATTTTAATGTGAACTTTTTGAGAGAAAGTAGGTGATTGATAGTTTATTCTGCTTACCATGCAAGCCAAGATCTGGCTCTAGCTGTGCCCACTGTAACCACAACATCATTGATTTGTGGATCTAACAGAAGATAGCTAGAAAATACATTTTTATAAATCATGAATTCATACTGATTCTTCCCATTTAAATGTAAACCCACAGGTTCTTTCTTTTTTTAAAAAAAAATTAGTTTTTAGTTATAGGTGGGCACAATACCTTTATTTTATTTTTATGTGGTGCTGAGGACCGAACCCAGTGGCTCACACATGCTAGGTCAGTATTCTACCTCTGAGCCACAACCACAGCCCATCCCCTGCAGGTTCTCTCTCTCTCTCTCTCTCTCTCTCTCTCTCTCTCTCTCTCTCTCTCTCTCTCTCTCTCTCTCTCTCTCTCATCTCTATCACTATTTCCATTCTTATCTCATCTATTCTGTTTTTATATGCTGTTAAGTCTGATCCTGAATCTTGAACCAGATCTATAGCAATATGACAGTGTTCTGATTCCCTCTGTTTGGCAAGAGTAGTCTTCAATAGTTTTCTTTCTTTTATTATTTTTCTTTTTTTGTTGTTCCAGAAGTTCCTAGTATCTCCCGAATTTTTAATTCTCCATGTAAACTTCAGAATCACCCTACCTAGCTTCAGAAAGAAAGCTGTTAACATTTTGTATTGGGGTCATTTAAACCTATGTATTATCTAGGGGAGAACTGACATACTTATAGTTTTGATTTATACTATCCAATACAGGGGTGTCCCTCTATTTACTCATGTATATTTTTGTGTTTAACAAATATTTTCAAATTTTCCTTACAGATACTTTACAAATGTCTTATTTATTCTTCCTTCTTCCTAAGAAGTTTATCTTTTTCAGTTATTACATAACATTTAGTTTGTTACTAACTTTTAATGCTAATTTTACAACATATCCTATTGACTTTTGTTTGTTTTACTGTATTTTTTCATTTATTCTCTTGGGTTTTCAGGTAGACAATTTTATTTTGTGCAAACAAAATTTTACTCTTTTTGTTTCTAACTTTTAATGCCTTCAATTGTTTTTATCATGTCTATCCCTTTATTAAGCACTTAATTGAATGTATACTACTAATAAACATAATATACACTTCCTTATTTCCTACCTATAATATAAATGCCTCTAGTGTTTTCCTATCAAGTAATATAATGGCTTTGAATTGAATGAGTTACTCATTAATTTTATTTGTTTATTTTGTTTTGTTGATTCTTATCAGTTCTTAAACAAGTATTTTTTATATGTCATTAGTACTTACTTCAGTGAATAATTATAGAATATTGTATATCATAGACTTTCTCAAAGTACATACAGATAATATATGTTTAAATTTAAGTAAAATATATGAGCAAATTTCCTGATATTGAGTCCGTCTTATATTCTTGGAATAAATATTCCAGGATGTTCATGATACATTGATATTTTATTAGGTTGTGAACTATTTAGTAATATTGTAGTTTGAATTTTTCATCACTGTTTCTATGATGGGTGCACAGCCTTTGTTTATGCTGTCTTTATCAGTTGTAGGTATCATTTTTGTATCAGCTTCATACAAATATTTGAGGTTCTCATTTTTGCCCTTGTATTTTATGGAACAATATGTGTAGGATTTTAATTATCTGTTCTTTAGTCATTTGATAGAATTCTTCTGGGAAGTTGTCTGACCTTGATCAATTTTTATAGGACAATTGTTTGATAACTTCTAGTATCTTTTGAAGAAATTGGTTGGTTATACTTTCTATTTCTACTGGGGTCAATTTTTTAAATCATATTCTCCTAGGAAATTATGCATTTCATCCATATTGTTTTTTTTTTTTTTTAAAGAGAGAGTGAGAGAGGAGAGAGAGAGAGAGAGAGAGAGAGAGAGAGAGAGAGAGAGAGAGAGAATTTTTAATATTTATTTTTTAGTTCTCGGCGGACACAACATCTTTGTTGGTATGTGGTGCTGAGGATCGAACCCCGGGCCGCACGCATGCCAGGCGAGCGCGCTACCGCCTGAGCCACATCCCCAGCCCTCATCCATATTGTTTTTCAAATTTATTTGCACATTGTACAGAATAATCCCTATGACTTTGAAATTTTAATTTCTTTTAATGGTTATTTTTCCTTAGTCATTTATTATTTTGTATAATTTTCCTTTTTTCTATTTTGTTCTTAAATAAATTTCCCAGTAGTTTGTTTTTATTGGTAATTTTCATCCTTCAATGAAATAGTATTTTGGTTTATTCATTAGTCATATTATTTCCCTATTTTCCACATCCATTCTGTTTATTAATTTTCCATCCATAATATTTTCCATTTTTCTCCAGTTTTGTAAATCTACTTGTTGCAATTTTATTGTTTTAATTGTTATAAAGTTATTATTAAGTTCCATTAGTTTTTCTCTAATCATTTTTTTATAACTTATAACACCTACATACTATCTTTTTCTTTTCCCCTCCCTTGTTCTCAGACTTTAAATATATTTAGTTGTGGGCTGGGGATATAGCTTATAGCTCAGTGATAGGACACTTGCTTAGCATGTGCAAGGCCCTGGGTTCAATCCCTACAATTGAAAAAAAAAGTCTACAAGTATATTTTGTTTTTACAAATAATACTTTGATAAAATTTTTATGGTTATTTTTTGATTGTATGAGGCTGACTCTCTAATACCATGCTTAGGAATGGGTTTTGAATCCAACTTTTCTTGAGATTGTTCACATATTAAGGAGAGATTGGCTGGATATAAAATTCTTTATTGATATTTCCATTCTTCCTTTTATGCAAATATTGAGCTACTGCTTCTTTGTCATGCATTTTTCTGATGCAATGTATTTGCCTAACTTATATGTCCTTTTGTAAACAACTTGGTTTTTTGCCTATAGGTGCAGAATCACTTTTCTCTTTTGACTCTGCTAATTTATTATGACATACCTTAACATTCTGGGTTAATTTTTGTCCAAGTACATGTTCGGCTCTTTCAAAATCTTTTTTTCCTGAAACTTTTAAAAATAGTTTTAAATGTTTTTCAGTTCCATTTTAAAAATTGTCTCCACCCCCAGAAGTCAAATTATATGTATGTTGGATGTTCTTTGCTTGTCCTTTATAGCTAGTTCTTTCACTCTGATTCCATTTATCCTTGACTTATTTTATTATTTTTGCTTTGTTGTTTTCATTCCTCTCCTCAGTGCCCCTTATATTTTTTGTTGAATCTATTCCCCATTTGACATAGTCCAATTTTATTTTAATGTTTCAGATAATTTTGTCTATTTTGAAAGATTCCTGCTGAGGTCTCTAAATTCTTGGTTCATGTGATTCTGTATTCATGTCCTTCCTGATTTCAGTTTTAAATTCCCTACTAGCACTTTTTTTAAAAATCTGAAAATGCTTGCCTAATGATATGTATTTAGTTTGAGGTGTTGTATTTGATGATTGTCTTAATGGTGAGAATTTTTGTCAGCTGAAATATTAATTTTTCCCCCATGTTCTCTCATACTACCTTGTGGGAATATTGTCTGCACATTTCGAGTTGATCACTCTTCAGTGAACAAACAATAATAGGAAGCTATGATGAGTTTGAGTGGCTTACTGTTTCTTAAGAACTCTTTTCTTTTGATATAATAAAGTGCAACTTTAAAAAATGATGGTTCCCTATTTGGGGGGAGAGTAAGTTTATATATCTTTTGAATTTGATGGTTTTTCTGTGGGCCCTTGATTTTCACTGCTTGTGATTCCTTCTTTCTCCTGACCACCAGACCACCAAAGTACTTCCACCAGTTTCAAATCATTCCCTCTGACCCCAAAATGGTACCTAAGAAATCCAACCTCTGATCCTGCACTTTTTTCTTTTCTTTTTATCAGCTCCATGTATGGGAAATCTGCCAGGTCTCAGACCTATTCTAACTATTTCTTCATTCAGAGGCGAACTCATGTTTGGAGGATCGTGTGGTTTAATTCTTACCCAGCACTGTTAATGTCATTATGCACTTTCTGATTTTCTTCTTTTTCTTTTTCTTTTTTTTTTTTTTTTTTAACTTTCTTTGGTGCTGCTTCACCATGTGCACTGGAGCTAACTTTGCTGGTTTTCAAATATCTGTTTTTCAATTCACATGGAACTTGATGTTAGTAGATAGCTCTTTATTATTCATGCTCTGGGCATAGTTGGAGATGGTTTAATTTGCTGTCTTTATTATTCTGTTTAATTTTAAAGAATTTATTAAGAGTTTCAGATTTAGGTGACTGATCTTAGCCTATAGTTGTCCTGGAGATCATTCTCTTTGGTTTCTTCAGGGATGTATTTCTATTGTTTTGGGATCTTATCATTTCTGTTTAGAAGTTAGATGTCAATCAAAGTGTCACACTAGTGACAGCAAGTCATCTTTCACTTTCCTTGACAATTTCAAAGTTTTCTGGTTTTTTTCCTCCATTTTAATCATGTTTACTATGATGTGCCTACAATTTCCTCCTGATTATGGTTCATAGTGCTTTTAGAATTGATGGTTAGATGATTTTAATCAGTTTTGAAATATTATCAGCCATTAAATTTTTAAAAAATTATTTATTCTTTTTAGATATACATGATGGTAGAGTATATTTTGGCATATTCTCCATACATGGAATTAACTTATTTTAATTAGGATCCCATTCTTGTGGTTGTACATGAGTGGAGTCTCACTTGTGCTGTATTCAGATATGTACATAGGACAGTTATGTCTGACTCATTCCACTGTCTTTCCTGTTTCCATCCCTTCTTTTCATCCTTTTTTTCTACTCTTCTGAACTTCTATTCTCTCCCCTACCAGTGTTGTGTGTTAGCATTTCAGTCATTAAAGTTTGAAATATTAATACCAACCACCTTTATCTTTCTCATTTTGGAACTCAAAAGATGTGTATTTTAGGCCTCTTTTCTACTTCTCTTACTTTTTTCCTTTCTGTTTCCTTTCCTTTTTTCTTTATTTTGGATATTTCCTTCTTTATCTGGCTGTGTTCTTATACCCAATCTTTATTTTACTTTCTCTCTTCAGTATATCTAATGTGCTGTTAAGCACATTTATTGGGTTGGAAATTTGTTATTGTATTTTTCATTTGTAGAATTTACATGTTCTTGTAGTTTCTAGTTCTTCACTTAAATTCTCAATTTTGTCTTTTCTAAGGTGACTGACACATTTGGTTTGCCAAGAATGAGGGGCTTCCTAGGATATACCACTTAGAATAGCCAAAGTGTTTTTTCAAGGCAGATTGGGATGGACTGATTATCCTATCTTTTAGCTCCTTGTGCATAGTAAGGGTATTATTTTAGAGACTGGTTTGCATGATCCCAATGTATAGACTATTCCTATCATATTATTTTTCTTGCTGCCTTTTTTTGTAAATTTATTTATTTGTATTAGAGTTTATAGTTATACATAATAGTTGGGTTTATCCTGACCAACTCACATGCATGAAATTCTATTTTGGTTCATGATTCTCCCCATTTCCTTTGTCCTCTCTCCCCTCTCCCATTCTTCTTTCTTTACTCTACTAGACTTCCTTTCATTTTTCTATTAATTTATAATTTATTGGTTCTTTCTACCTATACATAAAGGTGAAGTACCCTATTGTATATTTTTATATGCACATAATAGGATTTTTAAAGGCTACATTCTGCGTTGTCTCCCCTTACCCATTCTACCATTCTGCCTCTTGATCTTCCCTTTATGTTATCCACCTTCCCTTTACTTTACTCTAGCTTCCTCATATGAGAGAAAACATTCAATCGTTCAGTTTCTGAGATTGGCTTATTTCACTTAGCATGATATTCTTCATTTCCTTCCACTTACCTGCTAATGTCAGCATTTCATTCTTCATTTTTCATCACTGAGTAGAAGTTATACACACACACACACACACACACACACACACACACACACAACTTCTTAATCCATTCATCTATTTATGGGCATCTGGGTTGATTCCATAATTTAGCTATGGTGAGTTATGCTGCTATAAACATTGAGATGGCTATGTCACTGTAGTATGCTGATTTTAGATCTTTGGGGAAAATACCAAGGCATGAAATCGATGGGTCATATGTGGTTCCATTTCTAGTTTTTTGAGGAACCTCCATGCTGTTTTCCAGAGTGGTTGTGCTAGTCTGTAGTCCTACCAACAATGTACAAGTATAACTTTTCCCCATGTCCTCACCAGCATTTATTATTGTTCATATTCCTGATCATTGTCATTCTGACTGGAGAGAGATGAAATCTTAGGGTGGTTTTGATTTGCATTTCCCTGATTACTAAAGATGTTGAACATTTTTTTTGTCATATATTTGTTTACCATTTGTGTTTCTTCTTTTAAGAAGTTCCTGTTTAGTTCTTTTTTTGCCCATTCATTGATTGAGTGGTTGTTGTTGTTGTTGTTGTTGTTATTATTATTATTGGCATTAACTTTTTTGAGTTTTTGTCAATCCCCTAGTGGAGAAGTAGTGGAGCAAGATTTTTCTCTCATTTGGTAGGCTCTTTCTTCATATTCTGAATTGTTTCCTTTGCTGGGCAGAAGATTTTTAGTTTAAAAGCATCCCACTTATTGATTTTATTTTTTGCACTTTGGGGGTCTTGTTAAGGAAGTTGGTGTCAGCATCTATATGATGGAGTGTTGATCCTATGTTTTCTTCTAGCAATTGTAAAATTTCTGGTCTAATTCATAAGTCTTTGTTCTATTTCAATTTCAGTTTTGTTCAGGGTGAGAGATAGGAATCTAGTTCCATTTTTGTACACGTAGCTATCCAGTTCTCCTAGCACCATTTGTTTAAAAAGCTGCAATAAATAAATATGCCTTTGTCAAATACAAGATGACTATAGGTATGTGAATTTGTTTCTGTGTCTTCTGTTCCATTGGTCTTCATTTCTATTTTGATGTCAATACCATGATGTTTTTCTTGTCTTATTCTTCCTGTTAGAGGAAATGTCTTTTTTTTCTCCTTTCAATATGATGTTGGCTTTGGGTTTGTCATAAATGACCTTTATAGTGTTAAGTTCTTTCAATTTCTAGCTTCTCCAGTGTTTTTAACATGACTAGATGCTGTATTTTATCAAAGGCCTTTTATGCATCTATTGAGATGATCATGTGATTCTTTTCCTTAACGCCATTTAAGTGGTGTATTACATTTACTGATTCATGTATGTTAAACCAAACTTGTATCCTGGAATGAAACCCACTTGATCATGGTGTATTATCTTTTTGATGTGTTCCCTCCATTTCAATTTTATGGAATACTTTGGGAGAGACTGGTGTTCTTCTCTAAAGTTCTAATAGAACGCAGCTGAGAACCCATTTGGCCTTGAACTTTTCTGTTTTGGAAGGTTTTTAATTGCTGTTTCGATTTCATTACTTGATATTGGCCTGTTTAGGTTTTCTATATCTTCCTGATTCAATTTGGGCAGGTCATATATGTTTAGAAATTTGTCAGTGTCTCCAGATTTTATAGTTTATTGGAATATAAATTTTCAAAAGAGGTTCTAAGAATCCTCTGGATTTCAGAAAGGTCTGTGGTAATAATCTCTTTTTTCATCTCTGATCTTGTTATTTGGTTCTTCTCACTCTTTTTGTTAGTTTGCCTAAGGATTTGTCAATTTTATTTATCTTTTCAAAGAATCAATTGTATTGATCCTGTGTATTGTTTTCTTTTTCTCAATTTCATTGATTTCAGCTCTGATTTTTTTTTTTTTTAGTATTTATTTCTTAGTTATAGTTGGACACAATACCTTTGTTTTGTACGGTTTCTATAATTTTTTTCTAACTGCTGATTTCTAATTTCATTCCATTATGATCTGATAGGGCACATGGGAGTATATTTGTTCTTTTTTATTTGCTTTGTGGCCTGGAATATGATTCATTTTGGAAAAAGTTTCATACACAGCTGGGAAGAAAGTAAATTCAACTGTTTTGGGGTGAAGTATTCTGTAGATATCTGTTTGGTCCATTTGCTTTATAGTGTTATTTAGGTTGCAGTTACCTTTGTGGATTTTATGTTTTGATGGCCTGTCTATTGGTGAGATCGGTGATTTGAAACCACTCAATATCATGGAATATTTTTGTTTTTTTAAATGTATTTGGGTGCATTGACATTTGGGGCATAAATCTTTACTATCATTATATCTTCTTGTTGGATTTTCCCATTTACCGGGGTGTGGTGGCCTTCTTTGTCTCTTCTGATTAATTTTTCCTTGAAATCTGCTTTTCCAGATATCAGAATAGCTTCTTCTGCTTATTTTCATGGTTTGTATGTTTGGAATATTTTTTCCATCCTTTTACCTTCAGTCTGTGAACGCCTTTGCCTATAAGATAAATCTTTTGTAAACAGCATATATTTGGTTCTTGTTTTTTGACCAATTCTTCTAATCTGTGTCTTTTAATTGGTAGTTGAGACCATTAACATTCAGCATTAGTATGCATATATGTTTGTGGTTTCCTGACATTTTGTTTTTTCGTGGTACTGTATCCTATCTTGATTCTCACTTAGCAGATTATTCTTCTATTGAAATATCTATTTGGGAGCTTAGGAATTGTTTTTTTAGCTCCTCTGTGTGCAATTTTATTTTGAGTATTCTTTCTGGATAGGTGCTCACAAAGTCTTTTAGTTTATTCCTATCATGGAAAGTTTTTATTTCTTCCTCAAATTTGAACTGAGCTTTGATAGGTATAGTAAACTTGGCTGGCAATTTTTTTTTTTTTTAATGGCTTGGAATCCATCTCAATACAGGCCCTCCTTGGTTTTAGGGTCTGAACTTAGAAGTCTGAGTCAGTCTAATTAGTTCACACTAGAGATGTCTAGATGTGACCTGATATTTCTCTCTTGCACCTTTTAATATTCTTTCTTTATTTTCTATGCTAGGCATTTTGATTATATGTCTTGGTGAGCTTCCCATTGGAGCTGGTGTATTTGGGGATATGTAAATCTCCTGTATGTGAATGTCTATCTCATTTCTGATATGGAATATGTTTTCTGTAACTATCTAATTGAAACTGTTCTTTTTGCCTTTAGTTTATATCTCCATGTTCTTGTCTATACCACTGTTTCACAGGTTTGGTCTTTTAATGTTGTTCCAGAGTTCTTGTATATTTTGGTCATGGTCTATAATTTTTTACCCTTCATTGCATTCAGAATCCTCTGTCCTGTCTTTAAGGCCTGAAGTTCTGTCTTCAAGGGATGAGATTCTATTTTCTATGTATTCTAATCTGTTATTAATGTTGTCAAGTGAATTTTTACTTTTATTGATTGTATATTCCATTTCTAGGAGTTCTACTTGGTTCTTTTCACTATTTCTATTTCTTTATTAAAGTGGTCTCTTATCTCCTGTAATTGCTCTCTTAATTCTTTCCCTAGATCTTTTTTTTTTTTACCTCACTGAACATTTTAGTAATTTTTAAAAATAATATTACTCTGGGATTTTGTCCACTTTACTATCAGTGGGATTCTTTGTTGGAGGATTGTGGATTCTGGGTAGAGGGTTTTTTGTTTCTTTTTCCTCATTTTTCAGAGGTCTTGGACTTGTACATCAACTGAGGTGAATTTCCCCTACTTCTTTTTAATGTGTGTCATTTATTGTGTAATTATCTTATTTGTTCTGGGACTTCTCTCTGTTTTTGATATATGAATAGATGCCAAGGAGTGGGACCTGGGGTTCCTCTTTGATTGTTCCTCCTTTGGTCCTTGTTGTTGATTTAGGGACTTTTGTCTCCTTACTTCTTTGAGTTGGAGTCATGTCAGGTGGAGTAGATTGTGTGTGAAGTGAGATTCACTACTGCTTGGTTGAAGTGTGGGTATTTTTCAGCCACAGGATCTCTACTCTGTGATCCTAAAGTGTCTAATCTCTCCCTGGTTCTTCTTGGAGGGAGGGGGAGCCAGGAGTGGCAGTAATGCCAGCAACAAAAGCACAGCTTTATGATAAGTATCCTGTGTTCACTTTGACCTCTGTAATAGTATTTGCCACCTATTTAGGAATGGTGGGTCAGCATTTAATAACAGTATCAACAATAAAAGTACCATGAGCTAGGTCAGAAATTCAACATAAGGTGTCTACTATATTGTCTAGCATATTAATGATTACCCTAACTTGAAAGGGTGAATGGGGGAGGGATGTAATGGTTAGTGTTGGTTTTTGTCTCTTCTATGCTTTGTATAAAGTGTAGCTGAAGATTGAGTGTCATTAATTCATGTGTGGATCAAGTGTGCTATCTTTTGGTTCAGTTTAATTCAGCAGCAGAGTCTCTAACCTGTGAACTTTCAGTGTCCCTTTAGGTTCCCAGCACTCACAGAATAGAGATACACAATAGTAATAACTGTTGCAAACAGTACACTCCATTAAAGTAAATACCCAGTTCCTACTATGACATCTTCAATATTAATTATCATCAAAAAACAGGAATGGTGGGTTCAGCAATTGTGAACAGTAAAAACAATAACCATGAACTAGATCTGGCTTTAAAGCAAATAGCAGATGTCAACTATATCATCCACAGCAGTAATGACTGCATCAGTATTAATAGTTGGGGCAGGAGTTATATATGCCAATTAATTCTGAAAGATGGTACAAATGCAGTTAATTAGGGAAAAAGTAAATGTGTCAGGAAGTTTGAAAAGAGTTTACAATTTCAAAAAGCAAACAGAGAGAATGCAGAAAAGATGTAGCAAGTGATATTTATATGGAGGAGGGGAAAAATAGAAGATGCAAAGTATTGAGAGAGAGAGGGAGAGAGAAAATAAAATTTGTTCATTAGCAGGAGAAGAGAGAAAGAAAAACAAGAGAAATAAACAAACGAAAATAATACAAAACCAAACCAAAATATGCTATCCAAAACCCCAAACCTTCAAAAGAAAAGGCAAGAAAAAATAACTATATTAAAAATACTAAAAAGAGAGAAAAAGAAACATAAGTGTATGTATGTATGTCCCTGAACCAATCAGCACAAAAGAATTCACACAGGGCTGGGGATGTGGCTCAAGCGGTAGCGCGCTCGCCTGGCATGCGTGCGGCCCGGGTTCGATCCTCAGCACCACATACCAACAAAGATGTTGTGTCCGCCGAGAACTAAAAAATAAATATTAAAAAAAAAATTCTCTCTCTCTCACTCTCTCTCCTCTCTCACTCTCTCTTTAAAAAAAAAAAAAAAAAAAAAAAAAAAAAAAAAAAAAAAAGAATTCACACATACACACAGAAAAAAAAAAAAAAAAAAAGATCCTAATGAAGAATGAAGGAGCCATCTCCACTGAGGTGGTCAAAATAGTTGACCAGATTGGGTGGTCTCTATATCTAACAGTCTTTCCACTTATTCTTGAGTTATATACAAATAGAGAGCAAGGGGTATTAACCCCTTTTTATTTTCATGTTACTCTCTGAGCTGCCAGTTGAAGATTGAAGTTGTTTGATATATTTTCCCCCCTCAAGCAATTAATTTTATTTTCATATCAGAGCAATATTGAGTGTTCTGAGTACTCATTTCCACATGTTGATACCTTAGGAATACGTCTTGACGGTGTTATGTATCACAAAACTGATAACACATTAGTTTCATTTAATTCATTATGAAGCATGTTGCCAGTATCTTATGGAAATTTTTACTGGTTTTCTTGTTATAAAACCCCAGGGAGTAGAGGCTGCCTTTCTTGTTTCTAGTATGTCCCTTGAATTGTTTATAAAAGACACATGTTTAAAAGTACAGACATGGAAGCCTAATCCCTATTTAATATATTTTGTTTTCTTATATATTTGGTTATTTTTAATTGTTTTGGACAACCTATTTTCAGTGCACTTTACAAAAATAATTGGAAGTCTAATATAAACTTATTCTTCCCAACAGAGAATTTACGTTCTTCTTTGCCAGATATGTGAGCTACCATCATATATGGGGTTACCCTAATTCAGTGATGATTCCAACCTGACCTGAACCCCCTGAAAGGAGCTGACTCTATCAGTTCATTCTTACTTCTAGGATCAAACCTTTGAGTTCCCAAGGAATGCATTGGTTGTTTGCTGGGGCCATCTCATTTTGTAAAGCCCTAGATTCCAGTCTTTGTTCTGTAATTCTGTGAGGCTCTTAAAAATGGTACTTAACTTCTAATGCTTCTAAATGCTGAACTTATCTTTCTTGATCTTCATCCTTCCATAGATCCTGGTGTGGTAGTTTACTATTTTAGTTTTGTGAAGCTTTCAAATATATTTGAACTAATTATTTTCAGTAAGAAATTTTGGTCACAAAACTCAATCCTTTATTATTTGTGTATTACTTAAAAAAAAAAAAATATATATATATATATATATATATATAAAACATGTTAGTTAATTTAAAAAAAAAATCATACCAGGCGTGATAGTCCATGACTGCAGAAGGCTGAGACAGGAGGATCTCAAGTTCAAGGCCAGCCTCAGCAATTTATCAAGGCCCTAAGTAACTTAGTGAGACCCTGATTCAAAATTAAAAAAAAAAAATGAAGAAGAAGGGGCTGGGGACACAGCTTAGTGGTAAAACATCCTTGGTTAAATCCCCAATTAAAAATATTCTTTAGCTCTCCTTCACTTTTTTTACTGTTACATAAGTAAAACAGAAAGATGGATGAAGAGTGAGAAGGGAACCAAGTCTACATTTCTACAAATAAATTACTCATAATTTCCTCTGTTCTTTAAACCCTGATTTTCTGTTGTCAGAAAAACCTGTGCCTCTCAGAGGCACTACGTTTTGCCCTAGCCAATTATCAAAATTGGAAAGAGAAGAAATCTACCATTGCATTTTCCTGGGCCAATACTTGTTTTTCCTTTAACCTCTTGTTGCTAGAGGGATTGAGGAAATCATGAACATCTTAGCCCAATCCTTGGAAAATCTTCACCTCTCAGCTTCAGATTGGTCACATTTCTTGTTTATCCCCTACTATCTGATTTCTGAAAGTTATATATTTTTTTAAGGTAAAAGGGGGAGATTGTGGTAGTAGCTTTTTAGGATTCGTACTAGCATCCTTGGTTAAAGAAACCCATAAGTGAACAAAGATGGAGTGAGCAAAGATTAATCCAATAATTAGAACATGTTGGAGAAGATTTGCCTTTTGGCCAGAATTTTAGAAGGAGCTGAGACTTTGGCAAGATTAGGATAATAGACATCCCTTGAGGCAGCCACGAATTTCTAAAGTATGTAAGAAAATCTCTCCCCCCATCAGAGTGTTCCTCCAGTGATCTTCCTATGCTCTCTTTGCAGAAGGGAGCAGAGGTGCATTTCATGTGGCAGAAGACACTTCAAAGGAGTTTGTTTAGACTCAGAAGAATGTGGGTTTGTTTTTGTAACCTCCTGGGTTCTAGTTATGTGTTAGTCAGGAAGCATGCATTGTTTTTAGGCTTTCTGTAAGAAACCACCACAACTCCTAAGCAGCATCCCACGTGGGTATTCGATCATCTTTTCCATTTATATACTCATTGGGTGCCACCTTCATAATCTGATTAGTTAAATTGGAAGAAAAAACTGTTGTTTTTTTGCATCAACATTCTTCCCAGATTTCCCTTGTTGGACGTTGCCTTAATTAAAATAAAAACTTGGTTTGAAGTTTTTTTTTTTTTCTTAGTGATCTTTGGTTTTTGTTTTATGTTGGGTTTAGTTTCATTTCCCCACTCTCCCTCTGCTGTTTAAAAATTAAGTTTATTTAAATGCAAAGAATGTACTGTTTATTCAACTAAATGATATCTTTATGTGGAAAAGGGGGAAAATATCCAGACTGCTTTCATTGCTACTCCACTGTCTCAACTTAACAGTTCTGTGGTTTGTTTTTTTATCTTTTGTGAGCATTTTTACTCCCAGCTGTGCTGCACACATAAAACTGCTCTGTGGTGAGACAATTTGGTAAACTATGCTACTTCATTGTTCATTGGACAAACAATTGCTCATCATCTCCCAACCTTAATAAAATAATATTGCAATGACTTCTTGGAGAAAATAAAAACTTCAACAATTGATTTTCCATCCACATGAAATTTTTCTCAGATGTATGTTTGTGGGAGTTTTGTTCTACTTGGGGGTAAAGAGCGTAAGCAATGTGGAGAAAACATTTCCTTTGTACTGTACGCATTGAGGCAGTTTCCATTTTGCTGCAAAATCTGCACGTAAATGCTCTTAGAGTTCTTAGGCTTTTGCTAATATTTTCTGTCATTCTTTGGCTAGTCTTTTTATTTTTTGATAGTCATTTGCAGAGAATAAATTTTTGATTTTCATAAAGTCCAGTTCATCAATTCTTTCTTTCATGGGTCATCCTTCATTTTTTTTAAAACCTTTATTTTATTAATTTTTTTCAAATGTGGTGCTGAGGATCGAACCCAAGGCCCAACATGTGCCAGGCAAGCACTCTCCTGCTGAGCCACAACCCCAGCCCCCATGGGTCATCTTTCTAATACTGTATCTAAAAGTCAATGCCAAACCCAAGGTCATGAGGTTTCTCTCCTATATTATCTTCTAGCAGTTTTACAGTGTTGTGTTTTACTTTATGTCTATGATTCATTTTGAATTCATTCACAAGAAAACTGTAAAGATTGCATCTAGATTAACTTTATTTAAAATGACAAATATATGTATTCAGGGTATACAACTTGATATTCTGATATATGTATACATTGTGGAATGGTTAATTTGAGCTAATAAACATTTGTATTATCTCACATAATTTTCTTTGTGGCAAGAGTGCTTGTAATCTAGTCTCTTAGCAATCTCCAAGTTTGTAATACATTGTTATTAACTATAGTCACCACAGTGATTTATTTAGAAGTAAATCATTCATAAATTTCTCTGTTCTTTGACCCTGGTTTTCTGTTGCCAGAAAAATCTACACCTCTGAGGGGCATCACTTTTTGCTCTAGCCAATTATCAAAGTTGCAAAGAGAAAAAAGTCTGATCATTGCTTTCCCTTTGGTATCTCATTGCTAGAAGGACTGGGGCAATCATGAGAATCTTAGCCCACTCTTTGGAAGCCTTCCATCTCCCAGAGTGAAGTTGGTCTTTTGAACTTATTTCTTCTATCTAACTGAAATGTTCCCTTTTGCCAACACATTCCTAGTAAACCTCCTAATTAAAGCCCCTGATAACCATCCTTCTATTATCTGCTTCTATGAGTTTGTTGTTTTTAAATTCTACATATGAATGAGATCATAGGATATTTGTCTTTCTGTGCTTGACTTAGTTCACCATGTTGTCACAAATTGCAAGATTTTCTTCTTATTTAAGGTTGAATAGTATTCCATTGTCTTTTTTTTTTTTTTTTTTTTTTGATAGTGAGTATTGAACTCTGTGGCACTTGGAAAGTCCTTGCTGGACCATGATGGCTCGCACACGTGGCAGCTGCCTCGTTGATTCACGCAGCCTCCGGTAACGAAAAGTATTCAGTAATAGCCTTTTGTTGCAACTTTTTTTTTTGATAATCCTTCCTCCTCTGAACTTTCTTCTTTTTGACTAGAGTTCCTGGGCTTCCATCAACACATGTCCTAACTATTCTTGGTTCCATTGGGGTGCCTCTTTCTCTTATCAATTTACTTCTCACCCCTTCCATATTTTCATCACAAAGACAATACAATACACTTAGACAAAACAAGACACAAACGTACTGTATCAATCTTCTCCATTTTCTCAAAATGGCCATTTTTCCTCTCACCCTATCTAGGGACGAGCAGATTTGCTCCCATCCTATATATGGACGGGCAGCTTTTTTTTTTTTTTCATTACTTACCCCCGAGTGTCCCGGGGCTCCCCTTAACGGGCCACCATCTGCCGCAGCCCGGCTGGCTGGGCAAAATAACCAGGGGGTGACGAACAACTTGTGTAGATTGATACAGCAGGAGTGGGAGCCGTTTATTGTAGGACAGGAGGGGTATATATACATTCCACACAGATTATCTAATTAACATAAACTAGATACAGCAGTCAACCAATAAGGAATCTCCACACTTAATGGCTCACTGGCGGTGTTACTTCACAAACCACTCCCTCTGGCAATATGCCAGGTGCCATCCAGACTTGTTTACAGACTCTAACATTTGCCAGGCGCCATCCTGACTTGTTTACAGACTCTAACAGAAGAGCTGCATTATATGGTAACTTATGTTCATATTTTGGAGGAACTGTGTTCCCATTTTACATTCCTACCAGTAACACATGAGCGTCTGTATTTCTGTAGATCCTCACCAATACTTGTTATTGTCTATCTTTTTTATTATAACCATACTACTGGAGGTGAAGTGGTATCTCATTTTAACTTGTATTAGCATTTCCCTAACAGCGAATGGTATTGAACACATTTTCATGTACTTACTGCCAATTTGTGTGTCTTTGCGGAAATATTTAAAACATTTGTTCATTTTAAATAAAATTTGCTTGTTTTTCTTCCTTTACTTTTTCTAAATTTTCCTTTTTGGAAGTCTTATTGAGATTTTTGTGTGTGTGATCTAGAGAATGTTCTTTTTTATAACCTTCATATGTGTAGTGTGTGTGTGTGTGTGTGTGTGTGTGTGTGTTTTGTATTGGGGATTGAACTTAGGGGTACTTTACCATTGACTATGGCTCCAGCCCATTTTTTAAAATTTTTGAGAGAGGGTCTCACAACTTGTTTAGGGCCTCGCTAAGTTGCTGAGGCTAGCCTTGAACCTGCAAAGCTTTTAGTCTATCTCTATATAATAGCCCCTTGGTCATTTGAATTGCTTTTTCCTGTAACTTCTCTGATTTTATGAAGTTTTTCTTGAGAAGCATAGACAAGAATTGAAGATGGCATTTTATTGTTGTGTTCAAAGGAAGGAAATATTCCTTTTCCCTGAGGAAAAATTCATATTTGAACAATTTTGGGTTTCAGATCTTTAAAGAACAATTGAGATGCTTCTTACATCTTCTCAGTCCTAACTGAAAACTCCACAGTGACATGTTAGAGTTGTGTATTCCTTATGCAGGTGGAAGGGAGGAGAGAAAGCTCGTAATTTTTAATAATAAAAAACAAGCCTGTTTGGGAAGGCTGATTCTGCTACTTACAGGTTAGTGACCTGGGGCAAGTTATTTAACCTCATCATAAGTAAAATTGGGATCATCATAAGCACCTTATAATACTATAGTGAGGATTAAACTGATAATGACTGAAAAATAGCACACAAGATGACTAAAAATAAACCCTAAGTATTTAATAAATATTCACTATTTGCTGTGTTGCCTACATGGAAATTCTTACTGGCTTTTGCTCCTGCTTGCTTCTGTGTGCTATCACGCCAGTTCATGTTCTGAGCACTTTAAATCTGTCTTCAGACCTGCAGGTTTACACTCTTACAGGACATCCTAAAATTTTCAGATTAATCTGATCGTAGCACTGATGCTTGAGAAGTGTTTTGTCCATTCTCTTGCTTTTCTGAGATGCACATGCACAGATTCTTTCTTTCCTAAAGACAAGGCAGTCCTTCTCCGTGAATGTTTACTTGTTAAGATAAACTTTTGTCACATCACTTTGATCTCTCAGCTTCTTAATCTCTTCCAGTTTCGACCAATTAAACAGCCAGTACCCTGAGATTTCTTTCCATTTCTCTTCTAGCATGATTTCATGCTGTCCTGGATCCCAGGACTTTTCTTTGTTAGATTCTAGTCTCATTTTTATACCAAAAAAAAAAAAAAAAAAAGTGCAATAGAGAGAAAAGAACTGACTGTGGTGGTAAGAACTAGAGAGAAAAGAACTGACTGTGGTGGTGCTGGCCATAGAATCTTAAGTTTGAAATTCATATCCCTTAGTGATTTCTTTTCTTATTTTAGGTACCAGGGATTGAACTCAGGGCCATTGGGCCACTGAGCCACATACCCAGCCCTATTTTGCATTTTATTTAGAGACAGGGTCTCACTGAGTTGCTTAGAGCCTTGCTGTTGCTAAGGCTGGCTTTGAACTGCAGTCCTCCTGCCTAAGCCTCCCTGGCTGCTGGGATTATAGGCATGTGCCACCATGCCAGGCTTGGTTTGTTTTTATCTAACATTCTTCTAAGGATTTTGCTATTCTAATTCCTCTTCATTGGTAAATAAACATTGACACTCCTCCCACTTCTGAGGCTTTTAGGATAGCTTTTCTTTGTTCTTGTTCTAAATCTAAGATGTATCAAAAAGTGGGACTTATTTCATTTTAAAGACTAGCATCTTTCTACTTTTAAATTATTTTTTAACTTTCTGGAGGTTTAATTGTTGTGTACATTTAAGCTGTACCATGTGGTGTTTTAAGAGACCTATGCATTATGAAATGATTACCATAATTAAGCATACCCACATCTATCATCTCACACAATACCATTTTTTAAAGGAACCCTTAAGATCCACATTCTTAGTAAATTTAGATATCCAATTCAAAATTATTGGCCCTTGTCACCATGCTGTACTAAATCATCAGAATGTCTTCATCTAGTATAAATGAAACTTTGTACACTTTAACCAACTCCTCATTTTCCTCACAGCCTCCCCAGCTCTTGGCAACCACCTTCTTATTCTCTCCTTCTATGAGTTTGATTCTTTTACATTCTGTTTTAGAAGTGAGATCATGCTTTGTCTTTCTGTGTCTGACTTATTTAACATAGCAGAATGTTCTCTTGATTTTGCAAATGGTGAGATTTCCTCCCTTTAAAGGCTGAATACTATTCCATTGTGTGTATAAACCAAGTTTTTTTTTTTTTTTTTTTATCATTCATCCACTGATGGACACGTAGGTTGTTTCTATGTCTTGCTTATTGTGAACAATGCTGCATTGAACATAGGAGTATGGGTACCTGAGTTCTGATTTTTTTTTCTTTTGAATAAATACCCATGTGTGGGAATACTAGGTCATATGGCAGTTCTATTTTTAATATTTTCAGAGTCCTCCCTACTATTTTCTGTGCTGTCTGAAACCACAGACTGTAACAACAATAACTATCTCCATTCCCAACAAAAAAATAAAGGTTTCTTTTCTACACATCCTTGCTAACATTTACCTTTTATTCTAACAGGTACGAGTTGTTATTTAATTCTGGTTTTAATTTGTATTTTCCAGATGATTAGTGATGTTGAGTACCTTGTCAGACATCTATTAAACATGCATGTGCATCTCAGAAAATATATCTTCTTTTGAGAAATGACAATCAAGGAGCTTTCCCCAATTTTCATAGGGTTATTTGTGGAACTTTGTTATTGTTTTTTATTTATTTTTTTGTCTTCCTATTGAGCTGTAGTAGTTCTTTATGTATTTTGGATACTATCAGTTATATAGTTTATAAACATTTTTTCCCTTTGGTTGTACTTAAACTTTTAAGTGTAATACAGTTTTATTTGTGTCTTTTTGGTTTTATTGCTTGTGTTTTTGTGCTCATAGAAAAAAACAGTTGACTTGTGTATACATGTGTTCGTTGCTGGGATCTGTTCAGTTCCATTGGTTTACATGTCTGTTTTTTTGTTGATATAATAGCTTGGTAATATAATTTTGAATCAGGAGGTATAAGGCTGTACATTTGTACTTTTTTTCTTCAAGATTGCTTTGGCTATTTGAAGTCTTTGTAGTTCTATACGAATTTAGGGTTATCTTTTCTATAGCTGTGAAAAATGGCAGAATTTTGATAGAGATTGCATAGAATCTGTAGATTTCTTAGTGTTCAGCCTATTTTTAAATTTTTTTTCATCATGAATATAGATGTTTAATTCTCCTCTTTTCAGATTTAGAAAGTTTCCTATCATTATTTATTTAAATAAACTTTCTGTCCCTTTTTCTTTCTCTGTTTCTTTCAGAACTCCCCAAATACATGCATTTGTTCACTTGATGGTCCCATACAATTTATTTCAGTCTTTTCAATTCATTTTTTTTGTTCCTATTATCAGATAATTTCAAATGACTTTTCTTTTCTTTTTTTTTTTAGTTCAATCATTCTTTCTTCTACATGACTGAGACTGATGATCAAGCTTTTTATTGAAGTTTTTAGGTCAGACTTTGTATTCTCAGCTCCAGGTTTTTGTTTGTTCTTTTTTATGTTTTATAAAAGTATTATTTCTTTATCAGACGTCTTATTTTGCTCCTATTCTTTTTCTCTTGTCACTGAGCTGCCTATTCATGTTCTTTTGAGATCATAGAGCTTCTTTAAGACAATTATTTTAAATTTTTTTTGTCAAGCAATTTATGGATATCTAATCCTTGAGGGTCAGTTGTTAGAGTGTCATTAGTTTCCTTTGCCTGGATCTTTGTGATTCCTGTAGAGTGGGACAGTGGTCAAGTCATAGGACTGCTTTAGGGACCACAGTCAATTCCCAGGTCAGTATGTCTGTTACCAGGGGTTTTGAGAGGCTCAGGTACTGGATCCCTTGGCCAGATTCCTGTGACATACCTTGATAGAGTAGGGCTAGAGCCAGCTCATGGGACTGTTTCATATTTCCTTGGTTGGTAGGATTTGGTACCACAGATGGACATACATTTCTCCATGTCCCATGCCAGAAGGATCTGGTGGCAGGACCTTGGACAAGCAGGACTGGAGAGAATGGGACCAGAAGTTCCTTTATTCTTTACTTACCTGTCCCCTGTATTTCTGTCCTATAGCTCACTTTTTCTTTCTGTCCTTACTGAGTTGGAACTTGGAACTTCTTTAGAAACATTCCTGGCTTCTCTCTATACCCCTCAGTTCTATCTTGATGTCAATTTTCTAAAAGAAAATGTGCTGATTTTTTTTTTCTTTCACTTTCAGATCTTCCTGTTTATAAGAAGCATGCATTCTGGCTAGTGTTCTGGCTACATAATAACGGACCTGACTTCCATGGCCTGAATTATATGATCATGCCTGTAACTGAATAGGAAAGTTTGTCTAATTTGAAAGAAAATATTAGCCAGCTTACTGAGCCATAGAAACAAAGACATGGTCTTTAATCAGTGCTGTCATAAACATAGTGCAATATGACTGACTTCTATTTCAGTTTCTCAACTGACTTTGAACTTTAAAGAAGAGAAGACTCTTCTTAGTTTGCTAGGGCTGCCATAATAAAGTGATACAGACTGGGTAGTTTCAACACCTGATTTTGTTGTTGTTGTTGTTGTTCTCAGAAGTTTAGAGGCTGAAAGTGGGAAATCAAGGTGTCAGCAGGGTTGGTTAATAGGTGGCTGTTATCTCCCTGTGTCTTCACCATGTCTGTCTGTTTCTTAATCATCTTTTCTTATAAGAATACAAATTGGATTGAATTAGTAGTTACCTTAATAACCTCATTTTAATTTAATGACCTCTTTAAAGCCCATATCTCCAAATATAGTCATATGCTGAAGTATAGGGGATTAGAAGGTTGACATAAGAATTTGGGGGAGACAATTCATCTCATATCAGATACTGTTGTTTGAAACCCTCAGCACTCCAGGTGCATGGATGCATTTGTAGGTGCACCAAGATATTGTGCTCCTTTGCTTCCTTATCATCTGGTACAGAATCATATGCTACAGCATAGCATAGATTCTTAGTAGACCTGTTAGTTTTGAAATCTTATCATAAATTTTAACCATTTACTTTTACTTACCAAAATGGGTTTCCTACATAAAGTTAGTTATATAAACAAGTATGGTAGAGGAAGTAGACCATTAGATCCTGAAATAAAATGGGACTGCAAACATTTCAACCATGATTATACATTGTCAAAATGGTGTCAGTCACAAGTGAGTACTTTGTCAGTTACTCCTAATAACCTATTCACTTTTATGGGCTCACAGTGACAAAGAGCCTTGAGTTCTCAAGTCATAGAATGCTAGCCTACGTCCTTGAAAAGGGTCAATAGAAGAGTGGAGAGGATTGAATCTGTATTTGAATCCTGTATTAAGGAAGTGTGTGAATTGAATCAAAGTGTTCAGAGTGTGCTTACGTGAGTGGCACAGAGAATGTCCTGTGTCCTCAGAGGTTGAGGGTTTGAAACAAACGAACGGGACCTATTTGCTAAGACTTCTGGATGAAGATGTTATTGGATTAGGCTCTGAGGAGCTTGTGGGATAAGGCCAGAACAAAGACACAATGTAGGAGGGACAAGGCATTTTCATAGCTTGGGAAGCAGAGGGTTCATGGAGAGAAACATGAGCGGACATACACACGAGTCAACTGAAACACTTCACGTCCTAAATTTGTGTGTAAAAGCTGTGGTTTAAAACTGCTATGACTGGCTTGGAGAACCATAGGAGGAGATGGAAAAAGTTTATGCCTGGGTGGTCTAAATTGAAGCCAAAGACGTGGGCAGGGGCAGCTTTGACAGTCCTTGTCTCTGACCCTCTGTTGGTTTCTTCCCCATCTATTCTGTATTCACTATCCTGACTTATATTTTTACTTATTGAAAATCACTACTTCTCCAAAACCAGTTGTTTTAAATTAAATTCTAACATCATCCTTTGGATTGATCTTTATAGGTAAATCAAGTGACTGTGCTTTTTAAACCACCATTTATGCTCTGGAGATTAGGGGAAGGGGCTGTTGGCAGGTAAGTGGTGATTACCAAAACGTTTGTAAAACTGCTCTTCATTGACTTTGACCCACTCATTAACAAGTCTGAGAAGGTGCTGCTAACACAGCAGAGCACTGGTTTTAGATGCACTTTAATTAAATCGTCAAGGAGTGTTATTTGTTTTCTTCCTCAACATTTAACGAATGGCCCATCAATGAAGAACCCTATAAAATATTGTGCCTTTTTATTTACCTTTATTTCTTCAGTGCCAAGAAAATAAAATTCCTTTGATCCAAAAGAGTTGTGAGGAGAACTTTTGAAGTTCTCTTCCCACCTTTCCTGAAATCTTTCATCTTTTGACATCATGAAAGTAGAAAGATTATTGTGAAATCATCAGTTGAATTTAGGACTAATAAGAGAGTGGGTTTGGGGGAGGCTCTGGAGGTGGAAGGAAAGCCTGGACTTTGCCTGACATGTTCTCTGTCTTTACCTTGTAGGGTTTTCCATACTGGTATCCTGGCTTATTGCTCTGGGCACACTCTTATCTTGCTTGTCCTTATCTCCTTTCCCTACCAAAGCAAGGATCTGATTTTTTCAGGGTCTGGTTCTCTAACAGGCAAAGGGGAAAAAAAAAAAAAAAAGAAAGAAAGGAAGAAAGAAAAAAAGAGAGAGGAAATAAGAATCAGCTATGTGGCTCTATGCTTATGTGTCATCTGGGGAGGCAGACACTATAGCAGACAATCTATCTATGTTAATACCAGTTGCTCCTACTTTCATTATTTCTTTATGAAATAGTTATTGATCATCATTTATGTGCCTGGCATTTTCTAAAAGTATGATTTTATCAAATTATTTAACTTCTCTATACTTCTGGTTCCTTGCAATATCATTGAAAAGATAAAATGAGATAATACATGTCAATTGCTGACTAATATGTGGCATGATGGAACTTCAACCAGTGTAGATACTTCTTTCTCTTCTTCATTGCTTTTTGCTGACATGTGTGATGTCCTAGAAGACTATGAAGTAAAGAGATGTTCCTGGTTCTTTTCTTGTACCTACCATTTATTAAACTTGTGCAATTTTACTTCTTTCAACAACAGTGTCCCGATTTAAAAATGGGAGCATTCATACCAATCCAGACTGTAAGGAATTAGAGAGTCAATGTGCATATAGGTCTGGCACAAGGCCTGGCCTGCAGGAAACAGGAGATGCTTTTTCTCTTTTCTTCCCAGGGTGCTTTACCCCTCCATCAATCACCAGGCCTTAACTATAGCGACTCTAAACTTCCACATGAAGGGAAAGTCAAGCCCTGAAGATTAGAATAAGAGAGTCTTTTAGATAAGAAGGTCTTAAGCTACGGGCCTCACCTACATCTTTTTAAGGAAGTTATAATGCTCCTTTGCAAGATGTTTTTTGTAGCTTACTTAGTACTATAACATAAAATTATTATTTTACAAGTAAATCTTACTCTTTAGTGTTCAGCATAGGTAAAAGTGTGAAATATGTTTTCATAAAATGAAAATTTAAGCATCTTAGAGAAGTTCATGTGGGTAAGAAAGATGCCAAATCAATAACATAAACCAGTATTAGTGTTATAAAGTAAGGAACTTCATTAAAATCCAGGATCAAATTTTAAAGTACATATCTTTACACAGCAGATTTGATATAATTAAGAAAAGAAAGACAACCACGAAAGTCCACTGGAAACTGAATGTTAGATGCAGCAAATAAAACAGTCTGAATTTAATCTAATTTACAAAGGGCATAAACACCTCAGTTATCAGACCTTACTCATTTTTAAAAAGTTGGTATTTAAGTCCTAATAATTAATCAATTTAGAGAGTAGATTTCAAGATATATGAGAGATGACTGTTATTTTATATTTGCCTTTGTTCATTTATTACCATTGATCCTACAAAATATTTGAGGAGTTGTAATAAATAAAATTCACTTTAGGAATACAGAGTTTTGCTCTTAAAATGCAAAGCAGACCTGGAATATAGAGTCCATTTAAAGTCATTTTTTAGTTATTAGACAGACATGATAGTGTGATTATATAGTCAAAGCTAAATATTTCACAAATTTGTGAAAAATATTCCATTATTAACACAAATATATACAAAAGATTTCATGATTTAAAATGACCTGGAGGATATTATCAAAAATGGTGAGGACTTCTGAAAATTTTCTTTTCCATAAAAATATTGCAAATATTTCAAAAAAATTTTTAAATCCACTTTTTCAGAACAGTGGAAATTGAGCAGCCTAGCAGATACTGCAGGGGTCAGAAAAGTGTTAAGACATCTTTGAAGATGCCCCTCTCAGAGCATTGTCATTACTTGACTATATATAGGATAGTGCTGTGGTTTAGATGAATGTCCTCCATTGGCCTGTATGTTGAAGAGATGGTGTCCAGAGTAGTGGTAGTGGGATAGGTACTGTGGACATGGTAGAACAGAGGTTCTTAGGTTACAGAAGGCATATCCTTGAAGGAGACTGTGAGGCCCTGCCTCTCAGTTTCTCTCTGCATCCTGGTTCATGATGTTAGCAATTGCTCCAACACACACTCCTGCCATGATTTGCCACCTTCACTAGAGACCCAAACAAATGGGATTGCCTGAACTTTGACTTAAACCTCCAAAACCAGGAGCCCAAATAAATCTCTTTATTTCGTAAGTAGTCTGTGTTGAGTATTTTGCTGTAGTAACATGAAACTGACTGACACAGATAATTCCCAGAAACTCCCACATGCAAATATTGTCTTTATTAGATCTAACCAAGGGATCACCTAATACAACAACCTTCTCCATGGAGACATTTGTCAAAAATGATGAGCAGTAATTATTTAACATCACAGTTGCCACAGGTGAAGACACTTGGGGGCAAACAGAAAGCTCATTAGAAAAGTTTAAATGGGAAACATGGATAGTGAGTTCTATAAAGAATATCTTGAAATGCTCTGACATATTCTCTCTGGGATTTAGGAAGCCACGTGCATACGTAGAGTTGTATGCATGCTCAGAAATACTTGAGAAGGTCCTAAACTCTCCATTCTGGCTAACACTGAGGACTTACCCAAGTAGAAAGTAAAGGCACAATTTTAAATTGCCTGACTAAATATTGAAGGTACCCCCCTCAATATCTATACAGAGGCCGTTAGCAAAGTCTGGAAGACTTACTAGTTCCAGGCATTTAAGGAAATGTCTTTCCAGCTTACCAATAAACTAAGTAGGCAGAGATTTCAGTGTCATACATGACAAAGAATGCTGGCTTTACAGATAATTCAGAGAGTTACCACAAAACAGCAGAGCAAGACCAACAACAACATACAACAAGAATAACAAACTCTTTCCAGAGTTTCCATATGAGATATATGTATTTTTAAATGTCCAACTTTCCAATAACAACAATAAAAATGTGATATGGAATGAAAGAAGAATGGTTCATACTTAGGGAAAAAAAAACAGCTAATAGAAACTGTCCCTGAGGAACACCAGATATTGAATTTACTAGACAAAGATGTAAGTCATTGTTTCAAATATGTTCAAATAACTAAAGTAAACCATGTCTAAACAACTAAAGGAAAGTATGAGAATGATATCTAATCAAATATAGATTATCAATGAAAAGACAGAAATGATATAAAAGAAAATCTGAAGTTGAAAAGTAAAATAAATTAAAAATTCACAAGAGGGGCCCAACAGCAATATTTGAATAGGCAGAGAAAAGAGTCAATACATTTGAAGTGAAGCTATATGTAGAACAAAAAGAAAAAGAATGTAGAATATCATGAAGAGTATAATACACATATAAGGTGAGTCTCAAAAGGAGAGGAAAGAAGGAAAGGGGGAAAAGACTGAAGAAATAATGGCCCAAAATTTACCAAACTTCATAAAATATTTCTGTATCCAAGAAACACAGTGAAATCGGGGAAGAAAAAATTCAAAGATTTTCAGAGCTAAATATATCATAATCAAATTGTCAAGAGCCAGAAACAGAATTTTGAAAGAGAAGAGAAATAAGACTGAGAGTTCATTTCTCATCAAAAATCATGGAGGTCCAAAGGCAGTGGGTTTATGTAGTTAAAAGGTTTAAAGAAAGGCTGTCAAGAATTCTAAATCCAGAAAGATTCTTCATCAAAGTAAAGAAGAATGAAATGACAAAAACGTCTGCTTTCATCATTCTTATTCAATATTTTACTGGAGCTTCTAACCAGAGCATGCAAACAAGCAGAAAAAGACATTCAGATTGGAAAAAAATAGTAAAAACTATGTCTATTTTCCAATGGTGTCATCTGTTACATAGAAAATACTAAGGAATCCAGAAAAAAAAAAGAACACTTTAGGACCAATAAACAAGATCAGCAATATGGTAGTATGCAATCTCTAAATATTAAATTAAATTCTGTTTCTATGCACTATTAATTAGACAATCTAAAATAAAGTTTTAAAAAATCCACTTTAAGTAACATCAAAAATAATTAGATATTTAGGAATAATTTTTTTTTAAAAAAAAGAAATGCAAGTCTTATACACTATAAACTATAAAATATCAATGAAGCAAATGAAACAAGGCCTAATGGAAAATCATTCCATGTCCATTGATTGGAAGACTTAATATTATTAATATGGTGATGCTCTTTGAATTTATCTATAAAGTCACCAAAATTCTTACAAAAATTCCAGCTGCCATGTTATTTTTATTTTTGCAGAAGACAATAAGCTGATTCTAAAATTCAGAGATGTGAGGAGCTAGAATATCTAAAATAATCCTGAAAATGCACAGTTGGAGAACTGATACTTTCTGATTTGAAAATTTTCTATGAAACAGTGGAGTCAGAAAGTGTGGTACTAACATACAGTGCCGCAGTCTGGCTAGGCACAAAATCACAAGCCACTCAAGCAGGAACAAACTTTATTTTTTGAAACTGCCGCCAATGCCCCGTATGCCCCCGGGGAAGAATCCCGATGGACCCACGCCACACGGCGTTCTAACCCCAGAGGAAGTTCCTCCCCCGGAATTCCCTCCTACTGCACTTCCCCAACAAATGGGAACTCTCCAGGAGTCCCGTAGCAGGCTGAGGTGAACAGCAGGAGTCCAATATCCATATGAATGCAAATCTTAACATAATCATATCATCTCAATGGCTAGCTGGCGTCACCTTTCAACCCAAAATGCCCTGCATCATATTACTTGGCTGTGGCTCTTAGCAATACAGATCAATGGAATAGACATACAGATCAATGGATTAGAATTCTGAAATACACAATTTCTTACATCTCCATTCTTCATTTTTCCTTATAGCTCTTTTATGATGATTTACTTTAATTTCCATTCCTTTTCTGGACACCTTTACTGTATTCATTTTCTTCAGAATCACCTCAAAGGTTGTCCATGACAGTTTACAAAAATTCCATCATTTGAGAAGCACTTTTTCATTTGTTAATATTAATGGTCCTTTTGGAAGCATCACTGTTTACCATTTCACTGATCCTGAAAACACTTTTTATTTGCCCACGTGGAGTACACAGAGATGAGCACATAAATGCCAATCCTTACATAAAGTCTTACTCTATTCTTCTACCCATATGACATCTTTTCAAATGTCTGGCTTCCACTTCTGCAATTACTCTACACCTCCAAGTACCACTTTCTCCAGCAGCGTGCTGGAAAGTGTTTAGTAACAATGCCTCCTGGGGTGTGGGAAGCCCCGATTTAAAGTGCTTGACTATTTCATTGTTTACACCCTGGCCAATCTCAAACTACCAATGTTGTCACTGGACATGGAGTGATGAAGAGAATGTGGTGGTGGAGCATTCTATGGCATTTCCATCGTATATGCACAATAGGTATAAATAATCTCAAGAGCATGAGTGATAGTAATTAGGAAGTGATGAGTTTTGAGGACTTACTTGCTTTTAATATATCTGATTTAAACTGTAACTTTATATAATTGAACTCTTAGTAATCACTGCACTTAACTATCTCACAAGGTTCCTGAAAATGAAAACACTTGGCTCTTGTGAGCTGCCAGTAACTGGAAGTAATAAAGATGCAAGAGCTATTTTCCTGCATGTCAAGGAACAGAGTGAAGCAGAGATGGCAAATTGGTTTAACATGGGTGCCAACACTTATCAGTTGTTTGTAACTCAGATGGCTGTATTGAAAATAATTGGGAAGCTTTGTTTTGCAGAGGGTCCTATAGACTATAAGCAATTTGACTACAGGTAAAGAAGAAGGGAATATTAGATTTCACTCCAATATTTTTGTCCCTTTTATAAACATATTTTTCCAACTAAGCAGTAGAGGAGTCTGCTGGAATAGGGAGTCTACTAGACTCTCTTTCACAGCTATGCATCATCTTCCCATGCTACAAATATAGTTCTGTGGTCCAGGTACCAGAGATACCTCCCTACCCCTGCCTTTCAGTATTCGCTGCTGCCTTTTGGACTCCACCTCCATATCTTTTCTTATTCCTCTGTCCAAGTGGTCAGGATGGTAGATTCAAGAGGACCCTGAGTGACCCTCCCAATAGCACTGTAGACTGAGGACCAAGCCCTTAACACATGGGCCTTTGAGGGACATATAAGATCTAAACTGTAGAACAGTATCTGTACAGAGTTTGTGATCAACTGTTAGCTCCGTTATCTTCTGTTTAACCTAGAGAGTCTATATAGGGGGGGTTGAAACCAGAGGGCAGAAAAATCAATCAATTATACTTTATGTAATTCCTCCAACCCTGAGAAAATATAGTTTTTTATTGCTAGAAAACAATGACCAAGAATATTAGAAGCCCAGTTGACCTACTGATGGCTTTTCAAGGTTAAATATATTTGAGGAAAAACTTGCTGTGATTTTTATAACAAGTAGAAGCTCAGTGGTTCCCCTGTATTTTGCTAACCCTTGGCTTTAAAAAGCAACTGGAAGTTGTCTTGTATTCACTTGTATGGCAAACTGTCCTTCACCCTGAACTGAGCTCAAATGTGGTTAACATGTTTCTAAAGGGAGGGTTCTTAGACTCTCAGGATGATGGAAAACAAACACAGGGACTAAAAGAAAAGGCAGATGCTAGAACCACTGCCTCTGGATGAAGGGAAAGAGTTGCACATTTTTTGTTTTCTATTTTTAAAACATCATTGAATTGATCAGATTTTCAGTTTATGAACACTTATCCTTAGGTCCTAGGCCCATCACAGTTAGTGTTCAGGTCGAACTGGCATTTTGATTGCAGAGGTAAGAATAGGTGAAGAGACAGCAGAAGTCATAAAAAGTGATACTTTAAAAACAACCTACAAATACAGTGAGGAAGGGAGTCTTTCAAATGCAAATTTCGTGAGCACCAAACACTGAAATGTTCTGGAGGAAGTCTGTGGAAAGCAGGGATGGTGAGTTGAGCAGTTATAGTAGCAAGCTTACTTTTAAATAAGATCTAAGTTCTTAGCCTTTGGATGCTGGGGGTGGGGAGGTGGGGGAACAGGAGATATAAAGTTTCTTAAAGAAAATGAGAACAAAGGTGAAGAAGATGGAATGTGACTGCTTTACAAACATGGCATGCCGGAAATGCCCGGAACCAGACAGAATGGAAGGAACTTCTGCTTCTTATATGCTATTTACTTGAAGCATGTTTTATCTTAAACATATCCTTCTGTGTGCTGTTTTCATTATCCTCATTAGGAGATTATGAGAACACTTACTTAGTTTTAAATTCTTGCCTTTCATTCCCCCAAGACTCATCAAATGTTGGATTCATGTAGAAGGGTAAATAATATTGCAAAAAGATTTTTTTTCTTTACTGAATCACAGGGAACATTTCTTTTTTAAAAAAAATGTTCTTAGGAGAGAAAAGGTCTTTTCACAGGGGTAACGCTTCATATTTTAGAAGAAAATGTGCATTTAATTAAAATTCCATATGACAATCATAGTATATTATTTAAATACCAAATGATTATTAAAATCACATTTAATTGTGGGCTAAAAAATATAACAGATATGTACCCATGAAACAGCTGTTAAACATCACCAGAATTTCCTTGATCAGCTTTTTCTTTTTCTTCTCTCAAGCATTTCCCAGTTAAAATTATCCTGGTTTAAAGACATATTTCTTACACACACACACACACACACACACACACACACACACACACAAATCTAATAAATGTTATGACAAGACTTTTGTAGAAACCAAATGACAATTTTGTGAGGTTTATCAATGATTGGAAAATAATGGCAAAATATTCCCTGAATTTTCCATGTCTGTGTGGGTATCTTTGCTATGATGTGCCAGATTGAACCAAAGACCATCTAGTGAAGATCAAATATTTGCTACATCAAAGATGGGAAGAGATTTGTAGACTTTCAACGGGCATTATATACAATTGCTGTAACTCTGTAGTTTAGTATATTCTGAGAGGTTTTGGGATGCCAGCTCTATCCCTGAAAAATTTTGGTGGAATTCTGTCAAATCTATTCATTACTTCAAAGCCAAAAGTCCCAAATGCAATTCAGCAGGGTGAACCTTTTATTCATAGATTGCAGATGAGCCGGTTGCTGCCACAGGGTTTGTGGATAAAATTGCAGAGAGGACAAATTAGACTTTTCCATTCTTCCTTCCACTTTTTGATACACTTCCCTCACTTCATACTTTGTCTGGATGCCAGTGATCTTGACTCTAGATTCTAGAAATGCTATAATGGCAAACCAGCCTCATCCAAGGGCCTGGAGTATTACAGGTTATCTGTTCTTCTACCAGAAGTCTGCCACCCATGGTTATTTCCCTTTCTGCTCCTAATCTCCTAATCCCCTCTTCCAACAACAAGAAAAAAAATTCCTGTCCATTAACATCTTAGGCAAATGGCAAACTGCTTAAAATAATTCACATTAATAAGTAAAATTGCAGAGAGTTATCTAAATTATGAAGGGAGGTTACACAAATGGATATACCCCTCTGTCCCTGGCTCTCCTCCTTCTCCCTCCTCCTTTCCGCCTTGCCTTTTTCTGCCTTTGATTTTCTTTTGTTTTAGAAAAACAACCCAGGACTTCTGGGTAAGAATGTGATGTCAGCACAAGTGTCTAATTCCTCTCCTTCCAGATTCCCATTAAAATGACCGATAGACATAAAAATAAGAGAGAAAAAAAAAAAAAAGCTGCACCAGTGCTGACGCTTGGGAAGGCAGAAATGTATACACCAGATCTCCAAGAATTTCTGTTAGATGAGAATGAATTGAGAGAAAAGGCGAACTCATGACTCACCCTAAGCGGAAGAAGAGCAGTGTGCAGACAGAGTAAGTGGCAGAGTTACAGGCAGAAACCTGCTAATAGCCCTTAGGTTAAAGGAGCAAGGAGTGGACATGAGGTTAGACTTTAAGGAGGTCAGGAGAACATCTGGATTCCGTCAGTGTGTTTGAAAAGAGTGAGCTGCTCTCTGGAGGGGGGGGGGAGGGAGCTAGAGCAAAGGGGCTCACTGCAGCCACTCCAGGGAGACAGGGACAGGGACAGGATTGGAGGAAGGGGGATGGGTGGGGGGGTTGGGGTGGGAGGCGATGGACATTTTCTGTGCTGTGAGCTTCAAATGCATCTCAGTTTATTTCCTAAGGATACATTTTTAGAAGAATAACCAGGCCCGAGGATATGAACATTTTTATGTCCCTGATTAAAAAATTGCTTCATAAAAAAAGTTTGTTTAACATTTATTCCTTCACTAACCAGCCAAGTGCTGTACCCTTTTTACCAACCCTCATTAATGTTGGATGTTAACAAAAGATGAAAAATTACAACTTGTAGTTGTTTCGTTTGTATTTGAGTGTTAATAAAGTTAAATTCTTTTCTCTTTTAATGGGTTTTGGACATCTGCATGCATTTCTCTTTTGAATGCCATTGTCCTCTCCTATCTTTTTTTTTTCTTCCATTTGGGGTTCGTATATTTCATCTTGATTTGTGAGATTTCTCCCTACTACAGACGGAACAGCTTTGAGAAAAACGTGATTCCAGTTCTTTACTTCCATTTTTAAGGCAGAGAAAACCTGACTTCTAGGGACTCAACAATAGAAATGCACCCAAGTCAGCAAACCCAGTGATGCAAATTTACCATTATTATTTGCTGCCTTCCTTCTTATCCTTTCTCTGGGTCTAATTGTTTTAGAAGATCTCCAATTTTATAAAGTTTTGTGTTTGGCTCTTTTTGTTGTTGCTTTTAATTTTTTTTTTTTTTTTTTTTTTTGGTATGGGGATCTGGATGCACATATAGTGATCCAATTTTACAAATCTCAAACCAGATGACCTTGTCTGTTAAATGGGGACATTTATACCACAAGGTCATCTGGACATTATTCTTTTAGGGAATATCTCAGAAAGAGTAATATGACATTGGTGGTATGTACAGTTCTTATTTTTCTAAGAATGTTAACAAAGGCTGTTATGTGCTTCATCTTTGTTGCAAGATGGGTGTTCGGTACATAAGAGATTGATGGGCAAATTTTAAGAGACTGAGGAGCATGACCTTAAGCAAGGAGGACAAATGAGCAGGGAGCATAGGTGCCCCCAAAAGGAGAGTATTCTGGCCGTGAGAAAGCAAAGGTAAACATTGCCCATTTTATAGCGTCTCTCCAGGAGACTTAAATTCCAGGGCAGGCAGAGCTAATTCCACACTTAAGCAAATATATCCTATAGGGTTCCCAAAGAGCATTCACAGACATCTACAGCAGTCTCCTATCAATAGCCACACTCCACAGGGCATGTAGCTCACTACTGCAACCTGTGATTTTAAGATGCCCGATGCTGGTTGAGCAAACACTCTGGAATCCAGTGGGATTCTTATGGCTCTTAAAGTTTGAATGGCTTTTAAAATGTGTGCTGATTTTTTTCCCCTGTGATTTCATTTGGAGAAATGAAATGAAAAACAAATCACTTGTGCAGGCTACCTGCATATTGTTCTTTACTTACTATTGCTGCAAATGCTTTACAGGTCTTCCACCAGAGGCTGCAGAGAGGGGGCAAAATGCACGCCCCAGAGGCATTTCTCTCATCCCATTTGAAGACCCTAATGAAACAAGCTAGTTTCAGAGCTGTAGCAGCTTGCAGAGAATTCCACTTTCTAATGAGTTCCCCTAAATCTGCCATCAGATGACTTTATTGACTTTCAGATCATAATTAACCAACACTCACATTTTGCAGATATTTTCCTCCCCTCCCCATCTGTGTTTGATTGTCTGGACTTACCTAAGTCCTAGATTCTGACAAGAATTTAATGACCAGATACCAATCCAGCAATTCTGTTTCTTCTTGTAAATTTTGAAAAGAAATATTATGGGAGTAGAGAAATGGGGAAGGAGTATTTTCTAAAACCACCTGATGTCTTAAAAGGTAAATAAGAGCAAAGCAGCCCTTCAATGGCTAATTGACGCTGTTTGTGACGTTTTTATTACTTTTCAATTAGGGGAGGTGATAGAACATTCAGTTAGCAGAAAGTCTTGGCTTCATTAGAAGCACATGCTGGTTAAACTTGCAGATCAACAGGGCTCACCCAGTTGCCACCTTTTCCTTTTCACTTGTTGGCAGACTGAGATAAAAATCTGTGATAAATGAGCAATTAGACAAAGACCTCATTGTTTTTCCTAAAGAGATGTGTTCTCTTCAGCTCCCCCCATCATCATTTAAATTTGCTTTGCAGACAGTCCCACGCTCTGCCTGAGTTGGTGAACGCTCATTAAAGAGATATTGGGTTTTAACCCATGTGAGCTCCGCATGCACTCCACACTGCCTGCCGTGCCTTTTGTATAGCGTTCTTTGTAACATGGAGCAGATAGATGTAAGTGCTTTACCTTGCACCTAGGGGATATAGATGAGTCAATTAATTAGCAAGGCAGTCTTTATTGGGCAGAGTCCTGAGTCCCATTTTCCTGAGTGGAGATTTGTGGCCCAGAGGAAATTAAGATCCGTTCAACATGAGGGCTAATTGCCCAGATGTCACTTGCAGGCAATTAACATCTTTTCCTTTAAACACAGGTTTCTGCTCTCCAGTCCTTATTTCCTAATAATCAGAACATGTTCTAGTAATCCCTGTCCCACCTTGCATTGCTGCAATTTATTTTCTACAAGGCTCAGTTTTGGAATCTGTATAGTGACCAGTGATGGTACAGGTTGAGTATCCATTATTGGAAATGCTTGGGACAAGAAATATTTTGAGTTTTGGATTTAAAAAGTTTTAATTTTTGGCATATCTGCATATATGAAGTGAGATATCTGGGGGGTATGAGCCAAGTCTAACATCAAGATTCATTTACATTTCATAGACACTTTATATATAATTTGAATATAATTATTTTTTTCTCTTGGTACTGGGGATTGAACGCAGGGTTGCTTTCCTTTTGAGCCACATCCCCAGCCTTTGTTTATTTTGTATCTAGAGACAGGATCTCACTAAGTTGTTCTGGGTCTTGCTAAATTGCTGATTGCCTTTGAACTCGCTATCCTCCTATCTCAGCCTCCTGAGCTGCTGGGATTACAGGCATGTGCCACTGTGCCCAGCTGAATGTAATTCTGTAGAATATTTTTAGTGAACCCTGTGTTTTGACTGTGACCTGTCACATGAGATCAGGTGTGGTATTTTCCCCATTCGGCATCATGTTCGTCCTTCAAATTGGGGGGACATTTCAGAGTTCAGATTTTTGGACCACTGATGCTTAACTGATACCTTCCTTGCAAGGTTTTTTGAGAACCATTAAATGTGGTATTAATGGTAAAGTGTTTAGTATGATGCTTGGTGGTTCTGAGTATTTTTTAGTACTAAATATTAAGTAACAATATAAGAAAGATAACTAGAATGTCATGCTTGCAGAAGAGAAACTCACAAATTTTGGTGTCCCCAGAAACATGTTGGTTCCAATAAGGAACTGGGGGGAGTGCCCACTTGGTTCTTACACTGTACACTAACAGAGTTACAGGGCAAACCTCAGCATAGAAAGAACTGCCTCAGATTCAGGCCCCTGTCCATGCATAATGTCTGTGTCAGCCAGACACACACATGCAACCCTGGCCACTGCCACTCTGGTTTGGATTATCGCAGACAGCTTCTCTCGGCGACTTCCACTCTAAATTGTAAGCACACCTTGAGGGAACTCATGTCAAGTTCAAAGGAGTCTGGTAACTGATTAAAAATGTCTTTCCCAGTTTGTGGCTCTCTCTGTTACCTCTCTAATCAAGAAACTGGCCAGAAGTGGAGGGCTTATGGGAGGGAATTGGGCTGGGCATTGAAGAAATGGAGGAGGAGTGGAGTGGGCAGGGTGTATATTTCAGCTCAACTTGAGACTCAGAGCGTTGTAGACTGTGTGGCCCCATAGGCTCTCAGCTCCGTGGTGTGGCCATACCTGACCTGGGATATTGCCTTCAGTGGGAAGTAGGGGTCTAAAGATGTTCCTAGTATTGAATGGAGAAACAGCATGCAGCTGTCATTCAAATGATTATTATTTAAATTATTCCATGATCACAATGTGAGTGCCTGCAGTTAGATCTGTGGTCCTTCTCCTGGAATCATCTTGCAGTTACCAGAAGCCCCTGCAGGCTGGAAGGGTGTGCAGAAATCTGCCCAGGCTTGCTGAAGAGGGAGGACTGGGGCCCTACTGAAATCAGGCTTTTTAGAATTTGGAAAAGGATAAAGCTGTGTAGGCACGTTACAGAGAGAAACTGTGATTTATCAAAACAGAGTCCTGTGTGCCATTCTTAACAAGACGGTGAATGCTAATTCTTTGTTCAATTATTTGCCAAAACTTTTCTGAAAAGTGGATAGGCAGCCACATCACACAGACACTTATTCCCTTGGAGAAGAATGGAGGAGAGAGGTTAACAGACAGGCTTTGCAGTTTTGCCACCCTGGTCAAATACTGAGCTTCCATGAGAGTGTGGGATCCCAAGGAAAGTTACTCCACCTTTTCAAGCCTTAACTTCCCTTGTACCAAATGGGAAAACAGTGCTTATTTCAGAATTTTGTTAGGTGGATGGAAACCGGTACTGTAAATATCCTTGGCTAGGGACAAATCCCTAGGGTAAGGGTTCAGAATAAGGCAGTTTAATGATGATGTTGATATTAGCAATTTATTAATGATGATAAAATTGAGATAAAGATAATAGGTATTATAGGGCATCAGGGCCAGCAGTGTGTGTGTGTGTGTGTGTGTGTGTGTGTCTTATCTCATCTGATCCTCATTCCATCTTACCAGTTGTTTAATCATTAGACATTTTGTTCAGGGAGAAAGGAGGCCCAAATAATTTGCGTGTGTTACGTGTATTTAACTAGCTGGGAAGCAGAATTCAGACCTGGGACTGTCTGTTGAGTTGAATCGTGGCCCTTCTTCTGAAATCCTCTCCATGGACAGAACAGTGTGCTACCCTTTCTCAATAGCATAAGCCTCTTAGCCAAAGTTTGGCTTGTTCCACTGGGACCCTTGGGGATCTGCAAAACCTCCTTTCTAGTTTAAGTCCCTGCCTTTGTTATTTTTCCAAGAAAGTGTCCTCTCCCTGAATTCCTTCTTTACTTAATTAATATGTTCTCATCCTTTTCTAGTGATGATATTTCCAACCTGGAGGGCTGGGCTAATTGATCAAATTGAATTCCCAAATCACTGGCTGAATCTTCTTCTTGTACCTAGCTCTCTGGTTTGGGATAATCTATTTGTAGACTTGCATCCTACTACACTATAAATTCTTGACGGTCACATTCATTCTTTTACTCTAACACGGGCTTGACCCTATTAGAAACTCAATAACTGTTTGTTAAATTAAGCTAAATTTCAGTCAGCAAATGTTATTTTCAAAAGTAATGTTCCTCCATTCCTTTATCTATAGAGTTGAAATGAAAAATTAAAAATAAAAACAGGGAGAATGATTTTTCTTTGTTCATGAGCCAGTGCTCCCACGAACATATCTACTTAATAAGAACGTTGTTCCTAAATGTACATAAAGAAACAGGACACATTGACCAAATGTGGTCCCTAAACATATTTAATTTAAAATTAGATTTCCAGCCAACACTTCAAATTTTCCATGATGTTTGTCTTAAAAAAAGTACATCACACTCTGGATTAGTCAGCTTATTGTCACTGTGACCAAAATACCTAACAAGAACAAGTAGGAAGAGGAAAGGTTTATTTCAGCTCATGGTTTTAGAGGTTCAGTCCATGGTCAGCAGACTACAAGGCAGAAACATTGTAATGGAAGGGTATAGCAAGGGAAATCTACTCTGTTCACAGCAACCAGGAAGCAAAAAGTGAGAAAGGGCCAGGGAGAAGATTAACCCTTTCAGGGCATTCCCCCAGTGATACTTAAATAGGTTCCATCTCAGTAGGCCATACAGTTATCAATGGATTAATTCACTGATGAGATTTAAGCCTTCATAATACAAATACAATCATTGCATAAAAACCCCACCTCTGGACTTTGCTATACTGGGAACCATGCTTTCAACACATGAGCTTTTGGAAGATATTCCAGATTCAAATCATAGCACATTCGGGAGGGAAAAAAAGGGAGGAGGGTGAAGAATACGAACTAAAAAAGCATATAAATGAAAAAAAGAAAAAAAAAAAAAGAAAAAGAAAAAACTCTTTCAACCATCCTCCAATCTCAATTTCTAGAGATAGCTGCTGCAGTTAATTTGATGTGTGTATTTTTAGACCATTTTTGTCCACTAGAACCTTCTGCAATGATGGAAATGTTCTCAGACTGTGCTGTTTAATATAGGACACCTCCTAGCTGTTCATAACTACTAAACATTTAAAACATGAAGGATGTGATTGAAGAATTAAAGTGTTCTTATAATTTAATTTTAATGATTTCAGACTTATATGTGAATAACTTGGGCAAAACAGTTCTATAACTTTTTTTCTAAATGTGTCCAGTATAAACAAAAAGAGTTTTAAAAAACACATTTTATTTATCCTGGTCATAAAGGAATGCCTGGAAACTATTAGTACCAGGAACTTGCTGGTTTCACTCCCCAGGGTTTGTTTGTGGTACTGAGTAGTGGTTTTGTCATTTTGTTCTAGGACCACAGGGAATATGCTGTGAAAGATGTGCATGAACAGGTGTGTCCTTGAAAGTGGAATTCATGGTAGTTGGGTTGTGACCTTTTGTTTCCTTTTTTCTTTTACAAATCTTAGCACAAAGAAATAGTCAGGTGGCCGAAGAATTTCCTTACTGCAAATGCTTTTAACTATAAGTGACATTCTTTAGGAAGGTTATGGAATTCTTTTCTCTAATGCTTATTAAAAATAGCATAAGAAGTCTTAATAATCTGGTTTAAGTATTAGTCATGCCTATAGTGGGGGGATGAGCTACTTGGTGGATTCTATTAGCTTGATTCTGGTAAATCCTATATTCTATCCATAAATAACAGCAACCTTTTTTGGAAAAAAAATTTTTTCCACTTTATGACAACAATGAAAAAGTATTCAATTTTGACTGCTAAAAAAATGTCATGGTAAGAGGATAAGACATTCTGAATTGTTGCAGCAGGAGAAGGGAAATGTTTATCTAGGAGACATGGTTGCACCCTTGAGGAAATGGACTAAGCAATTATATGTCACCAGGGGCTGGGGATGTGGCTCAAGCGGTAGCACGCTCGCCTGGCATGCATGCGGCCCGGGTTCGATTCTCAGCACCACATACAAAGATGTTGTGTCCGCCGATAACTAAAAAATAAGTATTAAAATTCTCTCTCTCTCTTTCTAAAAAAAAAAAAAAAATTATATGTCACCATGGTTTTAGCCCTAGGATTTGAGGCCTATTCTTATCCAAGTAGGCAATCCCCTTTAGCCACATTCATTGGTTGGTTGTTCCTATGCTTTCCCATGGCTGTTCTGATGGGTTCCAGGCCCAGGCTCAATCCTCATATAGGTCTGTAAGCATAGCCAGCAGTCCTAGCCTGAGCTCAAAAGTATATACCATTCATCTCAAGGAAATATGAGGGCAGAATATGGTAGAGGCACAGAGCTGAACATGTACCAATTCTCGCCAAAATCTGACTATTCATTCCTCTGTCAAAAGGGTAGCTGTGACAATGTTGTTGAAGCCAAACTTGCCCCCCCCCCCCCACTCCCTGCCATCCCACAAGCCAATAAATTGAAGGAGCATGAATTAAACATTTCCTAAGAAACAGGCATGATTTTTTATTCCACATTTGAAATCATCCTAGCATCACCTTCTCTTAATCACAATTGCAAAACACTCTGAATCTACATAACGGGTTCTCTAGAGTTCTCATCAGATAAAAAGGGAAAGAGAGGAGGTAAATTTATTTTGCATCTCAAGGGATAAGAGGTCCATGTCCCCTGGATGACCTGATGAGGATCAAGTTCTTCTTTGGCCTTCAAGTCCCTGTGGCCTCTGGGGCACTGACCTTCCAGAGCTGATTTATCTGTGGAACTCAGTTCTGAGGACTGGGGCAGCACAGGGCCTTGCAATCCCCCCAAAAAAATAAATTTAAAAAAATGGTCTTTGGAATGGCAACATCAGCACTATCTGGGGTCCTTTTAGAAATGCAAGATCCACCACTAAGTCAGAATATGTGTTTTAACAAGATGGCAGGTGGTTTGTATGCATGTTAAAATCTGAGGAACTCTATCTCAGAGAGTCTGAGTTTTATTTCCTGAGGGGATCCTGAAGCACAAATCCTGTTTGGTCTCTAAGGTCCTTGATTACAGAATGTATCTTTCAATCTTTCCAATCTCAATCTATTTTTCTTTCTATGTACCTACAATGACTGGCACTTACAAAGCATTCCCTTTCTCTGCCTTTCTCAAACTTTTCTGCCCAGAGATTGGCTTAAATGCTGTGGGTTTTGCTCTGGGAGGCCAGGTGGCTGTGTCTGAGACAAAGATTTGCTGTAAGTTGATTACCATCTATGACTCTGGAAAAATTAAGTGGAAACATCTGTTCTAAGGTCAAGATGAATTTAGTTGACACTCACGATAGATCCCTGAAATCCGCACAACATGGGGCCAGAGCCTTCTTGTTTAGAGCTGCCTTTATGGAGTGCGTCTACCAATCTGGCAAGGGATATTTATCACATCCCTGATGCTAGATTTTTCAAACACTATGGGGAAAAGCTCAAAGAGCATGTAATGGTGTGGAGGGCTGCACAGTCTCACATATAGAACACGGTAGAGTGGGAGAGATGAGGTCTCTGGATTTGAACCCTCTTTATTGTGTTTCATGGAGAAAAACGCATTTTGTTGAACTTTCAAATTATTTTTATTTCTAAATGTCTGTCACCTGCAATTTGATGGGTTGCATTCGTGTTTTTGGTTCATAAGAATTACCTTACAATGCCAATATATTGCGTGGGAAGTGTCCTCAATGCATTATTCTGCTTAAGTATAATTTCAGACATTTATTGATCACTTACGGTAGGCATAGCCCTGTGCTCTTGTGGTATACATGATATAGTGTCCTTGCGAATGCTGAGATGCTAATTCTACAAGACTCTTCATTTGTATTGTACATGTGGGTGCAGAGGACTATTCAGGAGTGAACTTCAGAAATATAAGGAGTGATTTAGGATGGGACTTTTAGGCACCACCCAGTGCTTGGCTGAGTTAACTGAGCTGACCTATGTACCACAGTCTTGCTGCCTGCTTATCCACTCTAATTTTGCAGTTCAATTCTGATGTCTAGTTTGGATTCACTGTTAGTGCATGAGGTAGCCCATGTGTGCATGCCTCTCTCTCTCTGTGTGTGTGTGTGTGTGTGTGTGTGTGTGTGTGTGTGTGAGAGAGAGAGAGAGAGAGAGACAGAGAGAGAGAGAGAGAGAGAGATTGGAGGGAGGCTCTAATCCATTTTCTTCCACGATTATTACCTTTCTTTTTCTTTTCAACATTGGGGACTGAACCCAGGGGTGCTTAACCACTGAGCAATATTCCCCAGCCCTTTTTAATATTTTATTTAGAGATAGGGTCTCACTAAATTGCTTAGGGCCTCACTAATTTGCTGAGGCTAGCTTTGAACTTTTGATCCTCCTGCCTCAGCCTCTCGAACCTCTGGGATTATAGGTATGCACCACTGCGCCTGGTGATTATTACATTTTTAATATGGGAAACTATTATCTTATGAGCCTTATGTAAAGTTCTAGGTGAAGACAGTTTCAAACCTGTCCTTCCAACCAGAATGCCTTTCCCAAATACACTCTATCTAGACATTTTGGACTGTTGCTGGTTTAGGCCTATTCCTTAGGTGACTTTCTCTATGGATTTCCTATCTCTTATCCCAGTCTGTGGTTTGCAATGGTTAGTCTTCCTTCTGTAGTGTAAAACCAGAGCCTGAGTCCCTTGTTGGCAGCCACAGTCCTTGCTGAACAATATCCGAGGCGACTCTTGTCTGGTTGGAGTCCATGTGTCTGCCTTTCCCATGTTCCTGGTTGAACTGTTCTACCCCATGAAGACACTTCTTGTTAGACCCTCTGAAATCAACTATTGGCTTGTCTCCTTGCATCTCTCTTGGATGCTAAACTCTGCCTGGTGGGCTGGATTTATTCCAAGCATCAGCAGCTGGGTCAAGCTGCCTACCACCTGTCCCACCCCAGGAGGGAAGAGCTGGTTTTAAGGTTCTGGCCCCTCCTCAGTCCCACTCTGGAAGATCCTCAGTCCCCTCAATTGAGTTATGCCTGGCTGTGTTCCAAGATGCAACCCAGAGACAGGGAGAAGTTGCATTGAGTTTCCAGGAGGATAGCTCTTGCATTACAAGGACCCTTATAACCATGTAACCACAATTCCAAGAACCTTATCTGACACCTCAAAAGAACACCTCATAAACTAATTCACACACGTTACTGCCATTACACCCTTTTCTGATCTTGATGATGTAACAATCATAGATACTTCCATCTTGTAGGTAGGGGAATTATCTAAAATTTTTCTACTTCTAATCACTGCTTGCAATTTATTTTACTGCCCTTCAGTTCTCAGATTAATCTTGTCTGTGCAAAGAAGTAGTCATTTTTACTAGGTGGGAGACACCCAAATGGAGCTCTTTTTTTCCAACTCTGGGCATACATTGTGTAATTAATAACAAACTCTTTGGGTATGCACAGTTCTTTTCATTCCAAAGATTCCCCAGGCACTTTTACAAGCTTAACTTGGGCTAAATATCCCCATTACCTCATCCCACTCTGAAATGTAGCAACCTCTGGGGGAAACTGTGGCAGCTGCTTAACAATACACAGACATACTGTACCCCAGCGTGAACACGGGAGGCTGCTGGGCTCAGAGCTCTTTTATTGTGCATGGCAAGAGAGGCAGATCAGAAGACCAGAATCAGGACATTGCCTGGGAGCATACTGCTCTCATATGAATGTGGACTTCATAGGGTCTTAGAGGAATGAAGATTTTACCTAAGGCGTACATCCCAGCCAAGCAGCCCTTTGGGAACCTGTAGGCCAGACCAGGGAAAGGATTGGATAAAAAGATGTTTCTGGGAAATGGACTAGAAAGGTCGCACTTTGTAAAATTTTCTGGCTATTGAGAATTTTAACTCATACAGTTGGTTTGTGTGTTCTGGGAGCTGGACCCTGCCCCTCTTCTCCTCTGGAACTATCCTCTGCCTTGCCACTCTGTTTGTCTTGAGAGGCTGGCTTTGATGGAGTGCCTTGCTGGGGTTCCCCTGAAGCCTGTCTCCTGGGCTCAGCCCATGATTGGACAGCCGTGATGTGGGGAAGTTTGTGTCCCTTCTGGCAGTGATCCCCCCTTCAAAGCCTGCAGTTCTCACAAGGGGGCAATCTCCTACAGCCACAGCTACATTCCTTACTTCTCAGACCTAACAGTGACAAGGGTTCTGTAATGTCACTAGCCCCAAGGGCACCATCTTCCCTTGTCAGTTTCCCTTAATCCCCTTCCCACTCCAAGTCACCTTTTGTGAAGAATCCATTCCTTACTCTCTTCAAATACTCTGAGTGTGCCATCTCCTGGGACCTGATGATTCATGACTGTAGCATGTCTGTGAAAGCAAAATGAATCAATATTTATATTAACAGTTAAGTTTGATTAACATCTACTTTGGGCCGGATAAGTTTACATGTTCAATGTCATTTAGAATATTCTTCATTAAGCATATACTTGGATGATAACTCTATCTCGGGCATAATTCTCGGCTTTGAAAAGCTAGTGCTGAAAGCAGAAGACAACTTTGAACTCTCAGAGCTTACGTTTCAGATGCCCCTCGACTTATAGTAAAAGATGCTCCTCAACTTATAGTAACAGTCCCTAATAAACTCACAGTAAATTGAAAATTTCATGAGTCAAAAATGTATTCACTTGGGTGCAGTGGCACATGTCTGTAATTCCAGTGACTCAGGAGGATTAAAAGTTCAAGGCCAGCTTCAGCAACTGGTGAGATCCTATCTCAAAATAAAAAATAAAAAGGACTGAGGATATGGCTCAGTGGTAAAGTACCCCTGAGTTCAATCCCCAGTACCGAAAAAAAAAATGTCTTTAATATACCTAACCTACTGAACATCATAACTTAGCAATACTGCACTGTATTAGAGTATTGGTTGTCAACCCTTGTGACTGGGCCGCTGTAGAGGACCCTCAGCTGGCTGCTGCTCGGCACTGAAAAAGAGTATTGAGTCACATAATGCTATCCAGGGAAGATTTCGAAGTTCAAAATTCTAAGTTTAGTTACTACTAAACATGTATTGCTTTTCCATCATTGTGAAGCTGAAAATTTGTAAGTCAAGCCATTATAATGTAAATTGGGGGCTGTCTATATATGGGAAGATTTAGAAGTAGACTATGAATTCATAGTATGGCCAAGAGTTTGGGGTAAGATCCAGAGTTAGGAGGCGGGGGCAGGGCCATAACTCCAAGGGGTGGTAAATGAAAGCTTCTGCAAGTTGGCGCCATGAGAATAGAACTTAAAGAAGTGAGGAAGTAAGCCCTGTGGGTATCTGGGAATATGAAAGTGTGATTATTGTTTCTGTTTGATGGATTAAAAAAAAAGAGGCTTTGAAGAGTTAAATGACTTGCTGAAGGTCATTTAAGTAAAAACTAGTAGAGCCAAGATTATCTTATTAGAAAGCCAACCACAGATCTCCCTAGTCACCTAATTTAGGAGAATAGTAGACCTCCATAAATACTTGTTGAAGGAATGAATGAATGAACCTTGAAGCCTGTGTCAAAGCTAATCATAACCCATAATAACTGATTATATGTTCATAACTAATCTGAATGCTGTCCTCCTAGGAACCAAGGGTAGATTAAGCAAAAGCTGTCAATCTCTGATATAAAAGTTTGTTTCAATATTAGAAAACCAAGCATTATGATTCACTGTATTAGGAGATCTAAAAAATAAAAACCATATGACCATCTCAATAAATGCACAAAAGACAGAATTTAAGATCTATTCATGATAAAAGCTCTCCGTAAATTTAGAAAAAAATAAGAATTTTCATAACCTGACAAGACATGTGGGACAAACTTATAGCTAAGCAAATATTTCTACTTCTTACGTCCTAATGAAAGATGGAGTGCTTTTATCCCAAGGTTGTGAACAAAGTAAAGCTTTCTGCTCTCATCACTCCTTTTCAGCTTTTTACATGGGATTGCTATTCAAGACAACCAGAGAAGAAAAAGGGGGAGAAAAAGGATACAGACTGGAAAGGAAGAAAGAAATCTGTCTTTATTTACAGATAATCTGTGTTGAGGATCCTCAAGCGTCTACAAAAAAGCTCCTGGAAGTAATAGCTAAATTAAGTAAGGTCATATGATACAAAACTTAACAAAGGGCTGGGGATGTGGCTCAAGCGGTAGCGCGCTCGCCTGGCATGCATGCGGCCCGGGTTCGATCCTCAGCACCACATACCAACAAAGATGTTGTGTCCGCTGAGAACTAAAAAATAAATAAATAAATAAATATTAAAAATGCTCTGTCTGTCTTTCTCTCCTCTCTCACTCTTTCTTTAAAAAAAAAAAAACTTAACAAAAATAAAAATTTTGAAAATAAAAAAATTTATAAGTATCATAATAACGAAGCATGAAATAATTAATATCTAATACTTAATGCCAAAATGTGAGATGTATATCCTAAAAACTAAAAAAAGCCCAAAAAATTGACAATCGAAATCAAAGTCAAGGTGAGTAAAAGGGGGACTCTATCATGTGCATGGATCACAAATGTTTATTGTTTATATTGTTACTATGTCTGTTCATCCAGAATTGATCTGTGAATTCTGTTTGCCTAACCAATTACCCTCCCCACATTTTTTTTAAATTTACTCTTTGCTTTTTGAAATTTTCTATCTTTTTTTTAACTTTTTTTTTTTAGTTGTCAGTGGACCTTTATTTTTATTTATATGCGATGCTGAGAATTGAACCCAGTGCCTCACACATGCTAGGCAAGTACTCTCCCACTGAGCCACAACCCCAGATCCTCACCCCCACCACTTTTGGAGGAATAAATTGATAAGCTATATCTACATGGAAAGTCAAAGGACTTAATAAAGACAAAACAATATTGAAAGAGAAGAACAACACTGAAGAGTTCACACTAGTTGATTTCAAGATTTATATAAAATTACAATAATGAAGATAGTATGATAACAATGAATTAATAAACAAGTAGTTGGATGGAATAGAATGTAAATCCCAGAAATAGACTCACACAAATATAGGCAATTGATTTTTGATAAAGGGCCTGAAAGAATTAAATGGAGAATAATCCTTTTAATAAATGATCATAGTACATTGGATAGCCATATGATACCTTATATTAACATTTGACATCATAAAAACAGATGGAAGTCAACATGATTTATAGAGAATTAAAGTGACAATGGATTGTCTTATAAGAAACCAACTCTAAAGAATGGAGGTATACCAGGCATAAACAGCAGCCACTACCCCCAAGACTGAAACAGAGTATAAAAAAATAGGTCCCTGTCTCTGGGGTAAGTCATTAAACCTTGTTAGAGCATGCCGGTGCTCCCTTGGTTGGTAGTCAGTGATGGTGGAATATGCTTGAAATCTATCTCAAGAACTTGTTCATGGGCCACTCTACTACACAACGGCTCAGGGGAGTGCCCGGGGGTGCTGATGGCTGCTGAGTGCTTCGACTGATGTGCTGAAGAAGTCTCTGTGTGTGTGTGTTGTGAGGGCCAATGGAAAAGGTCCTCTACTACCAGGAAGCGAACGCCGTTTCCTCCTGTGAAGTCTCTCTAGTATAATCTACTGACAAGGCCTCAGTGCTGACAGGCAAAGGAAAAGTGCCAAGGGGCCTAGATCCATTTTCAGAGAGCAAGCAAAGAGGATGAAGTCAAGAGGTAATCAATTGATAATGGACCCAGACTTCTAGAAGAAGATATAAGGGCCTGTTTATGAGATATATACGATTTTTTACATATTATTTTTTTTATAAATCAATCTAATAAATAAATATCAGAATAGTCACTTCACCAAAAAAGGCTGACAGATGGCAAATGAACAAGGACATGATGTTAAATATCATTATTTTTAGGTAAAGTCAAATCAAAATCAAAATAGTACTACATATCACTTGGAATAGCTAGATTTTAAAAATAACGAAACAACATAAAAATAATAAAACAACAATAACAAAACAAGACAATACCAAGTGGTAGGCAGGGAGGCCTAGCCCCTGGAACTCTCACTCATCACTGTGGCAATGCAAAATGGTATAGCCACCTAGGAAAATGGTTTGGCAGTTTCTTAGAAAATTAAACATTCTCTTAACTTATGACCCATCAGTCTTACTCCTAGTTATTTATCCAAAAGAAATAATAACATATGTCCACACAAACATTGGTATGTAAATTTTTAATTATAATTATCTAACCTGGAAACAAATCCAATATCCATCAACTGCTGACTGATATACAAAGTATGCCAAAGCCGTACCATGGACTACTACACAACCACAAAAAGGAATGCATTATAAATGTGATCTATGCAAGATGAGTGAATCTGAAAACATCATCCCAAATAAACAAAGTCAGACACAAAAGTCTACATAAAGTCATATGTGTGGCAGGGATATTGAAATTATCCTAGCAGGAATATGAAATAATTATGATTAGTAGGCTAAAGACTAATGACACATGTAGGTAGCACACAAGAACAGAGGAGTAATGTAAGCAAAAGAAACACTAGAGGTTCAAAGCACTGTAATGTAAATAAAGATTTTTTTTTCATTTCTTATTTTCATTTTATTTCCTTTTTCCTTTATTCGTTATTTGTTCTCACTTTATCTTCTTTTATTTAGCTTGTTAATATTGTTGATTAGCCTCATTAGCAGTAAATCCAGCATGCTATAGGGGGTCTTCTCTGCTGATGAGGATACCACATCAGCAACTACTGGTTTCTCAAGACCATTGCCCAGGGAGCCTTCTCCATGGGTGCCTCCGCCAAGGTGAAGTTAGCCCAGCACATAGGATGTGTCCCAGTTTTAGGATTGGGACAGATGTGGCAGTGAATATCATTAACAAGGCTCAGTACAACTCCAGCCTCCTGGAGACTCTCCTGCAAAGTCCATATCATGAAGGCCTGACTCACCCCACCATTATAAACTTGATTGAGTTGACTGAGATTAAGGAAGCACTTTATATGGACATGGATTATGCTAGGGGGAGAGAGGTGTTTGAGTATCTAGTGGTTCATGGCAGCATGAAAGAGAAAAGTGACTGAAGCAGGTTCCACCAGATAGTGTCTGCTATGCTGTCTAGCATTAGAACATAGGGGACTTCATGGCTGCTTTTGGATGCTGACTTGAACATCGAGTTGAACCATTGAGCATCAACAATAAGTTCACCTTTGGGAAAAAGTTGTATACCTTCTGTGGCTATCCCAGAATTCTTCCAGGTCTAAAAGTATGATGGCTGGTCCCATGTTGGATGGGTGGAGCCTGGGAATCATCCATATGCTGGTCAGTCAGTTCCTCCTACCTTTTAAATTTATTAATCTATCTGTCTATTTCTCTATTTATTTATTTTTTTTATTTAGTGCTGGGGATTAAACTCAGGGTCTCATATATATTAGTAAAGTGCTCCACCACTGAATTACCCACCCCGTCCCAGGCCCTGACTTTCAATGGACAGAACTTGAAGGAGTAGTTGGAGCAGGTGTGGAGTGGAATATTATATCACTTCCTTTTACATATCCACAGAGAGTGAAAAACTGTTCAATAAAGTCCTCATCCTCAACAACATCAAGAGAGGCTTTTTAGAGGAAATCTTGAAGGGTCTATGGATGAACTTGACCATGAGGATGAACTAAAGCTTGATAACAAACCACTTCCTGACTACAAAGACTTTGAGCAGACTGAGTGGATGGTGTCCATGGGTTGGATGTGAAAGGGATACAGGACTCACTGCAGGGCCAGAAGTACAATGACGGGTTAACTACATGACTGCTCCTGGGTTACCAAAGATCTCTGCTGGAAGGCACCACATCACCCTGAAGCCCCACCAGCAGATGATCCCACCACCAGCAGTATTCCTTCCTTATCCTGCAAGGTACAGCATAGGGTCTCTACCTAGCAGCAGAGTTTCAGTGAGATGGCCATTCCCATCTTCAGTTCCTACTTGATAATACTCTAAAAAGCAGTGCAGAAACTAGGGGCTTTGGGAGGACCAGGACTCAAGATGGAAGGCCAGCAGACCAGCCAAAGTGCCTGCCAATTCCCTCCCAGCCTGCACATGGAGAGCACCCCAGTGTGAGGCCCTATGACCTCCCCCTCCACCTGCATACTGGTGGCAGTGGTGGAGCCCAGATGGAATCATCTTCTCCCCATGGGTATCCTGCAAAAGAAACTCCCTATATGTTGGGTAGCTTGGATAGGTGCAGGAGCAGCAGAACTTGCCCCCTGGTATGACCCCAGGCTCTCCCCTATGGCTAGTGGGGCAACTAGGAAGTTCTTCATTTTTCTCTGCAAATACCCATGTTTCAGGTCAGCCAGAAAGAGCTGGAATGAAGATGAAAGCAGAGTGGAGATGTGAAACCTCAGGTGATGGGTAGTGAGGCCATGACAAACATAAGAAAGTGTGTGGGGAGGCTGAGCTGCACTCTCTGCACTTTACACAGAGAAAAAAAGTCCTTACCTCTGTGAAGCTCCAGAGGTGCAGGCAATGGACCTGTGCTGAATGGGGACAGCTGTGGGTGGGAATGAGCAGGAAGCACACAGTCTAGGCACACACAGCCTACCTGAGATGTACAAACTGCCAGCAAGTGCATACCCTATACCTCCATGGCCTTCAAAAAGCATTGTCTGCAAGATAAGCTCTGAACTAAAAATCCTGTCAGGAGCCACCTGGGATATAAGAGGAGTATGAGATGTCCCTACCTGCAGGTCTGCCTCTCTGCTTCCACATGGGGGAGATGGACTATTTCCTCAGAGAATGGACTCTTTCCTGGGGTCTGTCCTCCTTTCCTTTGTAACTCTGTGTCTTGTCTTCTATGTTTACTGGGGAGGAGGAGAGGAGAGAGATCTATAGAAATAAATAAACACAATGAACATATATATGTAAGAATATACATGCTGATTCATTATGATGGAATATAATAGTTCAATATCATTTCAATTGTCAAAAGATAGTATCCATAATTTCATACCAGGGACGCCCTGAATCCTTCAAAATTCTTTGTTGACCCACTGAAAACAAAACCCTAAAATACATCCATCATGGAAAACCAGAGCCTGGTAAGACTCCTAAGAAGGTAAGAAAATGTCCATGAATGTAAACGGGTCCACGTCTGCTGAGGGCCATTACCAAGTAGAAATGACGCATCAAAATTTCCTTGCTAGCGTACCCCATGTTAATGATTTCGCTGTTGACATTGCATGTAAGGTGACCTTGCTCAAAGACCAAGGCGGATCCGGGTTTAGAGCTGATCAGGTTTGAGGAAGTATCCCGGTCCTTGGGTTAAGGGCGTTCCCAGTTTAAGACCTTGGATTTTAGGGAAGTTCGATGTTGAGGATTATTGCTGCTGGAATTAGGGCGTTCCTGCTGCCTGAGCTCCCATTGAGTTCTCGTGAGATTCAGAGAGCATTTTGGGAAGAAAGCCTCGTGGAGGAGGTGATTTGGGTGGCAGCAGAACTGGGATTGCCCCAGAACGTGTGTGGAGGCCGGCGTGAGTTCGGGAATAAAGAATTGCTGTTTGAATCTACAAAGCTGTGTGGTGGCTCGTGAATCTGTGCCCAGCCAAGACTGCGGCACACGTCAGAGCAGTGGATAATTTTTCTTACTGGAAAACAAGCCCAAGGACCACAGCTTTATTGCAAAAATGGCTGTAAGAAGAACAATCTGCTGTATGTAAATCTCAAACAATCCCATGTGCTCTCTCTTGTGTCCTATGATTGACTGGGCTCAGGCAAGGGCACCTCTGCCCCTGTGGTTCTGTGCTGGACTCACTCCTGTGGTACATCCAGTGGGTGCTGGGCTGGGCTGCAAGGTTCTAGAGGCTTTCCTCTCACTCTGTGGCCTTGGAGCTGACCGAGGGCCAGGCTGCCATAGTTCTCCTTGAAACCTCTCTTATAACAGATGAGCTGGACCTTTCCTGCAGCACTGCATCTGGGTTCCAGATGGTACTGTTCTAGGAAAACTAGACCCAAAGTGCTTTTCAAACCTCTGCTTGCCTCACTCTTGCAAATGATCAAGCCCAGTGTCAATGTGGGAAGGTAGTACGCAGGGAGGAGAATTCTGGGAGGCCTGGCTCCCTAGGGCCACCAGTGTAACAGTCTGCACGTACTGCTCAGTAATACAGCAATAGACTTATTCAGAGAAGTGAATAAACATGCTCCTGGTGGTGGGATTCATGGATGAGTGTCTGGACACAGGAGTAGAACAAAAAGCAGAATTCCATGATACATGTGGAGGCTGACGCTACATCCATTGCCAAAGTCAACGTTGTCTCTCAGAGGTCGTTCTCTGCCATTTTAGACTACATTCCCAGTGACAAAGGTTCTTATTTAGAATTTTTAAGAGACTACCAGAGCCCGGAATTTCATCAGTTTGGAAACACAGGGAACCTACTTTAGTAGAGAGGAACAAATCTCTGTTGAGGTTGTGAGAAACAGAAAGTCCAAGGGTCCATTTTTCAGAAGACAGTATTTATCTTAAATGTAAAATTGTGATGTAAGAAAGGCAGCTGGAGAGAAGAATGGAGAGTGACAGGCAGTTAACACTGGAGTGGAAAACTTTATAGCCACTCTACAAACAGGAGGTGAGAGGGAAGGGACCTACCTGACCAACAGAGAGAAACCGAGTAAGTGCCAAAATGTACCCACAACCAAAGAAGGCCCCATCCACAAAAGAACAAAGGGACATGGGGACCACTAAAGGTACATTTCTTTAAATAATCTAATGGGAGAGAGTAAAACCTAGGTGACATTCGGGAAAAGTGTGCACCCCATTGTTCTCAACCAAAGAGTATCCATGGGAGAGACCTTGTGCACTTGGGAATAAAATGTTGGTTGTAACTACTCTGGGTGTGACTGCTCACCCAGACATCAGATCTTGCAAGACCATCATTAAAGTCTCACTTCCTCTGTACCTTTTTGTCTCTCAGTCCATTCTTTGGGTTTAGACAGGTGAACATGTTTCTCACAAGGTCACACCAGTAGGAGACATTACTTTATCACACTGACAGCATCCAACTTGGCCAATGCACAAATGTTGGTGTCACAGTTGCTTTCTGTTGCCTGGATGTACTTCAAGGATAGGGAAATGGGGGTTGCCTTACACAGACCCACAGTTAGGGGGTTAGGGCATCATTTTCTATGCACCTTTCAAATCTCATCTTAACTCTCATTTCCAATGTGCTTGTACCATCTAACACTCCCACCAGCAATGAATGCGAATTTCAGTTGCCCCGCGTCCTTACTAACACTTGGTATGGTCAGTCATTTTAAACTTACCATTGTACTGTGGTCTTTATTATTTATTTTTTAAAAAATGCATATTGACTTAGCTGCCTCTTAGCCTCATTTTTTTTTCATAATGGGGTCATATGCTTAGGTTTGTAGGAAACAATACTAGATTATGTTTGTCATCCCAATGAAGTTATTAACAGTGCCTTTTCTTATCCTCTAAGATCTCATCATTTGAATATTAAAGTATGTGATCTCTCTATTTCTGGATCAATTGCCTATGACCCCCCAGGCTGCCCTTCCACAATCATTATGACCTGTCAGCAAACATATTTCTTTACTCTTCAATGAGTTTTTCTGCTTTTCTTTAATATCTATCTATCTATCTATCTATCTATCATCTCACATCAAGATTGCAGGCAAAAAGGACTGGCATAATGTAGCTTAGTGCTACCTTGGGGTCTATTCTTGTCATCAAGTTGGAAAAGCTGGCCTGAAAAGGAAACCAACCAACAAAGAGGAAAGTAGAACCCAGAGATGGAGGGAGTCAGACCTTATCCCTACAGCATCATTTGATCTCCCATAGCTCTGTACTTTCCACTATTTTTCTGTAAAATTAAAACTGCTCTAAAGAATAAAATCTGCCCAAACAATCAAGCAAACATTTGCACAAATGCAGTGGGTTGGTTCATCTATCCTGTGTGACCTTGCCTATTTTTGGATATATGTTCAAAGTGGCATCAATGAAAATAGTCACCACTGATCCAGGCAAGTGTGAAAGTCTTAATTCTGATTGAGTGTGTGACTGAAACAGCTAAAAGAAGTCATGATAATTGACCTTCTATTGAGTTTGCTCCTTTTCCATGTCTGGTTACTTACTAATTCTACTAGCAACAATCCACAGTTGGATCTGGAATTGGCTGCAGAAAAACTCTCCAATCTTCCAATATTTAAAATTTGGGGTTTTGCTTTTGCTTGAATGCTCAGAAAATGTATGTCTGCCTACAGTTAATGTTAATATATTAATATAACGGTTCCTGTTTTACTTTTAGTGACTTAAATATTTATACTTCATCAGAAATGAACTAATAAAGCTACCAGGGCATGTCATTCTTTCTGAGCACGGCTTCAGCAAATTTTGATGAGTAGCATTCTTGAACCGCATTTAAAAATTTTTTATACATGTAGTTTTTATTTCCTCTTTGACCTAGGAACTATTTAGAAGACCATTGTAAAATTTCTAATTGCAGGCATTTTTTTACTTAAATTTTTACTGTTGCTTCTAATTTTATTTTATAGAAGGTAGAGAATGTGTTTTTCCAAATAAATTGAAATTTAATTCATGGCTTAAAATAAGAAAAATAAGATCATTTTCTAAGAACTATTTATGGATGCTGCCAACAAAATGATGCCTTCTTCTCATAAGGTTAAAACTTAAAGTGATTATTACAATATTATAATTATTATTCATTACATTAATAAATTTCTTATAATTTTTTTTGGTTCTGTGTATAGAACCCAGAGACTTCCACATGCTAGGAAGTCTCTGGGTTCTATCGTAGAGCCACATTGCCAGCTCTCTTATAATCTTTAAAGATATTTGTCTATTTCCTTGACAAAAGCTGGGATCTATTTATTTCTTCCACTGTTATGTTTTTGTCATATTTCCTATTACTTTCCTCTAATTTAATTTAATTATCTTGACAGATTGTCATATTAATCTTTATGATTAATACATCTTTATTTTCAATTGAACTTTTAACAGCATAAAATGCCCCTTATGTCTCATTACTACCTGTACCATGAATTATACATTGTCTGGAAATAGTATTTTGGCCTCATATTTTTATGTTACCATTTGTGTATGTGCATAACTCATTTCTTTGGCTTATTTTATTTACTCATTTTAGAATATCCTGCAAACAGCCTAGAGTCGGGTTTTATTTTGCTTTGGTATAAATTCATCTAAAAGTGCTTAGCTTTCAATGAGGAATCCAACTACTTATTTTTAGGGAGTATAGTCAGCTTCTATTACTTTTCTTTCTCTTTGTATTTGTTCCCCTTTTCTATAATGAAACTGTACTTATGTTATTCAATGATTTGGAGCTTGTATATATGGTAGGTAATTTTTGGAATACCTTCTTAGGTCATGTTCCTTTCTCTAACACAGATCTCACATCCACATTGTGAGTGAACCCTTAGGAGCCATATTTGTAGGTCATGGGTCTACAATACTGGCCCTGGTCAAGGGAACTTGGGTAGACATCTGACTAACTGAGCTAGTCAGTTTGGGTTATCTCCAGAAGTAAGAAAACAAACCAAACAAACAAAACCCAAACAACAACAACAACAAAAATTGGAGCTGTGCTCCAGTTTCTGCAGACTTCATGGTAGAAATTGAGGAAAAAGAAAAGAATTGAGCACAGCTGCAAATATATCTAAAAATAGAATACAGAGGAGAGTGGTTAAAGGAGAGAGAAAAGGATAAAAAGAGAATCCCACCGGACCTTCTAGGTTAGGCTTGGCTCTTTCCTTTCTAAATCCAATCATTCAGGGGGTCTTTTGCACTTCTTGTTCTTAGATGCCATAAAATATCCAGCTGTAACTCCGTGGCACCCCCAAAGTGGTGGTCAGATGCCTGGTTGACTCACACATGCCCAGCCCATATCTGGCCCTTAGGAAGCATGTACCTTTCACTCAGATACTTGGGAGTTTAGTTATGCTAAACCATAGCCCTCTATTTTCCTGGGCTGCTGGAGGAACACGTGAGCTCTCTCTGAGTTTTCACCTAGCTTCTTTCCCTAAGCTTATGGGAGGGACAGAAATCACAGCACCTTTGATTAACTTTCTGCATAGTAATACAGTAATCCTCTCTGAAGTTTCTAACCACAAATCTTTAAAAACATCTGGAGAAGTTTCAGCTAAGGGTCACAAAATTAATTATTGGCTACCTGCTGTCCGAGTTATGCTTAGATGCCTTTTTATAATGTGGGAGTAGAAGGCAAATATTGTCCTTTGGCTACAGACAAAACATATTTCCATTCCCACAAATATAATATACATATATGCATAATAATTTCTCAATCCCATGTTCTCATTCAGAATAAAGAACTATTATTTATAAAAAATGCACTTACTAATATGTTCGGTTGGAAACCCCCCAATACTCATAATAATCTGAATGGTTAAAAGATTGATTCATTCTTTGATATTTTTCCCCTTCCACTTGACCTAATATTTCTTTCGTGATTAAAATAATACTTAATACCAGCATCTTCTGTTTGCTTATTGTTTAGAATTTACGACATGGTTTCAGATAAATGATTTCATTTTTTTATCTTTACAGCAACCCTTTAGTGTTACCCTCCTATTAAAAAGGATCACTGGCATAAAGAGATGTTAATCCAGATCTATTGGCTCCAAATTCAGTGTTCCTTATTTGACATTGCTGCTATAGCTTAAATAAATATATAATTAAAATGGCATCAATAAAAAAAGAGTTCCCTGATTAAAAAAAAAAAGACTTTAATTACTGGTCCTTTTTGTTCTGAAGTGGGTTATTAGGGTTCAATCTCAGCCATAAATGTTGTGAAGGATGGCAGGGAGGCCCGAAGCTGAATGGATTAAATGACCCTCTTTATGTCAACGGATCAGGTTTTCTAATGCAGTGGAAGTGGGGGTAGGGAGCATGTAAGAATTTTCTTTCCAGAGACCTTAAAGCAAAAACATCTATATTTATAAAGATGTCTGATTTCTAGTGCTCTGTAGGTCTGTGATGTTGTGCTCAGCTCAAAGTCATGTAAATCAGATATAAAACGAGAGCACCTTGACTTCTCTGAGCAGCAGATTCCCACCCAGGCCCAGCTTTGATCCCACAGTAATGGAAGTGCTTAAGAAAAGCAGTCAGCTTCTCCTTTGGCCCCATCACTTATGGCTGGAGTTTCCCACCCTGTTTTGAATTAAGATTAACAAATATATTTGAAATTGAAATCATCTTTTCCCCTTGGCCTTCTCCCTTGCTATAAATTTTCACTCCAGTCTCAAGGCATGATAAATGCATATATAATTCATGTCCTGAGTGAATTTATCTTCTCCTTTTGTTGTAGTTTTTCTGATTGCAACTTCTTAGTGTTTTTACTGTTGACATAGAATTTCCTGCTTTCTGCCGCTCCCTTCTGAGTCTTTCAGTATGTTTTGTAAGTTCTTCCAAGTAAGCTGATAAATCTAACTTATTCTTTTTATTGATTGTGTAAGTTTGTATTTTGCTGATATTGCAAAATTTATTCAACTGTTCCCTGAAACAGCTTGTGCTGTTTCTGAGATTTTTGTCTTTATAGACACATCTGTAATCAGTATTTTTGTCTTATATTCAGATTCATCTTTATGTTTCTGTGGAATAAATCTGCAAGAGTCAAATGCTGTGTCAAAAGGTATATATATTTTCAGTTTAAGGGTATTGTCAAATTGCTTCCCAAAATGAACTAAATCAATTTATATTTACAACTGCAATTAATGAAAATTCTCTTTTTTTCTCACATTGTTCCCAATAGGTACTGGCAGTCACTAATTTTTTTTAACCAATCTAATGGTTATAAATGATGTCTAGCTTGTAACTTAATGTGTTATTTCCTTGACTGTGAAGTTGGTGGAGAATATTTTCATTTGTTTATTGGATATATTATTTTGATTATTTACTTTATTTTATATATTCTTCTCTCTCTCTCTCTCTCTCTCTCTCTCTCTCTCTCTCTCTCTCTCTCTCCTGGGAATCAAACCCAGCACTTTGTTCATGCTAGGTAAGGGCTCTATCATTAAGCTACAGCTACAGCTACAGCTACATCCCTGTCCATTTTGAAGTTTTGCCGATTCATTATCAGTATTCAAAACCTCTTTTGCAATATGGAGATTAACCTTTAATCTGTCATCCACATCACAAATATCAATATTTAACAATAATTTGCATACTTAGCACATTGTTTCTATTAAAAATTTATTTTTCATTAAAACCTGTTTTTTTTTTTTTGTTTGAAGTGTGTGTGTGTGTGTGTGTGTGTGTGTGTATGTGTTATTTTTATAGAAGATATGATAATCAGGGACCATCAACATCTTTAGCCAGTGAAAATGAAGCTTATCTATTTACACAAGTCTGTATTTAGTCCTCAGTTATTTTTATTCAGTTTTTGTTTTTGTATAAGAGTTACTTTTATGTATTTTATAATTGTTTCCTTGGTGAATCAAAATTCCTCACTCTTTAATGTATGTTTCAATATACTTTAAATTTCAGAGAAAGTTTGAAGAAAAAGATTTCAGTGATTCCTATATTGAGGGGCTGAGGAAAGAAATATAATTCAGTAAGATCTGGAAAAAATTTAAAAATGAACATCCTTTGAAATCATAATAAATGATTCTAATGAAACCTCGTTTTGAATAGGGCAACTGGCTAGCAGTCTCTAGTGTATTCTCCCTTGATTCTCCCTAAAATATCTATGAAGACTCAGAAAAGGTTGAAAACATAAAATGAAACTGCAAATTAAGATAGGCAGCTGACCTAATGTTAGATTCTGAGAGGAACTGACATTAATTACATGTCAGATGACACAGGACTGAGAAAAAAAAGCAATCAGGGCTTATCATATCTTGGCTTTTCCTAATGAAGCAGAAACCACTTGAGGAAAGAAAGGAAGGTGCTTTGCATCTCCCTGCCTCTGGATACTGGGAAGCAAGGATTTAGGACTGGAATCAAAAAACAAAAAAACATTAGATCATTCTAAGTTGCAGATTGTGGATGCCTAGCATGCTGTTTGCTCTACTGAAAAGTTTTATCTGTTTCTCTTACCTTCATTTATCTATTTATCCAAAGACCTAGAGAAAGTTTGAATCGAATCATAAGGCAGCACAAATTCTTGCTAATTTCACTTTGTGAAACAGGTAGAATGCTGATTAGCACCTCCAAAACTTACTGCTGGCATGTTCTCTCTTAGGGCTATCTTTCTGTGTTCCAGAAGAGATTGTTCTGTATGTGGTTTAGGATAACGGGGACTGAGGGTTGTGTTCATGGCATGCTCACATGGTTGTCCAAACAAACCCCCTCTCTTGTTTTGCTCATTTACTTATTTATCCCTTGCTTTCCATTCCTCAGTCCCAATCCTACTCCCTAGGAAATACTCTTGTTTTGAATGAAAATCCTGAAATTTAGATAATAAAATACATCAGATGTTTTTCTACTGTTGGTGGACCTGCTGTCAACAATTACGTAAACATTAAAAAATAAAGCAACTGTTCGCAGGTGTTGGACAACAACCAACACAGTGTTATAATCCTTGAAAAATGGAAAGCACATGCATGAGCTTTATATTTATCAGATTTTCTCCCTGAGGACACTCTCCAAATCATGGTACAGGAAAATAGAACCCAAGCATACAGTATCAATGCCACAGAATGGAAGAAGCAGAAATGGGTGTTTGGGATTGCTCAAGTGGCTGGGACTTGAATAGCAGGATTCCAGAGACAATGAAGCTGCAGAAAGGAAGTTCAAAAAATCTGTTTGCAAGTGTTGCCTATTTCCTTGGCCAGCTTCAAAGCCATGCTTGGCCAAGATGAGACTGTAGAAGGCTGGACTCGGCACTGAGGACAGCCAATTGAATAGAGATGGTACAGATCTCAGGGTGGGGTAAATTACAGTTCTGACTCTGTCAAAGTGGAGGAACCTTGGTAAATACACCACATAGCCCAGAAATGCCATTTCCTAGGAGAAACGACTGTACTCTAGGAATAAAATAAGCTTCTGAGATGAGGACAAGGTGAGCAAGATGCTCTGGGTGCAAATTTCATGATCCTGAGAGTAGAGACTCCTTTGAGGTTGTGTTCTGGGTACCTCATTTACTGCACCCAGTGATGATTCTGCAAATGAGGACTTCCAGTAACTGAGTAATATGCTAAGGAAAACACAGGAAAAGAGAAAGAAATTGGGTGAAAAGAAGCATATTTCAAAAAAGAAACAAAATCCCAAATTAAAATAGACATTTGCGAGTTGAATTGAAATATCTGAAATTTTAAAAAATGGAATAAGTTACAAGATAGAGAGATAGAGCAAAAGTCAGAATTAGTGTATTAGACAGATTGATAGAAAATAGCCAAAGGGAAGCAAAGAAGGAAAAAATGAGAAAACAACAACAAAAACCTAAAAAAGAGGCCAAAGACATCATGGGACAAGAGGCCTAACATAAGTGTAAGTGCCCCCCCTCAGGGCGGAGGGACAGGAGAGAAAGAAAAAGGAATCAAATTAGAACTCAAAAATAAGATGAGTAGAAAATCTTTGAGAATTTTTTAAGAGTACACTTATAATTGATCCATGATCTGTAGGCCAAGGTAGAATTATAATAGAATTTTATAATTATTATGAGCAGAAAGATCATGAAAATATATTTCAGAAATTGTAGGATGCAGTTGTTCAGAAGGAGCTTATAAATTCAAATGCATGTATTAAAAAATAAACTATTATGACTTAAATATTCAATTCAGAAACTCAAAAAAAATCAAAAGCCCAAATTAAAATAGACAAGAAGAGAAAATTAAAACTGAGAGAAAAAAAAATTTTAAGGGTAGAAATAAATGAAACAGAAAGCAGGCATATAATAGAGAAAATCAATGGTGGCTCAGGCCTGTTATCCCAGAGGCTCAAGAAGCTGAGGCAGGAGGATCGCAAATTCAAAACCAACCTCAGCAAAAGTGAGATGATAAGCAACTCAATGAGACCCTGTCTCTAAATAAAATACAAAATAGGACTGGGGATATAGCTAGGTGGTCGAGTGCCCCTGAGTTCAATCCCTGGTACCCCCCATTCCGTCAAATAAAAAGCCTGAAACTGTGGTAGGAGGGGGAGCTCCAATATTAATTGGAGAAAGGATAGACACTGTTATGGTTTAGGTGTCCCCCAAAGGCTCGTGTGTGAGACAATGCAAGAAGGTTTAGAGTTGGAATGATTGGGTTATAAGAGGTTTAACCTAATTGTGCATTAATCCCTTGATAGGGATTAACTTGGTGGTAACTGTAGGCAGGTGGGGTGTGGCTGGAGGAAGTGGGTCCAAGGAGGCATGACTTTGGGGTTTATATTTTGTTGTTGCTGAGCAGAGCTCTCTCTCTCTCTCTGCCGCAGTCCGGCTGCAGCAAAATAACTGGGGGGTGACGAACAACTTGTGTACATTGATACAGCAGGAGTGGGAGCCGTTTATTGTAGGACAACAGAGGTATTTATACATTCCACACAGCTCATCTTAATTAGCATAAACTAGATACAACAATCAACCAATAAGAAATCTCCACACTTAACGGCTTGCTGGCGTTACTTTATAAACCACTCCCTCTGGCATTTTGCCAGGCGCCATCCAGACTTGTTTACAGACTCTAACATCTCTCTGCTTCCTGGTGCTGTGTTCTGAGCTGCTTCCCTCTGCCACACTCTTCTTCCATTATGTTCTGCCTCATCTCAAACCCCAAGGAATAAAGCTGGCTCTCTATGGACCAAGACCTCTGAAATCCTGATGAAATCCTGAGCTCCAAATAAAATTTCCTTCCTTTAAAATTATTCTTGTCAGTTCTTTTTTTTTTTTTTTTTTTTTTTTTTATAAAGGAGAGAGAGAGAGAGAATTTTAATATTTATTTTTTAGTTTTCAGCGGACACAACATCTTCGTTTGTATGTGGTGCTGAGGGTCGAACCCGGGCCGCAAGCATGCCAGGCGGGTGCACTACCGCTTGAGTCACATCCCCAGCCCCAATTCTTGTCAGTTCTTCTGGTCATGGTGGTGAAAAACCTGACTAAAACAAACACTCTGTGTTAAATTTATGTCCTGGAATACCAACAACAATACAAGAACAAACTCTGACTTATACAACAACACAGATGAATATTGAAAACATTTTCTTAAGCCATCAGATTCAAAAGAGAATATGTTACCAATTTATTCTGTAAATTCAGTAGTCAAAATTAACCCATGATATTTGACTTTAGAATAGTAATGGCTGGAATTGCTGATTCTTTTTCCTAGGAAAGAGCACAAAGGAACTTTCTGGGTTTAGGCAAATATCTAAATTTTTATTTTCATGGTGGTTACACAATTGTATACATGTGTAAAAATTCATTAAATTGTACACTTATGATTTTTATATTTTATGTAAATTATATCCCAATTAAAAATAGAAAAACAATTAATTAAAAAATTTACCTAGAGTTCTCTAATTTCTTACTCTAAAGCAACTAATTGACAATGTTAGAAATAAGTGTTATTTATTTAAGCAAGCACATAGAACTCTACTCAGCAGAAATATATACAAAGGAAAAAAGTATCCCACAATTTTTCCTAAGATGTTCTGAATTAAGTACTAATTTGTAGTATTAGAAAAACAAACAAATTTTCCATCTTTAGGTCATGGAAATATTTTTTTACAACTTCTATCAACATTTCAGTTCCATTTTTCACCATCAGGTCTATTATCTAGCTAGAAGATACGTTTTTATATGATTTTAGGTTAGGATTCAGTTTTGTGGGTTTGTGTGTGTGTGTGTGTAGAGATCACCTTCATCTTTGTTTCTGAATTAATTTTCTTCTCTTTAAGCCATTGATTTCCACTTACACATGGATCTTTCTGAAGTTCCAAGTTCTATTTTATTTGTTTTTATGTCTGTCTTATACTATTTTTGTGTGTGTGTGTGTGACTCTGTGATAAGTGCTAATGTCAGGGAGAACAAGTTCTGCCTCTCAAAGTGGTCTTCTAGTTCTAAGTTAACTTAGTTATTCATAGATTTTTCATTCTTCAATGGACTTTTAGAGTAAGTCTATCAATTTCTTTATAAAATGTCTAGCTAGGATTTTGATTGGGATTGCATTGCCTTTCGTATATTATTTCAACACTTTTATTTTTCACATTTTATATTTCATTTGGTCCTTTTTATGACTCCTTCCTGCTTCATATTAATAATATGCCTTAGAGATATTATTATCCTTATTTTAAACTCTCTGCTCAATGATTTAATAATTCTCCCTTTGCAATATGTTTTCTGCATTTGTTGTTTTTTTTTAAGTGGTTTTATTTTTTTATTTTTTGTCTGTTTTCTTCTATGACTTTCAGTTTCCCTGGAATTATCAGTTACCTTATCCTGTGATGTGCACAGGGGAAAGACCAAAACACACATTCTAGTTCCCATAATACTGTATCGTTAGGTGGAGAGCAAAGGGTGAATTCATAGAACTCTATCGATCAGATCACCAACTGTTTGCTGTGGTCCACCAGCCAACCTCCAGGCCATGAAGTCATCTATAAACTCGTCCAAAGGAACAGCATCTCATCAGCTCTGGGATTGGGGAGGTGTGGAGAATGGGGGATGCCAAAGCCATGGTTGGTTATCACACCTGGATTTCTTGGCTCTGTAGGACTTTCATAAAGTTACTCTGTTTCCCTGTGAACATAGGATGTCCTAATGCAATAGAACCTGTGGCAACCTTCCAGTGGAATCCAAAAGAACAGCAGAACTTAAATACCTCTTCTTGATGTTTTGTATCTTGATTGGTATGGGGTACACAAGGGATATACATTTGTCAAACTCATCAAACTGTACACTTGAGATCTCTGTTTCATTACATGAAGATTATACCTGAGAATGACAGGAATATTCTACTATTGCCTTTATTTTACTGTTATTGAACATTGATCTGGAAATGCCAACTATTAGGATAAGTTATAATCTTAAATTAGAATGATAAATACTAGATGATAAATACTAAATTATAAAATTAGAAAGAATATTATTATGTTTATTATATCATATTACATATTATTATGTTTGTTAGCTCTGATAACTTTTCCTCTGTATTCCCTGAAAATTCATTGAAATAAATAGAAGCACTGAGAGTTTAGTAAGGTTGCCAGTTAATCAATAAATCCACACTGATCTATAACTGGGGTCACAGTTCAAATGCTTACAGCATTTTCACATAATGAAAATGGATGAAAGAAAATAAACCATTAGAAAGGTTACAGAAAATTTTCATTTTATTAATTTTTGACTCTTTCTAGTGATAGTAGAGATTAATGTTAAATTTGAAGTACAAAATACAAATTGATAAATCTGAACAGTTTTATTTTATAATTTTTTTTTCACTTAGGGATGATGATTTAAGCCTGAAAGAAATGACACATTTTATATTAAGATATCAATATCAAGTTTTGTATTTCCATTGTAATGTGCAGAACAGAATTCAACCTTGAGTTCTTTAACTGGGAGCAATATTTGGTTTTGTATAGTTTCATATTTCATAATTGAAAACAGCTGCTCACAAATTTTGGAAATTCCTAACAAAATCTTTGCACAAAGATTTTTTTTCTATTCACTGCAATATAACCTGTATATTTGTAGAACTATGGAGTTCTTTTTTCTTTTTTCTTTATATATGACAGCAGAATGCATTACAATTCTTATTACATATATAAAGCACAGTTTTTCATATCTCAATTCTGATGAAATTATATAATACATGTATCACAGTATTGAACTGAGTTCAGAAACTTTCATTTGTAGCTTGTGGTTCATGTTTTTTTTTTTTTCCCTGATAAAGACCAAGTAAGCACTTTTGGTTGTTTTTCCTAAAATATGAAAATAGGATTGCTCTATGATATGGAGGTTAAAAACAATGCCTCTGTAGCCAGACTGCTGGGTTTTATCCCAGCTCCAAAGCTTTGGAGTTGTGCCTGTGGGCCAATTTCTCAACCTCTCTGGGCCTCACTTCCTCAACTACAAAGTGATGACAGTAGTCCCTCCATCAGAAGGAGGATCGAATTACCTCATCAGTGCAAAGTTCTTAGAATGATGCCCAGTGCAGAGTAAGCACATTGTGTTAATTATTAGGAAGAACCTGTTTTTGAATTCAGTCTGAAATTCTGCTATCTAGGGAATATAGTTCATGCTGGCATATTATCATCTTTGGAAGCAGATTGCAATGTAGAGAAGGGTGAGCCAGACCCAATTTCACTATGTCTGAGGGTGCCAAATCATAACTGGCTATTTGTCTATAGGCTTTCTTCCAGACAATTTTCAAAGTATGTATGACTGTTTGTCAATGCAAAAGCCAAGTCTTTGATTGAGACTTTGTGAGAGAAGGTGGGGCATTTTCCTTGGATGACCTAACAAGTCAATTCATTTCCAATCCACTCCGTTTAGAAGAGCAGATTACTATTAAGTGCACTGAAGCCATCAGGGGCAGCACTGAACCTTTGACCAAGGGTTAGGCGACCTGAATGCATCTGTGTCGTGGCATTAATCACTCCATATCTATGCTATATTCCATTTCTGCTTCTTTAGCTCCAAGTGGATGAGGTAACACCTGGAATTAAAAGTTGCTAGCTTAGATCTAGATTTTCTGATAAGGAGAGTGATAACATCCAGAATGGAAGGAGTATCATTGGCAGGTAGCTCACTAATTTTGACCAGTTGTAATTAAAATTCCTGATATGTTTCAACACAGAAATATCTCATTTCCTGATTTTGTGTAATGGAAACTGTGTTTATAATTTCTTATGATGCATAAAACTTTTCATTGAGTTCATAAATTAAAATTGTTGATGAGGTAGTATTAGCATGTGTGTGTGTGTGTGCGCGCGCGTGCGTGTGTTTTCTGCTACGATGAAAAACACCAGAAGTAATTAAAAACTTTTATTCCGCTTGCCCTATAAGTTTTCAACTCACTGAGAATACTCAAGTAAAATTTAAGCTTCTATATCAGACAAGAAAAACAGGTGTAAAAGACTTTTGTTTTACCCTTGTGTGTGTAATATGTAAAATTCAAGGAGTGCAGGCTCAAGTTGACTGGGATTGCTTCGTTTCATGCACTCAATTTGGAAACTCAAGTTCTATTTTGTTTTTCCTTCTCTTGGACGGTGGTGTTGACTTGTTCAACAACCCTATTCCTGAAGAGAATCTTGATCTCATAGGAGCATGATTCATGATTCCATTCAAATTACACACACACATACACACACACACACACACACACACACACACACACTCATGCACTCAGAGAGAGTGCTAAATTGGCAGCTAAACTAATTGCAATTATCTGTGCTGTCTCACACCCTAGAACCCTAGGCTCCTTGCAGAGCAGAACCACCTTTTATGTAGGTTTCTATTCCCAGAATTCAATTGCTGAGAGTAACCATTAGGCTACTGGTGAGTCATTTTTGCCAATGATACTCTGATATCTACAGATGGCCACCCATTTGGAGTGATCCTGCCTCTTTGCATTTGCCCTTTCTCCTCTGCCCCAGGGGACGTTAAGCATGGATGAGTATCACATGGTGCATGTTCCACACACTGCAATGGGTTTTGGAAATCCTGCAAATATGATACTGTGTGAATTGTCCAGCCTTTTACATCTTCCTGAGGGAATGGGATTTTGAAGAGTAAGGAAGGAGGAGTGAGTTATGAGCTTGTAGTATATTGAGGGAATCAGCTCTTAGTCTTGGGAAAGGAGGCTGAGGGCCTTGGCCTTGACCTCTTGGTGAGAAACCAATTCTGCTAATTGAACTAAGCTGGTACTCTGAAGCTAGTACTCAGGAAAGTGTGGCTACACAGCACTGCACAGCTCCTGGCCACCAGCCTCACTGTTTGGTGACATCACCAATTGCTGCTGCCACATCACACTACCTTACAGAGTGAGTTACTGTCTCATCACACTAGGGCTTAATCTGGTTTAATCCTTGCTCAGGACTAAGAGGGAGCAGCCCAGAGGCAGCCAAACAACCAGAACTCACCACTCTGCTGACCATAGTCCCTCCCTCCAAGATGTGGTCTCCTTTCTGAAGATTCCTTTCCCTAGATAGTTGGCAGCCTGGGGGGAAATCCACTAGTCCAGAGGAGATCTCCATTCTTTGCCCATAGAATGGCCTCACTAGAGAATAGCATAGTCCAGTAGGTACAACTTCCACTCAAGAAATGTCCTAGGACAACCTGGATGTGGGAAGAGGTCAGAGCGAGTATAGAAGAGCACTTATGTGGGGTGAGAAGGCACCAAATTGGAGGGAACAGGAACTGAAAGGTGACGAGTTACAAAGTCACCTATAATCTGTCAGTCCTGGGGAGGAAATGCAGTTGTATTGATGACAAATTTTCACTAGGACAGGTGAAAAACTCAGGTCAGTCTGGCCTAGTTGTTCTCAAACTTGTCTGCACATTGGAGTACCTGTGATCCTAACATTTTCCAGAACCAGGGCCACACCCTTGGCAGATGAAATCACAGTCCCTGGGGCTGGGACGCAGGCATCATGAGAATTTGGAAGCGACCCAGGTGACTCCAGTGTGTGGACAAGTTTGAGAACCTCAAGTCTAGACTGGTGGTTCTCGAAGTTCAGCATCACCAGAGTTCCCTAGGGGCTTCAGGCACCGGCTCCCAGAGTTTCTGATTCAGGAAGTCTGGGGTGGGACCAAAGAATTTGCACTTCTAACAAGTTCTCAAGTGATGCCGATGTTGCTGAGCCAAGAACACATGTTGAGAACTTCTAGTCTTCATATTTATAAACTTAGATTTAGTTACTAAGTTAAATATACCCTTGAGAGTGAATACACCCACCAGGAGAAACACTATTTAGGCTTTCAGATCCTTCTCTGGAATGAATGGGTTGAGGAGAGCCCCGCCCTTCTCAGGTCCTTGGAGTCTGTCTGGACCCATCCTTGATTATTTTGCTGGCATCTGAGGCTTCTGTCCAGAGGGGTTGAACTTGGGATTTGCTCTTCTGGGCTCACTCAGAGACTGGCAGTCCCTGCTTGGGAACTTGGTTTCCCTTCATCTGTCACTGTTCCTACACACCCTGTTGGACTCTGGGACTGCCTCTGTGGAGGCATCACTTGATTTCCACCAGTGGGAGTCCATAGCTGGACTGAAAGTTCTCAAATTGCCATGTAGAGGTTGAGAGGCTTCAAGTCTGACCCTCTTTCTTCCTGATCAGGATACACTGCCCTTTTGGCTCTGCCTTGGCTCCTCCCCAGAAGACTCCTCCAAAGCACAAATAGGGAGGAGGGGAAGGGCCTCTTTGCCTCCAGGTTCTGCTGGACTTTGATCCCTGGGACAGAGGAATGACAGCGCCCCATCTGTAAGAACCTAGAACTGGATTGCCTTCAGAAGTCTCAGGGCTCTCAAAAGGAGGGGTCAGCTGAAGCAGGGGCTGTGTGGGTGCTGTCTCCAACATGACGCTGGCTTGTAGGTTCTATGATAAATTCCTGTTTCCTAGTCCCTGCAGTGCCTCTAGAGCACTTATGTGGGGTGAGAATCAAAATCTTCCTGACCATCCGACAGGTAGGTGGTCTTGGGGCAGTGTGTATCTGCAACACCTGGAGTGCTTATTCAGCTTCAGGCTATCAAGCCAAACCCCAGGACTGCTCAGTCAGAAACCCTGGGATGAGACACATGAATCTGCACTTTAAAAGACACCTCAGATAATTCTTACATACACTGAATTTGAGAACATCTGTACTAGACTATCAAGTTCTGAGGACAATGGTGTGCTGTTGATAAGAGTATCTTTGCCATCTGCCATGCAACACTCAGGATCACCATCTGGGAAGGAGATTCCAGAGCAAGGAGGCAATCGCTGGTATGGGAGTGTGGTGCTTACAATTTCTTAGGAAAACTCACTGTGTGTGTGTGTGTGTGTGTGTGTGTGTGTGAGAGAGAGAGAGAGAGAAAGAGAGAGAGAGAGAGAGAGAGAGAGAGAGAGAGAGAGAGAGAGAGAGAGAGAGAGCATGCACATATGCACATGTACCTGTCTCCTTTCAACACAGCCTGGATTTTCTTCAGCTTTGGAACAAACAGACCCTTGTTTTTTGCTTAGACAGTCATCACCAGAGGCTTGTGCTTCAAACACTAGAGTCACAGCCTGTTGCTCTTGAGGAGATACCCACAGGGAGTGAGAACCACTTCAGGGAAGAGCAGGTGTCTTTTCCTTTGTGATTTTCCAGTTTTTTCTGGGGCAATTACCTGTGAAGAGAACAGTGGGGGCTGTGTTTTTTCAATGGTTCTCTCTCTCTCACGTCTTATAGTTGCATTCTCATAAGTTAAAAGAGCACCATTATGTACCTCCACTGTAGATGCATGAATTTGTTGAATGAAGGAAGGAATAGCCTAGGCAGCGGTTCTGTAATAAATAATACTTGCTACCATGTATATAGTATTTTTCATGTGTCCGCCTTCTTCTAAAAACTTTATTTGTGTTATTAATTTAAATCTCTGATTTAAAACATTCCAATTGTCCATAAGCATAGGCACAGAGATGAAGTGTCTCACTTCAGGTCAAAGAGCCAGGGGGCTGAAGCAGGGTCTGGGCTGCTCCAGGATCCTAATGTTCAGTCACTTTCTCCCCCTTTCTCTGAACATGAATTTCTAAACTCAAGAATCCAACCTGAAAGTCATCCTTAGCTCTGGCATTGTATGTGTTGCTGTTCCCTTGAATCCAGCCAAAGAGGAAGGCCAGGTGCAAACATTTCTGGAGAGAGAAGCCACCTTGGAGGTTGGACAGGTTTTTTCAAGCATGCTTTGTGCCTGTGAGGCATTGATAGCTGGATAGATTGAGATAATATTCTTTTTTTTTTTGAAACCCACACAAAAACACAACTTCTGTTTAGTTTTCTTCTTTCTACACTTTATATTATGTGAAAGTCAGGAGGAGTTTTGATATTATAAGTCATTATAAATTTTATAGCTAAATAAACACTCAAATTGTATTCTTTATTCTGTAGTGAAAGTTGGATATAAACATAGAAAGAAAGACTTACTGAAATTATTACAGTGCCTTACTGTTTGTATCTCAAGATTGTAAAAATTCTACTTCAATAAAGTAGCATAACCAATACAACATTAAATTATGTCATATAATAGTCATTTTGCAACTAGCACAAAATTGGGGGCATTCCACTGATCATGATGGATAGTTTCTACAATTTGCACCTTTTCAAACAAAACTAGAGAGTCTGTTTTGCTTGTTAAAATGCATAGTGATTTACAATAGTCAAAACTACATTTGGCAGCAAGTTATGTTGAAGACAAGATAGGTAGGAAATATTTTCTTGATTAGATAATGGTTGGTTGAAATTCCTTCCAGCTTTTGTGAAACAAAAGTTAGCAGTTGAAAGCATATCAGATGATGCATCAATTTTCCATAAACAGGAGACTGGGCAACCTACTTTATTGAAAAACCTTTATGCGGAGCTAGATTTAATCTCTCAATTTGAGAAGCAGTGCCATGAAATAAGATGTTTGCATGCAAAATCTCCAGATTTCCAATGGAAATGTAAAACAAAGAAGCACTGCATTCCCTTGGGGAAGGCACCTATCTTGGATTCGTTTTTTCTCTGATGTTCTTGCATGGTTTTATCAGTGACTTCAGGGAAGTGAAACAGCAGTTTTCTGCCTCAGAACAAAGGCTTGCAGAATTAAAAAAAAAAAGATAATAAATTAAAAGTACTTTGCCTACTGTTATTTTCATTTGTTAGAGATTTCCTGAGGAGTAATCATTGTTTTTAATAATTTCTTTTAAATGATTTTAATATTTCATCAGGCAACTGAATATGACAGGAGTTTATGCTTTGTTTTCTGTTTTTTTTCCCCTACATCATACATAAAAATGTTTCTTGAAGTGGGCAAGTTTTAATTATAAAACTGAAAAATGCATAGACTTAAAATATAGAAAGAGCAAATTATACATTTCCCATAAGCAGAGCTAGTTACTTTGCAACAAATATTTTTTTTGGAACTTTATCAGTGTCATTCAATTTAGTTGGCAATAAAGTAAGTATTCAGTACATGGTATGTGTTTGATAGATTAATTAATAACAAATAAGATGGTCTTGTAATCAAGGTTCTGAGATGTCATTCTGTATGACTGATGAGTGTGGCAGACATGGTACTGAGGATAAAAACGCATCCTATCCAGCATGTGCACCTTAGGGCTGATGTGGCAACTACATTAGCTTCTTTTTGTTTCTGTAACAAGACAGTCATTTCATATTCTGTAAAACAGCTATTTACTGATTTCTATATTCTATTGCCAAGTGTGCAAAAGTCTTACCTGCTTATGTAAAACAATTTCTCACACATACACAAACACACACACGCACAAAATCAAGATTCACAGTCTATTTGCATAAAACTACTTCTCTCTACATGATTATGTGTTATTTATGTGTGCTTCAATATGCAATCTTAGGTAAAGTTAGTATAATTTCCCAAGGCAGTATGGCTAAAGAAAAGTTAACTTTCTAAAAACACAAAATTATGATCTGCCTAGATTTTTTTTTCACTCAATACTGTTTATCACGTGCAATCACCAGGCACTTGGAGAGCTCACCTATTCCACATCTGATTCCAGTGTCTAGAAATTTACGTCTACGAATGTACAACATAATCCTGGATCATCTTGAGATGATGTCAAAAGGACACAGGGGATTTGAAAGAGACTTACCTAGCTAAAAGTGGGACAATTTTGGCATCAAAAATAATGACTGTAATAGCTTGAAACATCTTAAGTATGCAAAAATATGTGATTTTAAATGATAGTAACAAAATTGGTTACCTTTGGAAGTTTCTAGGGCACTAAGTCATTATTCTTAATAAGTGGTAATTAAGGGTATATAGAATCAAGCATTAATTCTTTGGGGAAGGGTACACATTATGCTTCAGAGTGACATTTGTAGAAGACTTTCAGGTAATAAGTGCAGAAGGAATGACAGAATTAGATAATCATTTTGTAGTCCCCTTGAGAAACTGGATTTAGGCAACCATAAAAATTGCCTGCTAAAACCATTAAGTGCAGGTCGATGGGGACCTTTATAATGGCTCAGCCAGGCTGACCACATTGCAATCTTTGGATTCAATTCTAGCATCTAGCATCACACAGAATGGGACACCTATTATGTATTCTTAGCACAAAATTAAACCAGCATCTAATCAAATTTTTTTCATCTATCAGTTTAATGGAAATATAGGGATTTAAGGAACATACTAAATGACACCACAAGGAAGAAATCAAACCCAACCAACTATAAAATGTAGGAAATGCAACAGGGCAAATGATTTGACCATTGTAACAAGTGGCACAGAGAAAGATGAGGGGAAGGAGACTTAGAAATCAAAAGGAATCTTAGAGACATATCAACCAAATGCCATATATGTGACTTATTTGGATTGTGATTTAAATATATTAACCATATTTAGTTTAGGCAATCCTCCTGTCTCAGTCTCCCAAGTATATGGGACTACAGACCTGCATCATCACAATCAACTTAAATCACTGTTTTTTAAAGACATAAAATAATTCTTGCAAGATCCAATTCAATTGTAAGGTTGATCAGATGTGGTTTTCAAAAAATTAATTATTATTTTAATTGTACACATTCATGGAATACATTCCATACATCATGAAAATGAAAATACAAACGTAGTATCAGATGATATTAAGAAATTGTTCATTTTATTAAATGAGATTGTTGCACTGTGATTATATTAACAACAATACTTATTCTATTGAATAAGAATGATACAAAATGTTTATGGGTGAAATTATATAAAATATAGGATAACTTTAAACTACTCTAGTCATCCTCCTGATATAATATGAGAGTGAAAGATAGAAAAAGATTTTCAAAATGTTGGTAATTGTTTAACCTAGTTGACTAGGGTTTAAAAGCCTATTCTCTCTACTTTTGAATATATTTCCAAAGTCACCAGAATAAAACGCTTGTAAAATGTATAAGCATTACCTAATCAAAATTGAACGTTTGTTGCATTTAATTTATTTACTTAATTTCCCTTCTGGTGAGGGAAATATTTTAAATCCCCTTTCTCTCTCCAAGGACTGTTTTGGATCTCTGGGCTTCTTACTCCTGGATACCTTGATTTATCACCCAAAGTATATATAAGACACCTTAGTTTAAAACCACACTCCACACACCCAACCTGACCCAGACCACAGTCCTATCCTTATAATTGGCTCAAGGGTAAAGGTAGCATGAAAATTAGGGATGGATTCCAACAATTATGAAAGCATTTCTCTGTTCACTGCTATGGCTTCAAAGATTGTGAATTTTTCCATTTCTGGAAATCACATCAGTAAGAGCTATAAAGCCAAATGACTGAAAGCAGGAGCTCTGGATCCAGAGAGACTAAGTTTCTAGCTCTGGCTCTGCCACTGACAAACAAGTTTCTCTGTAAGAGTTGGAGAATCGTTGTGCCTAATGCAGAGGGTCATTTCAAAAATTACAAAAAAAAAATGCCCATTAAGCTTAGAGACTGACATGAAGTAACACAGACAGGTATAGGACACATGCTAATGTAATACAACCAGTGTTTTAATAATTTATAGTGCTTCTTAATTCTTTTCTACACTTTCCCCAAACTTATTTATTCCTTATGTTACATGTATCACTAGGTTTTGAAAATAAAATTTCTAAGTGAAGTCAATTTCTTTATTAAAAAAAAAAAAAGCTACCAGCTTAGACTGAGTTTTCATCCAGTACTTTTGACTCATGAAAACATGATGGAAGCACACCGCATGAACTAATTTAAAATTAAACATTTATTTTGGATAATTTTAGATTTATAGAAAAGTTGCAAAGATAGTACAAAGAGTTCTTATGTAATTCTCAGCAACTTGTACTTTTAAAATGCAAGTGTGAAATCTTTGAGGAACAATAGCTCCTGATGTAGGCAGTAATTGGACTATTTTAAGAGAAACAAAACTGTATCTCAGATAGAAACCAATAAAATTATTCTGTTGCATGGATTCATTTATTCTCCTCTACTCACCAGAAGGTTGCTGGAGCCCTGTGTGGCTGGCCCATGGAAAGCATGCAAGAGATTTACTTTTGCTCCAATGAGCTCTTGCGATCATTTATGGTGCTTTGTAATTCTCCATTGTGGCATATTTCTTTGGTGATAGAAAAGGTTTCTGACTTCTGGTTCAGGAAAAATGGCACACATAGAAAAGCTGAAATCTAAAAGGAAATGAATACAATATAACTATATTATTTTAGGCAGTGATTCTTAAAAGTGTGGTCTAGGGACCCAGAAGTACCCTATGTAGCATTGTGTTGAGATATTTTCATAATAATATTTGTAAGATTGCTGGGAATGTTAACGAATTTTTTGATACTATAGGATAAAATGTATAAACATTTAGAGGAGTTGCACAACTTGGAGTACGTTTTACTATTTTAAGCCAGAGCCTTACTGTGACCCAGGATGATCATGAACTCCTGGTCTCAAGCAATATTCCTGCCTCAGTCCCCCAAATATCTGAGACTACAGGTCTGCACCATCATAATCAACTTAAATTGCTGTTTTTATAAATGTATAGAATAATTCATACAAGATTTAATCCAATTGTAAGGTAGACCAGATGTATTCTTTTTTTAAAAAAAATTGTTATTTTAATTGTATAAATGTGTGAAGTATAGTGTGAAAATTCCATACATACATACTGTGAGTAATGATCAAATCAGGGCAGTTAGCATTTTCATCTCCTAATCATTACTTCGTGTTTGAAACTTTCAAACTCCTCTCTTCCAGCTATTCATAAAATATAGAATAGATTATTGTGAACTATAGTCACCCTGCTGTGCTGGGAACACTAGATCTTATTACTTCTATGTAACCGTGTTTGGACATCTGTTACCCAACCTCCCTTTCTCTCTTCTCCCCATGACCTGTCCCGGCCTCTAGTAATCACTACTATGCAAATCTGTTTTAATGTACCAGGGGACGAGAGCCTCATTTGATGATTTCACACTCCACATTGCAACTAGTCTCTAAGAAACAACCTCTTGTTCAGTTTTGGTGTGGTATCAAAAGAGAATATCTACAGTTATTTGGAAATGCTACTAAATGACTCCTTCTCTTTTCAACTATCTACCTGTATGAGGAAGGATTTTCTTTATATACTTACCAAAACCATTGTATCACAACAGATTAAATGCAGAAGCAGACAAGAGACTCCAGTTACTTCTCATTAAACCAGATGTTAAAGAGATTCACAAAAATGTAAAGCCGTACTGCTCTGTTCACAAATGTTCACCTTCTGGGAAATATGTTTTAAATAAAGTAAATTCTTTAGGTTAATTCTTAATGGACTTATTTTGTTGTGTCTTAAAATGAATTCTCAAATTAATACTTGCATTTTTGTTTTCATTTCTAATACAGAAACTATTAATAAATGTAATTCACTGGAATAAAAGTTATTTGAAGTCATCAGTAAGTTTCACAAGTACAAAGGACTTCTGAAAGTAAAACGTTTGGGAGTTAGTGATTTCACTTGTGCCTGAAGCAGGGAAATTCTGGCCACCAGGGCAGTGAAGCCATGAGCTATGCAGCATAGTCCCAAGGGATGAGTGGCCAGGTGGGGCTCTGGGTTTGAATTTGAATGTCCTCACAGGGTTCTTATTCCTCATTCCTGCAAAAATGGGAGTTGGGCGTGAGGACTTTGCCCAAAGCCAAGACTTTTAAAGACCTACAACCCTGGATCAATAATAATAATTGAATAATAATAATAAACTCCCTCCACAGGCTTGGGGGTAATGCTAAAGAAGCCCATTGATGCCATGACTTTGACATGAAACATAAATTTTTATGAGAAAATGTACCCTGAGCCTGCACCTAATCCTAGAAGGGTGAAAAAATCACAAACCAAGGAGTTATTTAAGAATTGATTCCAAGTGTTTGTTCTATACCTCTGGGACAGCTAGTAAAAGCAGATACAAAACCTCTCCAGAGAAGCTCTTCAGTAACCCTGTCTTCATGAGATTCAAAATGGCCTTGGGCAAACTGGGATTCAGTAAATTGAAATGTTGACTGAAGATTTTTCCTTTTTTGATTTGAACACCTAGGATGAGAAACTTTCCTAACCCGATAAAGGATTTAAAGAAACACAAACATCTACAATAAATACACATCAATATGAACCCTTAGAAGTAATTCCTTCAAAACTGAGAAAGGACAAGGATATTAAGTATCAGCGCTTCTTTATCTCACTTAGATTGGGGGTCATAGGCAGTGTGAAAGGAAGAATTTTTAAACAGAAACAATGTGCCTTTTCTCATAGAAAACGTATTTGAAATTACAAAGTGGTTCAGTAAAGTTTCTAGATATAGTAACCACATGCAAAAATCAAAGGTACCCTATAGGTCACAGCAGGCACAATCAGGAAGAGGCAATTCACTATGGAGACAAATGTTTTAAGGCAGCAAGGAACAAAAGAAAAATATGAAATGAATAAGAGGAAGTCTAAATAAAATGAAGATTATGCTATGTTTTATTTTCATAGATGGAAATACTCAATGGCTAGCCTTCTAAAATAAAAATGTGAATTTAATGCAATTACAAATAATGTTCCAGCATTATTTTTCACTTTATGAATTGATGCTAAAATTTATACAAAGAATATATGGTCAAGTATATCCAGGGCAGTTTTGGACAAGATGAAAAATAAATAGAAAATTGTAGTACTAGATTGGAAGATTTAGAAAAAAGAGTAATTAAAGCAAAATAGTATTAGTTCTAGGTTAGACCAATGAACCAAGAGAATAAAATGAAGAATCCAGTAAAAACCTGCAAATGCATCCTTGAGAAGTATATGAGGGATGTTGTATTGTGAATCAGAGAGGAACAAATAAATTAACCAATAAAATATTAGGTTGTTCACCTGGAGTAAAGATAAAATCAGATTTTTCCTCATTTCATAAACAAAACTAAGTTCAAGATTAACCAAAGCAATAAAACTCAAGATAAAAAAAAAAAAACTTTTTATCTTGAATGTTCCCCAAAGGCCAATGTACCGAAGTCTTGGTCTCCAGGGTGGCAATTTTGGGAGGGTGTGAAACCTTTAGGAGGTGAGGCTTTGTGAGAGGAAATAATTTATCAAGTAGGTATGAAGAACAAAAACACTAGGAAGAGACTGAAACATGTTACCCATATATTTTTTAATCTCCCAACTCACAGCTTAAACAATTAAGTATTGGTAGTGAACAAGTACCTCTATATCAGCAGGAGCCACAGATCCAATAAAGTGGTTGGCGACTCAGATATTCTGGTTTGGGTCTGTGAAATTTGCAAAAACTGAAGTCACCTTTGAAAACTATTCCTACACGTTAATGACTAATTATTATGCTTGAAAATGATTGTGACTAATTATTATGCTTGAAAATGATTGTGAATATTTTCAAATAAGTATAAGATTTTGCTTTGTCTGTTCTTGGTTTAACTTGATTGAAACACAGAACTCGATACCAAAAGCTATATAAAACTTTATAGGGACTGAGACTTTAATGTAATTTTTGTTCTAATCTAAGAGCAAGTGATTTTAAATTTCCAGACTTCACTTTTGCATTTGTAAATGGAGAAGTCTGGGTCAGTTTATTTCTAACATTCCTTTTAGGTTGCTGACCTCTCTAAATTCTTATTGACACCTTTTATCCAAGGAAGCACAGTGTTAAAGATTAAGTTCAGAATCTAAAGCATGTAGATTCTCTGTCTCCTTGAAACTGGCAGTATGATTTCTTTAATAATTTGAATTCATTTTCTCTTTTCAGGCATCTCTGAAAATGGCTTTTGATTAGCTTAACTTTTCCTTTAGCCAAGCAGTGATATCATTCTTTTGAAGGTTGCAATTAGTTGATTGAAGAAACCACCAAATGAAACCATTGACTAATTATTGAGTGGAAAACTTGGTTTATGTCGTTTTGGTCTGCTGATGAGTTCACAATAGATGTAATAAGGCTTCCCAGTCAAGAATCCTCTTGGCTAATTTAGGCTTCCTATAAGTACCACACAAAAGCCCAAACAGAGTGTTTTTAGAGGTTTTCATTTTTTTCCCCTTTTCAAGGTGAAGGGTTAATGAGGAGATAGAAGTGAAAGCTAATGGAAATAATTCTCTTTCTGAGCCAGAGAAGCAAACCATTGGAGGTAGCCAAAATGTAGGCATCAGCAGAGGTAGAAGTTCTTGGTGGGACCCAGAACAAAATAAGTGCTGAGGTCATCTTTGTACCTTTTAAATCTCTTCAGTTTACCTGTAGCATTTGTTAAGGCATAACTAGCAAAGTATATGCTGCAGTTTTGATCTTGAATGTTCCCCAAAGGTCAATGTCCTGAAGGCTTGGTCTCCAGGGTGGCATTTTTGGGAGGGTGTGAAACCTTTAGGAGGTGAGGTTTTATGAGAGTTGCTTAAGTCATTGGAGTTGTGACCTTGAAGTAGGCTTTAGGACTCCAGACTCTTCCTCTTCATTTTAGCTTTCTTGCTTATGAAGTTAACATTTTTTTCTCTGCTCTGTGCTCCTACCACGATGTCAGAATCCCAAAGCAATGGGGCCAGTTGATCTAGAACTGGAACCTCCAAAATTATAAGCTAAAACCAGCCTTTTCTCTTTATAATTAACTCCCTCAGGCATTTCATTATAATAATGCAAAGCTTACTGTTACAGTGTACACTGTATCTTTGGAAAAATCCATCTCTGTGGAAATCCACTTTTAATGTCAAAGATTGTTAGGTGAAGGAGATGAGACCTGTATTAACAGAATTTGATACTTACTTCTTTTATTCTGTTCCTCAATTAAATTCATATCTACATATAAAGTGTCCTCATATAATTTCTCCTTTACTAGGAGGTGCACGTAGATTCATTTGTGAAGGACGTATTCCCATTATTTTCACTTGTTTTATAAAAAGTACTAATGAAAGATTATGCACATCTCAATATAAAATATACTACTATGTATACTTGCCAAGCATTGCATTGTGCATTAGTGAAGCCTTTATTAGGCATAAAATTCCCAGCAATTGCAGGACAACAGCAGCAGCCTTCACTCCAGGGGGTGAATCAAGTCCATATGGTGCTGGAGAAGCTTATTCCAGGGTAAAGCCAAAGGGTGAGCTTTTGCACATGTCCTCTGCTTGCTTTAGTGGGCTGGTGTCAGCATCCTGTTAGATCCCCAGGCTAGATTAGAATGACCTGAAGTAGGTGTCAAGTAGGAAAGAAGAGGGTCCTCTGGAGAGGTCCCAGGAACTGTTGGCAAATGCCCACCCTAAGATAGATCTTGAAAGATCACACTTCCTGTTTTCAGTGTGGGTTTAGTAGAATCAAAAGGGCTGTGCTGTTTTTGAATTATGGGAGAGAGAGAAAGAGAAAGAGTGAAAGAGAAGGTGCAGCGGGCAGCAGGGAGTAGGGGGGAATGAGAGAGAGTGATGCTATAATTTTTCCAAAAAAGTTAATCATGGATGTAATTTCTTTTACAAAGCTGCATATATGTGAGTAGCTGGGGGAAGAAAGGACTCACTCTCTCTTTTTCAATGGGTTGTTAAAAAAAAGAATGATCATTGATTTGTTTTCTGCCACTTTCTACAACAGCCAGAGGAAGATCACAGAGCTTCCTCTTCCTGTTTGGTAGGTCTGCTTTATATCTAACCTCTTTCAAACCTATCTGAATTCCTAGAACAGTTGAGTCTATAGATCTCTTAGAAAGCTGTGGCAACATGGTTGAGCTCCATTTCTGTCCTCCTCTCTACTGCCCCATTTCTATTAATAGCCCATTGAAAGCTTTTTTTTTCTTCCCTAATCTTCTTTAATGCAGGTTATTGTAAGAATGGAAATGTGTACCTGGAAGTCATATATGTGCAAACCCATGTGCTTAGATCTTGATTTAGTAGATATTCGTGTATATAGTCTGTAATAGAGACTGACTCCCTAACTTTAGGTACCAGCTTTTCTGCAATGGTCAATTTCAAAAGTAAAACATAGAGTGCAGATTATAAGAAAGTTAAATCTGAAAAGGACTATTCTACCCTTGTATACCCAAGTACCTCATTTAAAGTTTAAAATCAGTCATGAAATAAAAACCTTTGAAAGATGGCTATCAGCTTTGCAAATCTGAGTTTGCTTTTCACTCTTGCAAAGCACAGCAAACGCAGTCATCAGAAGCAATAGAGAGGACTTTTCAAAAAGGGATCACAAAAGCAAAAACAGACTTCTCAGAGGGAGGTGTTCTTTGATTTTTGTTGTTTGATTTCTAGTATGTATTACTCGCTAAGACAAAAGAAAACGAAACCAACCCAATTTAAATCAAACCAAATAATGTGAAAAACATGTCAGAGAGTTTAGAATGAGATCTTCCCTATTGTCAGGAACTTCAATTAAAACCCCAAATTATGGACAAGTGGTACTCAGTTCCTGAAATTCTAAGTTCAGAGTGCTGCCAGCAATCTGGCCAGCCATCTTACCAGAAGGCTTCCAGACAGGTTCAGGAGAGAGAGCCTTGTCACCTATACCCTTGCCATCACAGTAAAGACTTGAGGAATCCTGAATATGGGAAGTTTTTCTTCTCAACTCTTATACTTGGAACTGAATTTGGGTTGTTACTAATTCTTTTTCTTGTAAGCACAGGAGGAGTAAGGGTAAGAATTGCTCTGGAAGAGAGCTCCTATAAGACAGGGAGACAGGATGTTCACCTGACCTTCCGGATCTGCCTCTGTACCACTAAGGTTTTGAGAAGCTTAAAGAAATTGAGCAGAAATTGAGCAGAGATGTCATTTTTGGTAGACTTCCAGGTGTAGAAAAGGCCAGGACTTGCTGAGTTCCAGAGAGTTCTAGAAGTTGATCCCAATTGAAATGAGCAGTAGGTGGTAGAAATTTGGGGCTCAGGGGCTGAGTCCCAGGTATGTGTGTGATGCCTTCAGCTGGAGATGCAGTCCAGTCACCAGGGTGACTAGTGCCAGAAATAAGCTCTTCATCACTGTGGCCTGTTGGGACACTGCTGGTCTCCTCAAACTACCCTTATCTGCTTCCCAAAGTCAGAGGAGGAGTCTGGTCCTGTTCTACCCTCATCACAGCTGCAGCATTCATGAAGGAAAGGAGAAGAGCAGAATACTGAATTCTAGGATTAGGTATTGTTGCTATGGCTAGAGTTGTTGAAAGGATTAAGAAATAGGGATTTGGTAGTGGGAAATAGGTAAGCATTTAAAAGAAAACTATTGCAGGTTTGATTCCTTAATTCTCCTGTTATAGGAACTAGACTTTACATTTAGACTATCCTCTCAGGATCTGTAAAAAGCATCACCATCCCTGGTACTCTGTGAGTGAGCCATGTTAATGAGATTGAACTTGAAGGGAACTTACTCAGCAGCCCTCCTGCTTACTGGAGTTGAGACTTGAAAAGACGATGGTCCTAAAGAACTTATTTTATTTTTATTCATTTATTTTTACTCTTTAGAGAATTGAGCTTCATTCGAGTGTCACTTCAGGAGGACTATTCTCTGGAAATGATGGGATTCGCTTGTAATGAAATGCACTATACTGTGGAATCAGTCATAATGGAACTAGTCCTTGGTGTCATGGTTCTTCTTCCCTCCTGGACTAAGGCATTCAATGCTGCAATGGCTGAAAGTATTGTAGATGACAGCTCTCATCCAGGTCCCGCTCTAGGACTTGTCCAGTTCAGATGAAATCTGTGTCTTCAAGTTCATTCCTATTTCCTATGGACATCTAGCATCCAAGTTTCCATTTCAGGGGCAACCTACCCTTGTTTCAGGGAACTCTGTAAGGCTGTTTCAGTTCAGGGATCCTCATGGGAGAGACAGAGGCCCAGTTACTATGGCATCTTGCTTCAACTTTCTTCTCCTCTAAACCAGTGATCAATAATCACTCATTGGCAAATTCTGGTTTGACCTATGAGCTAAGAGAGAGTTTTCTATTTTTACACGATTAAAAAAAAGGAGTTTGTATCAAATAAAAATTCCACTCAATTTCAGTATCCATAAATGATATTTTTTGGAACATGGCCAAGCTCATTCATTTGTGTACGTTGTATGGTTGCTTTTGTGCTGCATTAGCAGTATTGAATAGTTGCTACAAAGGCCATATGACACAGGATAGGAATATATCCTGAGCTAGGCCAGTAACAGCCCAGCCCAGAACTTTGTTCTTGGAGCTTCTGGAATAGGAGACTCACTACTCTGGGGTTTACGCTTGAAAATGCTGTGGGCCAAAAACATTTGTTGAAAGAATTTATAGAAAAACTTCATCAAATCTTGTTTTGAACCAGTTCGTGTCTGTTATGTTTGAATATAAGGGATCTCTTCAAAGCTCCTCTGTTAATGAAGGAATATTCAGAGTTGAAATGATTAAATTATGAGAGCTGTAACCACCCAGTTAGTCTATCCTACGTTGAATGGACCAACTGGATGGTAACTGCAGGAAGTTGGGGTGTGGCCAGAGGAGGTGGGTCACTGGGGGCGTGTCCTGGAAGCTCATCTTCCCTGGGGTCCCTTCTTCATCATTCACTCACTCTTTGGCTCCTGACCACAGGAGGACCACTATGACCTCCCACCATGAGGTTCTGCCTCACTTTGAGCCCACAGCTTTGGAGTCCACCGACCAAGAACTGAACCTCAGAGACCATGAACCCAAATAAGCTTTTACTCCTCTAAGTTTTCCTTGTCAGCTATTTTGGCCACAGTGACAAAAAACTAGCACAGCTAGCTTAACAACAAGTATCATACTTGGTTATAAAATTTCCCCAAGAGAGAATATTACATTATATAATATTGGATATCTCATCACAAAGAGTATTGGATAGTGATTTTCTTACTTCTGTTAGCTACATGGAGCCTGTTTAATAATACTAAAGCAATACCTAGTGTGTAATTACTAATATATGATTGAAGTGTATCTTAGGGCCTGATCAACCCATCATTTATTTTCCCTTAGGTAATTCATGCTGATTTTTCTCTAGGGCCTCTCCACTTCTGATTCATGTAAACCCACCCCCCACACATTGGGTGGGCACAGACCTTGGCTGGCCCATGTAAGCACCCCATCCCTCCACATGCTCAGAACACAGGATAGGCGTATAACCCCAGCTAGGCCAGTAAGAGCCCAGCCCAGAACTTTGTTCTTGGAGCTTCTGGAACAGGAGACTCACTACTCGGTGGGGTCTAAGCTTGAAAATGCTGTGGGCCACCATGACAAGGGACTGCCACAAGCTGAAGAAACAGAGTCATACCCTAATGGGGTTTTTCAACTCCCTTCTCAGCTGTGATTTGTCAACCAAATCCTTGCTTTCCCTCAGTCAGTTTCAATGGGCTTTGGCACACAGCCGACAGCCCTCTCCAACAAGGAGATTTACTTCTGCCCCAGGGTTTTCACCCATAAGGCTCCTTGATCCCCTCAACACTTCCCATCTGAGGACACTGAGGCTCAGGGTGAAGTAACCTGCTAGGAATGATGAATCACTGGGAGCCCTCCTCATCTCACTCTAAATCCATCTCTGTTCTTTCTGATATGCAACGTAGGTGACTGCTCATTTTTCAGTGGCATGTTACAAAACAACAGAGAAAATGCTCCCTATGAGGAGTTTTAATCCAAAAGGAAAAAAGAGATCTCTCTGACAATGTGTTAGGATGAGACCCATTAACCCAGTAATTTCAGTGCAAATGCAAACATTATTTTAAGAAGAGGGTTCAAAAGATTTCAAAGATAACGAGAAAACAAAGAAAAGGACAATTTGAAGATTCCATACAAAACGTGCTAGAAATATGTAGGTCTAACTTTCTTTGAAATTCCCCAAGTCTGGAAGTCAGGCAGAGGGTCCCTGGCTTGTGTATGTTCCATTTTGATTTCCTCTTGTTTCAGAAGTGGAACTGTTCCAGCAGCCACCAGTGGCCTGGGGTTCCTTTCTCCTAGTGAAAACAAATCCAACCACCATAGCGACTTTGTTATTTTTCAAAACTAAAATAGAGGTATTGATTTTCCTGATCTAAATAATGCATGTTGATGGCAAAACAAGAGAAGGAACAGAAGTTCAAAGAAGGAACTAAACACTGCTTAACATCTTTTCTGGCCAAGGGCAACCACTCTTGGTGTGGGGATGACTCTTTTCAGACATCAGAAACCCCTGGTTCCCTGTTTCTGCTGAGGGAAGAGCATCCATCTTGCTGACGTAGGTTGTAGTCTTTCTCACCTGTGAACTCCAGCCCACCCAAAACCCTGTGTGGGCCTTTTCTTTCCTTTCCCTGTGTGCCTTTGAGATAAAACATGGGCCCCACCCCTTCATGTGTGTGTAAGCATGTGCTTCTGGGATATTTTCTTCTACTTCCCTGCTTTCTGGTGATGGGAGTCCTTGAGGTACAGGGTTTTTGTCCTCTGTGCTTATTCATACAATCCTTGGTGACCTCTGTACTTCCCCTGTCTTTGGATACAAGGATCCTCTTTAAACATCAAAACGTCTTATTGATCCTCATATGGTTAAATGTCCTTGTCAGTAAACACTGATTGAGAAAGTACTATGAATCTGCTAATGAGTTTTAAAATTATTCTAAGAATTAATCAAAATTATATCTACATGTATTAGAACTGGTAGGACAATGTGGAAGGCTATAATTTATTCAGTCTATGAAATATATGATAGCTCGATAATACTAATGCACCTATTCAATAAAATAGATAGTGTTTTACATGTAAAACTCATTATTCAGGCTGCATATTTTATTGGATTTAAATAAGAACCAAAATGATGATGCTTGTGTGACATGGATTTGAATACTCTAGTCACTAATTCTCAGATTTCTGAATAAGTCCATCATCCCGAGTTTGGGAATTACTATGCTGAAGGAATCTTTTGGGAAAAAACCTCAACTCCTCCCTTCCACTTGTGATAATTAGATGAGATTGGGGGAAAGAGGCTATAGAAGTACTATTTAAAAGCTAAGTCATCAACATAAGTTTAGAAGGCTAAAATGTTATGAAGTTCTTTAGGTATTGCCAACTTTTCTTTCTACACACAGAAGAGGAAATTATTCATTTTCCTTTTTTGATTACATATGTGACATGTTTCTCCCCAACACAACAATGCTACTTGGATAAGTCCATATAAATTTTGAATATCATTTTGTAATAAAAAGTAAAAAGTAGTAGATTAGATTCTAAACCAGATACACTACTGTTTTTGTGAAAAGTCATCCTTTGACAGAGCCAGGCTACCCTTTGTGTGTTATCCAGCTCAGTCACTGCCATCTTTGAGGTCAAGGCCATGTTGTCCTGGTTTAGGGCTTCAACTTCCTAAATTCTTGCCCCTGAATCAACTCATTGTGTGAATCTTATAAAGTAGTTTATATTCAAGTTGTAATAATTTTATTGAATAGCTTAAAACTTAACACACTACAAATATTATTAAACGGCTCATTGTATTCTAACCCAGGCCTTCAACCACAAGCTATGGAAACCTTCTTAACCACTCTCTGGGTGTATGCCTCAAGCAATTCGCATGGAGCCCAGATCAATATAAAGATGGATATAAAATGTTATAGATCAGGGTAAAAACTTTAGTTTGGAGGCTCTAAATTTTAGAGATATATTCTCAACTATTCACAGACAAAATGAAATTATGCCTTGGATTTATTTAAAATCAATGGTAAGGGAGTAATGATGGAGGAGGCCCTTGGGTAAATGTATAAATGGAGTTAAGATTGGCATGAGCTGAGAATGGTTGAAGCTGGGTAGTGTGAGCTCATCATTACAAATGCTTTACTTCTGAATAGGTTTGATAATTTCTGTGATAAAAAGTTTAAAAACTTTTGTGATTATTACTTGTATTAGTTAGCTTTGCATCACTATAACCGAAGTTATAGTGACATAAGTTACTTATGAAGTAAAGAGAGTTTTATTTTAGCTAACAGTTCTAGGGGCTTAAGTCCAAGATCAGGCACCTCAATCAGTTTGGGCCTCTGGGAAGAGTGGCACAGTATGGTGTGAGCATATTCCAGAGATCACAACATAAGCCAGGAAGCAGAGAGAGAAAGAGAGAATGGAACTAAAGTCTTATAATACCCTTTGAGGGTGTACTCCATGTGACCTAGCCATCTCCCATAAGGCCCCATCTCTTAACTTATTTAACTTAAAAGTAAAAAAAAAAAAAAAAAAAAAAAACTATTGGCTGTTCCACAGCACCTCCCAATACAACCATCCTAGAGAAGAAGATTTTACATGTGGATCTTTAGGAGACACTCATTTAAATGACACTATTACCCCAAGTATCTATGCACACTAAACTAAAATAATGCACTAGAAATAAGACAAAAATAAATAAAACATTATTTAATTTAATTTAGTAAATAAAACAGTAGAAATAAAACAAAATCATTGGTGAGGCAAAAAGTACTTCAAAATCTCGTTTGACTTAACAGGCCTGCCCCATCCCTGGCAACCAGTTTCAATGAGTCCTTGGGACAGAGAACTGATCTGCTCTGTCCCTTCTCCCTTCTGCATTCCTATATCTGCTAATGGGACAGGGAAAAGAATAGGGGAAAGGGTTACATCCTGTCTCAGGTGCTTCAGCATCAGAGTCTGCCTCTCTGCCTGACCCTGTAATGCTGCCCTTGGAGTGGCAGTTACCTGACTGCTGCTCTTCATGGGCACAGGCATCCACTGCTGGGGACCTTGCTGCAGGCACATGCTTTCCACACATTTTCTTTGCACTGTGCTAGGTGGTTAATCCAGTGTATCCACAGGCACCCGAGGGTCCTTGTCAGGCCATCTGTGGGTGCAGGTGTCCGTCACCAACCCTCTTTCTTCTGTCTCCCTCTTTTATTTCCCTGCTTCAAACAGTAGCCATGGACAGAACAGCAAGTCCACAGCACAACGGAGAACCAGCCTGCTCAGAACAAAAGTCCCGTGCACTTTCCCTCTTTGTAACACTGTTCTTGGCCTATTAGCATTGCTGTTAGTGCTCAGGGGTGTCCATCCCTGAACTACCTTATGAAAAAGGGAAAGAAAAGCCACCCACCCTCCACCAGGCTGACTCTCAGTTAACCCTGGGAGCACTGCCCCTTTTTTGTTTTTTTAATTGTTTGGTACCTGGGATTGAACACAGGGTCCCTTAACCATTGAGCCATATCCCAGCCACACCCCACCCCCCTTTTCAATATAATTTTATTTAGAGACAGGATCTCACTTAGGACCTTGCTAAGTTGCTGAGGCTGGCTTTGAACTTGTGATCCTCCTGCTTCAGCCTCCTGAGCTGCTGGATTACAGGCATGCACCCCTGTGTCTGGCTTCCCCTTTCTTATAAATTCTCTATGGTGCCCAGAACCCCTTGTGTGTGGTGGTAGTGGCAGGGGGCTGTGATGACTTCAGTCACAGAGCTTACCCTGCATCTGGAAGGCTTTGGAACTCTAAGTCTTGGAGCCTCTTTCTTATTGCTTTTGTTTCTAGTCCTGTACCCACATGAAATTTTCTCTCAGATTCCCCTTCTACTAGTCCCAGAGTGTTCTTGGTAAAAATGTTGGAATAGGAGGTAAATTCCTGGACAGGGTTCTCTGTCTTTGAGCTGCTCTCGCCTCTTCCTGTGGTTTTGTTTTTGTGTCTCCCTTTCACAGCTCCGGTTTGTTACAAGTCTTGGGACTCTTGCTCTGCCCTGAGCCTAAAATGACCCCATGTCCCTGGAGTTCACTTGCATCAGTAACAATGAGTCTATGTGTTGCATTCAACTATATCTTGGGCAGGGGATGAAGTCTTTGTCTCAACATGCATGCCTCCAAATTGTTCAATGCCCTCACTTCTTCAGAATGTTGTCCAAGGATGAAATGTTGGTAAGGTGTTTGCACTGGGAATAGCTGGACCAAGTCCCTTTTCTGTGTTTCTTGATGTCTCTGATATTGATGTTTACATTTTCTCTCACTTTAAAAACCCTCCCTTCTCCATCTTCTGATCTCTTATCAGCAGCTCCTCCTTCTTGCTGGAAGACTAGTTTTTATAGTCAGTGGAAGCAAATATGCATCTCAGAATGCATGCATCTGGAGATCCCACCCTCAGGAGCTGCTTCTTCACATTTGTGTTCTGTTTCCCGACAGAATGGCAAACACGAGAGTGGAAGGGAAATACATAGTAAAATAGAGGCAAAACTTTGGCATTTACTTTCCTTGGTAGAACTGTGAGCTAATTCATGCTCAACTGATAATGTTTGGGATTTAATACATCTTTTTCTTTGGAGGGGGGAGGTACTGGGGATTGAACTCAAAGGCACTTGGCCACTCTGCCACATCCCCAGCCCTATTTTGTATTTTATTTAGAGACAGGGTCTCACTGGGTTGCTTAGTACCTCAACACTGCTGAGACTGGCTTTGAATTCGTGATCCTCCTGTTTCAGCCTCCGGAGCCGCTCGGATTACAGATGTGTACCATGATGCCCAGCAATACAGTATTCTGAATATGGGTCCAGGAGGGTTGTCAACTTGGGGTATGGGAGGAAATCCTGAAGCTGGTTATGAGAAATGGGTCAGTCGACATGAGTATGACAGAAACAGAAAGATGCCGACCAACATGGCATAAAGATATAGCCATGGATTTGGGAGTTTGGATGCTGTTTGTGTCATGCAGTAGTGTTTATCAAGTACCGAATACATCTGCGAACCTGTTTCCTTTTCTGTGAAAGGAACTGGTACCTTTCTCCCAAGGTTGCCATGGGGATTAATTGAGATAATATATGTCAAAGGGCCTTCGAGACTGTAATGTTCCTCTGTGAATGGGAATTATAAAAACACCCTTGGGGCCCCTGAGAACATAAGGTATTATTATCACGAAGCTGGTTCTGCTTAGCTTAACAAAGAGAAGTTTTGAAAGTTACCAAGATGTGTAATTTATAGGTTGCCTTCCGTGGCTTTGGTCCAACCGTTTCATACTTTTCCGAGCTTAGACTGCACTTCTGTGGACTTCAAAGAGGCATCTATGCACAGAAGAGGCATGTGGCTTGGGGAGAAGAGTCAGTAAGCTTTTGATCTATTATCTCCTCCATGTGCCAGCCTTCTCTTCCCTCACAGAGATGTGATGGGCTGGCTCTTCTCCTATGACCATCCTAAGGCAGGCCAGGACTCTTCCTGGGAGAATGTCAGGAAGCTGGATTCCACTTGGTGCATGCTTTTGACAAACCATGCTTCTCTTACCTGGGTCAGGCATCTGGACCCTTTGTCTCCCTATTTATAATCACCTGGCAGCAGTACTTTAGATGATAGGTTATATAGACACCCCTCATCTTATTAGACTGGAATCCCAGAATTGTATGCAAGGTTATTCTTGATCTATGATTTGCACGTGAGTGGAAGGACAAACACACATAGTACCTCTCTTCTTCATATTTTTTTTTTTTATGAAGCAGTAGCACAACTACATCAGAGGTAGGCAATAGTGGACTTTAGAAAAATATCTACTACTTGGACTGAATCTTAAAGTAATATTGCTCTGGCCACTCACCAAGCTGTCAAAGGAATAATATTCTCTCCATGATGTGCGATGACTACGCATTTCACAGTGGATATTTATTCATTTCACAAATACCTTGAAAACTTCCACCATGTGGCCACCTTGGGATAAGTGCTGAGAATTTAATTGTGACTAAGATCAAGAGAGATTAGCCACAAACTACCAGGAGAAGACAGATCATAAATAATTATGCAAATACTTATTAATTACAATGGGCTAGGGATAGAGTTGCCAGGGGAGATAGAGGGTACCCAGTTTAATATGAATTTCAGATAAATATTTGCAACTCATTTATACTAAAAAGTTACTTATTGTTTGTCTGAAATTCAAATAGAAGCAGATAGCCTATATTTTAAGTGGCTAAGTGTGGCAATTCGAGCTACAAAGCGGGTGTAGACAGGTGTAAGAACTTGTTTACAGTAATTCTTAACCCTGTCTGATGGTCATGGTGAAGTGGATGACTCAGGGGTGAGGAATAAAAGAAGTGGAAGACCCATTATCAGGTAAGTATATTTCAAAGACAGCAGTCACCCTCACACACAGCTAAAGAAAGAACAAGTTTCATCCAGTAAGCAGTCCTAGGTGGGAAGGGGACTTTTAAAATTTAATATTGCTCCACAGGGTGATTTATAGACTGCACCATGGAAAGCCTTTACTGGAAGTTTCCATTCGTAGATACAGAGCTTAAAGCAGGTGTAGGACTAGGTTCCAAGAAAGTCAGGAAGCACCCTCCCCGACCAATTACTGCAAATCCTCTGCTCACAAAGGAGTCCTTGAGTACTTGAGAAAAAAGAAATGCAGGTGGAATCATACCATTTTCTCTGGGCAAGACCAATAATAATAATAATAATAATAAAGTCCTGGCAGCTTTAGCTTCTGCATAAATAAGAATGTCTGTTTCATGGTGCATTTATTCTTCAGTCTGGAGTCTAGGAGAGGGTGCCCCCTGAGGGCAAAGGCCTTGGGAGATAGAGCTGAGGGACAATCTGAAACACAGAGGAGGCTCTTGGCAGAGGTTTGCTTGGGGTCTTCTGTGTGATTCCTAGCTCCAGCCCATTCTGCCTCCAAAGGCCTGGAACATACCTTCCACCTTTCCCTCCACTTTTGTCTTTCTCCACAAAATCCTTTCCAACTCACTGTCTGCTTTTGTATCTTTCTCTTGCTTCTTTGACTTCCATCAAATCCAAAGAAAACCCAAGCAGTCTCTGCTTATTAAATAAAGAAAGCAAGATGACTTGTTGTTCTAAGCCTTAATAAAAAGAATTGAACGTTCAAACAGCCAAATCTAAAAATGAAATTATCCGGTAAATATTTAAGTGTGGGCTTTTGTTATTAGTTATTCTGCAATCCTTCCCTTTTTGAGTTGTCCTCAATAGGAAAAAATGTTTCTTTTTTTCCTATTATAGATAGTCCATAGAGGAAGGTCTTTCAGAATGTATTACAAAAGTTTGACCTGAACCTGCCTACCTTCCTTTCTTTCCCCTTTCTCTTCCTTTCAATAATTTTAAGAATGTGAAGGGGTCTTGAAACTAAAATGTTTGAGATTTGCTGCGGTGACAAATAGCTCTAACTGCTAATAGGGATGAGGGGTGCAAGGATGGGGAGTAGATAAAATCACTCCACCTTGGGGACCCCTGAAACTGGTGATTCTTCTTGAGTCATCTCTCAATGTGACTCCAAGGGCAGGAAGTACTTCTGGTGACAAGTGCTTGCCTGCCCAGTGGGTCCTGATGGTAGAACATGTTCATATTCTTTCCAGGGGAAGGATGGGTAGGTATTGTTTATTTTTTTTCTTGCTTTGGGGCAGTTCCAGATTATGTTTCAAGAAACTTGACTCTTTTCAGTTTGTTCTTAGGTAAAAGAAGATGTAGCTTGGCACATTTTTGGAGGTCTTGTCAACAGATGTCAACACAGCCAAAACATATTTCCGGCTAAGCTTATTTTGCTGTGATAACTCATGGCTTTATTTAACTGGCAGCATAAAATAATTGTCCTTGAGGGCTCACCTCCAACTCTTGGGTTTTCAATAACCTGTGGGAAACTTGGTTGACAGAAACAGTATTTGGAGAGGACTGCCTTAGTAATTAGTTTCTCTAGATTTATAGTTTTCAACCTTGGCTATGTATTGGAATCACTTGGGATTTTAATGCCTGGGCTTTTAGCTGAGTTTTTCATTAGGATTTTCATGGGAATTCTGTCTGAATCAGCAGATCTAGAGTGCGACCTAGATATCTGTATTGCTAAGTATATCCATGGATGTTTTGATGGCAGAACCAGTGTGGAGATTACAAAAAAGAGAGTCTGTAAATGGATCACATACTAAAATGCCTAAGGGGGACAATAGTGAGGACTGTGGAAAATCCATTGTTCATCTACTGCCCAAAAGGGACAGCTGTTACTCAGTGCCAACTAACCATGGCCACATGAGTCCAATTTGCCAAATTTTACAAGTATTTAAGGAATGCTGAAAAAAAAATCAGGAATTTTACATACAGTTGTCCAATTTTTATGTGTGTTTAATTTAAACTTTCATTACTGTGGCCAAACCCAAAAAAAACAGAAAGAATTTTTTTAGGCCACATTTTTAGCCCCAGAGCAGCCTGTCTGCAGTCTCTGGAAAGTCTTCTTTTGGGTTGGAGCCAGCTTCCTGGAAAGCTATGCTTGGAACTGGCTCCCCATTTAATACATTTTATAGAATCATGGTATAATCTGTATTAGGAGGAATTATAAGAAAAGCCCCACCAAAATGAGTCTCTGTTCATTGTAAGGCTGTAGTGGGGACATCTCTTGTTACACTGCCCCCTGGTCTTTCTGTGAACTCTGGGGGGAGCTTTAAGTTCCTCAATTAAATATCTTAATTTCTCTTTGGGAGGATGGAGAACAAGTAGAAAGACAATGAATATTGGTGAAAAGTTTTGTCATACCAGAATGAAAATATTATTTGAGCTTTCCAGAGGAAAAGAGACATGAAACAATACCTCAGTATCCAGAAGAGTTTAAATCAGTCTATAGGATGTTCAAGATGAAACATAAGAATCTGTAATATATATGTATTTTCTCACTATCTATATTCATTAGCATCTGAGATAGTAATATGGATTTAACATGACATGGAGACTTAAAAGCCCATGTATAATAAAAAACTTAAAAACCACTACATTTTTTAATGCATCATATGATGAAAACTTAAATTTTTTAAATAGTTTTTTTTTTAAAGGAGAGAGAGAGAGAGAGAGAGAGAGAGAGAGAGAGAGAGAGAGAGAGAGAAACTTTTTTGTAGATGGACACAACCCAATGTCTTTTTATTTTATTTTATTTTTTTGTGGTGTTGAGAATCCAACCCGGATCCCGCCCATGCTAGGTGAGTGCTCTACCACGGAGCCACAATCACAGCCAAAACTTAAAATTTTTAATGATATTGCAAAATCATGCCCCCCAATTTTTGTCTTCAACTCTCAATTCCAAACAGAGCGTGAAGACACAGTGTCTGCAACACTGAATGGTATCAACCTTTCAAATTCAAGGTTTCACAGTACGATTGCTGATAAACTGCTTTGTTAACTTGAATATCCTTTTATAAGTTTGTTGGCTATTTCTATTTCATCTTAGATATTTCTTTTTCAGATACTTTCCAATGGGTTATTTTTGTATATTTTGTTCTTACTGAGTTAGATGTAGCTCTTTTATACTATGAAAGCAATATGTTATTGATATATGCTGTAAACACATCTATGTTGGGGGCATTTTTATTTTAATTTGATATAACAAAATATACAATAAACTTTTATTTCCATGTTTTCAAACCCAGTAACATTGCTTAAATTCTGAATATTTTGCTCAGGAAAGTCATCCTCAAAAAAATAGTAGTAAAAATAGTGTGTTAGTTGTGTTTTTTGTTTTTGTCTCTATGACAAAATACCTGACAAAATCTACTTGAAGTGGGAAAAATTTATTTTGGTTCAAAGTTTCAAAAATTTTCATTCATGGTCAGCTGGCTCCTAGCTCCTGGCTCTAATGATTCTGGGCTTGTAGTGAGGCAGAACATCATGGATGGGAGCATGTGGTGGAACAAAGCTGCTCAACTCATGGTGGCCATTAAGAAAGAGTGGAGTGGGGGGGGGTGAGGGCTTCAAAACAGAATAAACCCCTCAAACATATGCTTCCCTCTATTTTCTCCAAGTAGGCCTCAGTTCCTAATATTTTTCACACCTCTCAACAACTCCATCAGCTGGGGAAAAAGCATTTGGCCATAGGGTCTTTAGGGAACATTGAAGATACAAATAATAATAGATATATATCCTGTATTTAAAATAAATAAAAATCCGATTTATCTGAAAATCTTATTTATAAATACAAAATTACATGTTTATATTTAGTTTTTTTATCATTACTTTACTTTTTATTAGTGCTTTCTATATATATTAAAGTTGAAATTCCTTGTGGTATATTTATATATGCATATAAATAATTTTGTTAAATTCATTTCTCATTTCCTCCCTTTTCCTATCCCTTCTCCTTCCCCTTTGATCTCCTTCTTCTACTCCACTGATTTTCCCTATATCTTTATGACATTTGATCTGGTCACCCCGCCATCCCCACTTTCTTTCCCTCATTTTATTCTAGCTTCCATATTCTTCTTTATGGCTGAGTAAAACTCCATTATGTATATATGCCACATTTTATTAATCCATTAATCTATTGATAGGTATCTGGGCTGATTCCATAATTTGGCTGTTGTGAATTGTACTGCTATACATGTACATATATTGTATATATTATACTGCTGTATGTGGCTATGGCACTATGATAAGCTGATTTTATCTTTTTAAAAATTTTTTAATATTTATTTTTTAGTTGTACACAATACCTTTATTTTTTATATTTTGTAAGATGTTTAATATTCTCTCCTAACTTTATGATAAAATTAAAAACTTGATCAAATTCATACAACTGGTTAGTATGTAAATCAAGATTCAAAACTTGAACCCTTATCCTCTGAATTTGTTATTTTTCTGCAGTGGATTTTGTCTCAGTATGATCTCTGCATCTCATTCTCAAACACATGTGTGAAGAAGGGCAACTACTTGAAAAACTGTCATGCCTTATGACCACTTGCTGCCTTATAGATGCAATCAGAATGCCGCTTGAAGGAGGCTGCTCATCCTCTAGCCTTTCTCTGCTTGTCTGGTCTCCTCTCTTCGTTCTTATTGGTATTTTTTTAAACAATATAATTATTTATTTCAGTGACTATAGTTTCCAATCTCTGACATTATTGAATGAAGGCCCAAGATTCCCACAAAGTAGATTTGCTTTCTTTCTTGTGCTTAGTTTGAAGTTTCAGCATGATTTCAAATATATTAAGCAGAAGAAAATGAGGACCTGATATTGTGACTCCTATGAAATAAATCTGAAATGGGAGAGTCAGATGTTTTGACTATCCCAAAATGTCATGATTAAAAATATAAAAAATTTGAGTAATTCTTAACCTCTGTTTCTTTATAATATTCTCCTCTTCCTCTTCCTATTTCTTCTCCTCTTCCTTCTCCTTCATCATTATCATCAGCATCATTTAGAAGTGACTTTTTCATCCATGTTTTTAATTTTATGCCCCTGTAGACTTTCTTCTGCCAAAGGGTTTTAGTGCTAAGGCTTTTCTGTATTATTCTTTTTTTAAATTTTTATTGTTGGTTGTTCAAAATATTACATAGTTCTTGATATATCATATTTCACACTTTGATTCAAGTGGGTTATGAACTCCCATTTTTACCCCGTATACAGATTGCTGTATCACATCGGTTACACATCCATTGATTTACATATTGCCATACAAGTGTCTGTTGTATTCTGCTGTCTATCCTATCCTCTACTATCCCCCCTCCCCTCCCCTCCCCTCCCCTTTTCTCTCTCTACCCCCTCTACTGTAATTCATTTCTCCTCCTTGTATTTTTTCCCTTTCCCCTCACTTCCTCTTGTATGTAATTTTGTATACCCCTGAGGGTCTCCTTCCATTTCCATGCAATTTCCCTTCTCTTTCCCTTTCCCTCCCACCTCTCATCCCTGTTTAATGTTAATCGTCTTCTCATGCTCTTCATCCCTACTCTGTTCTTGGTTACTCTCCTTATATCAAAGAAGACATTTGGTATTTGTTTTTTAGGGATTGGCTAGCTTCACTTACCATAATCTGCTCTAATGCTATCCATTTCCCTGCAAATTCTATGATTTTGTCATTTTTTAATGCAGAGTAATACTCCATTGTGTATAAATGCCACATTTTTTTTATCCATTTATCTATTGAAGGGCATCTAGGTTGGTTCCACAGTCTTGCTATTGTGAATTGTGCTGCTATGAACATCGATGTAGCAGTCTCCCTGTAGTATGCTCTTTTTAGGTCTTTAGGGAATAGACCAAGAAGGGGAATAGCTGGGTCAAATGGTGGTTCCATTCCCAGCTTTCCAAGAAATCTCCATACTGCTTTCCAAATTGGACACACCAATTTGCAGTCCCACCAGCAATGTACAAGTGTACCCTTTTCCCCACATCCTTACCGCCACTTGTTGTTGTTTGACTTCCTAATGGTTGCCAATCTTACTGGAGTGAGATGGTATCCTAGGGAGGTTTTGATTTGCATTTCTCTGACTGCTAGAGATGGTGAGCATTTTTTCATGTACTTGTTGATTGATTGTTTGTCCTCCTCTGAGAAGTGTCTGTTCAGGTCCTTGGCCCATTTGTTGATTGGGTTATTTGTTATCTTATTGTCTACTTTTTTGAGTTCTTTGTATAATCTGGATATTAGGGCTCTATCTGAAGTGTGAGGAGTAAAGATTTGTTCCCATGATGTAGGCTCCCTATTTACCTCTCTTATTGTTTCTTTTGCTGAGAAAAAACTTTTTAGTTTGAGTAAGTCCCATTTGTTGATTCTAGTTATTAACTCTTGTGCTATGGGTGTCCTATTGAGGAATTTGGAGCCCAACCCCACAGTATATAGATCGGAGCCAACTTTTTCTTCTATCAGATGCAGAGTCTCTGATTTGATATCAAGCTCCTTGATCCATTTTGAGTTAACTTTTGTGCATGGCGAGAGAAAGGGATTCAGTTTCATTTTGTTGCATATGGATTTCCAGTTTTCCCAGCACCGTTTGTTGAAGATTCTATCCTTCCTCCATTGCATGCTTTTAGCCCCTTTATCAAATATAAGATAGTTGTAGTTTTGTGTATTGGTTTCTTTGTCCTCTATTCTGTACCATTGGTCCACCCGCCTGTTTTGGTACCAGTACCATGCTGTTTTTGTTACTATTGCTCTGTAGTATAGTTTGAAGTCTGGTATCGCTATACCGCCTGATTCACACTTCCTGCTTAGCATTGTTTTTGCTATTCTGGGTCTTTTATTTTTCCATATGAATTTCATGATTGCTTTCTCTATTTCTACAAGAAATGCTGTTGGGATTTTGATTGGCATTGCATTAAACCTATAGAGAACTTTTGGTAATATCGCCATTTTGATGATGTTAGTTCTGCCTATCTATGGACAGGGTATATTTTTCCATCTACTAAGATCTTTTTCTATTTCTCTCTTTAGGGTTCTGTAGTTTTCATTGTATAAGTCTTTCACCTGTTTTGTTAGGTTGATTCCCAAGTATTTTATTTTATTTTTTGAGGATATTGTGAATGGAGTGGTTGTCCTCATTTCCATTTCAGAGGATTTGTCGCTGATATACAGGAATGCCTTTGATTTATGCATGTTGATTTTATATCCTGCCACTTTGCTGAATTCATTTATTAGCTCTAATAGTTTCTTTGTAGACCCTTTTGGGTCTGCTAGGTATAGAATCATGTCATCTGAAAATACTGATCATTTGAGTTCTTCTTTTCCTATTTTTATGCCTTTAATTTCTTTCATCTGTCTAATTGCTCTGGCCAGTGCTTCGAGAACTATGTTGAACAGAAGTGGTGAGAGAGGGCATCCCTGTCTTGTTCCAGATTTTAGAGGGAATGCCTTCAGTTTTTCTCCATTCAGAATGATGCTAGCCTGGGGCTTAGCGTAGATTGCTTTTACAATGTTGAGGTATGTTCCTGTTATCCCTATTTTTTCAAGAGTTTTGAAAAAAAAGGTATACTGTACTTTGTCGAATGCTTTTTCCGCATCTATCGAGATGATCATATTGTTCTTATTTTTAAGTCTATTGATGTGGTGGATAACATTTATTGATTTCCGTATATTGAACCAGCCTTGCATCCCAGGGATGAATCCTACTTGATCATGGTGTACAATTTTTTTGATATGATTTTGTATCCGATTCGCCAGAATTTTATTGAGGATTTTTGTGTCTAGGTTCATTAGAGATATAGGTCTGTAGTTTTCTTTCTTTGAAGTGTCTTTGTCTGGTTTAGGAATCAGGGTGATGTTGGCCTCGTAGAATGAATTTGGAAGTTCTCCCTCTTTTTCTATTTCCTGAAATAGCTTGAAAAGTATTGGTATTAGTTCCTCTTTAAAGGTTTTGTAAAACTCTGCAGTATACCCATCCGGTCCTGGGCTTTTCTTAGTTGGTAATCTTTTGATGGTTTCTTCTATTTCCTCAATTGATATTGGTCTGTTTAGGTTGTCTATATCCTCCTGTCTCAATCTGGGCAGATCATATGACTTAAGAAATTTATCGATGCCTTCACTATCTTCTATTTTATTGGAGTATAAAGATTCAAAATAATTTCTGATTATCTTCTGTATTTCTGAAGTGTCTGTTGTGATATTGCCTTTTTCATCCCGTATGCTAGTAATTTGAGTTCTCTCTCTTTTTCTCTTCATTAGCATGGCTAAGGGTCTGTCAATTTTATTTATTTTTTCAAGAACCAACTTTTAGTTTTGTCAATTTTTTCAATTGTTTCTTTTGTTTTGATTTCATTAATTTCAGCTCTGATTTTAATTATTTCTTGCCTTCTACTTCTTTTGCTGTTGTTTTGCTCTTCTTTTTCTAGGATTTTGAGATGAAGTATGAGATCATTTTTTGTTGGTTTTTTCTTTTTTTAAGGAATGAACTCGAAGCAATGAATTTTCCTCTTAGAACTGCTTTCAATGTGTCCCATAGATTCCGATATGTTGTGTCTGTGTTTTCATTTATCTCTAAGAATTTTTTAATTTCCTCCTTGATGTCTTCTATAGCCCATTGATCATTTGGTAACCTGTTGTTCATTCTCCAAGTGATGCATGATTTTTCCTTACTTCTTTTATCGTTGATTTTCAGTTTCATTCCATTATGATCAGATAAGATGCATGGTATCATCTCTACTCCTTTATATTGTCTAAGAGTTGTCCTGTGACATAATATATGATCTATTTTTGAGTAGGATCCATGTGCTGCTGAGAAAAGAAGTGTAACTGCTTGATGTTGGGTGGTATATTCTATATATGTCAATTAAGTCTAGGTTGTTAATTGTGTTATTGAGTTCTATAGTTTCCTTATTCAACTTTTGTTTGGGAGATCTGTCCAGTGGTGAGAGAGGTGTGTTGAAGTCTCCCATGATTATTGTATGGTGGTCTATTAGAATCTTGAACTTGAGAAGAGTTTGTTTGATGAACATAGCTGCACCATTGTTTGGGGCATATATATTTATGATTGTTATGTCTTGTTGGTGTATGGTTCCCTTGAGCAGTATGTAGTGTCCCTCTTTATCCCTTTTGATTAACTTTGGCTTGAAATCTATTTTATTTGATATGAGTATGGACATTCCTGCTTGTTTCCGAAGTCCATATGAGTGATATGATTTTTCCCAACCTTTCACTTTCAGTCTATGTATGTCTTTTCCTATCAAATGCGTCTCCTGAAGGCAGAATATTGTTAGGTCTTGTTTTGTGATCCATTCTACTAGCCTTTGTCTCTTAATTGGTAAGTTTAAGCCATTAACTAATTAATTAGGGTTATTATTGAGATATGGGTTGTTCTTCCAGCCACATTTGTATATTTATGTTACTAAACATGGTTTGTTTTCCCCTTTGATTATTCCCTCCCTTTACTGTACTACCTCCCGCTGTTGGTTTTCATTGATATTTTCCATTTCCACTTCCTGTAATATTTTGCCGAGGATGTTTTGAAGAGATGGTTTTCTAGCTGCAAATTCTTTTAACTTTTGTTTATTGTGGAAGGTTTTAATTTCATCTTCCATCCTGAAGCTTAATTTCGCTGGATACACAATTCTTGGTTGGAACCCATTTTCTTTCAGTGTTTGACATATGTTATTCCAGGATCTTCTAGCTTTCAGAGTCTGTGTTGAAAGATCAGCTGTTATCCTGATTGGTTTACCCCTAAATGTAATCTGCTTCCTTTCTCTTGTACCTTTTAAAATTCTCTCCTTATTCTGTATATTGGGCATCTTCATTATAATGTGTCTAGGTGTGGATCTCTTATGATTTTGCACATTCAGCGTCCTGTAGGCTTCTAGGAATTGGGATTCTGTCTCATTCTTCAAGTCTGGGAAGTTTTCTCGTATTATTTCATTGAATAGATTGCTCATTCCTTTGGTTTGGACCTCTATACCTTCCTGTATCCCAATGACTCTTAAGTTTGGTCTCTTTATGTTATCCCATATTTCTTGGATGTTCTGCTCATGGTTTCTTAACAGTCTTGCTGAGCTGTCTATGTTCTTTTCAAGTTGAAATACTTTGTCTTCATTGTCTGATGTTCTATCTTCTAAGTGTTCTCCTCTGCTGGTAGTATTCTCAAATGAGTTTTTAAATTGGTTTATTGCTTCCTGTATTTCTAGGATTTCTGTTTGTTTGTTTTTTATAACTCTGTCTCCCTGTATAGTTGATCTTTTGCTTCTTGGATTTGTTTATGTAATTCATTGTGGAAGTGATCTTTCATTGTCTGATTTTGCTGTCTAATGTCTTCCTTGAGACTCCAGACTATCTGAAGCATGTATATCCTGAACTCTTTATCTGACATTCCATCTGTTGCAGCTATTACCTCTTCTAAAGTTGAGTTGACCTGCATTGCTTGTGGTCCTTTCTTTCCTTGTCTTTTCATACATCTCACATTTCTTTCTGCTTGGTGAAACTGTTGTGTTATTGAATTTTCCCCCTATATATTTATATTGCTCTTGTATCATTGAAAAGTCTCCCTTGCAGGGGTGGGCGGCAGCTGTGCTCCTCCTCCAATTGGGGTGATCTGTCTACCACGCTGACAGGCCGCTGGGCCTGTTTTGCCGGTCGGTCACAGGTCTGCCTACCTTGCAGGTGTGGGCGGGGGCTCTGCTCTGCCCTTACTCCAATTGGGGTGATGTGTCTACCACGCCTGTGGGCTGCTGGGCCTGTTCAGGGCGCGTGCGGCGGCTCTGCTCTGCCCCTACTCCATTTGGGGTGACATGACTGCCACGCTGGAGGGTCGCTGGGCCTTTCCTGGGCATGGGCCTACATTTAGTTTTTAAGTCCATTTAGAATTTATTGTTGTGTGTGGTTATGAGTAAATGATTTTTTTCCAATTTGATAATAAAAATCTAATACATTACTTATTGTTGAAATAGCTCTTTATTTTCCTCTTATTTGAATGAGTCCATCTTCATAATATATATATTTCTTTAGGTTGCTAATTTCATTTTTTTTTGGGGGGTGCATACCAAGGATTGAACTCAAGGGCATTCAACCACTAAGCCATATCCCCAGCCCTATTTTGTATTTTATTTAGAGACAGAGTCTCACTGAATTACTTAATGCCTTGCTTTTGCTGAGGCTGGCTTTGAACTTGCAATCCTCTTGTCTCAGCCCCCCAAGCTGCTGGAATTTTAGGCATATATTACCATGCCCTGTTATAATTTTTTACTATTATAAGAATACTGAACAGCCTTGTGCTTATCTTTTTTAAATTATGTGGAAATTTCTCATACAGATCTACAGCTAAAAATATGCAATTTTGAGTATTAAGTTGTATGTATTCTACCTTAAATGAACTCACCAGATTATTCTTCTAAGTGAATAAGGGTGTAGTTGTTACACCCAAGTAATAAAATAAACACTCATTTTTCCAAACTATTCCTAATACTTGATGTGTTCACATATTTTCATTTTGCCAGAACTAAGTTTGTGAAGTAGTGTGTCACTGTTGTAATGTACTTGTTTTTAATTTCATGTGAAATTGACAGTTGTTTTTTTCCCACTAATAAATAACTCTTCTAATTCTTTGAATATTTTCAGCTTTACTGAGGTATGAACTACACATATTTTATGATTCAATTTAATAGGTTTTGGCATATATACATACACCCATCAAATCAATCTAATAAGCATACACCCATAACTCCCGTACACATGTAAAAATTCATCACCACATATATGCTGTATGTCTCAATTTGTATAAAATTCTAGAAGATGAAAACAAGTCATTATGACAAAAACAGATCAGTAGTTGCTTGGGAAGGGCAGGGTTTGTGGGAGTGCTGAGAGGAGGGGGAGAGACCACAAAGGGGCACAGTGGATTATCTTTGTTCAGAATTTCTTGCTCATTTTGACTCTTTTCTCTTTCATATAAATTTTAGAACATTATTCAAATGTCAAAAAGCTATATTTTAGGAATTGTGATTGAAATCGCATTGTGTTTGTATGCCGTGAACATCTGAACAACATCAATTCACTCCATCCACTCATGTTCTTTGCTGTCTTTTGTCAATGTTTTATAATATTCTTCATTGAGGTCTTGAAAACAATTTTTAAAATATTTTTCTAGGTATTTAAACATTTTTGTTTCCATTATGAACAAGATTTTTTCTCTTTTACATTTTAATTGGTCATTTAAAAAATTACTGATGCATTATAATTATACATAATAGTGGGATTTATTGTGACATATTCATATATGCATGGATCATAAATTGATTTCTTTTATTCCTCCAGATCTCCTTTTTCCTCCCTTCCTACTTTCCCTCACCCCCTTCTGTATTCTACAGGTCTCTCTTCAAATTTTCAGAGGTCCCTTTTCTTTCCTTTTTTCTCTCTACCTTTCACATATGAGAAAAAACATAAGACCCCTGACTTTCTGTGTCTGCCTTTTCTCACTTAGCACGATGTTCTCTAGTTCCACCAATTTTCCTGTGAATGACACAATTTTGATCTTCTTCATGGCTGAATAAAACTCCATTGTGTGCAGAAAAAACATTTCCTTCATCCATCTATCTGTTGATGGGTACCTAGGTTGGTTCCATGATTTGGTTATTGTGTGTTGTGCTGCTATTAACATAGGTGTGCATGTGAAGCTACAGTATGCTGACTTTAATTCTTTTGGATAAATATGGAGGAGTGGCCTAGCTGGGTCATATGGTGGTTCTGTGCCTGCTCTATGAGCCTCTATACTGATTTCCATGCTGTTGTACTAATCTACAATCCCATCAAAAGTATATAGTTGGTTCTTCTCACTCCTGCTTATACCCATGACAACATTTATTAATTTTTGTATTCTTAGTGGTTGTCATAACTAGAGTGACATCAAACCTCAGTGTAGTTTTGATTTGCATTTCTCTGATTGATAAAGATATTAAACTTTTTTTTTCATGTATTTGCTGTCCATTTGTATTTCTTCTTTTGAGAAATGTATGTTTAGTAGATTAGTCCATTTATTGATTGGATTATCTATCTATCTATCAATCATCTATTGGTTTCTAAGGTTTTTATACATTCTGGATATTAACCTTGTGTCAGAAGAGTAGCTGGCAGAGTTTCTCCCATTCTGTAGGATCGTTTTTTCTCTTTCTTTGCTGTGTAGAAGCTTTTAATTTGATGCCACTCCACAAGGTCTTGGCAAATTGCTTAGGTTCTTGCTAAATTGCTGAGGCTGGCCTTGAACTTGTGATTCTCTTGCTTCAGCCTCCCAAGTTGCTGGAATTATAGACATGTGTCACTGTATGCAGCTTCAGATTTCATACAATTAATGTCTGCTTCTTATCATATTGACTAATACTTCTACTACTTCATTGAATAGTAAGCTTTTGGGAGATTCCTACATGGTGGCGGGCGCGGAGCGATCAAGCCTCTGACCTCTTCAGGTGCGCGGGCATAGGGAGTCGTAAACAATCTAAATTCTGTTTGCTCAGGATCACTAGGCAATGCTGAACTGACGTGTATCTGGGGCGAACAGTCTGGGCCTCTCAGAACACACACTGAGCCCGGATCGGCTAAATTCAAGCTCCCGTTCGCCTGCTTCCCGTAGACAAACAGCTGTGACTCAGCACTAATCCATCCGGCTGAAAGAACTGGTCAGCCCTTCTGATCCTACGGAGGTAAATGCCAACCGAGCCTTCATAGGTAGGGGCCACAGGTTTGAAACGGGGCTTGGGAGAGACAGTAAGGACCCACCCGTTGCATTGGTCACCCGGCAAAGGGAAACGATCTGTCGCCATTTGCAAGAGATACCACCATGGCAGAGAACTGACTTCACCAGACTGTGGCGGAGGAGATAACTTCATTGAAACCTGTGGCTACAGGTGTGTAATTCCCTAGCCTTCCCTCTCCACACATCCGGGAAACCTTAAGGGCCCCTCCCGGCTCTCCCGTAAGGGCCCCTCCCAGCTCTCCCATGAGCGCGATACCCAGACCTAGGGAATCAGATGTGGCGCGGGACCCGCGGCACGGAACTCCCGGCTACCGCTCCCACCAGTGCTGACAACTGAGGTCTCTTGCACCAGCTACCGGGGGCGTGGCTACCAGAGGGCAAGTAAAATTCGCTGAGGATTCTCAGCCCCAAGCTCTACAAACTTAGGGTCTCAGGGAATGGCAAACTGGGAGAGTGTGCCCAGTCGTTCATGAAAACAGGGCTCCCGGGAGCAGCAGACCTGGCGTATAGCCAGTATTGTGATGAGCGGCACCCGTGAGAGGGGCCTGGCTAGAGGAAAAGTGGGAAGTGACTAGACACAAGAGGAGGCCCTAGGCACTCAGGATTGGAGACTCGCCCAGTCTGGGAGGAAGAGCTGCTGCACAGTGATTGGTTCCCACGTATTGACAGGAGAAACTTGGCCTGGTGGGCACAGCACCACCTACTGGAAGAGAAGTTAATCAAACTCTAAGACTGCATTTATTAGTTTTTTTTTTTCTCTTTTTTTTTTTTGATTTGGGTTTTTTCTTTCATTTTCATTTTTCTTTCTTGTTGTTTTTAATTTTTTTTACAATTTTTTTTAAAAATTTTTTTCTTCTAATTTTAATTTATTATTATTATTTTTTAAATTTTTTTTCTTTTTTTCTTTCATATTTTTTTCTTCTTTTGTCTTTTCATTTCTTTTCAATTTTCTTATTCCCCCTTCCTTGAATTCTACTGGCTTACTCTCATTTTCTTTAGTGACTTCTTCCCTTCCCTTCTAATACCTTTCCTTCCAAACATCAAATAAATTTATAGGAGTAAACAGTAACTCAGCAGTCAAACAGAACAAGAAGTAACATGAGCAACTTGAAAAAGCAAGGAAGAAAAGGAGTACAAACAATGTAGGACAGCCTAAATATTCAGGAGGACCTAGAGTCATCAGAAAAATGGTCATATAAAGAACTCAAGGAACACCTTAGACAGATGGAATGGAACCTTAAAGAGGATACAAGACAGCAAATTCAAGCAGCGAAAAGAACACATTGAGAATGAATTACATAAACAGATAAAAGAAGAAGTTAAGCATCTTTATCAGGAGATAGAGATTATAAAAAATAATCAAATAATAATTCTAGAAATGAAGGAAACGATAAACCAAATTAAAAACTCAATTGTGAGTATCAGTAACAGAGTGGAGCAAGTAGAAGCCAGAACGTCAGATAATGAAGACAAAATATATGATCTTGAAAAGAGTCTAGCCAACTCAGAAAGGCTGGTAAAAAATCACGAGAAAAACATCCAAGAGTTATGGGATAACATAAAAAAACCAAACTTACGAGTCATCGGGATAGAAGAAGGTACAGAGATTCAAACCAAGGGAATGAGTAACCTGCTGAATGAAATAATTACAGAAAATTTTCCAGAAATAAAAAAGGAAACAGATATACAAATTGAAGATGCATACAGGACACCGAGTACACAAAATCACAGTAGACCAATGCCAAGACACATTGTTATGAAGATATCCAATATACAGAACAAAGAGAAAATATTAAAAGCTACAAGAGAAAGGAGACAGATTACATTCAGGTGTAAACCAATAAGGTTAACAACGGATTTTTCATCACAGACACTGAAAGCAAGAAGGTCATGGAACAATGTATTTCAAACACTGAAAGACAATGGATGCCAACCAAGAATTCTGTATCCAGCAAAATTAAGCTTCAGGTATGACAACGAAATAAAAATCTTTCATGATAAACAAAAGTTAAAAGAATTTGCAGCCAGAAAACCAGCATTGCAAAGCATTTTGAGCAAAACACTACACGAGGAAGAAATGAAAAACAATAACCAAAACCATCAGTGTGAAGTGTCTCGGTAAAGACAGAGGGCGAGGGGAAAGATAATCATGGAGAAACAAACTAAATTTTTTTAAAAAAGGATAAATAATCAAACATGACTGGAAGTACAAACCATATATCAATAGTAACTCTGAATGTTAATGGCTTAAACTCTCCAATAAAGCGACATAGGCTGGTATCATGGATTAATAAAAACAATATGCTGCCTCCAGAAGACACATCTGATTGGAAAAGACATACACAGGCTCAAGGTGAAAGGATGGGAAAAAATATACCACACACATGGTCCTCGTAAGCAAGCAGTGGTGGCCATCCTCATATCGAATAAAATCTACTTCAAGACTAAGTTAATCAAAAGGGATAAGGAAGGACATTATATGCTGTTAAAAGGAACCATTCGCCAACAAGACATAAGAATTATCAATATTTATGCACCAAATAATGGTGCTGCGACATTCATAAAACAAATTCTCCTCAAGTTCAAGAATCAAATAGGCCACAACACAATAATTATGGGTGATTCAACACACCTCTCTCAACATTGGACAGATCCTCCAAACAAAAGTTGAATAAAGAAACTATAGAACTCAATACCACAATCAATAACCTAGACTTAACTGACATATAAAGAATATATCAACCATCATCAAATGGATATACTTTTTTCTCAGCAGCACATGGATCCTTCTCAAAAATAGACCATATATTATGCCATAGGGCAACCCTCAGTAAATATAAAGGGGTGGAGATAATACCATGCATTTTATCTGATCATAATGGAATGAAACTGGAAATCAATGATAAAAGAAGGAAGGAAAAATCCTACATCACATGGAAAATGAACAATATGTTACTGAATGACCAATGGGTTACAGAAGACATAAAGGAGGAAATCAAAAAATTCTTAGAGATAAATGAAAATACAGACACAACATATCGGAATCTATGGGACACAATGAAAGCAGTTTTAAGAGGGAAATTCATCGCCTTGTGGTCATTCCTCAAAAAAAGAAAAAAACAACAAATACATGAGCTCACACTTCATCTCAAAGCCCTAGAAAAGGAAAAGCAAAACAACAGCAAATGTAGCAGAAGGCAAGAAATAATTAAAATCAGAGCGGAAATCAATGAAATTGAAACAAAAGAAACTATTGAAAAAATTAACAAAACTAAAAGTTGGTTCTTCGAAAAAATAAATAAGATCGACAGACCTTTAGCCATGCTAACGAAGAGAAGAAGAGAGAGAACTCAAATTACTAACATACGGGATGAAGAAGGCAAAATCACAACAGATGCTACAGAAATACAGAAGACAATTAGAAATTATTTTGAAAACCTATATTCCAATAAAATAGAAGATAGTGAAGACATCGATAAATTTCTTAAGTCATATGATTTGCCCAGACTGAGTCAGGAGGATACACACAATTTGAACAGACCAATATCAATGGATGAAATTGAAGAAGCCATCAAAAGACTACCAACCAAGAAAAGCCCAGGACCGGATGGGTATACAGCGGAGTTTTACAAAACCTTTAAAGAAGAATTAATACCAATACTTTTCAAGTTATTTCAGGAAATAGAAAAAGAGGGAGCTCTTCCAAATTCATTCTATGAGGCCAACATCACCCTGATTCCGAAACCAGACAAAGACACCTCAAAGAAAGAAAACTACAGACCAATATCTCTAATGAACCTAGATGCAAAAATCCTCAATAAAATTCTGGTGAATCAGATACAAAAACAAATCAAAAAAATTGTGCACGATGATCAAGTAGGATTCATCCCTGGGATGCAAGGATGGTTCAATATACAGAAATCAATAAATGTTATTCACCACATCAATAGACTTCAAGATAAGAATCATATGATAATCTCAATCGATGCAGAGAAAGCATTCGACAAAGTACAGCATCCCTTTATGGTCAAAACATTAGAAAAACTAGGGATAACAGGAACTTACCTTGACATTGTAAAAGCTATCTATGCTAAGCCTCAGGCTAGCATCATTCTTAATGGACAAAAGTTGAAGGCATTCCCTCTAAAATCTGGAACAAGACAGGGATGCCCTCTCTCACCACTTCTATTTAATTTAGTCCTTGAAATACTAGCCAGAGCTATTAGACAAAAGAAATTAAAGGCATAAAAATAGGAAAAGAAGAACTTAAAGTATCACTATTTGTGGACGACATGATTCTATACCTAGAAGACCCAAAAGGATGTATAAAGAAACTACTAGAACTAATAAATGAATTCAGCAAATTGGCAGAATATAAAATCAACACATATAAATCAAAGGCATTTCTATATATCAGCAACAAAACTTCTGAAATGGAAATGAGGAAAAACACTCCATTCACAATATCCTCAAAAAAAATAAAACACTTGGGAATCAACCTAACAAAAGAGGTGAAAGATTTATACAATGAAAACTACAGAACCCTAAAGAGAGAAGTAGAAGATGATCTTAGAAGATGGAAAAATATACCCTGTTCATGGATAGGCAGAGCTAACATTATCAAAATGGCGATATTACCAAAAGTTCTTTATAGGTTTAATGCAATGCCAATCAAAATCCCAACGGCATTTCTTGTAGAAATAGATAAAGCAGTCATGAAATTCATATGGAAAAATAAAAGACTCAGAATAGCAAAAGCAATTCTAAGCAGGAAGTGTGAATCAGGCGGTATAGCGATACCAGATTTCAAACTATATTACAGAGCAATAGTGACAAAACAGCATGGTACTGGTACCAAAACAGGCTGGTGGACCAATGGTATAGAATAGAGGACACAGAGACTAATCCACAAAGTTACAACTATCTTATATTTTATAAAGGGTCTAAAAGCATGCAATGGAGGAAGGATAGCATCTTCAACAAATGGTGTTGGGAAAACTGGAAATCCATATGCAACAAAATGAAACTGAATCCCTTTCTCTTGCCATGCACAAAAGTTAACTCAAAATGGATCAAGGAGCTTGATATCAAATCAGAGACTCTGCGTCTGACAGAAGAAAAAGTTGGCTCTGATCTACATGTTGTGGGGTCGGGCTCCAAATTCCTTAATAGGACACCCATAGCACAAGAGTTAATAACAAGAATCAACAAATGGGACTTACTCAAACTAAAAAGTTTTTTCTCAGCAAGAGAAACAATAAGAGAGGTAAATAGGGAGCCTACATCATGGGAACAAATCTTTACTCCTCACACTTCAGATAGAGCCCTAATATCCAGAGTATACAAAGAACTCAAAAAATTAGGCAATAAGATAACAAATAACCCAATCAACAAATGGGCCAAGGACCTGAACAGACACTTCTCAGAGGAGGCCATACAATCAATCATCAAGTACATGAAAAAATGCTCACCATTTCTAGCAGTCAGAGAAATGCAAATCAAAACCACCCTAAGATACCATGTCATTCCAGTAAGATTGGCAGCCACTATGAAGTCAAACAACAACAAGTGCTGGCGAGGATGTGGAGAAAAGGGTACACTTGTACATTGCTGGTGGGACTGCAAATTGGTGTGTCCAATTTGGAAAGCAGTATGGAGATTCCTGGGAAAGATGGGAATGGAACCACCATTTGACCCTGCTATTGCCCTTCTCGGACTATTCCCTGAAGACCTTAAAAGAGCATGCTACAGGGATACTGCCACATCGATGTTCACAGCAGCACAATTCACAATAGCTAGACTGTGGAACCAACCCAGATGCCCTTCAATAGATGAATGGATAAAAAAAATGTGGCATTTATACACCATGGAATATTACACAGCACTAAAAAATGACAAAATCATGGAATTTGCAGGGAAATGGATGGCACTAGGGCAGATTATGGTTAGTGAAGCTAGCCAATCCCTAAAAAAACAAATACTAAATGTCTTCTTTGATATAATGAGAGCAACTATGAACAGAGTAGGGAGGAAGAGCAGGAAGAAAAGATTAACTTTAAACAGAGACATGAGATGGGAAGGAAAGAGAGAGAAAAGGGAAATTGCATGGAAATGAAGGGAGACCCTCATTGCTATACAAAATACATATAAGAGGTTGTGAGGGGAATGGGAAAATAAACAAGGAGAGAAATGATTTACAGTAGATGGGGTAGAGAGAGAAGATGGGAGGGGAGGGGAGGGGGGATAGTAGGGGATAGGAAAGGTAGCAGAATACAACAATTACTAATAGGGCATTATGTAAAATTGTGGATGTGTAACCGACGTGATTCTGCAATCTGCATTTGGGGTAAAATTGGGGGTTCATAACCCACTTCAATCTAATGTATGAAATATGATATGTCAAGAGCTTTGTAATGTTGTGAACAACCAATAAAAAAAAAGAATAGTAAGCTTTTCTCAGTTTGGGAAAAATGTTATCAATAGTCACTAAAATTGTATGTAAACTAGTACTAGATCAGACTCAGTTCAAGTTTGCCTTCACTTTAATTGCCAATCAAACCATAAAATAAGCACTCTAAGGAGAAAAGTAACCCCACTGGTTGGACATAGATTCCCAATAACTCATTATCAGAAATCTATGCCTAAATTCATGGTTAATTCAGCCATAAGGAGTAAAAAAATTCACATGTCAAAGGAACTTTGTCATGAATTCAGTGTTTTTAATATGGTTAATAATCTTTTCAGATAGTTGTGGATATTCTTCTTTGATATAATACCAAAACTCAACAAGAGATAATTTCGTAAATGTTAGTTGTAATGTGGGATATGTTCCTTTTATCCACAAAATTCTTTGTTCTCTGTTACATTAAAATCCATTCTGGGGCTGGGGATGTGGCTCAAGAGGTAGTGCGCTCTCCTGGCATGCGCGGGGTGCTGGGTTCGATCCTCAACATAGAAATGAATGAAGATGTTTTTTCCACCTAAAACAAAAAGATAAATATTAAAAAATCCATTCTGTTTATCTTACAATTTGGATGAATCTTTTGACCATGTATGATTTTATAGATTACATATTGGTCATTTGGACAATATTGGTTCACTGAGCTTTACAGATCTCAACAGGTTTTGTCCACTTCATTGAACTACATTAAAAAAAAATTAAAAACATGTTTGTTAAAAATTCCCTGCTTGCATCAGACAAGTCTTGAATTTTGTACAGTCTCCAAACGTGGAGGGTACAAGTTTTCCCAAATTTTATTTTTTGTTTGAAAATCTCAATGTAATCATCAGGGAGAAATACTGTCTGTTATTTTTCTTGAAATGAAAAGCTTGCCTCATTTAATTTCAAGAAAATGTCTGAAAAATGCCCAAGTCTGGATAATTAATTAATTTTTGAGTTGTTCTTTCAAGTAAAAATAATGTTTTATGGAAAATGTGATCAGTTGAGTTCCCAGCTGTGACCATCTCACAAGTGTTTTTCCTTGAGACAATCTTCTACTTCCACGGCACCAGAAGTTCTTCAAACGTACTTCACAAAGAATACTAAAAAGACGGATTTTCTGGGGTTGAGGCCGATGAAATGAAACTTGTCTGCCGCCTCATCAAGGTAGTTCCTATGTGAACCTGGCATTTATTTCATTGTGAGCCTCTGGAGGTCAAGTGACTACAGGTCTGTGCTGTTGCCTTGATGGTAGTGTCATTGCCTGTACATGACCAGAGCAAAATATCAATCAGCAAAAGGAGCGATTAGGGGGTCTCAGTGGAAAAGCACTTGCCTAATAAGTGTGAGAACCTGGGTTCGATCTCCAGCACCACAAGACAAACACACAAAAAAGAACAAATTACTTCTTAATATGAAAATAATCTTGACCTCTTAGCGCCCTGAAAAATTCTTGGGGGATCCCTAGGGACCTGTGGGCTATATTTTGAGAACCATTGATATAAAATACTGTCGGCTTCCCCTATCCTTTCTCATGCTGTCTGAAAACCCAGCGATAAAAACAAACCAAAACTATGAAAAAGCCCAATTTGAGATGCAGGATCGAATTATATTGTCCTCCAAAGTTTCTAACATCAGGTCTGATGTTAGAAACAGAAGTCTCTGCTCTATTCCTCACTGTGGCCAGAGGTCTGCATCTCTCAGAAACACAAATCTGATATCAGTTTCCTGCCTAAACTCTTCCTGAATTTTCTATGCACTGAGGGCAAAATTAAGACCCTTTGTACGGCTTGTAAGGTGTTTCACGGGGCTCCTGAGCATCCTCCAAATGCTCTTGCTTCCTTCCCTAGAAGTCTCTTCCCTTGAAGTTTGTGCTCCATAACTGATTTCCTTTTGCTGGAATGATTCTTATTTTGATGGTTTCTCAGGAACCCTAAGCCTCCAGTGGCTTCAGGGTTATGACTGTGGCACATTTTGCAATGATTAGTGCTTTCAATTTTCATCATCCATTTCCTTCTCTACTTGTATACGTTTGTGAAGGCAGTGATCATGCGTCTTGCTGGTTGCTATGTTCCCACTGTCTGTCAAGATGCCTGGCCTGGAGAGAACCCTGGTTTCTCCCACTGCTTCCTGGATGAGGAAGTTAGCAGAGGGGCTAAGATGGGAGCAGGAATGCACTCTACATCATTCAGATTCTATAATTTTATAAATATTTATCATAATTGCACCATTGTGATTTTCTTTTTTTTAAGAATTTATTTTTTCTTCTTAGATCCCCATGACAGTAGAGTATATTTTGACACATTTATACAAACATAGAGTATATCTTATTCTAATTAGGATCCCAGTCTTGTGGATGTACACAATGGTGAGATTCACTGTGGTAATGTTCATATATGTACATAGGAAATTTGCATCAGATTCATTTCATTGTCTTTCCTATTCCTGTTCTTGAAACCCTTCCCTTCGTTCTCCTTTATCTAAACTGAACTTCTGTTTTCCACCCATCTTGTTGTGTGTTAGCATTCACATGTCAGAGAGACCATTTGACCTTTGGTTTTTGGGGATTGGCTTATTTCACTTAGCATGATAGTCTTCAGATTCAACAATTGGCAAATCCTATAGTAATGCAGCTACATCAATGTACAGCAGCCCAATTCATAATAGCTGAGCTATGTGGGCACCCAGGTGCCCTTCTACAGATGAATGGATAAAGAAATTGTAGAATTTATACACAATGGAATATTGCTCAGCCATAAAAATGAATAACTTTATGATCATTGAGACTCATGTCAGGCCTAAAAGGACTCTCAGTGACCAAGAGCTTAAAACATTCTCCTTTGTTTTCTTCATAGACAAGACCATTAAGGGCATACAGTTCCCTAGTGGCAGAGCCAAGAAACTCATCTTTACTTGTCCTTCTGGATGCTTCCTAGAATGACCAGACCAAACCACAAGTCTCCAATTTTGTCAAAAACATGCTCTATGACTTTTAAAAATCAAGCTCATCCATCTGTCAGGATTATTCATGATTATTTTTAGATTAGAATTCAGCAAAAATATTTTTGTTGGAAATCTGGGAGGAAAAAGTCACACATATAGGAAGGCTTTCCACCCTCATGCTGGGGATCAAATAAAGGGCTTTTAATAACTTGATAATTTCATCTCTTAGAGATTGTGCAAATGAGCATGAGTCAAGATAAACTTTGAATTTTTAGCTTTGTTTTTAAATAGCTTCTTCTTGAGATCGTTAAAGGAAAAAAAGCTGCATCAATTTTTTAAAAAATTCTACTTTCCTCCCGTGAGTTCTGAAATTCTTTGCATTCTCAATAGCTGGAAACAGTAATTTTCACCATCGTCATCATAATTAAACATAATATGATAATGGCTAAGATTATGAATCACCATCTTAATGAATGGTTATTATATTGCTCATTATTATGGCAGTTGCTATGAATATTATTTGGGATTATAGACCATCCAGAAATGGTAAGCTCTTTCCTAAGATGATTATTATAAATGATGACAAGGATGCCAATAACAATATAACAACAATCTTCTTCTTTTGGGGGCCCCCATAACTACTTTACAGGCGAGGCTTTAAAAACTCACCTAGTATTTCTTGTACAGAGGCAAGATAATAAATGATGAATAAGAGTGTAATGAATCTCTTACTTAAGAACTTTGTATAACAAAGCAAACAGCTAGAAAATTTTAAAACAAAAATGTTAATCTATCAAATATATCTATTTATGAACTACTCTGTGCAGGTCAGAAATGTTGAATTTCTGATTTCTTATAGTCATAGGGTGAAAAGCACAAAACCAAACCAAATCCCAACAACCTGCAAAAGAGGCTGGAACGTGATTGGTGATGTGGGATGCCCTTTGTAGCCTCCATTGAGAAAACAGCAATTACATGTAGAAAATCAGGCTCACCCAGGCTCGGTGGCACACCCTTGTAATCCCAGTGGCTTGGAAGCCTGAAGCAGGAGGATCACAAGTTCAACGCCGACCTCAGCAACTTATCGAGGCACTAAGCAATTCAGCGAGACCCTGTCTCTAAATAAAAGATAAATATAAAAAAGGTCTTGGAGCATGGTTCAGTGGATAAGCCCCTCTGTATCCAATCGCTGGTACAAAATAAAATAAAATCAGACTAGTTAGTCCAGTGCTTCACCCTTCCTTATGCTCCTGGGAAATTGTGCATTTTCCCCATGATTTTATATTTTAACTTATTCCCTTGGAAATTCTGCAAATGGTTTGAAAATATCAATATTTTAAAAGTTTAGAAGACAGTTATAATAATAACAATAAATAATAGTAGACCCATATAAAAAGAGACTGAGAAAATACATGTGTCTTCTTGAAAAGCCTGCTCAGCTCTCCTATTTCAATCTTAAACTACTGGGACGTCTAAAATATATATATATATATGAATGATATCAATTATTTATTTATTTATTTGGGTACCAGGGATTGAACTCAAGGGCACTCAACCACTGAGCCACTTCCCCAGCCCTATTTTTTGGAATTTTATTTAGAGACAGGGTCTCACTGAGTTGCTTAGTGCCTCACTTTTGCTGAGGCTGGCTTTTAAACTCGTGATCCTCCTGCCTTTGCCTCCCAAGCTGCTGGGATTATAGTTGTTCACCACCACACCTGGCTCCAAATATTATTTAGATTTGCACAGAAATGAAGAAAGGAAAAAAAAAGATTGAAAAAAGATAAATAGTGCTCTTGTATCCTGCAGGAATTATAAAACCATCAAGCAAAGTAGAATGAGCACTTAGAAGAATGGGTATCAGAACACTTTGAATTTGGAAATGCAAGCCAAGTGAAATAAAGAAGTATTCCATGGAAAAATCATTAGTTTATACCAGCATTGTGCTTTGTAGTTATGATCTCTCAGTTATGTGTGGCAGGTCCTACATTCTCCCCAACTATGTGGATGAGGAAATTGAGACCTGGTCTAAGCGTAGGATCAAATATTTCATTCTAACTCATCAACACAGCCAAGTAGACAGTCACCCTGTGCACAAGGGTCACAGACACAGAGACAGCACGTCCTAGGCACCTGTGAATGCTCTAATTCCTTATTTACATTAATTCTTCCAAGTATCATGACAACTACAACAGGTGGGTCTTATTACCTTGTTTTGCATGTGAGAAAATTCCAGCCTACAGAGTTTAAGATGCACAGATTCTATCATGAATAATTGGTAGAGCCAAGAGTTAATGTTAAGACTTTAGCCCCAGAGATGTATTACTGCCATATTCTCAATACCCTTTACAATATCTAGCACAGAGCAGACACAATAAATTTTTAAAGAATAAATTAATAAGGGATAGAAATCACTCGATGATGGTGTTTATCGCTAGCAGCATCACTTAAGGACACATGTAGTCTATGTCTGTCATGTTATCTTGTGTGTCTGTTTATTGATTTATTTTTCATCATTTAATGATATTTATTGAATACTTCCTATGTTTGGTTATTGTACTGGGCATTAGGGATACAGAGGCAAGCTAAAATGATGTATGTGATTATGATTCCTCTTTTCATTCTTCTAGTGGGAACAGAAACTCCTAAATATCCAAATATACCTCTAGGCACAAATTCTGACTAGTTTAATAAAGACAAAGTTTAAAAGTAAATTTGGCTATGCCATTGGAAAGTGGGTAGTCAATGATGAATTGTGGAGAGGTGACATTTTATGCACCAGCTGAATGGAAAAATGAATGAGGCAAACCGGATGGAGACTCCACAGTGGAAAGGCACAGCATTTGAGAAAGTACCAAATAGGGAAATATCTAGTACTTTCAGGAAAAAAAAAACTTGAAAGACTCTGTGACCAGAGCTAGGGAACAAGAGGGCTGGCAGCCCAAGAAGAGTTTGATTTTGTGAACCATGGACAGGTGTATAGACCTCAAAGAATTTAAAATTTATCTGAAATGGAAGAGTGGGCTCTAGAAGGTTTTATGTAGGGGAATTACATGATCCAAACTGTATGTGAAAACATGACTTTTTAGAATTAGCTACAGAGATCATGAACAAACCTCCTGGCCTCAATAAATCTGTGAGCACCTCTAATAGTGACACAGTTCAAGCAGTTAACTATTTTTTATGGATTTTACCTGGACCCATTTTCTTTAACCCAAAAGACTAATGTCTCTGAGGACAAGGACTCTATAATTGCTTTCAAATAACCTCAGCCTCTGATAGTACAGTTGAAACTATAAAATAGATGTTTAATAATTCTTTGTGAATTCTTACTCATTACAAAGTATTAAAAATGCATATATGGGGCTGGGGTTGTAGCTCCGTGGTAGAACACTTGCCTAGTACATGTGAGGTACAGGGTTTGATCCTCAGCACCACATAAAAATAAACAAATTAAATAAAAGTATTGTGTCAATCTATAACTAAACATATTTTTAAAAAATGTATATGCGGCAGGGTGTGGTGGTTCATGCCTATAATGCCATCTATTAAAGAGGCAGAGAAGAAGATTGCAAGTCCAAGACTAACCTGGACAATTTAATGAGACCATGTCTAAAAACAAAAAATTAAAGGGCTGGGAAGTAGCTCAGTGGTAGAGTACACTTGGGTTCAATTTCCAATACCACACACAAAAAAGAACATGTTCAAACACATTCCCACATGCACACACCACACACACATAGCAAGGAGACTGAGGTCCTTGCTCACGTTTCTAGAAGGTTCTTTGAGGGCCCATGCACAGAGAGAAGGACAAGAATAGAGGCATTTTATGGTCCAGTCCAAAGCTACCCCAGTGAAATTTCCACCCCTGTTTTATAGACTCAACTTTGCTCCAATGTTAAGATAAGCATCTGAAAAGAATAGAAACACCTGTCCTAGGCCAAGGCTCACATTCTCACTGACTGTAATTCTAGCCTGGGCTATAAAGCTTTCAAGAATGAGGCTCTCCCCTGATAGGGGCGCCTGTTTGAAAGTTCGTAAGGGACAATTTTTTTTTTAACCTGGGAATTTCCTTTTTGGTGAAAAAGAAAAATATCCTACTTTGCACTTTTGAACTTGTAAAACTATTTTAGTAAAAGATATTAGAGAGAAAACCAATTAATGAAGACTTTCCATTAACTGAGATATTTTGTTATACTTTACTCTTAAGGAGAAAGAAGCAAATTATACACCCCAGGCTCAAAGCAATGGCCATCAGCACATTTCCAATACTCTGTAAGAAGAACCAGTGTTTAGACTGATAAAAATGAGGCACATAAAAACCAATCTTTTGTGACTATCAAATGTTAATTCCTGGTACACTGTAATATGGACTAATACATTTCTGAAGGATTCCTTAACAAGAGTAAGAAGCAAAATATTTGCCATTGAAGCCAGAATTTAGTGGGAAATTCAATTAAATAGAAGGAACATTGTACTTCTACGCATTTTGATTAATTGATGGTCTACTATACATTCAATAGATTCTGGTACACTTACACTAGATATGAAAAACACAATTTGGCATCATTTTTGAATTCCTTAGAATGAGCAAATATTATTACATGAAATGAAACTTTAGTTTGGTCAAACTAAACTTCTGGTATCATGACTCTTCTAATTTCTATCTAACCAAATATTTTAATAGATATGAGTGTTATATATTTTTTAATTAAACCATGGCACTAACAGAAGTTATTCGCAAATTATCTCCCAAACCCACTGTAATATACTTAGTAATAGATTTCATATAGATTTAAAAGAAATAATAACCCCAGAATAGATTTTATAAATGGATCAGACATACAACAATTTATATGTGACTTTAGATATCAACCCAAGGATCTGCATAAGAGCGTGGAACATGACTGATGAAGTGGGAGTTATACCATGCACATTCTAGAACACTGCTTCTTTCATAAAAATATACTTTTGGCATTTTTCTTTTATTTCTGAAACCCAGGGAATACAAAAAAAAAAAAAAAGAAAGAAAGAAAGAAAAAGAAAAGAAAGAAAAAGAGAAAAGAAAATTCAACAACTGGAAGAAATCCACCAGAAGACCTACTTTTTTACCAAGTTGTTACCACTGGAATGAAAACTGTACAATATTCACACCAGGCGTGACTAGCAGGAAAAAGCTCCACCTGTGAACCTTTGTTCTCATCAATGCTCAGGGGTTTGTTTCATTACATGGGGGTGATTCCATAGGTTAAGTAGGCGAACTTATAAAAACTACAGTTATTACCAAGAACATATTCCCTGGAAGCTTTGCTGGAACTGCATAATGGATTTGGTGAGGAGACACAGGATGCTCCTGAAATGCTTGTGTTGTGATTGCTCTTTGTTGCCAAGGAAGGGGTCTTAGAGGGATCTGGGGAAACAGAAGTAAATTTTACATTGCTCTAGTCATTTTAACCTGTCTTGTAGACTCACAGGTCCCCACATTTTTAAGACATGCATATAGGTATGCAGGCATTGAAGAATAATAGTACTTTTCATTAAAAAGATCTGTCTGTTTCATACTTCGTGTTACCCATGAAAACCATAATGGAGTCTTGCATATGAAGATACTAGATATGAATTTGTTGAAAATGTCATAATTCTCTGCAGAAACCTCATGGTGGAAGAACATAGCAAAGAAAGTTTCTTAGTTCATGGCAGCTGAGAAAGTGGGGTGGGGAGGGAGGGAGAGACTGGGAAGAAGATAAGCCCTTCCAGGGCACACCCCTAGTGAACTACTTCCTCCAACTAGCTCCTACCTTCCAGTAGTCCATTCTACTATTATGATCCAGTCATGTCCTGAAAGTCCCACTTCTGAATTTGCTGTACTGGGGACCATTCTTTCAACACACGGACATTCTGGGGGACAACCCAGATACAAAACATAACATTTGGTGATTTGAATTTTCCTTTGTAAATATTCATTCTCTCCTGATTTGTAGTCTTTGCCTCTTTACTTTTCTGGCTGCTTTCCAAGGGACACCTGGCTCCTGTGACTGCATAGCAGAAGTTCTTTGGAGGTTCCTTCATAAGCTGTTCAATATCCTTTGGATATGGGTGGCCCTGAATCTTTTGGCAGCTAAGTCTCAAGTCTGTGATGGAAACCATGAGCTGAGACTTCAACTCTCCAAGCTATTTAATCTTTACAATATGCAGCAAACCATATGTAGCATCTGATTGGACTGATCTCAAGTCACATTATGAGAATGCACTTAGTTATCTGGAGGTAACACCAAGATGAATATTTTCACCCAATGAAGCATCCTCTCACTTATATTTTCCTGTTTTGAATTCTTCACTGTTCAGATTTACAGTATTGGAATCATCTCCTTATCACTGGCTTCTGGGTTTCATTACTAACCACAAAGATTCTGAGGTGCTTCTTCTGCAGTGACTAATGATTTGCATTCCCATTGATGTCATGAAAAGGTGTGCTTTCCTCCTCTACATCATCTCTGTAAAATATCAGCAGCTACAGCTAATTTCCCAGCTCCATCTCCATTAGAACTCTCTTTTTAATGCATTGACATGGAGGGAGGGGGCTTATTGCACCTAGTTTTTTGGTGGATAGAGTACAGATTTCAAAAACTCTAATCAAAAGAAGAATCACTATAATTAGAGTCTATCAGATATGTAATATTTTGGTTAACATATTTAACTAACACAATAATCTTCTGCTTATCTCTCTCCAGTGACCAAGTGTTGACACCTCTATATTATAAATTAACTATTCCCAATCCTAATAGTGTAGACCACTACTCTCAAACTTGGTTGCATTAGAATCACCTGGAAGACTTGTTAAATCTGGAACTCCTCATCTGATTCTGTATAGTAGGCAGAAAAATGGCCCCTAAAGATGTCTGTATTCTAATCCTTGTACCAGTGGACATGGTACGTGGTAAGGGTAATTAAGTTTGAAGATAGAATTAAGATTGCTAATGAGCTGACCTTAAAATAAGGAGATTATCCTGGATTATCCATGTGCATGAATAGAATCATGAACATACTTAGATGTAGAAGAGGGAGGCAGAAGAGGAGGTCAGAGTGATGCAATGTAAGAAGAACTTGACTCACTGTTGCTGCCTTTGAAGATTGGGTGGCCTGGCCATCAGCCAGAGTTGGAGGAGACCTCTGGAAGCTCAAAAGGGCAAGGGAATGAATTCTTCATTAGAGATTCCAAATAACATGCAGCCATGCCGATACCTTGATTTTAGTCCAGTGAGACCCATTTTGGGCTTTTGACCTCCAACTCTGTAAGGTAATAAGTTTATTTCATTGGTTAAATCTTTATATTTTTGTTACAGCAGCAATAGAACACTAATACAGTAGGGCTGGAGTGGGATTTTGTTGGAAATATGGAGAGATGCTGATGATGCTGGCCAGAGGGTCAGATGCTGAGAAGCTGAGAGACTCTGAGAGATTACTTGTACCTCTCATCTGCTGAGGTCTTTTATAGTTGTGATCGACTTTGGGGTCATTGTCTTCTCCTGCTGGTATCTCCTTATACAGTCCCCTGTCACTGAGTGTGGGTATGGCCTGTTTGGCTTGTAACCAATAGAATATGGGGACAGTAATGGGAAGTTTATATTATATAAGGCCCTGTATTGCTGGCATATTTGCTTTTTTTCTCTCTCTCTTGCTTTTGAAGAAGAAATTGCCATGTTTTGAGAATGCCCATGAAGAGGCATGGAGAGCAATGAATAGTATGTGCCACCCCTAGGAGCTGAGAGCAACTTCTGGTTGTTAAAAAAAATAAAGTTAGGTTTGCCAGTATGTCAGCTGTAAGAAATTGACATCTTCCAGCACTGAGTTAGCTTAGAATTATATATATTTCCAGTCCAGCCTCCATATGGGAACACAGCTCTATTGACACCTCAATTGCAACACCTTGTAACACCCTAAACAGGGGATTAAGTTAGGCAGAGTCCAGCCTTCTAACATATAAACTTAAGAGAATAAATATATGTTGTTTTAGGTGAGTAACTATTTAGTCATTTGTTATGCACCCTAGAAAACCCATTCACTAGTGTAGTCTAACATCTGAAACAGACAAAAATAACCCATGGCAAGAGAAGAGTCAGGGGATCCCATTTGGATCATATCTCTTTTTTCCATTTGGACTTTTAATAATAAACTTACCATTCACAGAGCCTGTACTATATGCCAGGCTTTGAAACAGTCCCCCAAATTTTATATTCATTAACCAATTGATTCCATGAAATAGGTGGAAGCCCTTTGCACATACAGAGAAACAGAGTCCCCAAGAAATTGGGCAACATTTTGATATCACAACTTTAGTATGAAGCAGAGCCCAGGATGACATATTTGCCTGAAAGCCATATCCCAGTCCCTGCTGCATGGCTGCCACCCTGATATGAGGTGGCCATGCATTTGCAGTAGTTCAGGGGTGCTCCAAGAGCTATAGACTTCCAGTAACGATGTGGTTTTCCCTGTGCAGGAGCTGCCTACAGTGTGGGTTTTAGAAATAGGAAACAATAGCCACACTCAGAATTTTGTGTTAACCCAACCTACAGTCTTTGCTTTGGGCCCTGTTGATCCCAAGATATCTCTCAGGTACTCCGCTATGTCCTAAAGCCTTCATTAGGGAAGGGGGCCCACGTAGAGATGCTACCTTCTGAAGTAAGGGAAAGAAATAGGACTTGCCAACTTTAATAATAAAAAACACTTGCACAAAAAAACATTTAAAATCATGGAAAGGGAGTGTTTGACTAAAGCCATTTGTCTATATAACATATTTCCCTTAATTTTGCTCATAATGGATGATTCCTGTACACTCATAAGTACGGGGATGAGCTGACCGATTTTAAGCAGACCCACGCGGTTGTGACCACATTCATAACTGTCTCATTTATGAAACTCAGCACACCCATTGAGTTTAATGAAGTATAAAAATTAGGGGCTCAGAAGGCCGCTGAGCTCTATGACTGTGTGCAAATACAATTAATGCACATCTCAATAATGGGTGTCCAGGAAGTGTTCTCACCTCATATCCGATTCAAGACAACCAACAGGACTAATCCAGCGCTTTTTCTGAAGAGACATCTGAAATATATCAAGAAAATAAATGAACTGTCAAAAACTTAATTTATTCTATTGAGACTATGAAATGCAGCTGAAGAACTCATCTGAAAGATGGCTGCCAGAGCTCTATGAGGTTAACACCTACTACCTGTGGTCTCCCGGCTGTTGAGGTGAGGAAGCCAGTGGGTGGAACGAGGCAGAACCAGCATCACCTGAGCCAGAAGGGGCAAGTGACTTGGGCCCAGCAAATTAGGGCAAGTCATGGCCAGGGCCGAATTCATAGCACAACCAATGTGGTTGTAGTAAATTCCTCCATCCTGTTTTTATTGAGGAAATAAGTCATACTCTGTTCAGCTCTTTCAGGGTTGTCTACTCTCACCCACCTGCCACCCCCTTTTTTTTTTTACCAAGTGTACTATTTTGTGGGTGGTGTACCAGAGTAAGATGGAACAAAGATTTTTAGGTTAATGGTTTTCTCTTTCAAACACTAGAAACTTACATTGTAATAGCTGAAGGGGAAAAAAATCCAAACAATTATAAAATGGAATGAGCCACGTATGGCAAAAATAACCCATGAAGATCTAGCTCTTTTTATGAAAAGATGATGGTATTAAAAGTGGTGGTGCTTCTGTATCACCTGCCAGTACTGAGTTGCTAATCTATTTAGTAACACTGAGAAGATAATATATGCATTTTTCGGACAAAGAAATAGAAGCTCAGCAGGTTTAAACAGTGTCTCACTCAGCTCTTCATTTCTAACAAATAAATATCTGACATAATTGCTTATGAAGAGGAAAGACTTATTTTTCCTCACAGTTTTGGAGGTTTTAGTCCATAATAGATTGGTTCCATTGTATTGGGCCTGTGGCAAAGCAGCATTATTATGGTGGGAACATGTGGTGGAACAAATCTGTACACCTCATAGCCTGGATACAAAAGAAAGAGGAAGAGAAAGGGACTAGGGTCCACAATCCCTTTGGGGGATATATCCCCAATTACCTAAAGACCTATCATGTCCAATAGTACCACCCTAGGGACCCAGCCCTTACCACATGGGCCTTTAGGGGACATGCAAGATCCAAACTATAGTAAGCGGCTTAACCAGGGTCACCCAATTAATAATGGCAAAGCCATGGCTTCTGTAGCTGAGCTATTATAAAGAAATAACTAAAATCACTCAAATGGCTCATCTGAATTAAATTCAAATGTCTTTACAAAAGGAGAATGGTCCTGATGTTTAATTATTCCTCAGTATTAATATCTGTGGAGAATTTTTGGAGAGATTTACTGAGATTAATGAAAAGAAGTTTCCAGAAAAGTAGCATGCACATAAATATGCATATAGGTACAAAGAAGAAGGGAAAGAAAATATTTCAAGATGAAATATTGCTTTTTCAAACATTAACTTAAAATAGGGCCAGGAATGTGGGAAAAGAAGGTGAAAAAAGATATGTGGGGAAGAGAGCTGGTTAGAAATTTGAGTGACTGTGTGGGCCGAGGCTCAGCTGCTTGGTTTTCTTCCTTTGTTAACGTTGCCCTTGGATTCAGCGAGGGCTTTGAAGGCAGACATTCCACAAAACTGTTCTTGAGGTAGCTCTGGTTAGACTAGAAGCAGGAAGTGCCAGAAATCTTGCAAAGCAGCTGATCTCTTGACATTTCCTGCCTCGGAGCCCAGGGGCTTGGGTGACTCTCCCCACCTGAGGAAGCTCCCGTGAACTTGGCGAGGTTCACCTACATCCAGAGAGAGCCCGAAGGGCTGACAGCAGCTCTCACCAGCAACAAGGATTTATGTGCCACATTTCAAAGGACATGCATTTTAAGGATTTCTTGCTGTGTGAGAAACCGTCGGGGCAAAATGGAGTAGAAGAAAAGTGCACCTGATTGTAATTAATGCTGACAGTAATCTCCAGCTTTCATTCTGAAAACAGCCAGATGGGAAAGTTGGAACTGTTAATAATAGAAAACGTTGCCATCCACAGTTCCTGGAGCCATAACTCTTTAAACTGTTTGGATTCCAGATCTCCACAGACCAGCCCAAGCCAGATGCTGCTCAGAATCTATGCAGCCATGGGCCCTGGTGGGCCCTACCACAGGAAAGGAATCAGAGAGAAGAAAGCTGTGTTCTCAGAGCCCCCAGCCCTGATGAGAAACCTTGGTGATGGAGGCCTGGAGCTGGGGGAAAGAGAGGAAGGTAAGGAAATATCAAGAACATGTCAGGTCAGCCTATGGCTTTAAAACATCTCAACCACAGCCTTGTACCAGTGTTAGCAAGAGAGGAGTCCAGGAATTGTGTGGGGCTTCCAGTTCAGAGGAAGCTTCAGAAGGTGCCAGGGAGAAGGATGTCATTCTCCAAGGGTCTGGTCACATGTGTCCCAGCAGAGGGCAGGGTGAAGAGAGTACCCAGAGCCAGGGAAGTAGGGAGCTTGGTAATGTTTTATGCTAGGAAGGAAGGCAAGAAAGAGCCCCACAGGAAACCGTCTCTCTCTCTTTCAGGAATAGCAACCATGAAGTCATTCTTTGTCCCTCCATGAGGATATGCATCTCTTCAGAGCTGGCTGAGCCATCTGTCCCACTGACCTTGGTGTCCAGTGACTTGGGTGAGATTTTCCAGCTGTGAGGACTCTAAGAGAACATCGGGGGACTGATCTGACCCCAGATGTTCCCTTAGTATCCCAGGGGATTAGGGTCTCATAGCCAGAGAACTGCTAAGGAGAAGATAATAAAACTCTATATGGAATCCAGGGCAGTCTTTGATAGCTTAGGAAATTTCTTTGGTAAACCCAGGCAGGGAGCCTGCTGTTAAAGCTCCTGGCTTCAGTCCCTCCCCTGTCCTATCCAGGAGCACCACGGAAGTCAGCATTGCCAAAGTCCTTTTGACTCTGGTGGACACACAAGGAGGGGACATAGGCAGGGACAATCAGTACTTTTAAAGATTCTGATAGATCGGAACAGGTCAAACTGGCAGAGGTGGGCAGGCTTCTGGCAGGAAGGAAAGGAAAACAATTCCAACTGTTCAATGCATAGAAAGAAGCACTTCACAAGTGGCTCACAGAGGCACTAGAGCCGCATGGAGTTTAAACAACCAGAAGGAGAAGAGATGAACTAGAGCTGTAGATGAGCCTCTCGTGCTGTCCTTTAGAAGCCATGGGCTGGGCAAGATTCTTTGCCTCAACTTCCAGTAGGAAAGTACAAGAGGGGAGGCTATTTGCCACCGACTGTGTGTTCAGGGAAGCCTTTTAGAAATGAAACTCTCTGCGGAACAGAAGCATATGGATATGCTTTAAGAGTAGGGAGAGAAGGTTGATGAGGCCATTGATTTCTGGCTGGCTGCTGGGCAGGGTGTCAACATCCTTGCTGGGCTGGTAGGAACTGACCCATAGAACGCCTGTAAAAATGGAAGTTCAGGGAAAACACTGTGAAAAGCACGGATGGGGAGAAATCCCCACAAAAGCTCCTGACAAACGATTAAAGACAAAATTCTAAATCTACCAGATAACTAGATTTTAAAACACCACAAAATCAAAACGTATTTTTTTCTTATGAGCACATCCTAATAATTTTCAGTGATACTTGGGTAAATATGAGAGAAAACATTCAGAGTGAAGATTCAGTCTTGGGGTAAGCACCTACCTGAGTGAGATGCTTAGGATGGGGATGACAAGGACATTAAAATGATCTTGGTGACACTGTAACCTGATCATTTTCATATACAAGAAACTTCCGAGCCTCCAATAAAATCTCATGGAGAATCATAGTTGGATAATATTAGCTGTGGATCTGAATGTAATGGGGCCAGATTCCCAAGATCCCAGCCCCCAGTAGATAACCCATTGGCCTGTGGAGTGGCCACAAAGGACCCCTGAAGATCTTGAGCCTGGGAGAAGCATTTTGGACATTGTGAACTTTATATCAATTTTCTCATTTTGGAGACAAAGGTACTGAGCAGGTTTGCCAAGAAAAAAAGGAAGAAAGTTAGAAGGCGGCTTCAACTCCTTGTCAGTGAGAATTGTTTATACCCCTGCCCCAGATTATCTTTCCATTGCCTCAGCGCCTACTTGGAAAAGACAGACATCTGTTCCCTCCGCATGGGTGCTTGGACCACAGGGAGGAACTGGCTCGAACTTGCCTCATGGGTTTGTAGATTCTTCTATTAAAGTTGATTTCCACATATTAAAAACCTGGCTTAACCCTCCCCCCACCCCAAAGACAGCCTCACAGCAGATATGCTTGAATGAACATTCAGAGAACATGTTGTGAAACCCCATTGGGGCCATCTGGCCGCCTGTGCCTTCGGATGCAGCCTTCTGAGCAAGTGCCCTATAACCCAGGTAATTACAGAGCCTGAGCCCACTCAGGGGAATTAAGATGAAGCAACAAGCTATTATTGGCCTTGTCTGCAGAAATAATAACATGTAGTACCTGGGTAGCACCTTTCATCAGGAGACTTCAAGGTACTTCCCAGGCATTGTTTGATTGTAAGCTCTTCTACCACTGATCTGCAATAAAGGCAGTGAAGAAGAAAAGAGAAGTCTCCTGTCAATGAACAAGTATTAGCTGGTGGCAGAAGTGGGGGTTGCCTCTGGAGCAAGGGACTTAACTCTGGCTCCCACTGAGACAAAGCAAGAGACTCCACCTGGGCAACAAGAGCAGAGGCTGCGTGGACACAGATGGAAGGTGAAGAATGCAAACAGCAACGCTGGGAATAGCTAGAAAGATTTAGCATTTCCACAACTGCCTCCGTGGGTCAGCCCTACCAGGCTCTGGGCACACAGAAAGGAGGCCGAGGGAAACAGGAGAAGCCCCAGGGATGTTTAAATAAGTTCATGGAGTTCAGCAAAGGCCCCAAAGGAGATGGGATGACTAAGACCAATAAAGCCATGGTTTTATGAAAGAGCCCATGGGGACAAACTAGGAAACTGCAGGCCAGTCCATTTGACATGAATTGTGGGCCACTTTGAACTTCTTTTAAGAGTCAAAGAGGAGAACATTTGGAAAGATCCAGATTGACTGGGGTGACTGGGTAGCTTCAGGAAGTAGGGGCATTGTATTTCACTAACCAGGGGATTCTTTATAGATCCGGCTCGTCTGGCTGACAGAGGGAGCCAAGTCTTAAGTTTGAAAAACCCACATCCCCTAGCCAGGCAAGCAGGGCCCACAGTGCAAAGGTGCTGAGCAAGTTGTGATGAGCAGTGGACACCAGTCTAATGAACAGGAAGGGTTTTAAAGATTTCTCTACTGTGCACACTCAGTTAACCTTTGCCATTCATCAATCCAGACAGCAGGGATACTTGGCTCTTTGTCTACTATTTGTCTACTATTTCCCAGAATGTGTTCCTCAGAATCTTGATCACATGTGGATGACTCAAAAACTGTTCTATAGCCAGAGCAATTTTGGAAATGCTGCAGAGTGCTTTGATTCCTCTCTTGAAGATGAGTGAAATATATTAGCCTATTAAAATCCCCAGGATGTCTTATAGGAAAGAGACTTTTTTGAACTGTCTTCATCCTTGTGTTCTCCCCAGTTATTGGCCCACAGAACACCGTGCCCTTTTGCAAGCACTTGTTAATGTTTCAGAGAATGAATCAGCCCTCAGAATGCTATTGGGAAGCCCTGATGTCGGAAGATGATGCCATCGTCCATCTGGTCCTTTTCACTCATCCAGGCTGTCACAAAGGGCAGAGGCTGCTGCTTGAGGCATACTATAGCCAAGCAGCAGCATTGGGCAGAGGAGCCCTGCTCAGTAGGGTAGGGGAGTGGGCAGTGCGGTGCAACTAAGTCACAGAGGCTAGGCCCAGTCAGGACACATGGACAATCAACCAAACAATGTTCAGAGACTGAAGTATCATTAAGCAAGGGCAGGGCAAGGGCTAGCACACTGTGGAAAGACAGGGAAAGTAGCAGGGGCCAATTGCTAGGAAATGTTAGAATTGTCATCTGCAGGAGTAACAGTAATCAGCTAATGATTCTTCACTAAGTGCTTAGAAAATCCCTTCAGTACTTTCTGAGCATGCCTCTCACCTAAGCTGTATGAGCAGAGAATAATATAGAAAGTCATATAATATAGAAAGTCAAATAATTAGGCTAAGGCTGCCCAGTCGCCACTGTTAGAGCCTGAAGAACCCAACCGTCTGTCTTTAGAGTCTTTCATTTTAGCCTCTATGCCAGGAATTGGCAAATGATGGCCCTAGGCCAAATCCAGACCACTGCCTGTTTGGATCATTAATATTTTATTGGAACACAGCTATCCCCATTGTTTGGTTCTGCTCTATGGATGCTTGGGTGGTGCAGTAGCACAGTTGAGAAGTTGTGACAGAGAATGTGCAGCCTGCAAAGCCTCAGATATTTACTGTCCGCTTCTTGAAAACTTGAATGATCTCTCCTTTATGATAGTCTACCTTTACTTGAGGGCTGGGAGCACATGCAGAAAGAAAGAGGTCAAAGGAAAATAGAAACAGATTGCTTCAAACATAGGCCTTAACATGACAGCCTGTGTTTTAGGGAAGGTGTTTGGCCTAGAGAACACAGAGAACTGGGCAGGACACTTCCCAGGGAGGCAGCCAGCCTCAGTGGTGGTATCAGGGAAGGTGGACTGTGACCTGGAGCTTCACAAACTTCATTCATTAAATAACTTCTTGTTGAGAGTTTATCATGTACCTGATATCCTAAGCCCTATAGCCAGCAGCTTTTGGGTTTATCCTAGGAGAACTTAACTCTGAACAACACCACAAGGTTTAGGCTACAAATAATTCAAATAATTTTTTCTGATTCTCTCAGAAAATTGAATTTGTTCTGAATCTGTAATTGTTTTCTTAACTGCACTGAATAAAGCCTGTTAGGGTTCTGCAGCAGCTCTCACCTCAAAGAGCTGGGGCAGACAAGACTTGGAGTCAAGGTGGGGCTTGGCACAGGTCCCCATTTGAGCTTGGGATAAGGGTGAGCTGGCGCTCTTGGCCCACATGGGAATGGACAATTGGTGCAAGGCTCATTAGCACAGCAGGCAAGGGGCTGGGGATTAGTACCAAGAGGTGATGAGCCGTGTACTAGCTAAGTGGAGTTGGGGGTTTGTCCTATGTGCTGTAGGCCTTGGAGACCTGTCTGAGAGCCACTGGCCCAGGAAAAGTCTGGGAAAATAAAGGAACCCTCTGCTGAGACAGGTTTGAATCAGTCTTTCTTCTCTGGTCTTCTCCCTTCAGATCAGGCTAACCCAAAAGACTCAGCTGCACAGGCCTGAGGAAGGACAGGGGCATCTGCATTTCTGATACATAATGAAGATAATTTTTATACAGTTATTCCTTGGCTGTGACTCATTTGACTGATTCTGATATTTTCTGAGGCTCAGATTTTTGCTCATGAACTGAATACAGCCCCTTTCTCTCAGGACCGTTCCTCTCATGCTAGTGTATTCTTGTTCTCATTTTCCAGAGCCCTGATTCAAGATCACCTTGATGGAGAAGTCCTTTCACCCTTGATGTTGTGACCCTCCCCCACCCCCACCCCCAGAGAATCATGGTACTCTAACTACCTAGCACGTCCTGTGTCATGCTCTGTTACCCCAAGAGCAAATTCTTGTCTTCAGACTTCAGCTGTGTGAAACCTTATTCCCAGGTTGCTGTAGTCCCCACGTGTCCTGTGAAAGGCAGTGGATTTGGGCAAGTAGATTAGGGTTTTCAGTATCCACAACCATCAACCATCAGTTAAGAACTGAGTCATCTCTAACCCCTGAACCAACACTGACCTGAAGAATACTGGCAGATGAGGAGGCAGAGGCTGCCCTTTCCAGCTTCCTGGTCTGGGCACTAACAATTTCGCCTCTACGTTTTCTCCTGAAGAGGAGTAGGGAGGAGTCCTACAGAGTTGGCAGGGTTTCTTCTGAACAGCAAACTCTCCAGGGCAAATGTGACCTGCACCAACACCATCACCTCTTTGCTGACAGTGTGCCCGAAGTGGGCAGCACATGTCTTGTGACTGGGATGTCTCTCCTTCTATGGGATTATTATGGGACCTCTGCTGGTCCTGGAGCATGGTCAACTCCACTGGATGATAGATGATAAAAGCATCTCTTTCAGGAAAAATTTGATTACCCATGCACTTCCTCTTCCGGTTCTTTGGGAATGTGTTGGCCCTCCAGGCCTAATGTGAGGAAGGATTGTGAGGGGCCTCTTAGAGTACTTTTGGGCTGCCTTTTGATCTCCTTGAAATCTCAGTTGTGAATCACTCCACAGAGACAGGCAACAACTGATTTGTACATCTTTCTGTCTTAAAACATCAGCCAAAATGGTCATATTCATCATCATGATCATTTCGGAGATGGGAAGTGGGAGATTATTAATTTAGGATGTACCATACTTGTTCCATTGCAATGTTCACATTTTATTTTTCTTTTAAAGTATGACTTTTCCTTTGAAGTGAATTAAAATCATATGATAATTGGAGTCCCATTCAGGTATCTATCATTTACTCTCTTGTGGTGACCCAGCAATTTCCACATTTTTTCTTGCAACTGTCAGGGCCAATTTCCTTTTGGATGTTGCCATAACCTATTAAAAAATTGAAGTGGAATATTTGGGATATTTTATTGTTGCAATTGTTTTGATTCCCAGTAATGGCTAAGATATGATCAAAACAGTGTGGGGACTGGCGCAGCCAGAGGTCCCCCATGGATTCACTGGAGTCTCCAGCCATCATTTGTTTTTTCTTGTGCCCAAGGATAAATCTTCAGGAGCAGATCCCTCCATGTCTTCCTCTTCCTCTACATCCAGACCCATAGTCTGATGTAAGTATTTGCTTTACACAGGCTCTAAGGGCCTCTGTGCTGGGTTCCCTTTCCTAGGCTCAGAAAACTTTGTTCTTATCAGAGACTTTGGGAGCTAGAGAGATCAGGGGAAAAAGCATGAGCTTTGATTTCAGGCCAGCCTGAGTTTATGGTGTGACTTGGACGCACACACTAACAGAGAGAGGCTGAGTTTGTTAGCTCCTTTAATACTCAGTTTCTTCATGTCAAAAATGAAATTTTTGGTGATAATTGAAAAGAGAGTAACATATGTAAAGTTCCTCCATGGGACCATTTAAGGTGGTGAATAAATAGCACCAGCTATTAATGTGGAAGGTAGCCATGCTCACCACTACACCACCAACACCAAACATGACAAATTGTTATTTTGGACCTAGCATTGTGACTATCAAACTTTATCACTGCTTCTGTGTGCCTCTGGTCTGCTCTGATTCACCCAGGTTTGTTCCTATCCTACTGCCTTCATTTAAAAAATACGTATTAAATGTCTTTGCATGTAGGTCTCTTGGCTGGATATAGAAAATATAGTGATTTCAAGGAAAATAGGCAGTAATTCTGTCCTAAGTAAGTACACAGACCAGTAACTTCTAACCTGGGGCTTCCTCTCCCTTCAACTACAGTGGGCCCCCTCTGCCAAGTCTGAGTTCCTGTCCCTCCCTGCCCCCACCACTAACAGCCACTACAACAGTCTGGAACCAACAGCCTTCTTTCTCTCTCATCTCCCATGTTGCTCAAGGGTATGTCTACTAGCTGTGCTCTGCCTTGTCTATGTCTGATCTCTCTCTGTTTAAGACATGTGGGCGAGGATAATAATAATAACTAACACTAATGAGCCCTCACCAGGGGCCAGGTACTACCCTTTGACCTGTATACTGTCTTTAAAACAAGGAACCCAGGAGATGTTACTTGCCTAAGGACCTGTCTCTGCCAGCAGAGTCAGGATTTGAAACCAAGATGTCAGAAGCAGAGCCCATGGCAGGACTGTGTCTTACTCTCTCTCACCAGTTTTGGGCATGCTTTCTCAGAAAATGACTCCTTCCAGCCACTCCTCAGCTTTGTCCTCAGCAGTCTTGGTTTGTGAAAGCAGCTGTTGCTTTGGCTAACTCTTCTTTATTGAGAAATGGTCTTAGAGTGAGGTGAGCATCTCTCCCAGGCCTACTTTGATGGTCAGTGAAATGGGGCAGGTTAATGGAATTGGTGTCCTATTTTTGCCTTTTTTTAAAAATTTACTTAGGCTGCCACTATCAAGATACTCAAGGGAATGAACTTTTCTCTCAACATGGTGGCAGATTAGCATTCCTTTTGCCAGTTCCCTGTGAAGATGAATTTCCCAGGTAAGATGGCAACTAGTTAGAAACATGTCATGTGCCTTCTCTAATTCTCACTGAAATAATGAGTGAGACAAAAAAAAATTTTCTACAGGATTGGAAATTAGGAACACAGACCCATGAAGTGCTAGAAGCCAGGAGGAATTTCTACCAACTTAATCTTGGATGGGGCCTGAGATAGACAAGCTGGATCAAGATGAAAGACATTAGGAAATTTCTACTCCATCTTACTAAGTTATGTGTTCTGGATCTCTGGAGCCTTCCCCAATTAAATGTGGAAGCAACTGCTTTCTCCTCTCTTGACTAAGGTCACTTATCCAACCAAACCCTTTCCTTGTCGCTTTGTTTTTGATTGCCACTTAGAGAGTGGGCAGTGGGTAATGCAGTAGGCCAGAAATAGTCAAAATGCAGGTGTGGGACACTGACAATAATAAAGATAAGAGAGTAGTGACAAGGGCACACTGTGAGGATTGCAGTGTAAGCCTACAATTGTACAGGAAAGAAATGCAGAATATGCAGTTAATCTACAAATAAGTTGTGTTTCTTCTAAGTCCAAGGTGAGTGGGGAAACAACCCCCTGATCCACTCAAAGGGCTATATATACCATGCAGATTTTTGGAGATTGCGAATTTAGATGAAGCTCTGCAAATGAAGCAGCTTTCCAGTTTAGGAGCTGAGAGGAAGACTGCAACAAGTGATTCTCTGCATCACTTGTAAGTATTGGCAAACTTCAGGCATGGAGAACTCTCTGATTATTCAAGTATGAGGAAACAGAGAAAAAAAAATCCCCTATAGTGTCAAGGGGGAAAAAATGAATCATCAATGTGAAGACATAGGAGGAGATGGCCTTTTGAATTAAGATTTACTATAGGAAAGGCTTAGCAGTAAACCACCTTCATATTCATTCTGAAAAATGCTCAAAGACGTGGTAATGGAACATTGAGCCTGTTAAAGTTAAGTAGCCCAAAGTGGGAAGGTAATGATATAATGGAAACCAAATAATATTGAATGAAGTCTCAATAATCATTGTGAATGTGATTAGAAATTAAATGGAAATGTTAAAAAAAAAGAGGGTAAGAGAAAATAGAAGTAATCGGGCCAAAAGGATCATAAACATCAAAATCATTCCCTATTCTGGAGGAACTTGGAAGAAGGAAAGAAAGAGACAGTAAACCAATGATCTTTCCCCAACTTACTCATTAAGAGAGGCAGAGGTTCAAAAGCCCTGTTTCTTTCTAGGAGAAAAATGCACACTGGAACATTTACGAATTTGCACTTGAATTAACTATTAGTATAACTATGAACAGAGTATATATACACTTTTATAAACACACATATATATACAATATATATATACATATATGTGTACATATGTACTATTGTATTTTTTGTTTTTAAAATTATAGGCTTCAAAAAGGATAGAAAAGATGTTTCCACCTAGCAAAAGATAAAAAATAAAACAAAAAAACAAAACAAAACCTAAACACAACACACACACGAAAAGGGAACTGTCATGAAGTATAAAGCACATAAAGATAGAGCAAGGTAATAGAGGAAATATTCCCCATTATTAGTACAATAAATATAAATGGATGACATTAAAATATGAACACATGTACAGGATGCCCATGTGTTATACTTTAATGTCATCCATTTAATTTCCAAAATAATAGATAAACATAAAATTTAAAATAAAAGTTAAAAATAAGTGAATTGCTATTTTAATCAGAAAATCTTTTTGGAGGTATGTTTACAAAACAGCCCATCTTTAAAGGCAACTATTTATTCCATTACCACAATATAATGATTGTTTTCTTTTCTCCATTAATGGCTAGTCTTTAAAAAACTAAAGATTGAACACCATTTTCTTTGATATGCACCCCATAAATGAAGCACATGGAATTCCTTGTAGGTAGGATTTCCAGTCTTCTTCATGTATCATCAACTGAAACCCAACTTTTATTGCCCTGACCAAGAATAAAGTGGGTTCTAATAGTCCAATTTAACATTTTATAAGTTCTCTTTTGGATAATGGTCTGGTGAATTGTCAAAGATCAAACCTTGGTATTGTGATTAAAACTAAGTTCACATTAGAGCAATTACATGGTTATTTGCACTTATGATGTAATCGTCTTAGACAAAAAGTCCCATGCAAGTCGTGTCAGTCATCATTAATATTATTGTGGTGTGAAGTGAATTATGTGGTTAGTATTTTATATATAATACATTGTGCCCTTATTTCTGTCTTAACACAATTCTTTTAGGCCAAATAGATTCTTACATGATCTGAATCTCACAGTAGTTCTTTTATGGGTTAATGAGAGTGGATGTTTGTTGTTGCTATTTATTTAAATATAATTATTTGTATTTAATCATTTTTATTATCTTTAAAATAAATATAATGGTCCAAAGTAGGTACCTATTTGCAAATATTTAAAACATAGCTATGCACACAATGTTAAAAATCATCTAGTTGTGGTACTTTTGGGACTGAGTGATCCTTAGGCTTCCACTTGTTTGTGATCTCAGTATTATATTTAGGATCTTTCCTGGTGTCCTCAATAGCAGCTGGCAAGTGCTGAAATTCTCTACATGTGAGGTTGATATTTACACTGAAGTTGATCATAGCATGTAACTCATTAGGGACACAGAATGGACACAGAATGCAACCAAAGACATTTATTTGCCAAAAGAACCAACTATATCCTAGGCACAATTATCCATGAGTTGATACATTAGCTGTAAAGAGGCATAAAGTCATAAAACAACAGAATATCTAAGTAGAAAGCCTCAACTACCCTCAAAGAGATTTAGATGAAGGACTGTGAGAGTTGAGAATGAGTTCAGCCAATCAAGGCTAAGTTCAGGCCTTCCAATCTAAATCTAAACAGTGTTAGGCCTGGGTAAATGTCCAAGCTTTGGTTGCTTCATCTGCTTAGAAGAGCTATTCTAAGTTTTCAGTACATGCCACTCTCTAGGACCAGAGGGTCAAGGATTACCTTTTACAATTGGTTCTCTAATTTACTTTCCTTGTTTAGTTTTTAAAGTCTTGCAAGCATTTAGTGAGTGTCTAAATGATATGCAGAGAGTGATTAAATGAGATATATACAGAATTGTGAGGCAGTGATAACATTAAGGATCATACAATGGGGGACATCTACATACAAACAGATAATTTAAATATATTTGGTATATATATTATATATATATATATATTGAATATATATTAATTGCATATGTATAATGAGATACATATATGTATACATGTACAAAATATGAGACACACACATATATAATATATATCTTACATTCTGTATATATATACTGAGCAGAGAAGAGGGAGAATTAGAGCAAGCTGGTTGCTTATGCCATTAGCTTCTAATGGCAATAACACTTTAGATTGATTGCTAAATGATCAAAACAAGATAGCTAGGTGAAGAAATGAGGGAAGGGTATTCTAGGCAGAAGAAAGCACAAGAGTAAAGGCTAAGAGTCAAGATAGAATGATGTGCATCAATCCTTGTCTATTGTCCTCCATTACATTGCCCAACTAAGGTGGGACTGAGAGGATTGCAATCATGGGCTTACAACCATGGGCTTGGAACTGTGGTCCCTGAGCCATTGAGAACTGATTGCATGAATATAAGGAGGGTGGACAAGAGAGCAGGGGAAATTCCTTAGTATTAGCTCATAACTGGAGGAGGGATAGATCTGAGGAAGTTTCTCAGAGACAGTCAGATGCAGTCTGTGGTCATCTTTTTCTCCAGCTTAGATTTGAGTGGATCTGCAAAAAGTGTTGATGGACACAGAGTTGGGTGAAATGGAGTTTGGAAGTTAAATGTAGTTGAGATTATTAGAGCACAAACTGGAAGAGATAAAGCCAAGAAAGAGTTTGCTCATTAACTTGTACGCTATTTTGTACACAATAAGAAATTATTTATTAAATAATCTAATCAAGTGTGGTTTTAGAAAGATCATGTGCAGTGTGCAGTGTAGAGACTGAACTAGGGAGGGAGGAATGGGCAGGAGAAGAGTTAGGACTGTTCAAGTAGGCAGGATCTGAAATGACGAGGTTTAGGGCTCAAGTTAGGGAACAGGGTGTGCTTAAGTGTCTGTTGGCTATACTCCAAGCAAAGACATGGAACAGGCTTCATAGTTCTTTTGACACTTGGGCTACAATAGGTTTTCTATGAGGTTAGCCCCTCTTAAATGTCAAATTAATTATCCCCAAATTGAAAAAGTCAATAACATTCATTCTGTCTTCCACTCTCACTACAGTATTTGCAGCAAGTGGTTGACCAGTTATAGCTCTTTAATCTCAACTTCTAGGACTCTCCTCTTCAATCAGTGTGTTCTACACAGATCAGGAGGTTAAAAAATCTCTTTTTCGATCTAGGCCTTCACACGTGTTCTCTCCCTTTCCTATAACTTAGAGGTTCAGATCTATGGCCAGCCTCCTCCGAAGTTTCCCCTTACTTTTCTAGACATGTTCCTGCCCCCCCCCCCCCCCCCCTTATTCTGCGTCTGTACTGCCATGCCTTGCTCCTTCACTCAGGCCACTTACCATAGTCAGAAAACGTGCCCTACATGTCTTTCATGCTATTATTATCCAGCTCTTACTCAAACTGTCAGGGTGCATGTCTGTCTTGTGGATTAGTTGACTATCCAACATTTCCATGGAACCTCATCATTTAGACTTTCTTAAACATGAATCCAAATGGTCTTCCCTATGGCATCTAGATCTGCTTTTCAATATTTATTTGAAGATGGTCCTTGAGCCTTGCACAGGTGTCCTTAGTTCTTGGCCATGGAGGAAAGCCCATAGGGCATGTGAACTCTCCCATTGTCCTACTACCTTGGGACAGTTGAGAGCTACACTGGGCTCTGGGAATAGAAATACTAATTCAGATAAAGATTTTGTCCCTCAGAATTGTGACCTTTCATCCTTTAAAAGATGCTTTATTAGGAGAAGTCTGGTCTATGACTTCCAAATTTTCTCTCTGAAGATGTATCCAAAGTGGAATTGCTGGAATAATGAAGATGAATACTATAATGCTTAATTATAGCTCAATAAAAATATAAATAAGGTTGTCAGTCATTTATAATTACCTCTTGATCTGATCCTTCCGGAGAGGAAGGAGTGAATTATGCTCCCTTTGGAGGTGAATTAACCCTTTCTGGCTCCTCATTGCGATAAAGCTATAATTTTCCAAGTGCAAGGCTTGCAGCAAAACAGTTCAATTATAATCCAAACACAGGCAATTTACTTACTGGTAGGATTAGTGCTCTTGGTTCATATTTATGAGGAGTCAAACATCAAATGGAGGCTGTCTCTGTGCTAACCACCTTGTGGAAAACATTACTGGAAGAGTTGAGACTTGTTCAGGGTTCAGCATCTCTCATAAGCAAGGGCTTATCCACTAGGACCAAGCAGCTGGGAACGTTCCACCCTGCTCGCCTACTAATGGCCTGGAACCTGCACTAAGAGGGCCCATGGTGCAGATCTGGACAATGCGCTCCTTTGGTCCAAACCTATGGGACCTTGGAGAGCACAGAGTAATGCTCTGAGAATATAGCTTACTATACCTGTGGTCATGGCCAGCCTGCGTCTCCTTGGAGGTCAGCATGGACATGTCGTGGAAGATCAGTGCTGTGGATTGCATGGGGTGGTGGAGGGCTGGGGAGCAAGTGGCTAAAGATGACAGACATCGGAAAAATGTCTTCAGTCACAGTGAGATTTGGGGCTGGGGACCCATAGGTCATCAAACTAGGGTTTTCTGTTAACATGCTGTGACATAGCCTCTAACTTGGGTAAAAAATGTATTCAACACGAGGTATGAGGCCACTTGAAAAAGGAAGTTGTCTTGGAGTATAGAGCCCAGCAGGGAAGAATATCCAGCTTCCCTGAAAAGTAACATTTGGCCTCCTGGGGATAGTATTGTATCATTGTTCCCATTTTATTTTAATTCTTGTTTATTCTCTTGAGGAAGGCCAGATTACAATGGGCAGTGACAGAAAATAATGCCATCAGAATGGCTTTGGTGTTGCAGGTGGGTAGATGGAGGGACTCTGGACCAGGCCTGAAATCCCATGGCTCTGTGGGGGCTTAACCTAGCCCTCCTCCTGCAGCATGCTTGCTATTTACTTCTTTCTCAAGGCCCTTACTGGAGGCCAAGGCATGTGATTTAAGGAGCAGGGGATGGGGTTCTTGGTGAGTGACACATGGCTACCACTGTGGCTCCTCATGACGTGGCCCCACCTCAAGCCCATCCTGCACGTCTCCCTGGGGAGCTCCCTGCTTCCTGGGCAGTCAGGGCTCGGCTGAGTGATATCCTCTGCCTTCTGTTCTCTCCAGCTTCCTGGCTCTCCCTGGAATCTTGTTACTAGTACTTTTCTTTTTCTTTTTCCTTTTTTTTTTCTTTTTTTTTAGGACTGCAGAGGAGTATTCAAAAGGATTCAGAAAAGACACTCAGGATAAGTGCTACGTGAGGAAGTGAGGAAGTGCTATGCCTTTCCTCACAAACAGCCATCCTCTCAGGGCTCCTCACCTCATAACACCCCTCACCCCTGCCAAGGATCTATTTTAGCTCCTTATTTACACAGCAAGTGTAACTCAGGTAGGAACTGTGACCACATTCCTAGGTGATGCCATCAAGTGGCTCTCCAGAGGGGTGTGAGGGACTGAGCACTGTGCTCCTCCTCTGTATGTGCAGCTGCCACTGAGGACAGAGCCCCTCGTCCAAGGTACTGACAAGGGACTCTTTCTCCTCTCCCTTGAGGGAAATGAGTTCAAGTGAGACTGCAAGTGGACAGATGGGAGGACTCCAAACCCACAAGATGTTTGTCCTTCTGGCATTTCCAGACTCTCCTTTCTCTGGAGCATGAAAACAACACAGGGTACAATCCCCTCTCTCATCCATGGACACTGGCATCCATCAAAGTCCCTCTTGTGGCAGCCTCCTCTGGAAAAAAATGTGTGGTGAAATAATGGGCATAAAGTCTAAATGATGTTATTTTCAGCTGTCCCATTCTCTGTTGACAGAGTACAAAAGTCAGAGAAAATTCATAAAGGCAAATCTAAGTGGGTGAGCTTCCTCCTCAGAGTTTTCATGTGCCACTAGGAGGCAGAGATTGCTAATTGCCTGCCCGCTTTTCCTTAATAACAGATTTCTAGCTTTATCCACATATTCACCTGAATGACTATAGCTTCCGACTTCCCTTGTGAGTAGGTGTGGCCAGGTGAATGGGCCAATGAGATGGTTGATATTAGGTGCCCACTTGACTGTATTAAGAGTTCCAAAGGTAAAGCATTATTTCTGGATGTCTGTGAAGTTGTTCCCAGGGGGGTCGACATTTGATTCTATGGCCTGATTAAGGAAGATCCATCCTCATCCAATGTCGTTGGGCACCATCTGCTTGGCTGAGGGCCTAGAGACGACAGAAAGGAAAAGAAAAGGTGAATTTGCTCACTCTCTCTTCTGTCGGTGGAAACCTTTCTTCTCTTGACCTTGGAGTCCAGCTTCTCTGGCCTTTGAACTGTGGGACTTACCAGTAATCCCTCAGGTTCCTGGACCTAAGGCCTTGAGCTAAGAGTTATACCATTGACTCCCCTGTTTCTGAGGTGTTTGGACAAAGACTGAGCCACATTTCTGACCCCCCTGGTTCTCCAACCTGTAGTCAGCATATCATGGTACTTCTTAGCCTCCATAATCATTTGAGTCAATTCCCACAGTAAATAACCTTATCTGTAGGTAAATCCATCTACAGATCTATCTCATCTATGTCTATCTCTTATCCATATATACCTGTTTATTTGCCCATCTATCCATTGTCTCGATGTCTATGTCCTATGTGTGGTTCTTTGCAGAATACTGACCTATAGAGGAGCTGAGGTATTAGGTGGTATCAACTAGAAGCCTTTTTAAAAGGCATTGACTCCTATGTGCATGCTAGATCACTTCAGCTTTCTTCCTTTTGACTTACAAGTGGGAAATAATGACTGGAGCTACAGCATCTATCTTGGTGATGTTTAGGCTGGAAGCCACATACTAGGTGGATAAAACAGAAAGAACACAGAGGAGTCTGGGACCCTGAAGACAATCAAACCAGTCCTTTCTTTGGGTCTTTGCATAAAAGTGAAAAATGTACATATCTATCTTGTTTGAGCCATATATTTTTAAAAATGCATTGTTTTTATTCAGTATACCATTTCCTTTTTGAGAATACACAATTGCCTGTGGGTGATCAATTAGTAATCTATTGGACCATGGAGTCCATCTGTTGACAACCAACTTAATCATTTTACTTTGTCTGGGGGAGTTAGCATTGCTATTTTGTAGGCAATGACTGCTCTGCTGGTTCTAGATAACCTGGAGATAACTCAATGGTTGTTCCTGGATCTGTCACGACATGATCCATCCCTGACCAGAAAAGGGGTACTTCTTACAAAAGTGCCCAGAAACATCAGTTCCCCTTCTGCCTCTCATTTTCTATAGGTCTAACTTCATTTCCTCGCTTGCCAAAAGCCAGTCATCCAATATCATGTATGCATCTCAATGTTGTAGGCCAGAATAATAAATAAAGCAACAATTATAAATTAAAAAGCCACATCAATATACTTGACCATGGTGATAGTAAATCTCAATCATAATGACTATTTTGCCTATGTTCTTGGTGATTTAGACCAGGGACCAGCAAATTTCATCTGTAAATAGCCAGAAAATCGGTATTTTGGGCTTTGCAGGCCATGAAGCCTCTATCGCAACCATTCAGTTTTGTCATTGGAGCATGAGAGAAGCTATGGATAATATGTAAATAAATGAGTTTTTATTTAAAAAACAGGTGATGGGACTGGATATGGTCTGCATACCAGGTAGAATGCTAATCCCTAATCTAAAGGAAAGATTCTTAAGCAGGGGACTGAATACTCTGGGTGCATTGTGATAATTGCAAAATGAAACCAAACAAGAAGACAAAAGTCATGTGGCCATTTCTGGAGCAGTGATGATATGAAGAGCTGTCTGTGTGGAGCCCTGAAGGTTGTGCTATACTGCAAAGTCCTGTGACTACAGGAAGCCTGATTTCAGCAGCATTGGGCTTGCTCTGTGTAGGGAATGGAAACTTCTCAGAGGCAGACAAAGTGGAGACTTTTTTTTTTTTCTGAAAATAAGAAGAGCTTTTGCAAATAAGAAGTATGACCACACACTGTTAATCTGTTCTCTCTGCATGTGTTTAAGGGATCTCATGCACAGAGAGCATGTAATATGTTCGTAAGCAGGTTTGCTGTATATCATACTGTGCTAGAAATCTCACCCTGGCTGGAAATACAATGAAAACTGAGAATTCCTGTTGTTCATCCCTGCAAGTCAAGGCAAGAATGAACACAATTGAACTGCAGGGAAGGTCCTTACAGCTAAACAGCTCTGAAAGCTAGTCCTGAATGGAAAACAGGATACAAAGTAGGAAAGAGTGTGAGGAGGGTGTTCTCTGAGGCATTAATGCCATAGGTAAAGGCAAGACTTCTGGAACATGCCTTTGCATCTCTGCAGGAAATATAGAAAATGGAGTGGAGACAAGGCAGTCCTTGTAGACTGCAGCAACAGCATGGAGTTTGGGAGGCAGATGATCATGCTATACTGGAAACCTCAGAGAGGTTTCTGAGCCAGGCAGCAACTTCTGATATGAATCTTTTTGCTCTATTCCTTGGTGCACTAAACCGGACATATTTACTAGAGAAAAGAGCTGGAAGTTGAATGTGATTGGGTTCTGGGTTGGCAGTCAGCCTGGGTTGGGAGGATCCCTGGGTGGGCCAAGAAGTTGACAGTTCTTCACATCAATATTCTTTACACTTGGTTTAACACTTAATGGGGGAAGGGAGAAACTGATTTTCTGGAAAAGAAAACTTTTTAAGTTCAAAATGAGGAATTTATTAAATGAACTGCACTAAATACAAACTAAACTTACTGAAAATTATTATGATTTTAGGATAAGTACATAGGTATATGCATAAATTTGTGCTTAAAATATATCAGTTTCCATTTTTAAACCCTTGGAGGTGAGGTCAGTGATTTTGCATAGATTCAGAAGCTATAACATGCTCACATTGAAAAATATCATGAAGGGTGATAGAAAAAGTGAGGGAAACTAGGAAACTCCAATGTGAGAGGGATTGGACTTGAAGTGATCATTGTGACCAGGAGTTGAGTATTCCCAGAGGAGACTGATACAAAGAAATTAACAAGGAGAGAAGGATAAAACTTGTGGCCCTATGTTTTAGTCAAATTTTTTTTTTGACTAACGGACCTGACCAGCACAACTATAGAGGTTTATTTGCGGGCTCAAAGTTTCAGAGGTCTTAGTTCACAGAAGTTGGCTCCATTCCTCAGGGCTCTAGGTAAGGCAGAACATCATGGCAGAAGAGTGTGGCAGAGAGAACTAGCCCACGTGATGATCAGGAAGGAGAGAGAGAGAGAGAGAGAGAGAGAGAGAGAGAGAGAGACAGACTCCATGCTCCAGATACAAAATATATACCCTATAGCCACAGTCTCAGTGGACCACTTCCTCTGGCTCTACACCCACCTGCCTCGGGTTTCCACTCAGTCACATCAGGGATTGATACACTGATTAGGTTAAGGCTATAACCCAATCATTTCTCCTCCAATCCTTCTGGCATTTGTCTCACATGTGATATTTTGGGGGACACCACATCTAAACCATAATACCCCATAAACGTACCAGGTAGGGAATCCGTTCAGCTGTCTATAAAGAAGCAGTGGCTTCATCAATTCAGGCTTCTGGAGAGACCCTATCATAACCTCAGTGGCCAGTTTCCCTCAGACTTTCTCTATCACTACCCTGAACTCATGACTACTGGTCTCAAGATAATGTTTGCACTACAGGTAATGGTATCTACATACCAGGCATGAAGAAAAAATAGAAGGGCAGAGAGTAGGGTTGCTAGATTTATAAAAATACAACACACCTCATTAATTTGATTTTTAGAAAAACAATGAATAATGTTCTGGTAGAATTCCTATATTTGGCAACCCTCGCAGAGGACAGAAAGCAAAGACCTGAAAAGACACAAACCCGAGTCCAGCCAGTCACCAGGTTTTCTGGCAGTCCTACTCAGGAGCTTCTGCTCATAGACTTTGTGGGCAGACCAGGATCACATGATCATCCCTGGCTGCTAAGGGAGTCTGGAGAAGTGAATGTTTTTAACCAGACTCATTGATAACCTGACTGGAAATGAAAGAGGGGAAAACAGATATTGGATAAGCAGCCATCAGGGTCTGCAGAGGAGATAAACTGAATTCTGAGGCAAAAGGAAGCAGGGATTTCCTAACAAGATCTACATTTATTGAGCAATACTACTCTGCAGTCACTGCTCTGAGTACTGTGCAGATCATCAAAATATGCTTGAAAAGTAGGCCACTGAAATGCTACGCAGAGGATCACAACTTCCTACAAAGGTGAGGTATTATTATCCTCCCTTTTATGGATGAAGAAACTGAGGCACAGGTGAATTCAACCCCTGGACTAATGTCCCCCAGCTGTAGGTGACAGAACCAGAATCTGAACCTCCATTGTGTGGAACATGGTGACAAACTCATGCATGAGACATGGGATGTCAAGCAGAACAGAATGCTGGGAGCTGATGGATTGGCAGATTATGGATCAGCAGCTTCTCTCTGGTAATCCAGCATGACAAACATGTTTTTCTGAAACTGATGAAGTTCTCAGGCTGTGAGAATTTCCATGCCAATACCTGGAAGGTCCTTGGCAAACCAGGATGTGTAGGTCATCCCACTCTGGGATAGAAGACTAACCTTCTTTTTAAGAGCCTCCAACGTGGTCCTAAAATCTAAAGGGAAGATGGGAGCAGAGAATGGGGAGAAAAGGCTCCAGCCAAATAAGTACCCTTATGGACTAATTAAAAATAAATCTCGATATATCTAGTGAGAGAAGCCAGCCAAAAAGCCAAGGGCTTATTTCCATCTGTACCTGGACTCCAAACTACTTTGGGACCTTAGGCAATTTGCCTTATCATCCTGGCCCTCACTCTTCATCAGCAAAACAAGGAAGGAAGATTTCCCAGTTCCTTTTTAATTCTCAAATTCCAGAACAAGACCGTCTTCACTATCCATGGACACAGGAGCCTTTCTATGACTGTGAGAATCTATGCCAATAAATAGGTAATTCTCATACACCCTAATTCCTTTAGGTTTCGATACAAGTTTATTGTGAGCATCAGAAAGAAAAATAAATTATAACATTTTTATTAAAGTCTGATGATCTATTCAGAGTCATAGCAAGGTTTTAGTGGATATGAATGAATGATTTTGGAAAAGCAAAGTTAGAATGTTTCCCCCAACTTTCTGTTGACACCTCTCTGAACTTTACCAGAATAAAATGATCCCTTTCTTGGAGTTCTAGCTAATGGTTTGTATCAAGTGTTTCAGGCTTAATTCACACAAAGAATTTATATTGCATGTCTAACTTTGTTATTTTCAAGGATATCTGTATATATTGGGCCTCCACTATATGTATTGAAGTAAGAGCTGAATGTCAGAATTGAATGTCAGTTTTCTGTCTTAAAGAATTTATCTGAAGGAACTAAGGTTCATATATATTGCAAAGAATATAGAACATAGAAAATATACAAAAATGCCAAAAAAATGGTATTTAATTCAGAGCAAAAATGTATACTGTATGAGGACCGAACACACGTTCTGCATTTTCTTGTTTTCGTGTATTCTGCCCCTTTGTTCCTACCAACATATCTGACGCATAGCATCATTTTTGGCACGGAAGCTCCAGTTTCATTGCTTCTCAAATCCAGAAGTGGTACAAAATATTTCTGTCAAATTGGGTCCCGATTTTTAGTACTGAAATATGGACTTGATTAAGAATAGAAGCGATCAGTATTGGCGAAAGTTATAGGAGTGTCTTCGCGGAAGAAGTAGGACTGAGATTTAGAGAGTGTTAGACCTGGACGAGACTTCAGAAATCATGTAGCCCAACCCTTCTCCATACCGGCCAGGAAGATGAATTGATGTACCCAGGCATCATTCTTCTGCAAAACAGAGGCAAGGACAGAAGGCATGGTGTCTGACTCTCGGTGCAGGGTTGCCGCTGTGTGCAGCGTTGTCATTCCTACCATGTTCTGCCTTCATTCATCAGGATACAGTAACTTGTGCCCACAACCCTCCTAGTGGGATGAGTGATAGGAACATACTCTTGTCTGCTCTCATATGTAATGACAATATCTAACCATATATACGGAGGGACAAAATGAGATGCACTTAGAGGAACAGGAAGTAGGAATGAGCTGTGTGGCAATGTGAAGGAGGTAGTTCCTCCAAGTTCATGTGTTGGAAATCACGCCCCAATGAAATCAAGCCCCAAAGATCTGAAGACACAGCATGCACCATAGTGAGGACTAGCTCCCCTCCACAGGGATAAAATAGCCCTGTAGCATTAGGTAATGTGGAAAGAAACGACACAACTTAAGGGGAGGTGAAAATCTGGGGCTATTTCATGTGGCTGGGAAGTGCCAACCTGTACTGTGTTACACAAAGGTCCTAGAAAGGGAATGCAAGCCCTGTGCTATGTTTTGAACATGTTCCTCCGAAGTTCATGTGTTGGAAACTCAAGCCCCAATGAAATACTGTTAAGAGGTGGGAACTTGTAGAGGTGATTAGTTTATAACAGCTCTGCCCTTATGAACTTGTTAATGTTATTATTGCGAGACTGCATTAGTTATCCAGGGAGCAGACTTGTTATGGCAAGAAGAGGTATGCAGGAGGGAAGTTTGGCCTTCTTTTGCTTTCTCACACTCTCTCGCTCTTCTGCCCTTTGCTTTTCACCATAGAGTGACACAGCAAGAAGACCCTGTCCAAATTCAGCCCCCAGAACTATACATTACCCAGTCTACAGTATTCTGTTACAGCAACAAAACACAGACCAAGACACCAAGCAAGGAGAAAACTGACCTTCACCAGGGTCTGGGGAAAGAATGGTGCAGATTCTCTGATTTGAGAATAAAAGACAAAGATAAAAACTTTTGAGACCTGAGTACCAGAGCCTGTATTCAGTTTCTACCACTTATTCACAGAATCCCTGATGGATCTTTCTAATTCAGGGTTTCCCCAGAATTAAGGATGCCTGAGAGCCACTTCTGGCCCCCTTTTAATACACCAGTTCTGAATTCTCTTCCATAGCACTGTGGTGGGGCTCAGGAGTTTACAATATAACAAACCCCCAGGTAGTTCTCATGCAGGTGCTTAGAGAAACGCTGACTTACCTGTCCTGAACCTCCCAAGGTCCTCATCTGTACAATACAGTGATAATGTGACAGTGTTCTATACCTGGATTGGATTGAATTATGTCCCTCCAAAAGATACAGTCATGTACTAATCCCTGTGGATGTAACCTTGTTTGAAATCAGAGTTAATGCAGACGTAGTAAAGTTAATATGAGGTCATACTGGATTCCAACAGGCCTAATCCAATGGTTGGTGTTCTTATAAGGAGAGAAAGAATACAGAGAGAGAGAGAGAGAGCAGCCATATTAAGAAGGAGGTAGAGGTCGGAGTGAAACATGACTACAAGCCAGTGGTCACCGAGGATTGTCTTCAAGGACCAATGCTAAAAGAGGAAAGAAAAATTCTCCTCAGAAGATGTCAGAGAAAGTACGGTCTTGCTGACACCCTGATTTCAGATTCAATCCTCTAAAACTGAGAGAATAAATTTATGTTGTTTTAAGCTGCCTAGTTTATGGAACTTTGTTCTGTCAGCCCTAGGAAATGAAAATGTCTTTCAGGGTTGTTGAAAGAATCACTTGAGTTGTTATAATAGTAAATTGGTACACCATGGTTAATATTTAAAGGAAAGACAGTAGAGGCATTTAATTATTTGTCACATTATAACCACTTTTACATGGATATTTCTCATGCATCTGAGATAAAGATTAACTTAGGAGTTGTGCCGTCTGTTTTCTGTTGCTGTAACAAAATACCCAAGGCTGGGTGATTTTTAAAGAATAGGGTTTTATTTATTCACATTTTCACAGTCTGGGAAGTCTAGCTGCATGGTGCTGGCAGCTATTTGGCATCAGATGAGGTTTCTTGCTGTATCATACATGGTAGAGAGTATCCCATGGTGAGACAGAGCAAGCATGCTAGCTCAGTTCTCTCATTCTTTTCTTATAAAGCCACTAATGGCATCACAGGGGGCCCCACCCTCATGACCTCATCTACCCCTAATTACTTCCCAAAGGTGTCACCTCTCCAAATACCATTAATGCAGGATTTTTGGAGATTAAGTTTCCAATGCATGAATTCCAGTGGACACACCCAGAACATAGCAGGAATTTTGTAATACATCTTAAGGGTGGCTTGGGGAGATTGACAATAGTTACAAAAGAAACGTTGAAACAAGCATGTGAAGATTCAAGCTCCAGTCTCAGCTCTTCCATGCACCTGCTATTGTTCATGTGGTCAAGTCAGGAACATTTTTCTCTCTCTCTCAGTTTTCTTCTGGAGATGAAAAAATTCCAGAGCTTTTGGAAGATCAGGTGAAGATATGATACATTTTACTAGACTCTAAAATGCTGCATGAGTGTAGGAATTACTGAGTTATTATTATTTCTGTCATCGTTGTTTTCAGTAGGGTCACATCTGGAAATGAAGGGGTCACTCTTGAAATATTGGTTGATCCAGACTTTGAAGCTCTTGGCTCTTTCATATGAGGAGAATATAGCACAGACTAAGACACCAATTCAAAACAGGCTGATTATTATGGGGTATTGTGGGTGATAGGAAAGAGAAGAAGAGAAGGATTTTTTTCCTTTGGTTACAGAGCACTTGTACTCTTGAGGGAAGGGGTGTTGAAGATAGACTGGTGTCTGTCTCTGAGGTTGCTCTGATGGCATTGGTGGGTCATAGAACATACTAGAAGCAGTAATGGCAGGGCAGATGTCACACCCCACCTCTGTGAGATGTTAGGAACCATATGCCATATGTAGCACCAAGGGGCAATATCAAGGACTCTGCCTTTGGAGCAGAGTGGCTTAGGCTTGATATGTCAAGGGTACAGAATTATTTAGTAGGTGACTAGAGGTAATGTGTCTACATGTTGGCCCAAGAGTGCTCAACCAAGCAAAGGGTGCCAGATCAGGACAGAAGACAATGTAGTTGGCCAAAACCATGATGGTGGATGGACTTGTCCAGGGACAGTCATGATTCTGAGGTATGTGTACTAGGAAAGGTTCAGATTCAGGGCCCATTGTGAAGTGAGGATCAGTGAGAGAGCCAGACAATGACATGTGTAGTTCAACAATTCTCTTTCTGTTTGCCACGGGCTAAATTGTGCCCTCTTCCTCAATTGATAGGTTGAAATATTGATACCAGAGATCTTCATATGTGACTGTATGTGGAGATAGGATCTTTAAAGAAGTGGTTAATGTAAAATGAGGTCATACCAGCAAACCCTAACCCAATCTAACTGGTGTCTTTGTAAGAAGAGGAAACTAGGTCAGAGGGAGAGACACCACACACATGTGCACACAGGGGACATGCTATGGAAAGACACTGATGTGGGCGGCCATCTTTAAGCCAAGGAGGGAGTCCATAGGAGACCAAACCTGCAGATGCTTTGATCTCAGACATCCAACCTCCAGAATTTGAGAAAATTAAGATCTGTTGCTTAAAACACTCAGTCTGTGGTATTTTGTTATCACAAGCCAAGCACCCCTTTTTGTTCTCTGCGGAAGCCTAAAGGAGATTTTCTTCTCAGAGAGAAGACCTACTCCAAACAACAGTGAGACCCTCCTCTTCCCTTCTCTTCCACAAAGTCTCTAAGATGTCAAGGGGAACTATCAACCACTTTGTTGCTTCAAAGAATCCACAGAGTAAATGGAGAACTCCGAGTACCAGGCCCCAGCAAGTAGCTAGCCACAGTGAGACAGGACAATTCTGACTTGGGAATCATGTTGCCTGATTCTGAAATCAGCAAGAGCAGGAAAAGAGTTTAGTGGACACTCTTCCCCCAAGGAACACAGGATTTAAATTTCCTCCTGACATTTACTGTTAGTAAGAGAGAGCCCTGGTTGTTCCTTCTTGGGGTTAGCTATAATTGGGGAAAGGAGAGGGGAAGATTTTTGTCTGACTTTGACAATCCAGAAGCATGCTTTTCTGGCTCTCATGCTAATCAAACTGAAAAGGGACATATTTTCTTTGATTCTCATCTTAGATTGTTATAAAGAAATGCAATTTGGAGATTTGAGATTGGAAATCTGACCCAAGAATGCAGAAGTAAAGAAGCAGGGAAGAGTGGAATGGGAGAAAGAAAAATAACAGAAGGTGCATCCCTAATAGCTCACTGCTGTGCCCAGATAAGGGCCACATTTTGGGGAGCCCTCGAAGAATTCATGGACAATAAATCTCAGGATTGTCCCACCCAGAGGTAAGAGGCTGGTGGTTAATTGCCAAACCCTATCCTCCTGCAGTTGGGATGTTTCTAGCATGTTATTTTTCCTTCTGGTCCAGACCTTCAATCTCTGGTTTTCTCTGGCTTCTGACAAATTCCAGCAGTAACCAAGCAGGGGGAGGCATTGCCATGCTCATGACGTTGAAGCTAGTGATGTTCATTGTAGAGCCTTCTGGAGCTCTGTTGAAATCAGCTAGGCTAAAGGCACAGGGTGCAGAGCATTCTAGGCAGAGGAAACCGCCAGTACAAAGGCCAGGAGGCAGAGAAAGCCTGAGACTTTCAAGTAACACAGGAAGGCAAATGTGCCTGGGTATAATAAGGAAGGAAGACAATAGTAGGAGTTTTGGTCAAGAAAGGCAACAAAGGCTTGTTCTAGAAGACCTAATTAGACCACTGAGAGGACTCTTGGCCTTGACTCTGCAGGAGAAATGGGGCCATTGCAGAATTTGACAGAGTGTAACATGGACTGATTTACGTTCTAAAAGGCTGATTGGCTGCTGTGCTAAGAATGGACTCAGGCTGGGGGAATTTGAGAAGTGGGGAGAGCTATGCTGGAGGCTGATTCACTTAATCCTGGTGGGAGATGATAATAGTTTACACTGGGGGAGAAGCAGGGGTGGGGCAAGAAGCAGTACACATTCTGTGTAATTCTCTCAATGATCTGGGAAGATGAGTTGCTGTTGAACCTGCTGAGAGTTTAAAATCTCTCATCATTTACAGACAACTTGGTCTCTTACAGATTAAGGAACATGTATAAATTTCAGTCCCATAAATGGTAACTGGTTTCGATCCAGGCTTTGTAGCCCTTCCCTTACTGATCTCAGTACTCTTTGCCTCTGAAATGGTTAGTTTCTAGGCTGGACATAATTACTGACAAGTGAGAGAGCAATAGTAAGAGTGAATGAAATAAATAAAGATCCGCATGGTTTTTCTAACAGAGAGCCCATTTTCCTCACCACATTCCAAGATGCTGAACAAACTAGATGCAAGACTTCAGAAACTATAGAACAGCAAATTATTGAGTTGGGAAGCAATAATTAGAACGGAAATGAAGAAAATGGACGTTGGGGGCCTTAATGTGAAATATGACATTGATAAATCAAAGGAAGCCTTGAATTAGAGATGTGGATATTTCAACTGATTATCCAAGATAACTCATATCCTCCATTAACCTTGTCCGTCTTGTTTTTGCCTTTGTGAGGACAAAGAATATCTTTGCAAATTGCCAGGCCACAGGATTGTGTCTCCCAAATGTTTATTCAACGAGGGTGGGGAGGAAGGGGAGGAAGCAGTTGAAAAATAATTTGCTTGTTAAGCAGCCCAGAGGAATGTTCTTTCCACTGAGTCTGGTGCATTTATGGGAAAGATAATAAGAGACACTCATGACAGATTTGACAGCAAGGCAAAAGTAAACAGTAAGCCCAGGCTAGCAAAAGTTAGAACCACGTACCTTTGCTTTAGATGCTTATCCTCATAGCTGGGTATAAACAAAATAGCACATGACTGTGCATAGACGAGATGTTGCTCAGCTGCCCTCTCCTTCCAGATGATTCCAAAGCCAGTGATGTTTATTTAGAGGACTTTGTTTTTCTGAGAAAGATGCCACTAGGGACATAAGGCATGTTGGGACATCAGTATAACCATGTGTGTCAAGATTGTTTTGATTCACACGAAGATGTGATGAGACTCAAAAGTAGAGACCATAGAAGTGGGAGTGGAAGGATCCGATTGGATTATTCCTTTTCAGCCACCCCACCCATCCTGGCAGGAGACAGTCCCTCGACAGAAGATGTAACACCCGGTCTAAGCCAAATGTCCTAGTAGTCTGGAAAGTCTGACCATATGACAGGAGTTTGACTAGCAGCCATGAATCATCTCACAGAACACTCTGAGCAGACTGAGGAGGTTGAGAGTGTTTTGTATGGAAGTGTTTCTTGGGCATTTTATAAGTACGTTGGTACTTGCTTTATGGCAGGTGACCCTGTGCAAGTTTCCAGAGAATCCCCTCTGGCCTTTCTCCAAACCTGATACTCTCCCCTGTTCTCCTATCAGCTGTTGCTTTTATGAGCAGAGCTGACCAGTGCCAGGGCTCACAGGAAGTTGGTCTGGTTTTCCTAGTGAGCCAGCAAGAATTCACATCTTTTGTTTCTGCAGCTCAGGGTGTGTGATAAACATGAAGGCCTGAGGTTTTCCAGGACTAACCTTAGTCCCACCAGAATATCTGCCTGTCGGGTGCTGAGACACTTCTCACTTATCCTCAAAATTAACTCCCACTCTCCTTCAACCACTCTCCTTGGCATCCTGCACATGTTCTACACTTTTAATCTTTGAATAACTGGTCATGTAATACTACCTTTCTAAATTGCCCTTTAACTTTCCTCCCTATTATTTAAAATCCCACATATATGGGTCTCACCTGAAGAACCATTCTACCTGTTTTATATATGCTGACAATTATGGAATCTGTCATCTTCCCCATTCTAACATCAGTTGATTAAAACGTCAGGGCTGAAACTCATGTATTTTCTTAGACCCTATTAGTTTTTTCCAATATATTTTCTCTTATCTTCATTCCTACATGTGTTCTGCCATTTTCAGCCTAAGCCTCAAATATGCTCATCATTTATTATTATTGTTTTGTTATTTGCATTGTTTTCATTGGAAGCAATGGGGAAATAAAACAAAAATAATCACACACAATATGTTTTAATTTCCTCTCAGTTAACTTAAAGAAATCAATCCTACCAAATAAGAAGCAGGTGTGGTACCTTGCTATGGGCAGCCGTGACTACCTGTTGGCACATTTGCCCAAAGCAAGGGGAGCCCTGCAGCAAGAAGACACATGGCTACTGTTCTGGGGTGACTGGCTTCCCCCATCATGCTACTTGGTGCACCTGCCAAACCAGACCAGCAAGCATCAGAATCATCTGAGAAGTTGTTCAAAATGAAAATTCTCAGGTCACTTCTAAAATTCACTGATTTAAAATCTCTGGGGAGGGGTCAGTAATCTGCATTTTATTGACCTCTCCAGGAGATTCTGAGGCACACTCAAATCTGAGTATTAACCAATTTGTTAAATGCCAATGGAGAAACTATTAGAGAAATTTCCCCTCAGATATTTCAGCCCATTTTGAACTTAATAGACCCAGCATACAGTTTAACTTTTCTGTGTGTCTGTCTTTTCTTCCTTCTCTTTCCTTATTTTTATCTTTCTTCTAAATTGAAATATAAAACTGTACATTTGTATCCTGTACTACATGATGTTTGAAGCACACATACCTTGTGGAATGGCTAAATCTAACTAGTGCATTACCTTACACAGTTTTCATTTTTATGGCAAGAACTCTTGACATCCAGCCTCTTTGCATTCTTTTAAGAATATGGTGTTGGGCTGGGGATGTGGCTCAAGCAGTAGCGCGTTCGTCTTGCATGCGTGCGGCCCGGGTTCGATCCTCAGCACCACATACCAACAAAGATGTTGTGTCCGCCGATAACTAAAAAATAAATATTAAAAATTCTCTCTCTCTCTCTCTCTCTCTCCCTCTATCACTCTCTCTTTTTTTAAAAAAAAGAATATGGTGTTGTCCATGGAATATTACTCAGCATTAAAAGAGAATAAAATCATGGCATTTGCAGGTAAAGGCAATGGAGTTGGAGAATATAATGCTAAGTGAAGTTAGCCAATTCCCTAACAAAACAAATGCCGAAGTTAAGTTTTCTCTGATATAAGGAGGCTGATTCATAATAAGAATAGGGATGGGGGAGCATGGGAGGAATAGATGAACTTTAGATAGGGCAAAGGTGGGGGGAGGAAAGGGGGTAGGGAGTAGGTGAGATGGTGGAATGAGATGGACATCATTACTCTAAGTACATGTATGAAGACACGAATGGTGTGACTCTAATTTGTGTACAACCAAAGACATGGAAAATTGTGCTCTATATGTATTCTGTGAATTGAAATTCATTCTGCTTTCATGTATAACAAATTAGAATAAATAAAATAAGAATATGGTGTATTGTCATTAATCATAGTCATCATACTATACAACGGGCCTCTTGAACTTATCTCCAATCTAAGTGTAATTATGTATCTCTTGCCCCATATTTCCCCATCTCCCCAACCACACCAACATCTGCTAATCACCATTCTACTCTCTACTTCTATGAGGTCAGTGTTTTTAGATTCTACATAGGAGTGAGATCAAGCAGTGTTTGTCTTTCTATGCTTAACTTATTTCACTTAACATAATGTACTCCAGGTTCATCCATGTTGTAACAAATGACAAGATTTTCTCTTTCTTTATGATTGAATAATACTGTACCATGTATACACATCATATTTCCTTACCCATTTATTTATTAATGGACACTCAGGTTGATTGCATATCTTGGCTGTTGTGAATAGTCCTGCAATAAACAATGGAGTGCACATAGCTCTTTTACGTACGATTTCATTATCTTTGGATATATACCAGCTAGTGAGACTGCTGCATCATAAGGTAGTTCAGTTTTAATAATTTGAAGAAACTTCATACCATTTTACATAATAGCTACATTAATTTACAGCTGTGTGTTAGGGTTCCCTTTACTTCACACCCTCAATAACACATTTGATTGTCTTTTTGATAGTAGCCATTCTAACTGAAGTGGAGGTGATATCTCATTGTGATTTTGATTTTATTTCTCTGAAAATTAGTGATGTTGGGTAGACAAGGGTTGATAGATATAGACATACATCTATAACTGTATATATTCTATACCTATATCTATGTTATATGTAATCTATAGGTATTATATATATATATATATATATATATATATATATATATATATAAACACACCTTGTACATCTTCTTTTGATAAATATCTATTGTACATCTTCTTTTGAGAAATATCTATTCAAGTCTTTTGCCCATTGCTTGCATTATTTCTTGCTTGTTTGAGTTCCTTAAATATTTGGGGCATTAATCCCCTCTTAGATGTATGGTTTGCAAATATTTTCTCTCAATCTATAAATTTTTTCTTCATTCTGCTGATTGTTTCTTTGGCTGTGCAGAAAACTTTGTAGTCTGATATATCCAATTGTCTATTTTGTCCTTTTGTTTCCTATATTATTAAAGTTGTATTTTTTAAAAATATCATTTCCTAGACCAATATCATGGAGATTTCCCCTATGAATTCTTCTAATAGATTCATAATTTGGGGTCTTACATTTAAATCATTAATACATTTGCATTCAAAATTGTTTTAGTAGACTTTTGTGTGTGGTGAGATATAAGGTTCTAATTACATTCTTGCACATATGAAAACCCGATTTTCTAACACTAATTATTGAAGCACTTGTCCTTTCCCCATTGAGTATTCTTGGCATACTTGTTGAAAATTCAACTGACTGTAACTGTATGAATTTAGTTCTGGGATTTTTATTCTATTCCATAGGTCTGTGAGTCTGCTTTTAATGCCTTACCATTCTGTTTTAATTACTATAGCTTTGTAGTATATTTTGAGATCAGATAGAGTGATGTTTCTAGCTTTGTTCTTTTTTTCTCAAAACTGCTTTGGGACTTTTATTGTTCCATATGAATTGTCGGAATTTCAAAATATTTCTGTGAATAATTAATTGGCATTTTAATAGGAATTGCATTGAATCTATGATGACTTTGGGCAGTATTTTTTGACCATATTTGTTCTCCCTGTCCAGAAGTATGTAGTATTTTTTTCATTTATTTGTGTCTTCTTCAGATTCCTTCAATGTTTCATAGTTTTTACTGAAGAGAGAACTTTCAACTCCTTTAAATTTATTTTTAAATATGTTACTTTTTGTGCAAATTGTAAATTAAATTGTTTTCTTGTTTCTTATAGTTTACTATGAAAACATAGAAATGTTACTGATTTTGTATGTTGTTTTTGTATCCTGCAACTTTATTAAATTATCATATTAAACTTAACAGTATTGAGGTGGAGTATTTTGAATTTTTTTTAAACAGGATTGTGTCATCTACAGAGCTAATTTAACTTATTTCTTTACAATTTTATTTTTATTTCTTTTGCTTGCTTAATTGCCTTGGTAGGACTTCCAGTACTTTGTTGAAGAGAAATGGCAAAAGGTGTCATCTATGTCTTTTTACAGAATTCATAGGAAAAATTTCAGCTTTTCTCTATTTAATGGTCTATTAGCCATAGGTTTGTAATGTGTGGTATTTATTGTGTTGAGATATGTTTCTTCTATACCTAATTTGTTGAGAGTTTTTATTATTAAAAAATCTTGGATTTGGTCAAATGTTTTTCTGAATCTTTTGAAATAATCACATGGTTTTTGTCCTTAATTCTATTAATGACATTTATTAGTCGATCTGTTTTTGCATTACTCGGTTAAATGCCACTTCATCATCTTCATAATGTAAAGTCAAATTCATTCTGCTTGCATTGTTTTAAGTATGTTTTCATCTATATTCACCAAAGATATTTCCTGTAATTAATTAATTTATTTTATTTAGGTATATATGATAGCATAATGCATTTTGATTCATTGTACCTGATTGCAGCACAATTTTTCATTTTTCTGATTGTACATGATGTAGTGTTGCACCATATGTGCAGTCATCCATGTACCTAAGGTAATAATATCCATCACATTGCATCATCTTTCCTGCCCCCACACTCTCACCCTTCCCTCCCCCTCCTTTGCTCAATTAAAGTTTCTCCATTTTCCCCCTACCCTCCCCCATTATGGATCAGCATCCACTTATCAGAGACAACATTCAGCCTTTGGTTTTTGGGGATTGACTTACTTCACTTAGCATGATATTCTCCAACTCCATCCATTTACCTGCAAATGCCATAATTTTAATGCTGAGTAATATTTTATTGTGTATATATACCACAGTTTCTTTATTCGTTCATCTATTGAAGAGCACCTAGGTGTTTCCATAGCTTGGCTTGTTGTGAATTGAGACTACTATAAATATTGATGTGGGCTGTTTTACTATAGTCATTTGGGTATAGACTGAAGACTGGGATAGCTGGGTCAAATGGTGGTTCCATTACAAGTTTTCTAAGGAATCTTCATAGTGCTTTCCAGAGTGGTTGACCAATTTGCATTCACACCCACAATTATGAGAGTGTCTTTTCCCCCACATCCTTACTAATACTTACTGTTGTTTGTATTCTTGATAACTGCCATTATAACTGGTATGAGATGAAATCTTAGGGTAATTTTGATTTGAATTACTCTAATTACTAGATATGTTGAACATTTTTTTTCATGTATTTGTTGATTAATTGTATACCTTCTTTTGAGAAGTGTCTGTTCAGCTCCTTAGCCCATTTGTTTATTGGGGTCTTTGTTTTTTTTAATGTTAAGGTATATATATATATATATATATATATATATATATATATATATATATATATATATCCTGGAGATTAGTGCTCTGACGTGCTTGTGGCAAAAATTTGCTATCAAAATGTAGGCTCTCTCTTCACCTCATCGATTGTTTCTTTTGCTGATAAGAAGCTTTTTAGTTTGAATCAATCCAATTTATTAACTCTTGATTTTATTTCTTGTGCTTTAGGAGTCTTGTTAAGAAAGTTGGGGCCTAATCCAATATGATAAAGATTTGGACATACTTTTTCCTCTATTAGGTACAGGGTATCTGGTCTAATTCCTAGGTCCTTGATCCACTTTAAGTTGAGTTTTGTGCATAGTGGAAGAAAATGGTTTCATTTCATTCTGCTTCGTATGGATTTCCAATTCTTCTAGCACCATTTCTTGAAGAGGCTATCTTTTCTTCAGTGAATGTTTTGGCTCCTTTTTCTAGTTCTAGTATGAGATAACCATATTTATGTGGGTTTGTCTCTGTGTCTTCTATTCTGAAGTCTATTCTACCAGTCTATTTTTGTGTCAATACCATGCCATTTTTGTTACTATAGCTTTGTAGTATAGTTAAATGTCTGGTATTGTGATGCCTCCTGCTTCACTCTTTTTGCTAAAGATTGTTTTGGCTATTCTGGGTCTCTTATTTTTCCAGATGAATTTAATGATTGCTTTTTCTATTCCTATAAGGAATTACAATGGGATTTTAATTGAAATTGCATTTAATGTATACAGCGCTTTGGCTAGTATGGACATTTTGACAATATTAATTCTGCCTATCCAAAAGCATGGAAAATCTTTCCATCTTCTAAGGTCTTCTTCAACTTCTTTATTTAGTGTTCTGTAGTTTTCACTGTAGATATCTTTCACTTTTTTTTTTTTTTTAGGATATCGTGAATTGTTGAGAGCCACAGCCAAAGGGGCCCCAGCAAACTTCCAGCTGCCAGCAAACTTCCAGCTGCTGGCTGATGATTGGCTCACAGCAGCCCCACCAACATCTAGCTGATTGGCTCCTCTGCGGTGATGTTCATTGGGCTGTTTCCCTGCCCTTTCACACCACGGAGCTGCTCATTGGGGGACTTCTTTGGCTCTGCCCACACAACCCAGCCAATCGGCCTCAAGAGCAGGAGGATTGGGGGAGGTGGAGAGGCTTGTGGGTGAGAGGCTTGTGGGAAGCCGGTGGTGGCAGTTGGGCTCTGAGGGTTTTTCTTGAGGAGCTGTTTTGTTTGGTGTGTGTGGTTCTAAAAACAAAGTTAGTTTCTTTTGACAAGTGGCTCCTGAATTGTGCCCAGCCAGACTGCGGCAGTGAATGGAGTAGTTTTCCTAGTTTCTCTTTCAGAGGATTCATCACTGATATGTAGAAATGCATTTGATTTCTGGGTATTGATTTTATTTCCTGGTACTTTGCTGAATTCATTTATTAATTCTATAAGTTTTCTGGAATTGTGTCATCAGCAAATAATGAGAGTTTAGATTCTTCTTTTCCTATTTGTATCCATTTAATTTCTTTTATCTAATTGCTCTGGCTAGAGTTTTAAGGGCTATGTTGAATAGAAGTGGTGAAAGAGGTCATCCCTGTCTTGTTCCAGGTTTTAGAGGGCCACAAGAGATTAATTTTACATTGAAAGTGAAGGAATGAAAAAATATGGAAAAACAGATATTTACAAAAAAATTAATGCAATAGCTAAAGAATATGGATTCTTTTCAATTGCACAGGATAAACCAGATGTCAGGCTACAAAACAAGTCAACAATTTTAGAAGATTGAAATTATATTAATTATGTTGAGTATCTTTTTGTCCATAATGATATTAAACTAGAAATCAATTAAAAGAGGGAATTTGGAAACTTTTGAAATACATGGAAATTAAATAACGTGCCCCCGAATAACCAGTGGATCAATAAATAAATTAAAAGGAAGATTAGAAATTTTTGAGACAAATGAAAATGGAGATGTAGCATACCAAAACTCATAGGAGAGAGTAAAAGCAATTCAAAGACAGAAGCTTATAAAATAAAAGCCAGATCTCAAACTTTCAGTTGTTTTCATATTATTCATCAGCATTCTTTTTTATCAGCATGAAGAACACACTTTAGCATTTCTTATTAGACAGGTTTGGTGATGATGAACCTTCTGCTTGTCTAGGAAACCCTTTGTCCTTTCTTCAGCAGCTTTGCTGGGTAGCTGAGTACCATATTCTTGATTAGGAGGCTTTTTTAATTCAACAATTAGAATATATCATCCCTGATGGAGGAGATGAATGATTCTGAGCCACCCCCAGGCTGCCGTGGTCTGGACCCAGGTAACTTTTGCAATGGCACTGGTGCTCCCTTATGGGCCCCCAGGGACACCCAGGGCACCCACCTTAAGTATTTAGAAATGATGGAATTGGTGGAGACGCGACTCAAGTTTATATATCATTCTTGGTTTACATGGACCCCACAGAGAGTACAGGTTGGCAGGAAGTCAGTAAAGTGTGCAGGAATACCTGAATGCCAGCTCGTCTGCCTGGTTGGTTCTGAGAGAGAAGGCAAAGGATTACAGACTGTGGTGCCTACACCCATCTCTCCCTCACAGCCGTAACAGGATAAGAAAGATCTTGAAAGAATCTTGAAAATTGCAAGGTGATCCAGATATGCTAAGTCTTTCACTTTGGTCCTAATGGAGTTTGATTACACTATGGTCTGTTATAATAAATTTACAGAGGGATTTAGGATGCCAGATCCTCAGAATATTTCCCTTGGAATATGACATCTATACTTCCTGATGCTTATTTTATTCATAAAAGATTACATTTGAGACCCATCCTCTTGCTTCATTTTTATATCTAACAGAGTTGATTTAGCTGGTCCCATTCCTTAAGTTTTCTTTTTGAAGAATGAAACTTTCTCAGATAGAAGAACTTATATTAAACTCAAAACTACAGAGTAGTTCTGGGACTTCCCTATAGGAGACCGTTTAACTACAGTTGTGTGCAGGTTTATGCTGAGGATATGTTCAGATGGGGGGAACTCACATTCTGCTTCTGTCACCACACACTTGCAGCTGCTTGTTGTTGGAACTGTGGGCGTGTTGTTGAAACTACTTCCTCTTTTCTTTACTCAGCTCTTCTTGTGCCTTCAGGACACTACAGCTAGCTTAGGATGACACTTCATAAGCACTTTGTCACCTGTACAGTTTACTTCTGCCTGCTTTGTCTTCATATAACTTCAGAGTTCTTGGAATTGGTTTGTTTTCCTGTCACACTTACTATTATTTCCCTCTTTGATTGACTTAAATCAAAACTAAAACTATGCCAGAAAAATGCTGCCACATTAGTACAAAAATTTCCTTTCCAATTTTTTTCCCTGCCATCCTTAATATATGATAGCTAGAATATTATGAGTGAGAGAGTAGGGGACAATATTCGTCCTAAAAATGCCTTTATTAATTAGACTCTGTTATTTCACTTTTATTAATGTCCCCCGATAAAGTCATCCAAAGTATGAAAAATTATATGCACAAAGATTTTTCAGGTGGCATTACTTATATTATCCAAATTATGAACTACTTAATAGTTTAGAGCACTAATCAGCCAGACTCTTTTCTATAAAGAGTCAGAAAATAAATATTTTAGGCTAGGCAGACCATACTATTACATCTTCTCAGTGCTGCTGTTTGTAGTATGAGAGCAACCATAGACAATATGTAGAAAAACAGGCATGGATATTTTCCAATAAAACTTATAAAATGTGGTCCTAATGGAGTCATCCTCTGGTCTAGGTATATACCTAATAAGCAGATATCTATGGAGGTTACATTATTTACTCATTAAAAATTAGTAACGAATTGAGCCACTATAAGCATTGATGTGGCTGCATCACTGTAGAATGCTGATTTTTACTCCTTTGGATATAGCAGCTCAATTCACAGTGGATAATCTATGAACATAATATAGGTGCCTTTCAATAAATGAATAGATAAAAAATGTAGTGTATATATATATATATACATACTATATACATACTATATATATATATATATATATATATATATATATATATATATATATATATATATATGATGGAGCATTACTTAGCTATAAAGAAGAATGACTTTATGATATCTGCTGGTAAATAGAGGGATCCAGAGACTTTCATGCTAAATGAAACAAGCCAATCCCCCCAAACCAAAAGTTGAATGGTTTCTCTAATATGTGGAAGCTAACACAAAATGGGGGAGGGAGGAGTAGACATTCAGTAGATTAGACAAAGGGGAATTAAGGGAAGGGAGGGGAGAATAAGAATAGCAAAGTGTAAAGAATCTGACATAACCTTCCTATGTACATCTATGAATACACCACAGTGAATCCCAACATTGTGTACATCCACAGGACTGGGATCCTAATTAGAATAAGATATACTCCATGTTTGTATAAATATGTCAAAATAGACTCTACTGTTATGTATAACTAAAAAGAACAAATAAAATTTAAAAAATTAACAACAAAAAATTAGTAATGAAAAGCATGAGAAAATATTATATTAAAATTTAAAAATTACAAGATAAAAAAGTATATGAATGAATAAATGAAATCATGGCTACAAATAATAGTAATCAAATTACTAACTATGGTTACTGTAGGATGGCAGAGCAATAAATGGATGACTTTAGTTTTCAGTTTTTATTTGCATTGCTTTTATAATAAAAAAATTTTAAAAACCCACTCTTTCTTCTCTTGCAGTATTTCTGTTGATGAAATAACTGAAAGCTGTATCGATGCTCCTGTGAATGTGACATGTTTGAATTCTCTTGCTGCATTCAGTGTTCTTTGTCTTTGATTTTCTGATAATCTGATTATGATGTGTCATGGTAAAGGCCTTTTTGTGTTGAATTTGATTGGTGACCTCCAAGCTTCCCACACCTGGATTTTGTAAAGTCTTTCTCCAGGGTTGGAAATCTTTCAGCTAGTGTTTTCTTAAATATATTTTCTAGGTCTTTTTCTCTTTCTTTTACATTAGGTATCCAATCACATGAAAGTTTAGTTCACTTGATGATGTCATATAGAACTTCTTTAATATTTTTATTCCTTTTTATTTTTTCTTCTCAGATTAGATAATTTCACATGCTTTGTCTTCAAGCTCACTAATTTCTTTACCTAATCAAGTTTGCTGTTAAAGCTTTTTATTGACTGTTTTAGTTCAATTGCTATATACTAGGAGTTCTATTTTTAAAAATTCTTCCTATTCTTTTCTCAGACTTTTCTATTTATGAATTGTTTTAAAAATTTAACGGAATTTTTAATTTTTATTTTTTTCAAATAGTTCTCTGAACTTCTTTAAGGATTATTCTGAATTGCTTGTCATTCCATTTCTTTGTGGTGTATTTTTGGAACTTTATTGCTTTCTTTCATTTGTGTCATGTTTCCCTGATTTTTCATAATCCTTGTGTTCCTATATTGATGCCTGCACATTTGAGGAGGCTCTTATTTCTTTTGGCCTCCGCAGATGTTCTCTGACCTTTAGTATTTAATAGTGGAACTTAATCCTAGACATATAATAAACATCAGAACTTGATAATTGCACCAGAACTTAATCACTGACCTATAGTTCTTTCCCAAACTGAGGAAGATTTAATGTAAGTACAGAAATCTAATTGGTAACCTGTAGCTGCTTTCTGGGCACAATGCTTGCAGCAGTATGATGCCACTGGCTTATTTCTCTGGTCCAGAGAAACCATCAAGGTCTGTGTTTTTTTTTTTTCTTTTTGCTCTGAGCACTGTGCACTCTGTTTTTCTAATTGACCCCTGGTGGTCTATCCTTTCTGGCTGATATGATTTGAAAGCTTTCACCGAAAGTGTATGTGTTAAAGGCCTGATCACTAGATGATAGGTTATGGAAGTTTTGGGAGGTGGGGCCTATTGGAAAGAAGTTGGGTTATTGGGAGTGTTCCCTTGAAGGGAATATTGGGACTCCTGCAGCATCCCCCTCCCCTGGCTTCCCATCCACCATCAGGTGAGGAGATTCTTGCTATGATATTTCACCTTACCACATCCCTAAAACAACAGAGGTAACTGACCATGGACTGAAACCTCTGAAACTGTGAGCCAAAATTTTTCTTTCCTCTCATTATGTAGATTTATCTCTGCTATGTGTCACAGCAACAGAAAGTTGATTTGCATATGGATTTCCCCAGTTCTTCTGGTCATATGATACAGGAGTGAGCTTACTGCAGAGGTTTCCAGCATGGTGGATGTTATAGTTTGGGTGTGACGTGTTTCCCAGAAGCTCATGTGTGAGACAATACAAGAGGGTTCAGAGGGGGAAATGATTGGGCTGTGAAAGCCATAACTCAATCAGTGAATTAATCTGAAATGGTATTAACTGAGTGGTAACTGAAGGCAGATGGGGTGTGGCTGGAGGAAGTGGGGCATTGCGAGCATGACTTTGGGGTATATAGTTGTTTTTGGCAAGTGGAGATCTTGCTCTGCTTTCCTAATCATCATGTGAGCTGCTTCCCTTGCCGCACTCTTCCACCAAGATGTTTAGCCTCACCTGGAGCCTCGGGGAATGGAGCTGGCTGTATATGGACTAAGATCTCTGACACTGTGAGCCCTCAAGTAAACTTTTCCTCCTCTACAATTGTTCTGGTCAGGTATTTTAGTCACAGCAGCAAAAATTCTGACTGAAACAGTGAAGAAACTTTTCCCACTGTACAAACCGTGGTCCCAGGGGAATTCTCTGTGTAGCACTATGCCAGCTTGAGGGAGGGGTGACAAAGTCAAAAAACAGCTCTTACCATTCAATCGCAGCTCTGAATTCTGTAGTTATCAGCGTGTCTCTGCCTCTTTCCTGAGTTCTAGAGAGTTAGGTTGTTATTCTTGCCTGTTTCTACTAGTTGAGTTTCTATAAAGTGTAGTAAAGCCAGGGAACTTGTATTCTGTCATCTTACTAATGTCATTCTGAAAAACAATGTGTAGAGAGTGTGGAAATGGTAGTGAAATCCATAGACATCAGAGTTCTTCATACTTTCTATTATATTGTTCTGCTGTTTTCAGAAAGCAGCTTTCACATGTACCAAGATGGCTACTTGAGATTAAGCAGCAATGTTGACATTGCAGGTGTTTTAGTCAGATAGTTCACTGCAGTTACTAAAATAGCTGTCAAGAACAATTTTAGAGAAGGAAACATTTATTTGGGGGCTCATAGTTTCAGAGGTCTCAGTCCATACAGAGCCAGCTCCGTTCCTTGGGTGTCCAGGTAAGGCAGAACATCAGGGCAGAAGGGTGTGAATGTTGGTGCCAGGAAACAAAGAGAGACTCTACTCAGCAGATATAAAATATATATCCAAAGTCAGGCCTCAATGATCCACCTCCTCCAGTCATACCCTACCTGCCTATGGTTACAACCCAGTTAATCTCTATAAGGGAATTAATTCACTGATTAGGTTAAACCTCTTAAAAACCAATCATTTCACCTCCAAGCCTTCTTGAATTATCTCACACATGACCCAAACCATAACAGTAGATCTCTCCTTCCATTTTTTTTTTGTTCTGTTTGAGTCTTGCTGACATCTTTTCACTCACTTAGATGTCTTTTTTCTGTGTCCTCTCACACTCTGTGGTCTGAATGATTATAGACAATGACTTAAAGAATCTTGTTGGATTCAGAAATTTGACTGTTTCCTTAAACTTACACATTATTAAGATTTCAGTTGGATTCTTCATTTGTATATACACACTTCTTAATAATTCATTCCCTAGTGGCCCTGCTGATTCATCCAATTGTCACTCATAGTTCCTGTCATTTTGAATATCAACAGAGAACTATGTACAGGTTTCATTTCTGAGGCAAGACATCTAGTAAAAGGACAGTCAGCACTATGCAACCACCTAACTCAACTTCTGAAAGAGATTCCCGAAAGTGAGTGTGGGTGTGTCAATGCAGGAAATTTATATGTAAGTGGCTATGAGACAATGCAAGAAAGATTCCAACTAGGCAGAAAGGAAGAAAGTAGTCACCTTGTCTTCTCCACAAGGCATTTGCTGTAGGTGTGGAATTGAAGGTGTGGAATTAAATTGAAGACTTCTGAAAAATGGAGGAAAATTCATTAGCACTAAACCTTGAAGCTAGCTCTTTCCTATCCAAACTCAAGGATATTTATGAGTTTCTTCCTACCACATAAGTGCAAAGAAATTTTTATTTTTGTAAACAGGTATTTGATAGATTGCAACCATAATGGAAGAAGACTACATTCTCCATTATTCATATGTTTCTCAAATATGATAGGGTGCTTATTACTTTATTTGAGGTTTTGAACAAATGGGCATGGATGACTGAAGTAAAATTGATAATGAAGGCAGAAATAAGGTGTATTCAGCTGAAGGCAGTGAGACAGGAAGACTGTTTCTGTTTGAATGCACCACCATCTTATCTGTGGTGTAGTATGACTTGCTCTCAGCTTCTGCCTTCTTCTCCAACACTGTCGAGGGCAATCTGTGTGAACCAAAAATTGGCATCACAGCCAGTGAATCTCTGGGAACTTCCAGTGGAAATTTTCTCCAGCCAAGACTGTACAGACACATGTGAGCCTTATTCAGCTCTGCCTGGTCCCACACAGCACCGGAGATGGGGTGACCTGCTGCAAAACTACACTGCCTCTCAGAGATGGGTATAGCCTACCAGGATGCTAATCAACCTGCTGACTGTAAGACATTATGAAGCAAATCTCCACCCCTGAAATCTAATCCCTGCCTTTGATGTCCCCCCTGTAAATAAACAATGGAGCCAATTTCTAATTGTTCAGCTCCAGTTCCTGTGTGTGGGGACCTATCAGGCACTCCAAGCTCCCTTAAAATTATAATTCTGACTCTGTCTTTTGTTTTTCACTAATTATTTCTGACTTATCTTCTCCACTGGCTTATAACCTCCTGGGAAGGAAAAGGGACCCCCGGCAAGGTCCTAAATGCCTCAAGATACATCATCACAAAGTATGTCCAGTCCATGCTATCAGATAGTCCACCAGCCATAGTATTTTGAACATCTTGATGCCAAATCTATTGTGAGAACAGGAGAGTGTAATAGCTAGTGTTACTCTATAATGACCAAGTTGGAGGCAAAAACAAAAACAACAACAACAACAACAGCTCACCCAATTAGGATTTTTAAGTTAGCCCTCTCATTCTCAGTTTTTTGAGAGATTAAAGACCTAAAACCCAAATATTTTGTGAGGCCTACATGAGAAAATCTACTTGAGAAACCAAGGAGGATTGAGGACTTCATATCCTGTTATAAAAAGAGCCATTATAATGTCTTTCTTTCACAAATTAGCACTGCCCCACCATTAAGGCCATTTCCCCTCTTTAAACTATCTTTATTCTAGATTTTTAGTTCAAGACACATCTACATTTTGAAATCAAGATTCTCTATTTTTAATGATAGCTTTGCCCAAAACAAATAATAGTAGTGAAAATGAATCTCCACCAAAAGACTTATAGAGCTAATAAATAGATTTGGCAAAGTAGCAGGCTATGAAATCAACATACAAAAATCAATGGCTTTTCTATATACCAATAATGAATATGCTGAGACAGAAATCAGGATATCAGTTCTATACACAATAGCCTCAAACAAAACAAAACCAAATCTAAGAATACATCTGACAAAGGAGTTGAAAGACCTCTACAATAAAAATGATAGAACATTAAAGAAAGAAAGTGAAGAACACACAAGAAGATGTAAAGACATCTCATGTTCATAGGCAGAATTAATATTAAAATGGCCATACTACCAAAAGCAATATACAGATTCAATGCAATTGCCATCACAATGCCATGACATTCTTCATAAAACTAGAAAAACAGTCATGCAATTCATTTGAGTTGTGATTTTAAGCCAAAAAAGCAATGCTGAAGGCATCATAATTCCTCACTTCAAATTATACTATAGAGCTATAGTAATAAAAACTGCATGACACTAGCATAAAAACAGACACATAGACAAATAGTACAGAATAAAAGACACAGAGACAAACCCACATAGATACAGTCATCTGATCGCTAACAAAGATCCCAAAAACATACAGTGGAGAATAGACAGTTCTTTAAACAAATGGTGCTGGGAAAACTGGTTATTCATATGTAGAAAAATGAAACTAGATCCTTATCTTTCACCCTGCCCCAATCAACTCAAAATGGATCAAACACCTCAGAATTAGACCAGAAACTATGCAATTCCTAGAAGAAAATGTAAGATCAACACTCCAACTTTTGGGCACAAGCAATGACTTTCTTAATAAGACCCCTGAAGCTAAGGAAACAATACCAAGAGTTAATAAATGGGACAGCATCAAATTAAAGACTTCTGAACAACAAAGGAAACAATTAGGAATATGAAGAGAGAACCCACAGAAGGTGAGAAAACAAGCTATCTTGCAACAAGCTCTTCAAGCTAAAACTTATTCAGGAAAACTTGATATGATTCCACCCCAGCTCTTGGCTGCGTCATCACGTACCTCCCAGTCAGCAGAGGTCCAAGAGCTGAGACAGTAGCTGCAAGAAAAAGTGGCCACCATTAGGATGCTCCAAGAAAATAACCACAGGTTGTCTGATGCAATTGTTGCTGCCACAGAGAGAGAAAGAAAAGAATATGAAGAAATGGATTCCGAAATTAAACAATTAAACAGCTCAAGGAAGAACAAGATGTGTTAAAAACTGTACTGAAGGAGAAAGACCTCTCTATACAAGCCAAAAGTGATCAGTTTCTTTCTTCCAATGAAAAGCTCACTGACAAAGTGAATGAAAACGAGTTGTTGAGGCAAGCAATAACCAACCTAAAAGAGAGAATGTTAGTTTTAGAAATGGTCATTTCTCAACTCAAATGGGAAAAAGAAAAAAATGATAGAAACATCCCAAGAAAAGGAAATGGAGTATCAAGCATTACAAGAGACCAACATGAAGTTCTCTGTGATCCTGCTAGAACAACAGTATGAGTGCCAGTCCATGAAGGAGCAAGCTCTTGCCTCTGAGCAGCTATTACTAGAAAAAGAAGATGGCAAGGCTGGGGACAACTTCATTCAGCTTTTAAGAGCACTTGAATCCATGCTGGAGAAGACCATCCTATTTCAGCAGGAGAGAGACCAAGTCACCTTGTCTCTAAAGCACCAACAGATGGCAAACCAGACCTTAGAGCAAGAGGTTCAACACTTACGTGACAAAGAATTACACTTCAAAGCAGGAGGTACAAAGCCTGAGGAGCCATCTTCTAGAATCAGAAGATTCTTACAGCTGGGAAATTGGGGCTGCAGAGAAGAGAGAGAGGAACCTGAGAGAGAAAGTCACACTATTGGAGGAAAAGCTGCTCTCCTCTTCTAATGCAAGTCATCAAGCCAGTGTGCAGGTAGAGTCCCTGCAGAAACAGGTGCTCTTCCTCTCCCAAGAGAGGGATGAGAAGGCACTGCAGCTTTCACTCTACCAGGAACAAGGAAAGCAGTATTCCCTGTCACTCACTAACCTGCAAAAGGCTCTAGAGCATTCCCAACAAGAAGAAAAAGCTATGTATTCCTCTGAAATAGAAAAGGAAAGACAACGGACCACCGAATGGAAGGAAAAGGCAGAAAATCTAGAAAGAGAGGCATTGTTATTACAGGAACGCTTTGAGAAAGCCAACCGTGTGTTGGATTCAGCAACCAGACTTACACAACAGTTCCATCGAAAGGAAAAACAGATTGAACAAAGTGAGCTCCCACGAGAAATATTGGACGATGCCCAAAAGGAATGGATGAAATCAGAAAATGGCACAGAAGGATAAGTGGACAAAGCCCTAATGAGAAACCTGTTAATTGGGCATTTCCAGACACCGAAAAATCAGCGTCCCAAAGTGTTAAGGTTAATGGGAAGCATCCTGGGCATTCAAAAGGAGGAAATGGAGCAGTTGTTGAATGGAGATGATGGTGGTGTTACTAGGTGGATGACGGGATGGCTTGCAGGAGGATCCCAATGTGTCCCCAACACACCTTTGACACCAAATGAGCAACCTGGGCTGAAGAGTTCTTTTTCAGAACTTTTTGTCCAATTTCTGGAAACAGAATCTCATTCATCCATTCCATCACCAAAACTTTCTGCTTGTACCATGAAGTGTCAAGACTCCAGAGGAAGGAGAAAGGAACGTGCCAATGTACCAAGAATTGTGACAGACACAGCAGAATTCAGAGCTGGTAAAAGAAAGGCTGTGAATCCATTCTTGGCACTGTGTTCTGAGGCTATGCCACTGATTAGCCGAGATGGACTTGGACCTGGTGGACCTGGGAATCTCCTTTTGAATTCCATCTCAGACTTCATGCCCACCTTTACACCATTGCCAGTGTCGCCAGACAATAGGGCCAGGGTTGTACTAAAGGACCTTTGAAAGCAATTCAAAGTGATTCTGAAGCCAGAGAAGAGTTAGCAGTGTAAAGAAGAAATAAACATTTTGTTCTTTATATTTATAAAGTGGTCTTTTCAAAAAGAAGTGTCATATTTGTAGGGACAAAGAAAAAATTGATCCATAGAAGGACCAGGTATTTTGTATCCCCCTGTCCATTTTTAGTGTGTGTGTGTGTTTGTTGTAGCACTATTTTAAAATAAATTTTTCTTTGTTTACTATAGTCCTCGTTTTCATATGATATTTTGTCTGATGCTATCAGGTAATCAACAGCAATAATAACCATAGCTCCAACCCCCTTTTTAGGATTATATTTGTTAAATTTAATTATATTAAGATAAAAATAATACATTTATATAACAGACAGACATTTATATAACAGACAGAAAACTCCAACCCATAGGAAACCCATATGTAAAAGATACATACCTCAGAATTTGGGCTATCTGAAAACAAAATATGATGTAGCAAAAAGTTGTAAATTCTTTAGTTTATAAAAGAAAATACTGTTTAACTACTAAAAGAAAATTTCAGTGGGAGGGCCTGAACATGAAATTTAGTGGATAAATTCTCTAAGATTCTTTTAATCCAAATAGTATGACACCTATCCCTTTTACTTCATTCTATCAAAAAAATCACTTGATATTTATTTTGTTTTCTAGATGTTACATATGTCCAGAAGGAAGATGACATTTGTCAGTCAGACCCAAAGTATAATCACATGCATCCTTTTTAATTTGTAAGAATGTATCATTAAATATCTGGACTGTTTACATACTTTGCTGGGCCCTTCAGTAATGCTTAAAAACAGATTTTTAAAATCATTTGATCAAGAAAAAAAGTGGGGTAGAGAAATAAAACATTACAAAGTTTTGAAAGATGAAAAAGTTAACAAAGGGGTAGTTGAATCCTTTCATATTTTGGTAAATTAAGGTAAAAGATTAATCAAAATTTTCTTGCTTAATCAGGTGATATCAGAGAATTGAAAAAGCAGATGATGTAGCCAATGCCTGACACCTGTAATTTCTAAAACCATTAAGAATGTTTTTATTAAAATTGATTCAAATAAAATTTAATATAAATTAAATTATTTAAAATAAATCATATTATAATTTATTTTGAATTAATTCCACAAATTTAATTTATGTAATAATTAATTTAATTATGAATGTAATTGATTTCATTAATTTAATTTATTTTATTAATTGATTTTATTTATTAATTTAATAAAATTAATGATTTGCATTTAAAATTTCATTGAATTTTAAAGATTAGTTAAAAATTAATTTTCGTAAATTTTAATAGAAATCAAATTATTTAATATTCATTATATAATTTGATATAAATTTTAATACAATTAATTTAATTTTGATAAAATGTTCTCAATGTTTTTCGAAATTGCAGGTGTTAGAGAACTATTTGCTATATAATCTAATTTTTTCTCTTCTTCGATTTCACCTAACTTGAGCTGGAAACTTTTGATTCATCTTTTATCTTAATTTACAAAAATAAAAAGTGCAGACAGAATACCCAGTGGTTATATCCATCAGACAAGAAAGTGGGCAGACAGCAGAGTATATAAAACAAACACACATATATATCAAAAAATAAAAATAAAAAATGTTAAAATATCAGAAATTGGTGGGAGAATAGAGAAAGAAAATAAATTTTAAAAAAGAATAAAAAGAATGTACAACACAACTCAAATATACTCTTCAGACATCCCAGTCCTCAAAATCGTAATTCATGCAATGTACTAGGCTTCACACATGTTGGGATGTGAGGCAGAGACAGGAGAGGGAGAAGGGGAAAAAAAAAGGGAAAAAAGTCTTGAATGAGGACACAGGGCTTGTTTTGCTTGGTGATCAGTATCTTTCCTGCTTCCCTTCTCATCTGATAGGTGGTGTCCTCTGTTGTTAGATGGTATCTCCACCCTCAGGATGGTGAAGGTAATTAGAGTGTCACTGTGCCAGGTTAGAGGCTGCTGGAGAGGGGGGAGTTAGAAACTGGGTTCATGGGGGATGGTGATGAAGGTGACCCAAGATGGAGACTCCTGCTTTCAGCAGTGGGGTGTCAGGTCGGGTGGGGGAGCCAGGAGATGGTGTTGGAAGATGAGTTCAGTGACCAACTCTGTGGCTTGCAGTGTCGGCTGACTTCAGAGCCTGTGTGAAGGTCCTGGTTGCAGGCAGGCTACTGCACATAGGGGACTGTGTCCACTGCTGCAGAGTCCCAACCAAGATGGTGATGACTGGAGGAACCCCACGTTGTTAGATGGGGTTCACAAGGGGATGGTGACCACAGTTTCTACTCATGGGAAGCTGCCAGGTGTCCTCCATGGGTGCGGCATGTGTGCTTCCTGCTCGCCTAGGTGGCTGAAAGTTTTTGAGGGTGCTGCTGCAGCTGCCTATGGTCTTACTTGGGTACCTGGTTACCCTGCCTTGGTGAGTTGTTGTGACCCCGAGGTTTGGAGCCCTAAACTAGTGCAGAGGGCAGGAATAAGCTTGCAGAGAAGCAGTAGTCTCACTACTTGCATCCCAGGTCACAGGGCAATGCAGAATGCTGCCTCCCTCTGGCCCACCATCTTGGATCCAGAAATAAAAATCTTTGTGTAACAAGGTGAAAACAAAACTAGTCCAAAGATGTAAAGAGGTCTGACTCCAACTAGAACCAAATTTGATTGTCAATTTTGCCATGATTAACTATACATTTCTAATGTATTTAGGAGATAGGAAGTTTTGATTGTGTGTTAATGGTTAAGACTATTTTTCCAAAAAATTAACAGGTGACACTGATTCACACAGCCTCACCTCTCTTCTTAACTAACTTATATATTGCCATTCTTCCATACATTGAAAAGGAAGTTCCCAAAGCAGTTCATATGAGAAATGTTCAACTGCCTCCTGAGGTCTGCCTAGTTGGCATAATAGATGCTCCTCTACTTAACCCCACCATACACAATTTAAACAGATGAATTTCAAGCAACCATATAGAGGATGCCATCAATAGCCTACCAACGCCCCAAATGCCCAGAATCGGATGGATGCACAGCTGAATTTTACAAGCTCTATAAATGAGAACTTATAATACTTCTCAAACTATTTCATGAAATAGAAAAAGAGGGAACACTTCCAAACACATTCTATGATTCCAATATCACCCTTATTCCAAAACCAGACAAAGACTCATCGACGAAAGAAAACTTCAGACCACTATCTCTAATGAACATAGATGAAAAAATTCTCAATAAAATACTGGCAAATGGAATACAAAAATATATCAAAAAGATAGTGTGCCATGATCAAGTAGGGTTCATCCCAGATATGCAAGTTGGTTCATCATACAGAAATCAATAAATGTAATTCATCGCATCAATAGAATCAAAGACAAAAATCCTATGATCATCTCAATAGATGCAGAGAAAGCATTTGACAAAATGCATCCATTTATGTTCAAAATACTAGAAAAACTAGAGATATCAGGAACATACCTCAACATTGTAAGGGTTAACTATGCTAAGCCCCATGGCAATATCTTTCTAAATGAAGAGAAATTGAAAGCATTCTATCTAAAAACTGGGACAGGACAGGGATCCCCTCTTTCACCACATCTAATTTACAGAGTCCTTGAAATTTTAGCCAGAACAATCAGACAGAGGAAAGAAATTAAAGGGGTACACATAGGAAAAGAAGAACTCAAATTATCACTGTTTGCGCAGGATATGATTCTACACCTAGAAGACCCAAAACATTCCACCAAAAATCTTCTAGATCTAATAAATGAACCCAGCAAAGAAGCTGGATATAAAATCAACACCCACAAATCAAAGGCATTTCTGTATATCAGTGACAAATCTTCAGAAATAGAAACTAGGAAAACCACTCCATTTACAACAGCCTGAAAAAAAAATAAAATAAAATACTTGCGTATCAACTTAATGAAAGAGGTGAAAGACTTCTTCGATGTAAACTATAGCATGCTAAAGAAAGAAAAAAGACCTTAGGAGATGGAAAGATCTCTCATGCTCTTGGAAAGGCAGAATTAATGATGTCAAAATGACCATACTACTAAAAGTATTATACAAGTTCAATGCATTCCAATCAAACTCCCAATGGCATTCCTCATAGAAATAGAAAAAGCAGTCATGAAATTCATTTAGAAAAATAAGAGACCCAGAATAGCCAAAGCAATCCTTAGCAAGAAGGGTGAAGCTGGTGGCATCACTATTCTAGACCTTAAACTATACTACAGAGCAATAGTAACAAAAACGGCATAGTATTGGCACCAAAATAGACCTGTAGAGGACACAGGATAGAGGACACAGAGACTAACCCACATAATTACAGTTATCTTATATTTGACAAAGTCACCAAAAACGTACATTGGTTAAAGATAGCCTGTTCAGCAAGTGGTCCTGGGAAAACTGGAAATCCATATGTAAGAAAATGAAATTAAACCCCTATCTCTCAGCACGCACAAAACTCAACTCAAAGTTGATCAAGGACTTAGGAATTAAACCAGAGACACTGCAACTATTAGAAGAAAATGTAGGCCCAAATCTCCATGATGTCATATTAGGCCTCAACTTCCTTAGTAAGACTCCTATAGGACAAGAATTAATATCAAGAATCCATAAATGGGATGCATTCAAGCTAAAAAGATTCTTTTCAGCAAAAGAAACAATCAGTGAGGTAAATATAGAACCTATTAATTAGGAATAAATTCTTCCCACATGCATGTCAGATAAAGCACTAATCTGTAGGATGTATATATCACTCAAAAACCTTAACACCAAAAACACAAATAACTCAATCAATAAAGGGGCCAAGTACCTGAAGAGACACTTATCAGAAGAAAATATACAATCAATCAACAAATATATGAAAAAATGTTCAACGTCTAAATCAATTAAAGAAATGCAAATCAGTGAGATTTTTCTCACTCCAGTCATTTATTACCCTAAATGCAGCTAATAATAAGAGAAACAATGACAAGTGGTGGTAAGGATGTGGGGAAAAAGGCATACTCATACTTTGCTGGTGGGATTGCAAACTGGTGCAGCCAATATGGAAAGCATTATGGAGAATCCTTGAAAACTGTGAACCAAACACCATTTGACTTAGCTATCCCACTCCTCTGCTTATACCCAAAGGACTTAAAAGCAGCATATACAGGAACACAGCCCCATTAATGTTTATAGCAGCACTTTTCACAATAACTAAACTGTGGAACCAACCTAAATGCATTTCAGTAGATAAATGGATATAGAAAATGTGGTATGTATATACACAATGGTATACTGCTCAGCATTAAAAGAGAATACAATCTCTGCATTTGCAGGTAAATGGATGGAGCTGAAGAATATACTGCTAAGTGAACTTAGCCAATTCCAAAAAACCAAATGCCAAATGATTTTTTTTTTGATTTAAAGATGCTGATTCATAATATGCTGCAGAGCGGTGGGGTGGGCTGGGGATGGGAGTATTAAATGAATTCTAGATAGGGCAAAGGGGAGAAGGGAGGGTGCATAGGGGTAATAAAGACAGTGAAATGAGATGTTCATCATTACCCTAAATACATGTATGAAGACAGGAAGGATGTGACTCTACTTTGTGTACACCAGAGATATGAAAAATTGTTCTATATATGCATGCTATGAATTATAATGCATTCAGTTGTTATATATAACGAGTTAAAGTTAAAATAAAATAAATAAATTTTTTTAAAAAGTAGGCACAAATTAGTTTATAGAGCTGTCCTGTTCAATGGGCTTAATGATGTCAATTTAATTTGAGGCCAATGTGTCAATTTGAGGTAGATGTGTCAACATTCCAGGACCAGAACTCTTCATCCTACCTTGTTATCAGGAAAGCAAAATAATTTCTCAATCAATGGTCATTCACAGGATATTAAGCCTAAATATTAGATGCCATATGCCTAGCCCAAGAACCCTTCCCAGTGGGCAGTCATAGGTAAAAATTTTGTTTCATGGAAGAGAGCAGAACAAGTGAACCCAGAGAGCTATTACACAGGCTTATAAAGTGGTTTATTCCAAACAGAAGAGCTGAAGAGCTCCAGTTTCTTCTTGAAGGCAGAATATAGAGAATGATTCAGCTGGCAATGAGAGTTGAAGCTTACAGATTGCCATGTAATAGGATTTTAGGGTGACTGCGATGAGCTGTATGCAAACCGAACTGGCCAGGGACAGAAACAGAAGGTAAGTACAGAAAAAAAAAATAGAGAGAAGATGTAGAATCAAGTTCGTACCAGAGCTGGAAAATCAGATGCCCGAAGTGAGTTGTTTTGATGCAACAGCTATGTGTCCTTCATAAGCACTGCTTTCAACTGAACTAACTTGAATGAGTCTCTGAAATTTGCAATAAAAACTTTTAAATATATTTTACTTCTTAGCTGTTTGTTTTGTCACATTCAAATATTGAATTTTGTCACCGATAAAGAGCTTGTGCACTCTTCTCACCCTCTTTTGTTAAACAAAAAAGGCAATGTTTCCCTGACTGGTAGAGAGCAATATAAGAAAATAATAACTAGAAATGCATTAAAAGTGTCTGAACTCCCCACAAATAATAACCACAGTTTCATTATTCTTCTGCAAATATGGCTTCATATTCTATCAAGCTTCATGGGGGTTCGCTCAGTTCTGATTCTGACTGACCCACATATTTTGTAAGAATAGGTCAGAGCCATTCAGATCTCAAAGTTATGCTGACTCATTTGTGAAAGGGCCACAGTGATGTCAAGTGCTGCTTTTCTATTACCTTTGAAAACATTTTATATTTATCTTGTTATAAAAGTTATATGTTTATTAAAAGTGAGAGAGAGTAGAAGAGTAAAAATGATCTTACGAAAGAATCATAGTTTAAATGTGTAGATGTTTTATCTTCACTTCTTTGTACATGCTAAGAAATACTAGAGATCATATGGCACATGCATTGTTGAAGCCTCGTAATTCACTCAGCAGTATAATGTAAACATCTTTCCAAGCCTTAAAACCTCTTTGTAAACACCGGTTTTAATAGCAGCATGATAGTTTATCAAGTGGAATTTCATCACTTGCAGCATACTTAATAATTCTACAGTTTTGCACATTTGCTTACAATATTAGACCAAAATAAATAATTGTGCAATGAATATTTAGCCCATGTTCGAATGATTGTTTTCATATGGACTTCTGAATGTGCAACTATGGGAAAAGTTTGCTTCCGTGTTTGTAAGGAATTTAAGGTATTTTTCAAATTTAGAGATTTTTGAAATTAAACAGCTTGTCTTCTATGGCATCTAATCAACTCCCATGAACACTGAATGGCTAGAGAGATATCCTAAAACCTAGTTATCAGACCCTCTGATGAGTACACCCTCTGATGAGTACATCTATTCATCAAACTATTTACCAAAATTCATGGTTTAAAAATGCCACAGAGTATTATTAGCCTGATTTTCTACATAGAAACTTTGACTAAATGAGTAGTCTTGGCTCACATTGTAGGAGTTTGATGAATTAGATTGCTGTGGTATTGCTGAGCAATCTGGGTATTTATCCAGAGGAAATGAATTCAGCATACCAAGTAAATATCTGTACATCCATATTTATGGCAGCATTATTCACAAGAGCTAAGATATGGGATCAACATATGAGTGGGTAAAGAAAACGTGGTATACATACAATGGAATATCATTCAGCCTGAAAGAAGAATGAAATCCTGTCCTTTGCAGTAAAATGGATGGAACTTGAGGATATCATGTTAGGTGAAATAAGCCAGACACAGGAAGACAAGTGCTACATGTTCTCTCTCATGTGTGGAAGTTAAAATAAAATCAACATAACTGTATAATAGTGATTACTAGAGATGGGAAACAGGGGAAAGAAGCTGGATAAAGGGAGCCTGGATTTGATTAGTGCACACTATATGTATATATTGAAATATCATGTCATGAATAAGTACAATTAATTCATGTTAGCCAAATAGTTTTAAAAAATGTATCAAAAGTGTATACTTATACATATATACACTTCATCTTCAAGACCACTCACTTGGTAGGAGATGGGAGGGAGCCAGGATTAAGAAACAAATGCCCTATCCTACCTAATCCCACCTCTCCTTCAATAAGATGAATCCTGTCTTTATTTCTATATATTTTTCCTCTGGATAAAATCTCTTTTGAATAAATGGTGCTTGGGAGCCATGGGAAAGAATTCAAGAGCGCCTATCTAGAGGATAGCATAGGTCTGTGAAACACAAGCCAAATAAAGCTAATCTTCCTTCTGAGTATTATTGTAACAGCAGGACTTTGTTTGAAGCAAAACCAGTTCTTCAAATTATCTGAAAAATACAACTTTTTATGCATGTATCAAAGTGCATAAATGGAATTATAAATGATGACAGGTGCAGTGGTGTACACCTGTAATCCCAGCAGCTAGGGAGGCTGAAGCAGGAGAATCGCGAGTTCAAAGCCAAGCCTCAGCAAAAGCGAGGTAATCAGCAACTCAGTGAGACTCGGTCTCTAAATAAAAGTCAAAATAGGGCTGGGGATGTGTCTCACTGGTGGAGTACCCTGAGTTCTAAACCTGGTACTCCCCCTCCAAAGATAAAGAAATATAAATAGTAAGAAGATTTTTTTTTTACCTGTTATTAATTTTCTTTTCAATGTCAACATTTAAATGATATTTGAAATATCCTGTGTTGTGGGCATAGGCCCTCTAAGTACAAAATCTCTAGAAATTCTATTACTAAAGCTCTGTGGTACTTATAGACTTCTGAACTGTTCCTAAAACAAAATCACTGAGTGTAAAGTGATATAAAATAATCAATGAGATAATAACAGTATCATGAAGAAAACAAGTTATCACAGATGTCATGATAGCTGATTCTATCACTCAGCAAACACATCCTGAGGACCTATATTGTACCATGTGCAATGCCAGATGCGAATATATAATATTAGTCAAGGACCGTTTTCTGTCCTCAGGCGTTTACAGCCTAGTGAAGAAACATGCACACCCAAAATAAAAAATATGGATGACAGTTAAAATAGTGATGCCTGTGGTATGTAGTGGAAATAGAGAAGAATTACAGATCTCTTGGGGAGAGGGTAGGAAAAGTTTCAAAGGAAGAGAAAACTGAGCTGAGAATAGAGCCAGCTTCATGAATTTGCAATATGATCCAACCCTTGTTCTTCGACTATCACATGCTTGGTTTAATGCCTTACTGTTATTTTGAAAGTCTTCATTTTGTTTTTAAAAAGGGAACTGAATTTTCATTTTATACTAGGCCTCACAAATTAAATAGCGAGTCCTCACAGAGGGATTTGTCAGATGATGAGCTGGGGGAAAATACTTTAGGCAAATGGAGTAGTGAAATATATGGATTTGAAAACATGGGAAATGTAGTCTACTAACAGTTGAACAGTTTGACCAAGTTACATGTTGGGGTAGGGTTAGAGGTACAAGAAATGCAAATTGAAAGACTTGGATTTATTTATTTATTTATTTATTTATTATTTGTTCTTTTTAGATAGACATGACAGTAGAGTGTATTTTGACATATCACACATTCCTGGATAACTTATTCTAATTTGAGATCCCATTCTTGCAGTTGTACATGATGTGACGTTTCACTGGTCATGTATTCATATATCAACACAGGAAAGGTAGGTCTAATTCATTCTACTATCTTTCCTGTTCCCATCCTTATTATGTCTTATTATTGTCTAATCCAATAAGCTTCTATTCTTCCCTCCACCACCCTTATTGTGTGCTAGCATTCACATATCAGAGAGAACATTCAGCCTTTGTTTGGGAGGATGGGCTTATTTAACTTAGCATGATAGTCTCCCATTCCATCTATTCACTGGCAAATGCCATAATTTCATTCTTCATCATGGCTAAGTAGTTTCCATTGTATATATATTCCACATTTTTTTTATCCACTCATCTGTTGAAGGGCACCTATGTAGGTTCCATATCTTAGTTATTGTGAATTGAGCTACTATAGACATTGATGTGGCTGCATCACTGTAGTATGTTGATTTCAAGTCCTTGGGTATATGCTGGGGAGTAAGATAACTGGGTCAAATGGTGGTTCCATTCCAAGTTTTCAAAGGAATCTCCATACTGCTTTTCACAGTGGTTGTACCCTTTGCGGTCCCACTAGCAATGTATGATTCAACCATTCCCCCACATCCTTGCTAATTATTTATTGTTACTTGTATTCCTGATAATTGCCATCCTGATTGGATAGATGGAATCTCAGTGTGGTTTTAATTTGAATTTCTCTAATTGATAGAGATGTCGAACATTTTATATGTATCTTTGACTATTCATATTACTTCTTTTGTGAAGTGCCTGTTTAGTTCCTTTGCCCATTTATTGATTGGGTTATTTGTTTTTTTCTGTGTTAAGTTTTACGAGGTCTTTGTACATATCCTGGAGATTAATGCTCTATTTGAGATACAGGTAGAAAAGGTTTTCTCTCATTCTCTAGGCTCTCTCTTCACATTCATGATTGTTTCCTTTGCTGAGAAGAAGCCTCTTAGTTTGATACCATCCCACTTATTGATTCTTGATTTTACTTCTCAGGCTTTAGGAATCTTGTTGAGGAAGTCAGTTCCTAAGCCAACATGGTGGAGATATAGACCTGATTTTTCTTCTAGTAAGCGCAGGGTTTCTGGTCTAATGCTTGCGTCCTTGATCAACTTTGAGTTGAGTTTTGTGCAGGGTGAGAAATATGGCTTTAATTTCATTCTACTACATATTCTACATGGATTTCTGGTTTTCCAAGTATAATTTGTTGAAGAGACTATCTCTTTTTTCAATGTATGTTTATGGCACCTTTGTTTAGCATGAGATAACTGTATTTATGTGGGTTTGTCTCTGTGTCTTCCATTCTGTTCCATTGGTCTTCATGTCTGGTTTTGTGCCAGTACTATGGGTTAGATCTTGAGAGATCTTGAGTTAGTTTTTAAAGAGCTTAGGTTTTTTTCTTTTGGGCAATCCAAATTCATACAAAAGCTTTTTTGGAGTGAATAATAGTATATAAAGTGAGAAAAGCAGCGGGCCTGGCATTAATCTTGGGAGAAAATTAGGCACAATGCTCAGGTAATACAATTGGAATTTATCAAGTAAATTGATAGAGAATGCATGGAAGGCAACATTACCTGGAAAGAGGAAAACTTTCTAACTGAAAGAAGTTTTAATTATTTTAAATGACAATTATATGTATAGTTATTATATACATCATGGTGTTTTAACCAATATACACATTGTGGAACAATGAAGTCACACTAAAGGACATGTATTCATCACCTTGTATATACATCTTCTTTGTGATAAGAACACTTAAAATCTACTCTTAGCAATTTTCCAGAAAATAATGTCTCATTATTAACTGCAGTCACTTTGTTGTACCATAGATCTTTTAAAATTTTCCTCTCATCTAACTGAAACATTGTTTTATCCTTTAACAACAAGCATTGTAAAGGAAGGAGCAGCCAACAAAAGCAGAGAAATGGAGGCTTCTTGGCTCCTCTCTAGGACCCAGTGCAGCTGTATTCTCTCCATTAGTAGGGGTCCCTGGTCCTCTTCCTTTTTGTACATTTCCATCTGGCTTCCCTTTAAAACTCTAGGCAACCTAAAAGGCATGAATACTCTTCTGTTTGGTACTAATTGAGAAAGAATACATGAAATCCCAGGGTTGAGATCGATTGACCATCTTCTTTGACCAACCTGTCTGCTGTGATCCCATGACTTTTAAACCAGATCAAACCACTCTTGTGCCATCTTTGTGTGCCCATCGAAATAAGCACCTGCCTTCATGCTGTTGTGTTCTTTCATCTCCTTTTTATGCTCTATTTTGCTTTGTGTCTTGGGCTCTCTGCTTCCTGAGCCTCCTGGTATTGTCTTTTGGCATCCACACTTGGCCTTTGAAATTGATGGCAGAAGAATTGAAAGCATTCCTTATTGATCCTGAAGACATGCATCACACACCTTATGGTCCCTTGCATTCCTGGCTTTCTCGACCTTGGTCTGAGTTCTTGGATCCACTGAAATGATTGCTCACCAGTTGGAATACGCCAGTGGGTTTGCCACTCTGAACCCTACTCACCATGATGGTGATAGACACTATTTGTTCTTGCTGGCTTCCCTTTAGAGTTAAACCACCATTTAAAATCAACAATATAAGAGGTATATTGTCTGACCAAGAAGGTACAATTGTGAAGTTGCTCTGAGTGTACTTGGGGTGTATGGCTATGGAGGAGATATCGATCTTGTCTCCATTTATTCAATCACCTGATCCTTATGTGATTCTTCTGGTGGATTCCCTGTACAACATGTTCTCTTGCACAAGCCATTTCTCAAGCAAAAATTCATCACCAGATGGTTTATTTTAAAATTTTATATAACATATGTATAAGCTTATATAACACATACCTATATTCTTTATATTCAAAGTTGATAACTTCAGGCATCCTTACTTCTCACATACTTATCTGTTAGTAATAATAAGAGATTATGTGAGGGCTGGGGATGTAGCTCAAGCGGTAGCGCGCTCACCTGGCATGCGTGCGGCCCGGGTTCGATCCTTAGGACCACATACAAAGATGTTATGTCCACTGAAAACTAAAAAATAAATATTAAAATTCTCTCTCTCTCTCTCTCTCTCTCTCTCTCTCTCTTTAAAAAAAGAGATTATGTGAACATTTTTATCAAACAGATTCAAATGTAAAAAATGAAAAGGAGAGACACTACAGAAAGTTCTTGCAAGGCATTCAGTAGCAAGTGCCTGGTATCTATCTATCTAGACTCTTATGTAGGTCTGGATGTGAGACAAGTTTTGCCTTCCTAAAAAAGGTTTGGAACTTCTGTGCTAGGAAAAGAATGCAAGACAAGATCTTGATTTCTTAGTTTGGACAAGCTTTCTGTTCAGTGGTTGGAGCTCTATGAAGAAGCTGTTTGAGAATGTGCATGTGTAACACAGAGCCAAAAAGTGGGAGAGGGACTGAGGGACAGACAGAGGTTATGACAATGGGAGGATTCAGTGGGGCCTGCCACATTAAGCCTCAGCTGTTGTCACCACCAGAGGTCACATTAGGGGCATCTGCTTCATTAGGTTTAGAACAATATAAAGGCTATATTCTCTTGATGATTACTTGCCTTAAAAAAAAAAAGAGCTAAATTGTGGTTCTTTAGTTCCTTTCCTTCTATGATATATATATATAAGGCAACAGAAAAGAAAGATTCATCTTGGTTTTCTTCAGTCTGAAAATTTTTCTGTCAGTTTCGGCTGTTCTAAAGAACTTTTTCTAATAGGCACTGAGCCAATTTTGTTGTTCTGCAAGTCCATGAGGGAGGAGGTTGCGAATGCTCCTGGAGTTCTATGCCGACTCATCCCTCAGGGGCAGCAAAGAACATGTCCCAAAGTTCTGAATATGGTACTTACAAACTCCTCTCCAGGACCAGATGATGAACTTGGGCCAGATCTACAGGATGTGGGCATCTAGCTTGGCCTCTTGTTCCCATTCTCTTTTCAGTTGTGTGCTTTAAGCTGCTCCTATTGTAAGATTTGGCCCTACCACTGCATATTTTTATCTTGTTGAACTTACTTCCAATAGATCTTGGGCATTCATCCAATAAGGTACTATTATGCTCATGTGTTATTCTCAAAAGGAATTCATAATTTAATTTGAGTAAACAAGCAGGTGAGCTAGAATGTATTTTTAGACCTTAAAAATCAAGAGCCATGTCAGGTGTGGTGGCACACACACGTAATCCCAGAGGCTCAGAAAGCTGAGGAAGGAGGCTGAGGCAGGAGGAACTCAAGTTTAAAGCCAGCCTCAGCAAGTGAGAAAGATCCTGTCTCAAAAGAAAAAATAAAAAGTACTGTGGATATGGTTCAGTGGTTAAGAGCCTATATGTTAGGAGTTGAGGTTGTGGCTCAGTGGTAGAGTGCTTGCCTAGCATGTGTGAGGCTTGCCTAGCATGTCTGAGTCCAATTCTCAGCACCACATATAAATAAATAAAATAAAGGTCCATCAAAAACTAAAAACAGGGGGCTGGGGATGTGGCTCAAGCAGTAGCGTGCTCCCCTGGCATGCGTGCGACCCGGGTTCGATCCTCAGCACCACATACAAACAAAGATGTTGTGTCCGCCGAAAACTAAAAAATAAATATTAAAAAAATTCTCTCTCTCTATCCCTCTATCTCTCTCGCTCTCTCTTTAAAAAAAAAAACTAAAAACAATATTTAAGAAAAGAGCCTATAGATTCAATCCTAAGTAACCCCCCCAAAAAAATTTAAAAAATTAAATTTAATTAAAAAAAGTGATTTGATCATAGATAAAGTAATTGCTATTTTCTGTTTTAATATATATATATATATATACATATATATATATGTGTGTATATATACATATATACACATATATATATGTATATATATACACATATATATATGTATACACACACACACACACACACACACACACATATATATATGTAACTGATGTGACTCTGCAATCTGTATACGGGGTAAAAATGGGAGTTCATAACCCACTTGAATCAAAGTGTGAAATATGATATATCAAGAACTATGTAATGTTTTGAACAACCAATAAAAAAAATGAATAAAAAATTTTTAAAAATTATAAAATTTATTATGTTGTATTTATATTTTATATTTTAAAATTTATATGAATATATATACATTCTTTGAATTTATGCATATAAGTATATTGATTCTCAAATTATCTGTAGTCAAAATGATACATCAGTCCCTAAATATAATAAATAAAAGGTTGCCAGTGAATAAATTATTCACCTTGAGTTTATTTTTTTAATTTAATGTGGTATTTATTATAG